>NW_027507758.1:344546073-345236111 GCF_037356315.1 Lithobates pipiens
CACAGGTGTATAATACATTCATATTTCCACTTCCGGTTGTCTTCCTGGCCGTGGAATGCAGAAACGTCACTTACGGCCGTGATGACAAAACGTGTCAGGGTGTGACCTTACGGCGACCGGAAGTGCCGTTTTCCATTCAAGAGACAAGTGGTAAAGGCTGTCTTCTTAATACACGAGAATCTCGTATCTCTCCTGTGCAGTGAATAATGCCTTTTAATGCCGATAAGATAAGAAACATCTTACTGTCAGTTTTTATGGAGCCTGTCATTTGAGAAGAATAAAGGATAAGAAAACGAGTTGATCTAGTGTGAGTTTTTTTCTATCCTATGGGATATCCAGTACAGCTCTGACACCCTCCATGACGTGGATGACATTCGTTGGTAACATATCAAGGCCTGTTGTGTTCTACTTTCTGGTGAGTGAGAACCCCTAACGGGGATGTGACGCGCAGCTTGAGGAGTCTGGTGTGAGGTGCACATCTTCAATATCACATTAGGACCACCATCTGTGTCTCTCTGGACTTTTATCACCATCTGTCATTAATTTTTTCTCATGTGCTATTTATCTTTCTTTTTAAACATTTTATTGAAGATAATACAGTGAATGTTATTAGCACATATTTTACAATAAAATACGATATATAATATGAATAGAGAAACTTCTCAAGTAAACATATAAGAGTAAAAATAATAAATTCATGTCTTAAAGATAGGTTATATGAGTATGTGTAAACTTTTCTGCACTTTTCAAATTATAATTATTATAATTATCACCAAGTATTGTATGGTTCAGGAGGGGGGTGCTCGTTCGTCCCCACCCCCTTTCCTTATCCGAGCTGTGTGCTCAGATAAGGGTCTGGTATGGATTTTGGGGGGACCCCCACACCATTTTTTCGGCATAAGGGGGTTTATCATATGAAAGCTGGTCATAATAAGAAATGACGGTAGCGCTGCTTTAGTAATCATTGTACTCATTGAAGTACTTGTGGACATTTTACTATTTTATATGAACTATTTTTGGCAATTTATTGCATTTTAAGCAGCAGCTGTAGTATGGCTGTGGTTCATTGATTCAATGAATCACTAGTGTTTATTATTGTTAGATTTACCAGCTCCATAGCGCTGACATAGTGGAAGTAGGCCTGGGTTTTTACTGTATTTTGATATATATATATATATATATATATATATATATATATATATATATATATATATATAATATATTGCACATTCACATCAGTCCCTGCCCTCAAGGAGCTTAAAATCTAAGGTCCCTAACTCACATTTATACATACAGAGGCCTAATTTAGACAGGAGACAATTAACCTATCAGCATGTTTTTGGAGTGGGAGCGGAAACCAGAGTACCCAGAGGAGACCCATGCAGGCACAGGGAGAACATGCAAACTCCATGCAGGTAGTGTCGTGGTTGGGATTTGAACTGATGACTCTAGTGCTCCTAGCTGGAAGTGCTAACTACTTAGCCACATATAGTAACTTGAAAAATAAATAAAAATTGCAGTTTGCTTTTTTTAAATGCTCTTTTCTGATAATTCCTGCACTCACTGCAAAATCTTACTAGTTCTCTTTTTTAAGAGTGGGCTGGGGAGCTGTTTTTACCATAATTACCCTTCTCTGTATCGTGTCTGCAGATCTCATTACCAGTTGTAAACTACATTTGAATATTGTCGGTCATTACAAAGGGTTAACGGCTTAGACAGATGGTTTCTCGCATTGTATGTTAATAAGAGGGAACTCATCTTGTCCTTGACAGTTTCACACTGGAATTGTTCAGAAATCCTTGCTTCCAGCACTGAGACTATAGCTGGCCATACATGGATTGAAATTTGTCCGGTTCAGCAGTGACTGGACAAATTTCTATCCATGTATGAGCACTGTGCACAGAAGTCGATCTACCGATCAAGCAATCAATCAATTTCTGTGTCAGATTTTCTCTTCTCAATCAGCATTGCATGCTATAGTTTGCAGCGCTGATCAGTGTATTTTGATGGTGGGTGGGAAGTCTCCCCGCTCTTAGAATAAAAAAGCTCAGTGAGGGAAGATTCCCCATTCACCAGGATTAAAAATGAAACCTTAACTCTAAAAAAATGTCCCAAAAGCTAGCCTTAAGGTGATTGTAAACGTTCACCTTGTAAAGCAACCCATTTAGTTTAAAATAGAAAAAAATTGTATAACATTACATATAAAAAACAAAACATTCTAAATACCTTTTTTTTCCCTTTTTTATAAGTGATTACATTCCCTCTGCTTCATTCTCAGCTTCTTAATAGCTGGGGGGGGAGGAGAGGCAGCATCATACTGAGCTTTCCTGTGAATAGCTGGGCAGGGGGTATCAGGACAAGTCTGATAATTGGAGCAGAGCAGGCTGAGTTCCCAGCACAGCTAGATAACGATGTGTTCTCCTGCTTAGTGTGGCCAGTTTCTAATAGGAAAGCAGAGAGGAACATCAGAGATTTCACACAAAGAGAACCGGATACTTTTTCATAGATGTACATGGTACGACAGGCATATATCAGTAATATGAAATGTTGGGGTAACAAACGCTTTAAACCTGATCGTAAAAATGCAGCTCAGCCCTTAACACTAGTTCAATGTCTTCCGTACTTACTTTTCCCCACTGAAAGTATGGGAAATTTCTTTGCTGAGATCAGTGCCAAAGGCAACCATTCCCTGGGCCAAAACAAAGCAGTGAAAAGAAGCTAATCTTAAAAACCAAATGTGAAAGTACTGAGAAATTAAGGCTCTTGTTAGCATAATCCATTCTATTTAGAAGATGTATATTAATGCCCAGCTCCTTGTTCCATGAAATTTATTACAACCTTTCTAAAAAGTCTGCATTGCATTTTAATTCTGAGAAGTGTTTATGTTTCTTGCATTAATCCTCCATATCAACTCTAAAAAGTGTTTGCCCCACTCAAGGCATGTCAAATAGGATAAACAGTCCCCAGGTGGTAGTCGGGAAGATACTACAGGTATGAGCAAGAGAGAGTCCCTGGGTAGCGTACTTAGGTTATACCAGCTTATATGGGGGTTATCAACAGGCAAGTCCTCGACATCGGGACTACCAGGAGTTTCCTGATCCAGTGACAGTGAGGAGAGAGACATACACAGTGTTAACTAAGAGTAGCATTAAAACAACTTTTATTTCACTAAAAGAATGTTACTGGCAAAGGGAGTAGGGTGAAAGGCATTGAGACACCATGCAAGAGTCCAGGCTTGTCATCAATCTGAATTAGGAGCTGCCAGCGGGAACCGATCAGGCCAGTAGATGCAGAGCACCAGTGTGTACTACTTTGCTGTGGCGGTGAAACGCACAATGGGGTGGACGCGATGTCATCAGCCGGAAATGATGGCCTGAAGAAGGACATGTCGCCTTCCATGTCTTGCATCATTTCAGGCTGATGACATCACATCTATCTCTCTCTCCTCCCCTGTCACAATCTGTGTGTTGGGTGGGGAGGGGGGGGGATACAGAGCTGGGTTGGAGGTGAACATCTTGTCCTGTAGTAGTGCTGCGTCTGGTGACAAGTGACTTGGCAGGTGACAAGCTGCATCTGGTGGCATGTGACGTGGCAAGTGACATGCTGTATCTGCTGACAAGTGACGTGGCAAGTGAAATGCTGTATCTGCTGACAAGTGACATGGCAAATGACACGCTGCATCTGGTGACAAGTGACGTGGCAAGTGACTATCTGTATCTGCTGACAAGTGACATGGCAAGTGACACACTGCATCTGATGGCAGGCAACGTGGCAAGTGACACGTGGCATCTGGTGGCAGGCGATGTGGCAAGTGACATGCTGCATCTGGTGACAGGCGATGTGGCAAGTGAAACGCTGCATCTGGTGGCAGGCAACAGTGGCAAGTGACATGCGGCCTCTGGTTGTAGGCAACGGTGGCAAGTAATATGCGGCATCTGGTGGCAGGCAACATGGCAAGTGACATGGCAAGTGACATGCTGCATCTGGTGGCAGGCGACAGTGGCAAGTGACACGCTCAGGGCTCCTACTGATTCTGCATTATGGTGAGTTGAACTATTTAATTTTATATTACAATGTAATAATAGAAATAATACGCTTCAATCATCCTGATACCATATCAACCATGGTGCCGGAATGATTAAAGCGCCAACACCAGGTGTTCAGAGTAAAGTGGGCTGGTCTGGATGAAGTCCAGGGCCAAATTTTTGTCCCAGTCCAGCCCTGGTTATCAAACAAGTGGAGTTGAGTTCCCCCAAACTTGCCAATAGATTTAAGAAGACTTACAGAAGAAACCATTACTAAGAACAATTGGGCAAAAAGCACCAGCTGATTGGAAAACAAAATTGATTCAATCCTCTAGAAACAGCAGATGTTACTCAGCCAAGCAAAAGGGATTGTTTGCTCTCAACACCAAAAAAAATCATACCGGGGCCACAGGGAAGATTACCAAAGGAATCTGAAGGGGATGATGATTGAAGCTGAAAAATCCACAGGAAAAAGTCCAAGATGTGAATTAAAAATGTATACCCTTGCTGACTGAGGGATCTTGTTTGATCAATTTTCAATTTGTTAGACCCCTTTCACACTGAGGCCTCTGAGAAGTGCCTGAAAAGTGCCTCCCATTCACACTGGGGTGATGCGCTTGCAGGTCGTTATGAAAAGTCCTGCAAGCAGCATCTGCCCATGCAATGAATGAGCAGCGCTTCCAAAGAGTTTTAACGGACCGGAAAATGGGACTTTTTACCTTGTTTTTAAGGTAAAAACTACCCTGATAGCGGAAAAGTGCAGCAAAAACACAGCTAAAACAACGCTAAAAGCGGCGCAAAAACGGGCAGTGCTCTAACGCTAACAGCTGGGTGCTGCAGTGTGAAAGGGGTCACTGAGGCGGTTTGCAAGAGCTTTAACACTAGAAATAGCCTCTGAAAAGCGCTTGAAAACTGCGTCCTATTCATTGCAGTGTGTCTTTTTACACTGGGGCGGTGCGCTGCGGACCCTTTTTCCAACTCAGTGATTCTGTTTTTTAATTTTTTCCGACATGTTGGTGTTATATCTTTCACTTGAATGTTATAGGTTGAACTGAGTAAATACAGCTGGATAAAACAAAAGCTGTGCCTGTCTTCATTTCAGGCTGCAAAGCAACAAAATGTGATTGTTTTAAAGGGGGGTGATTATTTTCTATACCCACTGTACCTCCAAAATTCTGTGACAAATGATTTAAGGCAGTGTTAAAAAAAAATAGGAGTGTGAACGTGTGGGTGTGGCTGCAAATGAGTTTGTGGTTTCATGGGCATGGACATTAAGGTATAAAAGGAAAAATGGGACTTTATATGAGACACCTTCGGGGAAAGAGAGGCGCCTCCATCCCTATATCAGATACTGAGGAGGGGGATTGGGACTTTAAATGAGGCACATAAAGGAACAGGATGAAGAAGCAAAAACATTTAATGAACAATTGTATACACAACATGGTATATCCAATAAGGAATTTTACAATCTAAATGTTATACTGATGAAATGACCATGAACCAATGTATGACATCTGCTATAGAATGGTAAATATGATACTGGATAGTGTATACTATCATGCCTGGGAAAGTAAAAAAGGAGCAAAAAACGAGAGCAGATGGAGGGAAGACATCCATCCCCCTACTTACATAATAGTAGGGGGATAGTAAAAGTTCAGAATGCTCTGTACTGGGGGCCCTTACCACCTCAGCTCGTGGTACAGACATTTGTGATGTTCTCCAGCTGTCCAATACCCTGCTTTGGCATTCTGAACTATTATGTAAGTAGGGGGATGGATATCTCCTCTCCTACTATGCCCCTTTTTTTGCTCCTTCCTTTTTACTTTCCCAGGCACTGGGGTTAATATATGATCATCATTTTTTATACATATATTTTTTTCTACAGAATTGTCTTGTGCATCTGTTCCTGATGAGGCAGAATAATCTTCCGAAACATGTCGAGCTTTCAATATGCATACTTATATGGCTTGACTCATGATGAAATTTATGCTTTGCAATTATGTATCTTATATATCGAGCAACATTGGCTTATGATAGTATACACTATCCAGTATCATATTTAACATGCTGTATCAGATGTCATGCATTGGTTCATGGTCATTTCATCAGTATAACATTTGTAACATTGTAAAATGTCTTATTGAATATACCATGTTGTGTATACAATTGGCCATTAAATATTTTTTCTTCTACATCTGGTTTCCTTTATGTGCCAAATTTAAAGTCCCAATCCCCCTTCTCAGTACATGGTCAGTAGGGTGTCCCTGATTTTCATTTTGAAATTCTGGTAACCTTAGATTCTGAATATCTGTAGGTTGCCTAAAGTACCAAACCTTTTTTTTTTTTTTTTACTTTGGATATAGTGTGGGAAGGATAGAATCTTTGTTGAGTTTTTATCATTTTTTCGGTCCCCAACAGGGAAATGGGGGAAGATTGGAAATCTCTCCAAAACAAGGGGAAGTCCAAGAGTTGCCAGCTTTCACTTTACTATGTGATCCTATTGAATGATATCGCCCTATACTCCTGTTATGGTGACAACCATAACATTTTGCATCTCCTCTCTGTATAATACTTTAAAATAATGACAGATTACGCCTTTGGGAACACAGCAATAAAATCTTGACTCTTCGAAGGCTTCCCCACTCTATCCAAAACTAGAACAGTGTTGGCTGGTTCTCTGTTATCATGTGATAGCTTTAGGTCAGTCATACAACAGAAGATCTATGAGTAAATGTAATCTATATCAATGTTTCTCAACTCCAGTCTTCAAGGTGCCCCAACTGGACTTTTCATTATCTTGCACAGGTGATTTTATCAGTTTCACTGCCTTAGTAATTACCACAGCCGTTTCATCTGAGGGAAATCCTGAAAACATGACCTGGTGGGGCGCCTTAAGAACTGGAGTTGAGAAACCCTAATCTATATTATCCAGAGCTGAACATTCTTCTCCAACTCCATTGATTTGCTTTTACTAGCTTGCTTTTTAACCCATACACTTCCTTTTCACTTTTAACAGTGTTCAGATGCATTCCCTGAAAATTGTATAGAACTGATCCTCATCTTAGTTCTTCATTTCTGGCCATGAATATCTCAGTAGTTTTGATTAATGATGAAGTGATGTTGCATCTGATAAAAATATGATCCAATAACTGCATATTTTTACAGCATTTACCAAGCACCAACATCATCTGTCCAAAGATTCTAAAATCTTTATGTTCTGAATGCATTATCGGCTCAGACAACTGACAATTTTCATTTTGATAGAAACTGTGCAACAATTTTAGGTAATTCATGCTTCTTACTGCTTGAGTGTTCGGCTTGTATCTGTTTTAGCCTTTGCAAAAATCATAGCTTTGGACATACAGAAGTGTATTTTTATTTATCAAACATCTGAGCCATAAGTAGCTGCAGTTCAAATACGACCATGTCCAGAAATGAATGTTATGTTCCCTGAATGTTATTCACCTCCAATTTCATTTGAAAGCTATCAGAAGATGCCAGTTTTCTTGTAGTTAGTCTGATTATCATGCAGAATGTATTCAAATAACTGCTGTTTTCTGTGTATGATTTATTCCAGTACTGAACTGTCTCTAGGCTATGTGTATCTTGAAAGTGATTCAAAATGTACTTTGCGCTTCTCTTTGCTAACAGGTCCAAGAAAAAAAAATCAGAAAGTATACCTTGCATTTTCATCATATTTATAAGGTAATTCAAACTTCCTAAAGGAAAACTTTTTAATGCATAATTAATTATATTTTTTAAAAAGGAATTGTGACAAATAAAAAACGAAAGAAGGGGCAGTTTAAATTGGATATGAAGGCAACTAAATTCACAGATGAAATATATGCGTGAACTTTCCTACCTGCCGAAAAATGCTTTCTTTTGTTTTAGCTAGTTTTCAGATCAAGAGATTACTGTTTGACAGCTCTGCTAGCGTTGCACATGTTTTTTTTTTTTTTTTTATCAAATTCTTTTTATTAATTTTATGCAAAACATACAAAACAGTGGACGTGCCTGTGACACATCCAGAGGCCAACGGCCAAAACTAACTAACAGCAACAACTAACTAGCCCAATCAGACCCCTCACCCCCCTCCCCCCCCCCCAGCCAAAAGTCACAGCTCGACCGGCACCCTTATATCATCTCTTATAGATGTAATGCCTGAAACTTATGATAAGGTAATACAGTAACAGAATACCCGACAGAACATTCCCACTCACATGCCTAAAGTATCAACAGTTCACATCTGCAAATACCTCCCTTCAGTTCAGATTTCTCGTTTCTCCCAACCCGACCGCCCCCATGCTATACATTATCAACCCACAGTGGTGTTAGCATTAAGCCAGGAGTGCCAGACCTTATCAAATTTCTTCATACACCCTCTGGCCTCATAGGTACGCTTGTAATAAGGCAACATCGTGTTTACTAAATTTTTCCAAAAGGAAACCGTCGGGGCCCTTGTTTTCTTCCAGTGTAAAAGAATGGACTTTCTACCATAGAACAAGAGGATACTCAGCATTGTGCGCATGGCCCGTGAAGGCACCACCTCATCAACCAGGCCAAACAGGCATACTCTAATAGTCTTAGGAATAGGTACTTGAATCAGTTCAAAGATGCACAGAGTCATATCTTCCCAAAAACCCTGTACAAGTGCACAGTCCCAAAAATATGGTGAGCATCCGCCGGGGAGTGAGAGCACCGCCAGCATTCTGAGGAGATGTTAGGAAAAATCTTACCCAATCGGGCCGGAGTATAATAGCTTCTGTGCAGAAATTTGAACTGGATCAGCCTGTCCCTAGCGGACACCAGATGTTGAAATGGCTGGACCCACAGATCATCCCAGTCCTCCACTTGGGCATCCGGAACCTCAGTTGCCCACCGCTCCCTACATTTTGCTACAGCCTGAGGCGTAATCTGAAACATTTCCCTATAGGTCACTGAAAGAGGTTTGACCAAGTCCACCCCCATCAACAACCTCTCCAAAGCTGATGGTACAGACCCCACCCTCATCTCCCGAAACTGCGCTTGGAAGGCATGTCTAATCTGTAGAAACCGGAACAAGTAACTATTTGGCAGGTCGTGCCTAGACTGCAATTGGGGAAAGGTCTGTAGCTCCCCATCTCTGGTAATATCCCCCACAGTCTTAATACCTGCCACCACCCATAACATGGGATCCGGGAGGTTATAAAAATGTGGCAAAGTCGGGTTCATCCACAAGGGAGTGGAAGGGGACACCCCCCTATAACTGGGACACGTTAATTTAACCGCTACCCCCCCATGCTCTGATAGTAGCTTTCATGGACAGCGTTAAAGGTAGCTCCGATTTGGAACCCCTAAACAGGGCGAAGCGTAAACTGTCATATGCCCCCAGGTGAGCCGCCTCCAACACTGTGGCCGCATCCCCATCGTCAACCGTCAACCATCGGCGTGCAAATACCATCTGCCCGGCAAGATAATACTTGTGCCAGTCGGGTAGAGCTAGGCCTCCCCTCTCTCTGGGTTCCTGCAGAACTTTAATTCCCACCCTGGGAGTCCCAGGAGCCCAAAGAAACGACGAGATTATACTGTCTAGTTTGCGGAAATAGGACTTCGGGACCCAAACCGGTGCATGCCGAAGAAAATACAACACCACTGGGAGAAACTTCATCTTCAACAGACTAATCCTTCCCATCAAAGACAGCGGGAGTTTGATCCACGCCTGCGTTTTCTTCTTAAGTAACTGTACCAGGGGCAGTAAATTCAGGGCCATATAGTCTTCTACCCTCGCTGTAACCTGCACACCCAAGTATTTGAGGGACTCAACCCACTGCAATGCCAGCCCGGTGTCCGCCCCAGCCCTCGCCCCCGCATCAATGGGCAAAATTGAGGACTTCCCCCAGTTTACCTTTAGTCCGGAAAACTGAGCGAAACGGTCCATAATTCCCAAGGCCGCTGTCAAAGATTCCCCCGGGTCATTTAAGAAGAGTAACATGTCGTCTGCGTACAATGCAAGAGTCTCGTCAATAGTCCCCACTCTAATAGGACTAATGCTGCTCGAGGACCGCAAAGCGACAGCAAGCGGCTCCAGAGCCAGGGAAAACAGAAAGGGCGAGAGAGGACAACCCTGTCTCGTCCCCCTACCCACTGCAAAAAAATCAGACGTGGCCGAACCCAGTTTAATCGCCGCTCTCGGTTGGGCATATAACATTGCTATCCATCTTCGAAACTGCGGACCGAACCCCATGATCTCCAACACCGAGTTCATGTACATCCAGTCCACAGAGTCGAAGGCCTTTTCAAAGTCTATGGAGACCACAACTCTGGACGCGCGTGCAGTCTGTTTAATCTGTAAATGGGTAAAAAGTCGTCGCAAATTAGTGTCCGTGGACTTACCCGGCATAAAGCCAGTTTGGTCAATATTAACTATCGAGGGAAGCACCGTGGCTAAACGTCTGGCCAGTATTTTGGTGAGAATTTTTAAGTCCATATTAAGTAGGGCAATCGGTCTGTAAGACGCACATTCCAAAGGGTCCTTTCCCGGCTTTAACAAGAGGACCATGTACGCCTCCATCATAGAGTCCGGGAGGGAGCCTTGTTCAAGACAATGACACAAAAGCGCATGAAGTCGGGGGGCCACCAGGTCCACATTAGCCTTGTAAAAGTCTGCTGGGAACCCATCAGGGCCAGGAGCCTTGCCCGGGGGGAATGCAAAAATCGCTGACTGTACCCCTGCAAGCGTTATTTTGGCCTCCAAAAGGTCTCGGTCCTCATCGGAAAGTCTAGGAATAGGTAGATCATCCAAGAACGAAAGCAATGCTGACTGGTCATAAGAAGGAATGGGGGAGTATAATGCGGAATAAAATTGAACAAACTCCTGCATGATAGCCCCCGGTTCACTAATCAGTCCCCCACCCTTCTCCCGAAGAACCGGGACACAGGTGAGGGAGCCACGATCAGCCACCAGCATTGCCAATAGTTTCCCATTTTTGTCGCCCTCCGCAAAGACCGTCTGGGCCTGTTTAACTGAGTCTGCACGTGATTGATTCGTGAAATGCAGTGAGAGCGTGCGCCTCGTCTCCAACAGGGCCTCGTACGTTGCACCTGACGGAGAGTCCGCATGCGCCCTGGCTTCCTGATTTACATGTTGCAATAAGCCATCCACCTCTTTCCCATCAGTCACCCTGGCCATCTTAATAGCCGAAATAAAGTGTCCCCGTGTCACCACCTTAAACGCATCCCATACCACACTGGGATCAGCCGACTCAGCGTTTATAGACCAATATGTTTGCATCTCTCCTGATACCTGGTCCTGGACCAAGTCATTTTGAATCCAGCCTGGGGAGAGCCTCCAACCCCCTCTCCTCCCCCCCGATGAAAATGTCAGGGTAACTTCAAGTGGATTATGGTCAGTCAGTCCCCCCGCTTGGTAAGTCACCCCAGTTACATATTGCAGCAACAACTTGTTCCCAAACGCTAAATCAATTCTCGCCGCCGACTGATGAGTCGTCGACACATGCGAGTACCCCTTCCCTATCCCTCCAGCGGATGCTTCCACCTCCACAGCTCCACCAGTTCCGCCACGGAGCACCAACCAAGTAGATCAGCCGAAACCCCCCTGCGCGGGTTGGAGGTATCCAAAGCCGCATCAAGAACGGCATTGAAGTCCCCCAACCACAACACAGGAAGGTGAGCATACGGTGCGAGCTTGGTCAGGAGATCATACAACACCCTGACCTGAAAAGGTGGCGGGACATACACATTAATCAATACCATTCGCTTGTGAAAGACATCCAGAACCACAGCCACAAATCTGCCTCCTGGGTCAGAGATAACTTGATGGATTTTATAAGAAACAGTTCTAGAAATCAAGATGGAAACACCTCTAGCGAAGGTGGAGTACGTTGAGTGCAAGGCCCTCTGTATCCAAGGTTTGCGCAGAGCCAAGACCCTGCTACCATCAAGATGGGTCTCCTGCAGGAGGATGATGTGTGGCTTGGACAGCTTAAGAAATTTAAACACAGCAGCCCTCTTAACCCGATGTCCCAGCCCTCGGACATTCCATGAAACAATTTTTACATCATCCGCCATTAAGCATGTTGACCATACATATATCAAGGCATCTGTCTAAAGGTAGGATAAGTGCATTCCAGACATAAAATACATAAAGTTTGCAGCGATACCTGCTAGGAAATTTCCCCAATCGAGCTGTGACTTCCCGAAAACCCACCCCTGCCTGTATACCAGTAACAACTCCAACCAGTCCGGTATTTAGCTTTGTCCCTAACCCCATAAACACCACAAAGAAAACAGTTGTGGTCATGGCACCGCCATGCCGCAGTGATCGGTAGTCCTGCAGTACTAAAGTCAGTCCTCTTCAACTCCACTTTAACGCTCCAACTCACATAAGAGCCATGTAATAGGGTAAAATGGGCCTCCGGTCCAGCACACGAACAGGTACCACCCTTCCAAGTAAGCCCATTGGCAGGGGCATGATACGCGGGCCACCCCCACCCCCTTCTCACAGCCAAAACAAGTGGACCCACATCCCCCAGAATTTCCCCAAGGCAAAATAAGGAAGACAAACTAGGCCAGTCCAGACTTCAAAATAGCAAAAAAAGAGAAAAACAAAATGAAAAACGTAAAAGTGTAAAAATGCAAAAATGCAAAAATGCAACTGTGTGTATAAAATCCCCAGGAGCAAACTTCAACAGCATTTCCCCCCCACAGGTTTAAAAATCACAAATGGAGTAGGCCTAGTGGTCTGAGACTGAACGCCAATAATAAAAAGGAGGAACAGAAAAGGGGAAAAAGTAGGCACAGACGGGTCATGTTGGATGTGAGCACCTCAATAAAAACGCCGCCCTGCTCTCCAGAGGGACAGCGTCAGGACATAATAGCACAGAGGAAAAGCCTTCTCACCAACCGAAGAAACACGCACTCACAGTTCCTTGTCCATCCAGTCACTGGCCTCCTCAGGATGTTCGAAGAACTTAACAGCCCCCTTATGTTGCACCCGTAGCCTGCTGGGATAGAGCATACTGTACTTTATCTCTTTATCACGCAGTCGGCGGCGCACCTCGGTAAAAGATCTCCTCTTCTGCTGCGTGGCTGCAGAGAAATCCGGAAAGAGCATTATCTTATCATTACCATGGCGCAGCTCCGGGACCTTCCGGGCTCGGGTCAGGATCAGATCCCGGTCACGGAAGTTTAAAAACCAGACCAGGAACGGTCGAGGGAAAGCTCCCGGTGGACGGTGGCCCGTCGGGACTCTGTGCGCCCGTTCCACCACATATGTAGGCGACACTTCAGTAATAGACAGCAGTTGTTTAAAGAATTGTTCCGCAAAGTGAGCAGGCTGGTCACCTTCAGTGCCCTCCGGCAGCCCCACCACTCGGAGATTATTGCGCCTTTGACGATCCTCAGCGTCTATAGCCTTATGTTGCAACGCTTTGACCTGCTCCCTGAGCTCCGCCAGCTGAGCCCCATAACCATGAGACGTGTCCTCCACCTCCAACACCCTCGATTCCACAGTGGTTAGGCGACCCCTTATCTTGTCCAGGTCATGTCTGATTAAATTACATTCAGAGGAGAGGTGGTCTATGCGACCCACAAGTTCTGCTTTGCTTGCACTGATGGCTTCTAATATAGGTCTGGTAATGGCATCAGTGTCCACCGCAGAGGCTGCAACTGATAAGGGCTCAGCTCCTTCCTTCTCCCTCGGTTGCGCCATCCCCCCCTCTGTGTGCTCTGCACGCTGTGAGGTGGAGGAAGAAGACAAGATGGCGGGGGCGGGGCTTAGCTCCGTGCTTCCCGCGGAGTGCGAATGGCGCTGGTCCCTGCGGGCTCTAGCTCCCTTTCGGGCGGCGGAAGATGGCATCCCCAGCTGCAGCTCACCTTCCCCCAGCGGATGCCGGTATTCGGCGGCGGATAGCGGCTCAAAATCGGGCGGATTATGATCCGGAGGTGCGGAGCTGTGGAGACACGCTGCTGCCTCGATCACATCCGGCCGGAAGTCCCCAGCGTTGCACATGTTGTCATGATATTGTTAATACTTGTGCCATCACTCAATACTATTGGATTAATTTACTAAATGCAAATAGGCTGTTCACTTTGCAAGGGAATTTTCCACAGAGCTTAGTGAATGTGGTTAAAAAAAAAAAAGGTTTCCCATGCAGTGGGACTTTGCCTGCCACTGCACGGATCAACTGCCTGTTTTGTGTGGGGGTGAGGAGAAAGCTTATACCCATCCAATCCTTGGTTCCACTGGAAAACAGTGCTCCCACACAGTCCAGCGGTGGACTGTTTCTGGTCTATGGAGCCAACTCTGGACTTGATGACATCAGGAACAGTCCACAACTCAAGATCGCTGGAGCGTGGGGATGCAGGAATGTTTTTGTGCTGGAAGGATTGTTGGGTTGGGTAAGCATATCTCCCCTCTCCCCTCTCCTAGACAAAAACCCCACTGCATGGCAGAACATTTTTTTTTTGCCTGGAGATGGGCTTTAAATTTCACTTTGCAAAGAATACCCAATCATATGCAGGGAAAATAAAAACAGCATTTTTGTTTGCACGTGATTGGATAGTGAAAGTTAACAGAGCTTCACCTCATTCACTACACTCCAGGTAAAATTTCCTTGCAAAGTGCAACTTCCCTGCCAAAATGAACAGTCGATTTATACCTTTAGTAATTCAACCTCACTAACTCAGAATATTGTAGCATGAGGGTCAGTACCCGTAATTCACTTTTTCAGCAATGGTAACCTTTAGGCATTCCAAAGCAAAATAAATCCTGTATTTGATTGGGACCTTCTCCCAACATGGAGAAGTCTTCATCTTCTACAGACAAAGTCAAAGTCCTGCCCTGTTTTTTAGCATGATTGGTAAACTTCAGTTACCATAAAAACAGACAGCTATTTTAAGGTCACATCACAGTATATGATTTTACCAGCAGTTGTGCTACAAGTGAAATCTGCAGTTTTAATACAAAATATTCTGTGCTTTGAAAATCCAGAAATAATCCCAGATACAGGATTTCCATTTTTTCTTGAAATCCTTTTGTTACACAGGTTTTACCTAACACCAGTTCAGTTTCAAATATACTGATAAATTAAACTGATGGAACATTTTACTGTAATTGGTAGTAATAATTATATTTTAGAAGTCTGGAATTTTTACTTCTACAAAGCAATTGTTGAATTAAACTCTTTCATGGGATTCAGGAATTTGCCTAATATTAATCTTACATTCTAATGAATGTTTTAACACTGTTATAAACTTTTTGTTTTCATTGATAAATACAACAAAACAATGGAACACAAATACCCCAGATAGGAAACCAGATAGGACACAAGGGAAACAAGGCTCACCTGACTCCTCAATGATGGTAAGGAATAATGCCCTATCAAAAATTATATCAATTTTTTTTCTCCTTGGTCCAGAGTGCCTCATTGATTGATGTACAGTATTTTCTATTTTATATCATATCTGATAGGTAATTTCTCCTTACCATCATTGAACAATCGATTGAGCCTCTAGCTGGTTTCCTATCTGGGGTCTCTCACTTGGACATGCAGGTATTTTTTTATGAATGCATCTTGCATGTGTAAGTAATTTCTTTATACAGGTATATGAATATTTTTTTTTGTATAACTATTATCTTGGTGTAGAATGGATATTTACATATATTTACATTCTAGAATATACCAATTTACTCCTGATGAAGACTCTTTTCCTGTTGCCATCTGAATGACACCTTCATGGATGGAACTTCATATGATGCAGAGCTTTACTGATGCATTGGTTGTTATATACTCTTGATGTATGGTAATTTTTAATCCTTGTCAATAAAGTATATATTTTACAACATTTTCTTTATTAGTCAATTTGGTACTGCTAAAGTTCCATCTGGTTCCACCTTTTTGAATAATTACAGTCCAATCAGGGCTGTCTTTAAGGCAGGTAAAAAGGGGCAGCTGCCCTGGGCCCTGTTATTGGTGTGGGGCCCAAAACAGCTGCCTCATGCTTGCCAACTTTCCAGGTTTAAATTCCCTTGTCCCTTGAAGTTTTAGTCCTGTGCTGTGTCCCAATATATCAGTGTGAAGTGCTGGTACTAATGCTGCCCAGCTCTGCCCTATTGTTGTGTACATATGACTCACCTGCAGGCCCTGTGTTTACATGTAAATAATTGCGACAATACTAAGTAAATAGCTGTGGCCTGCGGCATTGATATGTAAATAAAGGCAGCATTCATATGTATATCATGCTCCCCTGCAGTGAGGAGATGATGTGCTGTAACGTCTAGCAACCAATCAGTGAGCGTAATGTGTCCTGTAACCTCTAGCAACCAATCAGTAAGCAGTAATGATATGCCATAACTGCTGGCAAACAATCGCAATTGCTGCCTGATCTGATACAGTAAACTGATTTTAAGTCTAGCTGTTATTTATTGTATGTCTCAGAGCAGGTGGTGAGTGAAATTGCATGAGGGGGCCCCAAGAAAATTTTTGCCCAGAGTCCATTCAGTATTAAAGCCTGCCATTTATGACACAGATTTGGATTTAGCAACAAGCATACGTATGTAAACCCTCCAAATCACTTTGATGAACAGGCATTTGACGCTGGGGTTGTTCAATAGCTGTTCCTGGAATGCCTCAACAGTTTAAAGTGGTAGTAAACTCAAAAGCAAAAATATATTTCTTTTTTTCAGGCTATTTATCTTTATTTTTACCTCGAGATCCACCTAGTAAGTCTGTTATTTTTCAACTTACTTTAACCATTTCCGCACCGCCCACCGCACATATACTGTGGCAGGGTGGCCCGGCTGCACGAACCAAAGTACATTTACATCAGTCCGTGCATGAGATACAGTGGGCATGTGCACACCTGCAGCAGGCTGCGGGAGCGTGCCAGCGGATCTGGCTGGCTCGATGGCCACCCGCGGATCCCTGTTCTGACAGTAGACAACACTGAGATCTGCTGTTCCTAGTGATCAGGAACAGAGATCTCTGTGTTGTCCCAGTAAGCCCATCTCCCACACAGTTAGAACACACCCAGGGAACACAGTTAACCCCTTGATTGCCCCCTAGTGTCAACCCCTTCCCTGCCAGTGTAATTTATACATTGATCAGTGCATTTTATTTTAGCACTAATCACTGTAATAATGTCACTGGTCCCCAAAAAGTGTCACTTGGGGTCAGAATTGTCCGCCGCAATGTCGCAGTCCCACTAAAAATCACAGATCACCCCCTTTGCCAGTAAAAGCAATAAAAAATAAATGTCCATAAATCTATCCCATAGTTTGTAGACACTATAACTTTTGTGCAAACCAGCTTTTTGCTATTTTTTTATACCAAAAATATGTAGAAGAATCCATATTGGCCTAAACTGTTGAATAAATTAGTTTATATATATATATATATATATATATATATATATATATATATATATATATTTTTTTATTTATTTTTTTGAATATGTATTATAGCAGAAAGTAAAAAACTTTTTTTTTTAATTGTCAGTTTTTTTGTTTTTGTTTATAGCGCAAAAAAAGAAAAACGTAGAGGTGAACAAATACCACCAAAAGAAAGCTCTATTTGTGGGGAAAAAGACATACCGTATTTTTCGGACTATAAGGCGCACGTAAAAGCCTAAATTTTCTCATAAAATCGACCGTGCGCCTTATAATCCGGTGCGCCTTATATATGACCTTCGTGGAAAAAGCCACCCGGTCTCTTACCGTAAACTGACGTACCGTAAACCTCTCTTAGGTTGTTCTACTGCGTGACTGATAGCGATGAGTTTGAAATCCGCTTCGTAAGCATGTCTCTTAACAGGAGCCATTTTTGGGGCAGCGGGTATACCGTAGAAAATGAACGAATGAATGCGCACACCTCCTGACTAAGATGGCCGTAATGCCCAATCCAAGCAGTGCAGCTTCGTGAGCATTACGGCCATCTTAGTCAGGAGGTGTGCGCATTCATTCGTTCATTTTCTACGGTATACCCGCTGCCCCAAAAATGGCTCCTGTTAAGAGACATGCTTACGAAGCGGATTTCAAACTGAAGGCTATCAGTCATGCAGTAGAGCATGGAAATAGAGTAGCTGCGAGAGAATTCAACATTAATGAATCAATGGTACGAAAGTGGAGGAAGCAAGAAGATGCCCTGCGCCAGGTAAAGAAGACCAAACTGAGTTTCCGAGGAAACAAAGCAAGATGGCCACGGTTGGAGGACAAAATTGAACAGTGGGTTATTGAACAGAGAACCGCAGGTAGAAGCGTCTCTACTGTCTCTATTCGACTCAAAGCAACAGCGATCGCACGCGACATGGAGATCAACGACTTTCGAGGAGGTCCCTCTTGGTGCTTCCGTTTCATGAAAAGGCGGAATCTCTCTATCCGCACAAGAACCACTATGTCACAGCAACTGCCAAAGGATTACGAAGAAAAGATGGCCATTTTCCATACCTACTGCAAGAACAAGATCAATGAACAGAAAATCCGACCAGAGCACATCACCAACATGGACGAGGTCCCCCTTACCTTTGATATCCCTGTAAACCGTACTGTCGAGAGAACAGGGACCAGTACGGTATCTATACGCACTACAGGAAACGAAAAGTCATCCTTCACTGTAGTTCTCGGTTGCCAGGCTAATGGCCAGAAACTACCACCCATGGTAATTTTCAAGAGGAAGACTCTGCCAAAAGAAAAGTTTCCGGTTGGCATCATCATCAAGGCTAACCCGAAGGGCTGGATGGACGAGGAGAAGATGAGTGAGTGGCTGAGAGAGGTTTACGTCAAGAGACCGGGCGGCTTTTTCCACGAATCTCCATCCCTATTGGTCTGTGACTCCATGCGCGCCCATCTGACAGATACTGTCAAAGCCCAAGTGAAGAAAACTAATTCGGTGCTTGCCATCATTCCAGGTGGATTAACCAAAGAACTGCAGCCACTAGATATAGGTGTCAACAGGTCGTTTAAAGTTAAACTGCGAGCTGCGTGGGAGCATTGGATGACAGAAGGCGAACACACATTCACCAACACAGGGAGGCAACGCCGGGCGAGTTACGCCACTATCTGCCAGTGGATCGTGGATGCCTGGGCGAAGGTATCAGTCACCAGTGTAATCCGAGCTTTCAAGAAGTCCGGAATTATCACTGAACAGCTAAGTACCGGTACCGATGACAGCAACGAGCCTGACTCGGATACTGATGAGAATGATGAGAGGGACACGGGCGTGCTTGATGCCGAAATCGCCCAATTGTTAAACTCAGACACTGAAGATGAAGAATTTGATGGATTTGCGGGAGAAGAATAAAGTGAAAAAGTGAGTGTCTGGTTTTGTACGGTATTCACCGGTAACTGAACAGTGTTAATAGTTATTGAAGAATAAAGTGAAAAAATAATTGTCTGGTTTTGTATTTAATTGAACAGTGTTAAGAGTTATTGTTATAGACCATTTTATGGTTATTGCTAAAGAGTTGAATAAAATTTGACTTACAGTACCGCATCCGAGTTGTGTTTCATTAAATGCGCCTTATAATCCAGTGCGCCTTATAGTCCGATGCGCCTTATATATGGAAATATCCATTATATTAGCCGGTCGTTGCTAGTGCGCCTTATAATCCGGTGCGCCTTATCGTCCGAAAAATACGGTAAATTTTGCTTGTTTTCCTTTATTCATTCCTATCGCTCTAATAATTTTTGCAATTAAATTTTTTCTTGTATTGAAATCCTGGTCTAGGTCCATGCTTATTGAATGGTTTTGATTGAAATTTTATTTTAATATTAGTGTTTGTATCGCATATGTTTTATATGTTTGTGTGACATAAATCCATTCCCAGAGAATCTTTTTGGCAGCAGGTGATTCTCATTTACTACAAATTGCATTAATTAATTAATGGGAGTGGTTCCAGTCACTTTGTTTTTCACATATATCTGTATTCTTCATTAAGGTTACCATGCTATGAAAAAGGCTATTCACCAAAATATGTCAGCAGTTACCTTGTACTTGGTTTTATACGAATAAAGTATATGGATGGATCCCAGAGTGCCGGTTTTCATAATTTACCTCAATCATTTCAATGACTTCTGTTTAGCAGGAACGGGCAGACACTGATGGAAACTGCTGAACCAACTGACTTTTAATCCGTGTGTGGCCAACATAACAATTCCCTTGTGGACCCTAAGACAAGTAGTGTGTTACTGGCTGGATTACCAGGGGAAAGGGAAAAATACCTATAAAAAAATAAAAACCTATAAAAAAATAAAGGAAAAATACCTAAAAAGAAAGACATTGATTGTAGCCACCACATTTAAGGATTGGTAAGCTGTAATATATTAAAGAAGAGGTCCAGCATGAGCTTGTTTGGCTGGGCTTCTCCTATGGGTCATAGGAGTGCAATTCCTTTTGCACTGCTGTGACCCGTTTTCAGCAGAGAGCGGTCTGAAGTCCGCTCCCTGCTGGAGTCACAAGTATCAGTCCAAGCACTGCATCATCCCAACACTGGGAGCCTGGATCCATCAGGTGCCTGGACTGATAGCTGTCTCAGCCTCTCATCGAGCCGCTGAGAGGCTGAGACGGCCGCTCCCCACACCTCCGTAGCTCAGCGCTCCAATGAGCGTGGAGGAGCAGAGCAGGAGAGCTGCTGATTGACATGCAGGAGCTCTCTGCTCAGAGAGCCGAGAGAACTGGGCCATCAGGGATGTTCGATCACTCGGTTCTCAGTGCAGAGATGCCGGGGGACAGATGCAGCATCGAATCGATGCTGCATCCACCTAGGTAAGTATAAAACTGCAATAACCCATAAACCCATACTTCTCTTTGAAGTTGTTGTTTCTGGGTTTAATAGTGCTTTAACTAAACAACTGAAACTACCAAAGTACTCGAGTTAAACTAACTTTTATTTTAAAAGAAACTTTTTTTTTCTGTTAAAATTCATACAAAGCACTGATTTATGAAGAGGGCTACATTTGCAGCCTCCATTTGTAAATTGATGAAGATTGGTATGAGGCCAGGGGCCATTACATCGACAGCTCAGCCTTGCAGGTTACAAAAGAGTGAACAGCTCTCCTTGTGTCATCAGAAGTTGTCTGCTGTCATTTTGACAGTCATTTGCTGTACTCTGGGTATTGAGAGTTCCTGTCAGTGGTCTTTTATACACTATGGGTAATTGTTAAACACAGATGTACTATGTTGGGATTACTCATTAAGGTCATGCAAAGTACTTTGGAGACATACAAGGGTCGCTTAGCACATAACAACTCATTAGATCTAATTTAACTGCAGTTAACATATGATTTCTGATGAGGTTACTGACTTAACATACTCACTGCTCTTTGCTCTGCCTTATTAAATAATCATGATTGTGGATTGATGTTTCAAACTGTCACTTTTCTCAGCCACTTAATGTTTCAGCAGGTTTATCAAGTTTAATAATCTTACAGTACCTGCATTAGAAGCGAGAGTCACTATCTGAAAATAGTACAAGATAATCATTTGACATCAGAGTAAAACATGTAAACAAAGTAATGAGATCGTAGAATCATTTATAGTCATTTGTCTTTCTAATCTCAGAGGAAAGGATTACTACTGTGGGGAATAATTATCTAAACGATGAGACACCCTGCCTTGTTTGTCACACTTTATTCTAATGTATACTGTTTAGCATGATAAGCCTATACAGTATAGGCTTATTTAATGAACTGCAAAGATGCAAAACGCAGTGATGACATAAAAAGTGCAGTAACTATAGGGCAGGAACTTTTTAGCCTAGGTTCATACTGACAGCAGGATTGAAAAGTCTCGACTTTGGGGGCAATTTCAGAGACATCTGTGCAGGTTGCTGTACAGATGTCTATACAAATTGCACCCAGAAGTCACCAAAAGTATTACAGAAACTACTTTTGGAATCGGCGCGGTGCCACAAAGCCGGCATTGCACCTATTCGAACAGTGACATTGCTGGCAATAGCGTTTTGGCATGCGATTTGACATGTCAGTTAGGTCAGTGTGGGTCAGGTAGGTCAGTGTATGTCAAGTAGGTCAGTGTGGATCAGGTAGGTCAGTGTATGTCAGGTAGCTCAGTAAATGTCAGGTAGGTCAGTGTGGGTTCAGGTAGGTCATTGTATGCAGAAAGAGGATAGAGATTGGAGTAGAACTTTACATGAGGCATGTCAAAGAATAATTAACTAATTATTTATCAAGAAAATTGATTTATATGTAATGTCATAGCACCAAATTGATGGTCCATAATGTCACAACCATATCAATAATCACTATTATACAGAATAGCATAATCACAAGATTTACATACTAATATTCATATACAAAGTATTTAATATAATTAATCACTGGGCATGATGGTACAGTCAATACAGAATAAATCAAACAGTATACATGATTGGTACAATTAATGCAAAGATGAATACTGACACTACAGAACTGGTCCAGGCTCCAGGCTCTGAAAAGCTCCCAACCATATGACTTAGGTCTGCCCAGAAGCCTGGACCAACAGCTGACAGTCAACAGCTGACAGTCACTGAGAGCCTGAGCCAGCCGTTCCCATCCCATCCAAAGCCCAGCAGTCCAGTGACCGCAGGAAGGGCAGAGCAAAGAGCTAGTGACTGACAGGACTGACAGGGCCGAGAGATGGGCGATCAGTGGTGTTTGATCGCTCAGATCTTGGTCTTAGATGCAGTGGGGGACAGCTGCAGCTGGGATTGGTGCTGCAGCCATCTAGATGAGTATGATGAAAAACGAACGAACTGTTTCAACAATTTGCATGAAAACAGAGAAATCCACACTGCCTCATCTGTGAAGTATGTTAGTCTAAAGCCCCATACACACTATCAGATTTTCTACTTATTTTTGTATTCAGATTCACCAAAACCATGTAGTGCAAGGGCCTGCCTGATTACATACACATTGACACTCCTAAGGTTTGACTTCATATTATATGGTTTTGGTAAATCTGAAGACAAAAATCAGCAGAATATCTGATAGCGTGTACAGGGCTTAATGCCGCGTACAAACGATCGGAATTTCCGACAACAAATGTTCGGTGTGAGCTTGTTGTCGGAAATTCCGACCGTGTGTATGCTCCATCGGACATTTGCTGTCGGAATTTCTGACAACAACTTTTTGAGAGCTGGTTCTCAAATTTTCCGACAAAAAAACCTGTCAGAAATTCCGAGCATGTGTACACAATTCCGGCGCACAAAATTCCACGCATGCTCTGACTCAAGTACAAAATGGAAGCGCTCGGTCTGGTAAAACTAGCATTCGTAATGGAGATAGCACATTCGTCACGCTGCAAAGTTTTTCATCTTTTAATGCAGCCTATTCTCTTCTTCTTTATAATGCTAGAATAATGAAATTGTTTTGCTGCTCATATTCACACAGAGTTCTGACAAACTGATTTCTTTATTATTTCTCGTGATCCCCTGAATAATCTTTTATTTGATTTTTCGCCAGATCTCCAGAATAATGCTTATTTTATTTTTTTATGATCTAGTTTTTTTTTTTTTTATCAAGATCTTCAGAATTTTTTTTTATATAGTGATCTCCATAATATTTTTTGTCGTTTTGTGTGTCAAATTACCACAACACCATTATTATCTTTTTTTTTTTAACCTCAAATAGGTTGGTTGGTGTTGGTGTCCCTTGTTAATTTGACATTGTATTTTTGAAATGTACCTGCTTACTCACAAACAAACTGTCCTTTTTGAAGTAAAACACAAACGCCAAAGATTTAAAAAAAATTATAAATGTATTAGTAGGGATGCTTGGCTTTTTCGGGTGTATCGTTACTCGTGAAAATCCACCGATACCAGAAACCGATAATGGATGTGATGTCAGCTTCGGCGGAGCTCGTGAACCGGATAAGGTTGCGGCCTCTCCACACGGCGGGGAGTGCTGTTTCCTTCATGACGTGTTTTGCTGCTGCTGCATCTGCTACATGGCTGCCCCACATGGAGAGCATCCTCCTTACAACATGTCCCCTCAGGGCAGCCGGTGAGTGCTCTTCTCTATTTCTAACTGTTGCTTGCTTACTTATGTGTCACGCGGCCGGTGATTGCTGTACAGTACAATTAGCTTACATCACTTGCCTAACATGGCGGCTGGCCTTTGTTACTTAGTTTGTCCCACATTGTCTCTCTCTCTCTCTTGCCTAACATGGCGGCCGGCCTGTGTTACACTTAGTTTGTCCCACATTGTCTCCCTCTCTTGCCTAACATGTCCACTGTCCAGCATGGCGGCCAACCTGTGTTTGTGTGTGTTACATAACTTAGTGTCCCACATTGTCTCTGTTGCCTAACATGTCCATCATGGCGGCACATGACTGCTGCTGTTACATAAATCCCCATTGTCCATTGCCTAACATTTTCCTGCATGTGCCTTTCTGAGACCATCCTCTGCTTTTTGTATTGTAGAGATGCCGACCGCGACCGTTTTACCCAAACCCGACAGATGGATTTCATCATCCCCACTGCCACTGGTTTACTTGGCCATACCAAGATGCTGGATGCAGCAGGAACAAACAACAAGCACTGGTGAGAGCAGCTTCATTATTCTAAAAAATAGTAAGTGTCATTGTCATCATGTGTGAAAAAAATCAGAAAACAAATCATTGGGGCTCAAATTTTTTCCCCCCATTTTCTTCATTTTTTTCCCCCTTACGGTGGAGAGACTTACTTATTTCTGGCTTTAAGTGCAATGCAAACGGATGCCACTGCCAGCAAAATGTCAGTTGTCTGGAAGTTCTTTAAAATTGATGAAACCAACAAACGCATTGCAGACTGCAAACTCTGTTCTGTCAAAATATCCAGAGGAGGTTCAAAAGTTAGTTTTTATAATACCAGTAATCTCATAAAACACCTCAAAATGAAACACAAGACTGAGCTTGGTGAATTTACAGCTGTCACTAGCTCTTGCACTCAGCAGCTGACACTGCAGCAAACCCTACCCAGACATGAAAACATTTCCATGGATAACCCAAGGGCTAAAAAAAATTCTGAAGTAGTTACCCAATTCATCGTTCTTGATGATCAGCCACTATCAATAGTTGACAATGTGGGTTTTTGGCGACTTATGAATCTTTTGGAGCCAAAGTACAAAATTCCCAGCCTCCGTCATGTCACAGATGTCCTGTTGCCACAATTACAGAACACAGTGAAAAAACACATTACCAACATGCAGGGCAGGACTTAGGGTGGTGGGGGCCCCTGGGCTTGAGTCACTTTCGGGCCCTACCGTCTATACATTACTGTATTTATCAGCTTACAACCCGCGCCAGCGTATAACACGCACAGCAAGTTTAGTAGGGAATTTTAAGGAAAAAAACTTTTAGGAGGGAAGTTTAAGGGAAAAAAAACTTACATTTAAATGCCCATCAATGCAGCCTTGTCCAGTGTCATTGCAGCCTTGTCAGTGTCATTTGCAGCCTTGTCAGTGTAGCCTTGTCATTTGCAGCCTTGTCATTGCAGTCTTGATGTTTAAAAATGGCGCCACCAAGATACAGAGTCCTATGTATCTTGGCAGCTCTCGGGGCTCTCGGGTTCTCTCGGGGGCTCTCGCCAGCTCTCGACGGCTCTTGCCGGCTCTCGGGTTCTCTCGGGGGCTCTCGCCGGCTCTTGGGTTCTCTTGACGGCTCTCAGGTCCTCTCACAGTCCCGAGCGGAGCCGAGAGTAGCCTAGAGTACTCGTCTCGGCTCACAGTCATACCCAGTCCCTGTGTTATGTCCATCATAGGGCGGGACTGTGAGCGGAGCCGAGCCGAGTACACTTGGCTATGTATCTCTGCGGGGCCCCCTATTGGACGGGGCCCATGGGCTTGAGCCCAGTCAAGCCCAATGGTAAGTCCTGCCCTGCCAACATGCTACAGGAGGACATTAATGCTATCAGTTTCACCATGGACATTTGGAGCAGTAGTGTGAGTCTCGTGTCTGTAATTAGCTTAACTGCACAGTGGATTGATGCTGATTTCACTCTGCACCAAGTCATGCTGCACACAAAGAAATTTCAAGGCTCTCACACAGGCCAAGTATTAGAAGCATACTAGAAGAAATGCTTGACACTTGGGCGATTCCCAAAAGTTCTGTCCATGTAGTAGTCCGTGATAATGGCAGAAATATGAAAAAGGTGTAGAAGATGCTGGTCTTCAGAGTCTTTCATGGTTGGCACATATACTGCAACTGGCTGTCTCAGAGGGACTTATCACAGCGCAGCATTACGGAGGCTGTGGGACTTGGGCGCAAAATAGTTGGGCACTTTAAACATTCAAACCTGGCATATTGTTGGCTGCAAGATATTCAGATCTAGCTTGGTCAACCCATTAAAAGACTTCAACAAGATGTTCAGACTCCCTGGAACAGCACTTTTTACATGCTGCAGTCTCTGAGCATGTAACGGCCATTGGAGTGGAGAATATGTGTCAGAACATGAACTGCCTGCAACGATCACTGCAAATCAGTGGAATCTCATGGAGAGGATGATCAACATCTTGGCTCCCTTTGAAGAGTTGACTCGGCATGTGAGTTGTTCAGATTCTTTTGCCTCGGATGTAATTCCTGCAGTGACTGTGCTACAGCGATTATTAACTAAAGAAGTGGATGAAGACCACGGTGTGAAAACGATGAAGAACACATTGCTTGGTGCTTTAAATAAATGGTTCTCTGACATGGAGCAAAATCCACTTCACTTCATTGCTACCTTACTTGAGCCAAGGTAATCAATTATTTATTGCTGGCTGCTATTTTGACATGTTTTTATTTGAATATTGATGATATGATTTTGTTTTTGTTTTTTGGATGAAGGTGATATTTTACAGTGTTATCAGTTGCTTGCATTTGTAATGCAAGTGATAACACTGTAAATCTTACCTTCATGAAATAAAACACAAAACAAAATTGATAATGACAATTTGACAAACACTTACCTGCTCTGCCTCTGTGTAATGGTTTTGCACAGAGCAGGCCAGACAACTGTTTTTGCCTTGTCCCTTGCCGTCACCTTTCCTTCTAGCAGTGCCAGCTTTTACAGTTGTTGCTTTGCTTGCATGACGTTGTCTAATGTCTTGTATTTTTCTTCTTCTAGGTATAAAGATCGGTTCTTCTCAAATGCAGATGCTGGCAAGCAGGCCAAAGAGATGTTTGTGCTGGAAATGCAAGAAATATCTTCCGTACAGATACTACAGGCACAGGCATCTACACCTGAGGTGCTTGAGAAACCAGCTACCAAAAGGCCTCGCACTGAGCAACAGCCAGGTACCAGTGTGACTGTGGACAGTGTTTTCAAGAAATTGCTTATTCATCCACATTTGAGAACAGTGCTCCCACAGCTGCTACCATACAACTAGAAGCATATCTTGGAGAGGTCACTGTGCCTCGTTCGGGAAAAACCTCTTGATTATTGGGTAGTCAATAAACTGTGATTCCCCACTCTAGCCCAAATGGCACAAACATATCTTTCAGCTCCTTGCAGTAGTGTGGAAAGTGAGAAATTCCAGAAACCGACTTCTAACTGAACATGCAGAGATTATTCTGTTTCTTAAAAAAAAACTTGCCACTTGTGTTTGAATTGGAAAAGTAATCTACCACCTGTTACTGTCCAACTGTAAGGCATAATGCACAGTTGCACGCTTCAGCTCAAAGAAACTGCTCTACCTGGCATTTGAGCGATTTTTTTAGTGTTTCCTCTGCCTGTTAACCCCCCTCCATGTTGGCCTTTAAAAAAAAAAAATTTGCCTTTTTAACTCCATGCCACAAACTTTTTCCTGAAGTGAAAAAGGGAATCATCTATGGTGTGCACATTGCACACTATAGGTGACTCAACATGCAATGCATGGGGACACATAGCCTAATATGGAGCTGCATCGTGTTAACACTACAGGCAAACAAAAGGCTCAAAAACAGGGAGATCAAACGCCTGTAGGAGCAGCTACTTTGAGCTTTATTGTGCATGTGGCCTTACTACTGCTAAGTCCTTGGCCTTGCCATCCTGGAATGAACCTAATTTTGGTCTGTGAAAAATGTTTTTTTCAGGAGTTTCATAAGAAGTTGAACATTTTTTTTTTATTGAAAAAATTTAAATAATGTTAGTTTTGAGGTACTGTTCAGTTGCTCCTCCTCAGGCCTAACATTATTTAACTGTATTGCACTAGGGTTGGTTGATGTGATGACATGAATTTGTGATGTTTGTTTTATACGTGGCGTCATCAACACAACAATGATGATATTTCATGTTCTGTGTGACATTTGAGCTTTTAATTTTCAAGGCATAATGCCTGTACAATGTAGCTAAAAGCATCTGCTCCTCAAGGAGTTTGAGTTTTTTTCCAAAAGAAAAGGCAGAAAAAAAATCCAAAGATTTCCATTTCCAATTTCTTTGGATTTTTTTCTGCCTGCTGCCTGTAAGCTGCCCTACCACTAAACTTCTGAAACCGCATAGTGTTCCTTTGCCAATGGCCATGAATGAACAACACATAGGCTAACATGGAGGGGAAGAGGTAACAGGTAGAGAAAAAAAAGCTCAAAGAGCTAAACACCTGGAGAAGCAGCTGCTTTGAGCCTTACTGCAGCCTACATGCCAACCTAACACACATCCTTCCTTGCCATCCTGGAAATGTTCTGTCTGTGAAATGTGTTTCTCTTACACATGTGTAAGAAGTTGAACTGGAAACAAACACATGTTGTGTTTTTTTATTTATTTTTTTTATTTTATAATGTCTTGTGTTGTGAGTTGACTGAGGTACTGTACTGTTCTTGCTTCTCCGCATGCCTAAATTGTGAACTTGCAATGTACATGTCATTGATATATTGACATATTGACATATGACATTATTTTTATATAACATTTTCTGTGCAATTTGCACTTTAACAGCTTTGTGACCAGCAAATAAACATGTTTTCTTTCATATGTATTCTGACTGCGTTTAAATTCCTTATATTATGGCGAAAATGTGTAAGTTTTCATTATTTAAAAAAAAAAAATGTTCACATGACCAAAATCAGGTATAGGTAATTGGTATCGGCGAGTACATGATGTCAAGTATAGGTACTTGTACTCGGTGTCAAAAAAGTGGTATCGGTGCATCCCTACTAATTAGCCATGTTGATGACTGAAATGCGCTTGGCGTCATGGTTCTGTTGAAATTATAACAATTTTTGAATTTAAATATTTCCATGATAGCTCATAAATGGTTCCTGACGTTCCCTGGTGTGGTTCATCCCTTAGGAATTTCTTGCTGCCCTTCATACCACCTAAAGACTCCTGCCATTATTATGGGGGACTCTGCTGGAGGGCCCGGATCCCCTCAGGGAGCTTTTAATACTCTCCTGAGATGCTCCCACACCCTATTATTTATTTTAAATTTACTGATATATTGTTTTTATACTGGGTTAGTCCAATTGTTTTATTTTTCTTCCTTTTTTTCTATCTTTTACTATTCCCTTTTGACTCTACGGTCGGTGGTTCTCGGTAAGTACTTTGCTTGTTACGTTATAATGTTTGTTCTAGTTGGTTTATGGCTCTTATAAATGTCCTGTCATTAAATGTACAAGGGTTTAATATTCCACATAAATGAACCAAGGCATTACGTTCGTTTGCAACTAAGAAAGCTCATATTAAATGTTTGCAGGAAACCCATTTTACCGATAAGATTTACCCCAAATTTCTTTCATCCTCCTATCCACAAATTTATACTGCCTCCGCTACGGTCACACAGCGTGGAACCCTTATTGGTTTTCATCGTTCCACTCCATTTAATCTTGTATCACAATTAACTGATCCTGAGGGTCGATATATACTTCTAACAGGTTATATTTCTGACAATCCGATCACAATTGTATCCTATTACGCCCCCCAAAAAAACGCCCAACAGATTTTTTTATCTCATCTCCTTCAAGTTATAGAGGTTCATAAGTTTGGTACTGTTGTTCTTTGTGGGGATTCAAATGCAACTATTTTCCCATTTTTGGATAAATCCCCTCCAGGACCTAAGACAGGTATAATAAACCTAACTTTTCAACATTTACTTACTACGTATGGTTTAATAGATACTTGGCGAGAAGTGAACCCTGAAAATCGCAGAAGGGAATCAGTTTCCAAAAAAATCCTTCAGACTTCCACCACACCAATGTGCTCGTGACACCTCACCCAATAGAAACGCACTCACCGACTGATGTTGCCTCCCACTTTCATGTTTGGCAAAAAAACAGTGTAGATGCCCCTTGGGTCTGTCTCTCGATCAGTTCAGGCAAGGCTCATCCATATATGAAAAGTGAAAATACAATGCTTCACATAGCGTGACGACGTTTAAAAAATGTATTCAAACACCACACATATCACTTCAATATATCAACTCACATGTTGACTAAAAATTGCCAGCATCAATAAAAAAGGGATCACAGCAAACTTTCCCCAAATGAACAGGTGTTGCACTGCGGATATAGAGGGACCCAAAAATGTGCATTGTGAGCTCTCACCACTTCCCAGTCACTACTCTTGATGAAGTAGAATCAGCCAGGAGCACCGGCGTCCTTCTCTTCGTAACATTCGTCTCCTCACTGAGAGAAGGACGCCGGTGCTCGTGGCTGATACCTTGTACCAGCTAGAAATGCTAAATTTGTCCCCATATATTCACCTAATTGCTTTAGAGGATGTGATACGCCAGGCATACACTTCCACATATGGTGGCAATGGCCAGTTGGCAAAGAATTCTGGAAGAACAAAATTTTCATGGTATCTAAAGCTCTGGAAACCGCAATTTCTCCAGATCCTGCCATGGTACTTCTAAGTCTTAAGCCCACTACACTCACCCATTCCCAATTCCAATTGTTTATTCAACTTAGTACTGCTGCTAAACAAACTATTGCCAATGCATGGAAGTACCAAACTCTAATCGTTGCCGAAGCAAAGCACAGAATGAACAGAGCACTCATAAATGCTAAGATGACAGCTATTGAAGAAAATAAAATCAATACATTTTGCAGGATTTGACAACCATGGATTAAACACTACTTCTCCACTGATTTTGACCAATCTTAGTTGCTACCACACTAGATTACATAGAATACTTACCAATTAAATGTATATATCTACCATGAGCCAGAACACCACCTTGGGAAAATAATTTCTTCCATCTTTTCCCTTTGCCTTTCTTTGTTATTTTCCTTTTATTTATTTTTTTATTTTTTATAGCTTTTCTCTTATTGGATTGGTATATTAGGATGTGATATACTAGGTATTTACCGTATTCCTTTCTTTTTCTGTGCAATATAATACATAGAGATACTAATTTTTTACTTATTTTTCTCTCCTTTTAATGTCACCTATCTTACAACTGGATAATGATATTTAGTCTGATTGTTTGACCATTAGCACTGTCCTTCAATCTTTCATTTACAGTATATATAAAGTAAACACAGTGGTAAGATAGTTAAAAATTTACTATTATAATGTAATTCGTTTAGGTTTAAAAAAAAAAAATAAAAAAAAATCCCAAGCTTTGAACATCTCAAGGAGCACTGTTCAATCCATCATCCGAAAATGGAAAGAGTATGGCACAACTGAAAACCTACAAAGACATGGCCGTCCACCTAAACTGACAGGCCAGGCAAGAAATTATGGGACGCTCCGGAGTTGGCAAACTTCCCACGAGTGCCCCATTTGTTTGTTTGTTCTACGAACAATAGAACAGCTCATCCCTAATTTTGGGAGTATTTGCACTGTCCTGGATTTATTATTTTTTTTAAAGAAAGTAAACTGCTTTTTTTTTTTAAGGGGATCTTTTCGTCTTTTTATAGTAATACATCAAAAACTATGTCTATTAACCATTTGACCACTGGGCACTTAAACTCCCTTCCTAACCAGACCAATTTTCATCTTTCGGTGCTCTCACACTTTGAATGACAATTACTCAGTCATGCAACACTGTACCAAAATTTAATTTTTGTTCTTTTTTCAAACAAATAGAGCTTTCTTTTGGTGGTATTTAATCACTGCTGGGTTTTTTATTTTTTGCGCTATCAAAAAAGACCGAAAATTTGGTAAAAATAAATAAATTCCTTGTTTCTTTTAAAATTTATTGCAACGTATTGGCAGAGTATTGGCCAGTGTTGCAGAGTATTGGCACAGTATTGGCCAGTGTTGCAGAGTATTGGCAGAGTCAGCGCACTCTTTAATATTGATTGGACCCTGGGCAAACATTTTCTTGCCCCCCCCCCCCCCCAATTCAATTTCACTCTCAACCTGCTCTGAGACATACAATAAATAGCAGCATTAAAATCAGTTTACTATATGAGATCAGGCAGCAATTGCGATTGGTTGCCAGCACGTACAGCATATCATTAATGCTTACTGACTGGTTTCTAAAGGATACAGCACACATGGCTCACTGATTAGTTGCTAGAGGTTACAGCAAATGATTTATGCTTGTTAATTGGTTGCTAGAGATTACTTACATTATTACTGCTCACTGATTGGTTGCTAGAGGTTACAGCACATCATCTCCTCATTGCAGGGGGGCATGATATGCATATGAATGCCACCTTTATTTACATATCAATGTCGCCAGCTACAGCTATTTGCTTATGAATGCTGCTGCTATTTACATATGAATGCTGGTTATTTACATGTAAACACAGGGTCTGCAGGTGAGTCATCTGTACACAACAATAAGGCAGAGCTGGGCAGCATTAGTACCAGCGCTTCACACTGAGATATTGGGACACAGCACAGGACTAAAACTTCAAAGGACAAGCAAATTTAAACTGGGATAGTTGGCAAGGATGAGGCATCTGATTGGGGCCCACAACAATGACAGGACCCAGGGCAGCTGCCCCTTTTGCCCTGCCTTAAAGACAGCTCTGGGCAGAGTATTGCAAACTATTGGCACTTCACATCCAGCCCACAGCACCGCTGCCATCTCTCCCCCTCTCCCCTCTCACTATACCTATCAGAACAGAGAGGGGAGGGAGGAACCGGCGTCATGACGCCGGTTGTTTTAAAAGTGATCGTTCTGTCATTTGACGGAGTGATCACGTGGTAAACGGCCACTATCAGCGGCCATTTACCATGATCCGTGATGCGCCGGGTCCAGGTTACGGATGTTCCCAGGTGCGCACTGTCCATGGACGCCCTCCCAGAATAAGCCGACCACGCTGTAGCCGTCTTTCGGCTATGGACCGGTCGGCATGTGGTTAAATACCACCAAAAAGAAAGCTCTTTCTGTCTCCAAAAAAACCTATATAAATCTAATTTGGGTACATTTTTGCAAGACCGAGTGATTGTCTCACTTGCGCAAATGTCAGCTAAAGCGACGCAGTTCAGTGTCGCAAAAAATGCTCTGGTTAGGAAGGGGTAAATCCTTCCAGGGCTGAAGTGGTTAAAGGGTGGCCTAGTAAATGGTATTACAGGGTTATACTCAAGTGGATAATACAACAGCATACTCCCTAAACTTTATATACAATCTACCAAATATTTCATTTTCTAACAGTTTTTTTTTTTGAGGTTCCACATTCTGTTTAATTCACTGATTGTAATTTCATATGTCAGCATTTACATAAACACTACAAAGTCAGTGGAGGAAGTAGGTACATGCTTACGTAATATGTGGTTAGGCAATGCACTTGTGTTGCAGATGGCATGTTTGTACTTATTTTCCTTACAGTCTCTCATGTATTTTATAAAGTCTATTTCCTTATGATTTCCCAATTGCTGTTATCACGTAAGGAATGTTCTGAAAAGACATGAGTGTAAGCAAATCAACAGACAAAGTTGATATGTAAATAGTAAAAAAAACATGGGGCATAGGGGAGGAAGTGGATTAGGGCTGATTAGGGATTTTAGGAATTAATAAGGTGTTATTTAGGTATAGGTTTTGTTAAAAAGTAAGAATTTGTTTCTTCACTTGAGGTTGGTGTAGCTTAACCTAAAACGTGGTGAGGGGTTTGCTGCCTGTGACTCTGTTACAAAGATTTGCATTCCGTTTGTCCTGGTAATCCCTCTCCACAAGACTGAAAGGGAGGGAAAACCTTATAATGGGGATGCCTGTTATGGTGTCAGCTGTCTAAGAGAGAGAAAATCACAAGAAATCTACATAATAGGAGGATTTAAAGGCATAGCGTTAATAAAATGCACAAATTAATAAAATATGTGTATTTATTAATTTTGTATTCAGGCCTTAAGAGCATTTCAGCTGCAGTCAGTGCAATTGTGGGTGCCATGTACAGTTTCTTGTATTGCTTTCACCTCAGGCCCAGTATAGACCTTCTGTTATGGGGCTTAAAGAAGTAATACATGGACTACAAGTAATAATGACATCACTGTCCTGCTGAGTCCCTCTGCCATACTGGAAGATGGGACTTACAGTAATCCCCTGAAATAAAGTTTAAGCAGATGCAGAAACATATTATAGCCATTTCTTTATCAATTTTTGTTTTTTAGAAGTTTTACACTTTGGGCCTACATTAGTATGGTGTAAAGTGCAGTGAAATGAGCTCGTGATATTTCAAGTATTCATTTTTTTTATTTTTTATTTATCTGCACATGATTGCATGTTTGGGTTCAAATCACTTTCAGTGGACCTTATCCAATTTCACCCTTTGGGCATCTAAAGTGTTAAGTGAGGCCAAGTTCACATCAAAAATCCAATTCGTAAAGCTATTCATTTTTGGTGTGAGCACAGAATAATTATACTTTATTGCACTTTACACTTTAGTATACAGGCTTTATTTTGCCATTTAATTACTATTAAACCATCAATACATTTTAAGAACCTACATACTTTATATGCATTGCTTGTATAATGTTAGTCTTTATGTAATAAGAACCTCTTGGCATATTAGCAGAGTTAAATGGGTTATTTATCAAACTGAATGACATTAGAATATGTATGGTGCAATATTTCAAAGTGAGCAGCATAAGCAGGAAGGTTAATATCTATGTTTTGCTGCTAGACGGGGAGCCATGTGAACTAAGTGGTCTCACAATTTCTGTTCATCTGGCCATAATGGCAACTATGAGACAGAACTTTTCTTGATAAATGTCTCATGCTAAATAATATGTGTAATATTCCCCAGCTGCTGTGCTGTGTGTAGCGTTGGGGTGACATCAACAAATGAGAAATATAATGAACCTCATCTTTAGGTAATAGGTTCTTCAAGTCTCATTCTTTTTAATTACTTGTAAATGTGTTTATTACTATCATTCCTTCTGCAAATGTTGTGCGTGTAATGTACCCTTTCAGTGCCAAATTTAAAAAATCACAAGAGAAAAAAGGAATTGTACACAAGTACAATATTTAAGTATGCATTACTATCCACTAGAAAATCAAATTACATATTTCAGTCCATTACCCACTTCAATACCGGACACTATCACTCCCGTTCTGTCCAGCCCAATTTTCAGCTTTCAGCGCTGTAACATTTTGATATCAAATGCGCAGTCATGCAACACTGTACCCACTTTAGTTTTCCTCACTTTAGACCGATATGTATTCCTGTACATATCTTTGGAAAAAAAAAATCGCAATAAGCGATTATTGATTGGTTTGTGCAAAAGTTATAGCACCTACAATATAGGTTATTGATTTATGGCATTTTTATTTTTTTATTTTTTTGACTAGAAATGGCAGTGATCTGCGATTTTTAGCAGGACAGCAACATTTCGGTGGACAGATCGGACACTTTTGACACTATTTTGGGACCACTAACATTTATACAGCGATCGGTGCTATAAATAGCCATTGATTACTGTGTAAATGTCACTGGCAGGAAAGGAGTTAACACTAGGGGGCGATCATAGGGTTAAATGTGTTACCTAGGGAGTGATTATAATGGTGGGGGGATGGGACTGACTGGGGGAGGAGACCGATCAAAGTTCCTATATACTAGGAATACACGATCTGTCTCCTCTCCCCTGACAGGACATGGATCTGTGTGTTAGCACCCACAGATCCACATTCCTGTTCTATCACGAGCGATTGCGGGTGCCCGGCGGACATCGCGCACAGCAGCTCCTCGGTGATGCGGCAGGTGCACCTCCGGCGGCGCACGTGTGTCCCCTATGCCGACGGGAAGCAGAGGGTGTCATATAACGCCCGCCCAGGATGGAAGATCCCATCTGCGGACGTCATATGACTATGGGCGGGTATTGAAGTGGTTAAAGAAGTATAAAAGCTCAATGTGATTCAACACTGTGAAGTATGAAAGGATTGACTTAAAAAATCATCCACCAAATCGCGTGCAAATGGTGACTCCTCTTCCCTCTAGATGTGCACTCACTAGATGAAATTGCCTTGCACTCTCATGCTCAGAAAATACAGGACAACCCACAAAGGGTTAAATCATCAATATCCAATCGTGAAAGTAGATCTCATGGAGAGTCCACATTTGAAAAAGTGCTCCAATAGTGCAGTATCATTTGATGAAAATGTATTCAAATTAAAAATACTTCAAGTATTACACTCACATGGAATCAAATAAATAACAGCATGTGACAAATCCACTGAAGCATCAAGGAACTGGCATGACATGGTCACAGCGGACCAGCGCGTGTGAACGGTATCTCAGCCACACAATCGTAATCCTCAGAATGTCACTTTTGGTATTGCGTCCAATGTCACTAATGGTTGCCGAACGTCCTGATATGTTTAGTCATCACGATTTCCTCCTAGGATTGGCTGTATGTCACCGCAACCTCCCTTTTATAATTACCCATATGTTAATGGTGGTGAGTATTATTCAGCACATGCGCTAACTCCATGTCCCCGACACCATAATATTCACAGTATTTTCTCTGCTTACACTCATAATGTGGGATAGTGTTATCATAAATCAACATATCATTAATAATATGAACGACAACACCAAACCAAAGCGACTCTGTCACTGATGGTAGCTACTGATGTAAATTAGCCATATATATTAGAAAATGTATACTTGCTATAACAATGAACTAACAAAAGAAATATATAAATTTAAAAAATATTTATAAAATTATGTGTAAAACATAAGGAACCCATTCCTAACATTAGGCTCATAAGCCCCTTTAAAATCATGAATTAAATTTAAAAATGACTTATGAAACATTGGAGATCCAGCTCAATATTTAATCCTCTAGGGGCTAAACTTTTTAATAGGAAAATGCACTTTGTTTCTCTTTGTGATAAGTCCCTAACTCGATAGAGTCCCTCCACAGTGGAAATACACAATCTATCCCACAAAATTGCAGTATTTTTGGATCTTGATTGTGCTTCTTCCTAAAGCGAAGGGAGAAACTATGCTTTTTAAACCCTTTCTTTATATTGGCTACATGTTTGGCAATATTAATCTTGAGGAGTCTTTTAGTCCTCCCCACATAGTACAACCCACATGGACTCCACAACAAATAAACCACATGTGAGGTATTATATGTGATAAATTCAGCCATAGAAAATTATTTATTATCAATATTAGTAATTCTGGATATACCCCTATCACTATGTTTTACCATTTTCTACATGGATAAAAGCCTTTTAAATCAATTTGTATTTTTTTGTTGGCCAGGTGGATCTAAAATTTTTCTTACTAAGTGGTCATCATAATTTTAGAACCTTTCTAGATATAAACCTTGGATGATTTGGTAGGATCGGACCTAAATCCCGATCTATACAAAGAATATACAAATATTTTTTTTTAAAAATTCTTCAATTTCCCTATGTTGGTAATGAAAATTCAAAATGAATCCCCACTGATGTTGGTCAGAAGGTCGCTGTTGATCCTTTTTAACAAGGCATTGGACTCTAGGTATATTGGCTACTTCATTAATTGCTTTATCCAGGACATAATCCCTGTAACCTTTTTGTAAAGATTGGTAATCTAGTTTTATATTGTTGTCATTCTGGTTTAAGTGAGATTTAAATTCTAGTGCAGACTCCCTTGATCCCTCCCTGCCATGCCAACCTGCTGGGAATAAAAATGTCCATGGGGCCAAAAATAATTCTGTGAAATGCAGAAGTCCAGTGCCCTCCCCATAAAGCATTTCTGAGAATGTGGGATATCATCCCTTTCACTCAGAGCCCAATTTAATGCTAATAAAGCATAATCATGCTGAATGATGGTGTAGAGAGAGAATACCTCCACAGTCACTAAATAGATAGGTGAGCTAGAGTCCAGCCTCAACTCTTCCAGTGACTACAGAAGATCCCTAATATCTTTCAAGTAGGCTTTTGTCACTATTACACTTGGCTGGAGGAACTTGTCCAAGTATTCTCCCAGCGTCGATGTAACCGAACCTATGCCATTAACAATTGGCCGTGCAGGAGGTAGTTGTGTATTCTAATGAATTTTAGGTAGCATATAGATTACAGGAATTCTACATGCACTGGGATTCAGGTATCCTTTTCCTTTATGATTGATAGTTTTAACCGATTGCCAACCGCCTCACGCTGATATACGTACAAACAGAATTGGGTACCTGTACGTTGCCCTTTAAGAGCAGCCAGCAGGGGCGCGCGTGCCCGCAGCAAGCTCCGTGAGTCGGGTCGCGGGTCCCGTGGACTCGATCGCCTCACGGGAAGGAAGAATGGGGAGATGCTAATGTAAACAAGCATCTCCCCATTCTGCCTAGTGACAATGTCACTGATCTCTGCTCCCTATGATCGGAGCAGAGATCAGTGATGTGTCACACACATCCACGCACCCCCCACAGTTAGAAACATGCCCCTAGGACACACTTAACCCCTACACTGCCTGCCACCTAGAGGTTAACCCCTTCACTGCCAGTGTCATTTACATAGGAATCAGTGCATTTGTATAGCACTGATTGTGTATAAATGACAGTGGTCCCAAAAATGTCCGATGTGTCCACCATAATGTCGCAGTCATGATAAAAATCACTGATCGCCGCCATTTAAAAAAAATAAATTAATAAAAATGCCATAAAACTATCCCCTATTTTGTAAACGCTATAACTTTTGCGCAAACCAATCAATAATTGCGATTTTTTTTACCAAAAATATGTAGAAGAATATGTATCAGCCTAAACTGAGGAAAAAACTTTTTTTTAATATATTTTTTGGGGATATTTATAATAGCAAAAAGTAAAAAATAATGCGTTTTTTTCAAAATTGTCGCTCTTTTTTTTGTTTATAGCGCAAAAAAAACCCAGCAGAGGCAATCAAATACCACCAAAAGAAAGCTCTATTTGTGGAAAAAAAAGGACGTCAATTTTGTTTGGGAGCCAGGTCGCACGACCGCGCAATTGTCAGTTCAAGTGGCGCAGTGCAGAAATCGCAAAAAGTGCTCTGGTCAGGGTAAATTCTTCCGGGGCTGAAGTGGTTAATTCTAAAGCCCAATTCAACTATAGAGTCCAATTGGGCTTTATATGATTCTTTTGGATCACTCACTAATCTTTTATATGTGGATCCTTCTCCCAAATAGCTCCAGTATATGCTGGTCTTATAATGATGTCCTTCCTATCTTCCAATAATTTCATTCCATCTTTAACCCCTTCCCACGGAGCGTGCGCAGATGTGCGGCCTCAGATTACGGGGGGTTATACCGGGATGACACCGGCAACTGCAGGCATCATCCTGGTACAGTTGTTTAGAGGTGGCGATTGGCTTTCCAGGGATAACAATCAGCTGTTATCCTGGAGGAGCAAGAGGGGACGTCCCCCCTCCCGCCCCTCTGAATGGGCCTCGACGATCCGGCTCTTCCAGCGCCTAGTGACAGACTGTAACGAAGTCGGAAATGGCTTCGTTACAGTCTCCTGATTGTAAACATGGAATCAACGTCACAATGTCACTTCCTGTTTACTCGGCTGCCAATGGTGCCGGTTTAAAAAAAATATACAGTATTCAGAATCACAGAAAATGGCGATCTGAATACTTTGAAGTGCAAAGGAGGGATCGGGGGTCTTTTAGATCCCTGATCCCTCCATAAAGAGTACCTGTCACCACATATTACTGTCACAAGGGATGTTTAAATTCCTTATGACAGCAATAAAAGTGATCAAAATGTTTTTTTTTAACACAATTTAATTAATCTAATTTCTCATTAGACTGAAGCAGACTTTGCTACATTTGGCACCCAACGTGGGGCTTAGGCATTGTCCTTGCAGCAATAGTCCATAGCAACCGGCTTCGGCTCCATTTGAACTCTGTCTGGCTCCATGGGAAGGTGGCAAATAACATTTACCCTTCTTATAGACTGTGTTGTCATGTGTACTACCAATGTGGGGAAGAACCAACAAGTCTCATTGCTCAGGGGAAAGGATCAGCCTGGTCTTTTTAAACTTCCAGCCAGTGCCGTGAGAGTTAATACAGACCCCAAAATGAACTTCATTACAGTTTTGGCAGGCAAGAAGAAGGCGGGCGCCACAGTTACCAGAGAACATTTGCACCAATCCATTGGCAGGGAGAAGAGTCCCCATTCTGCAGAGGAGGATAAGGAAATGCTGCCACTAGTGATGGACGAACTTCCGACGGGACGTTTCGCGAACGCGAAACGCGAACGGACACAAACGTTCGCGAAAACGACCGTTCGCCGCGGGCTCCATTGACTTCAATGGGAGGCGAATTTCGCAAACCTTTAGGTCGAATTTGCGGCCACGGGGTAATTATTAGGGGGTAGCACGTAGTCCCACCACCTGGACAATAGCATAATACATGTATGAGGTGAATTTGGGATCGATAACTACAAGCATTTTTTTTTTATTTGGGAAATTGTTCTGACAATTCAGGACTATGGAGCTAATGAAGGCAATGGAGGAGAGGGAAGGTCAGGGACCAGGGTAGGCAAACAAGAGGGTGCAGGAGATACAGAGCACTGACAGCAGCACCGTAATACAGAGCACTGACATCAGCACCGTGACATACAGCGCTGACAGCAGCTCCGTGACATACAGCGCTGACAGCAGCTCCGTGACATACAGCGCTGACAGCAGCTCCGTGACATACAGCGCTGACAGCAGCTCCGTGACATACAGCGCTGACAGCAGCTCCGTGACATACAGCGCTGACAGCAGCACCGTGACATACAGCGCTGACAGCAGCTCCGTGACATACAGCGCTGACAGCAGCTCCGTGACATACAGCGCTGACAGCAGCTCCGTGACATACAGCACTGACAGCAGCTCCGTGACATACAGCGCTGACAGCAGCTCCGTGACATACAGCGCTGACAGCAGCACCGTGACATACAGCGCTGACAGCAGCTCCGTGACATACAGCGCTGACAGCAGCTCCGTGACATACAGCGCTGACAGCAGCTCCGTGACATACAGCGCTGACAGCAGCTCCGTGACATACAGCGCTGACAGCAGCTCCGTGACATACAGCGCTGACAGCAGCTCCGTGACATACAGCGCTGACAGCAGCTCCGTGACATACAGCGCTGACAGCAGCTCCGTGACATACAGCGCTGACAGCAGCTCCGTGACATACAGCGCTGACAGCAGCTCCGTGACATACAGCGCTGACAGCAGCTCCGTGACATACAGCGCTGACAGCAGCTCCGTGACATACAGCGCTGACAGCAGCACCGTAAGCAGCCCCAGGAGGAAGTCAGCACAGCACAGGGATGGTGTGATCCCCTCATAATAAGAACCCCCAGGAGGAAGTCAGCACAGCACAGGGATGGTGGGAGCCCCTCATAATAAGAACACCCAGGAGGAAGTCAGCACAGCACAGGGATGGTGGGAACCCCTCATAATAAGCAGCCCCAGTAGAAATATGACACCGCTCAACCTCTTCAAAGAGGAGGGTAGGGGCATATAGTACGGTGTGCTTTTTTGGGTCAGGGAAGTGAGCCAAATGAATTAAGAAGGTCTGTGTGCTTGATTCCAAAAATTGTTTATAGACATATACATGGTCTACTGATCACATGTGTTGAATTCCTCCGAGATCCATGCCTCATTCATTTTTAGAAATGTGAGGTAGTTAACACTGTGGTGAGCTAGGCGAGTACGCTTATCGGTCACAATCCCCCCTGCTGCGCTGAACGTCCTTTCGGACAGGACACTGGATGAGGGGCAAGCCAACAGTTCGATTGCAAATTGGGCAAGCTCTGGCCAGAGGTCAAGCCTGCCCACCCAGTAGTCTAGGGGTTCATCACTCCTCAGAGCGTCCACATCGGCCGTTAACCCAATGTAGTCGGACACCTGACGGTCTAGGCGTTCCCTGATGCTGGATCCGGATGACACCTGTCGATGGGTCGGCTGAAAGAATGACCTCATATCCGAAGTCACCAACACATCTTCAAACCGGCCTCTTCTTGCAGGCGCTGTTGGATTGGTACCCGCAAATCCTTCTCTGGGAGTGGGAATTGCTCCTCTGCCAGCGCACGCAAAAGCAGAATGCAGCATTTCTCGAAGCAAGGCCTGGAAGTGCTGCATTCTGACAGCCCTCTGCGACGGCGGTAACATTTCCGCCATTTTGTGTTTGTACCGGGGGTCTAAGTACGTTGCCACCCAGTACTGGTCCTTGACCCTCATGCTTTTTATACGGGGGTCCCTATTAAAACACTGGAGCATGAAGGCCCCCATTTGCACTAAAGTGGAAGCGGTGTGGTGGCCTGGCTCCTGCTCATCATCCAGGATAATGTCGTCCTCTTCATTCTCCTCTCCCCATCCTCGCACAACAGGGATCCCAGAAAGGTTTAAAGCATGCTCTTCTTGCTCCTGCTCATCCGCCCCGGCACCATCCTCCTCTGACTCCTCATCAGACTCCTGTTGTTGACTTGTCTCAGATAGAGTAGCCCCCCCTGGGAATTCATCCAGCATTGCGACTTCCTCATCTTCCCGCTCCTGCTCCTCCACAGCCTGATCAATGACACGACGCAATGCACGCTCCAGAAAGAAGGCATAAGGTACCATGTCACTGATGGCGCCATGGCTGCGACTGACCAGTTTGGTGATCTCCTCAAATGGCCGCAGAAGTCTGCATGTGTCGCGCATGAGCAGCCACTGGCGCGGTGAAAAAAAACCCAGCTCCCCAGAACCGTTTCTTTCGCAGAGTTCATACAGGTAGACGTTAACTGCACGTTTCTGCTGGAGCAGCCTATCAAGCATATAGAAGGTTGAGTTCCATCGCGTCGGGCAATCGCAAATAAGACGTCTGACCGGCAGATGGTGTCGCCGCTGAATGTCAGCAAGGCGAGCCATGGCCGTGTAAGATCTTCTGAAATGGGCCGAGATTTTCCTTGCCTGCCGCAAGATGTCCTGGACCCCAGGGTATTTGACAAGGAATCGCTGCACGACCAAGTTTAAGACGTGTGCCATGCACGGCACGTGCGTGATTTTGCCCTGTTTCAATGCGCTAAGCAGATTGGCACCGTTGTCACACACCACTTTACCAACTGTCAAATTGAGCGGTGTTAGCCACTCATCTGCCTGTGAACGCAAAGCTGAAAGGAGTGCCGGGCCAGTGTGGCTCTTTGCTTCCAGGCACAACAGACGCAGCACGGCATGGCAACGTCTCACCTGGCATGTGGAATAGGTTCTGGGGAGCTTGGGCGGTGCAGTGGAAGAGACGCTAGCAGCGGAAAAGGAGGAGGCAGCTGAGGAGGAGAGGGAGGAGGATGGAGTAGGAGGAGGAGAAGAAGAGTCAGGCCTGCATGCAATCCGTGGCGGTAAAACCAAATCTACACGGGTGCCACGGGTTACATGCTTGACGGCCGTCAGAAGGTTCACCCAGTGGGCAGTAAAACTGATATACCTTCCCTGCCCGTGTTTGCTAGACCACGTGTCTGTGGTCAGATGTATCTTGGCACCGACACTGTGTGCCAGAGATACATTCACTTGCCGCTGAACATGGCCATATAGCTCTGGGATGCCCTTCTCTGAGAAATACTTCCTTCCTGGGACCTTCCATTGTGGTGTTCCAATGGCCACAAATTTGCGAAAGGCCTCCGAGTCCACCAGTTTATATGGCAGTAGTTGGCGGGCTATGAGTTCTGACAAGCCAGCCGCCAACCGTTGGGCAAGAGGGTTATCCGGCGTCATCATTTTTTTACGCTCAAACATTAGGCCCACGGAAGCCTGCCTTTTTGCAGAAAAATGTGAGCTTGGCGTGATGGAAGGTGGAGTGGAGGACAATTGTGAGGAGAGAGGAGAAGGAGAAGTAGAAGACGAGGCTGGACGGTGAGAGCCTGCAGTGTGGCTTTGTGTGTTCCGTTGCTCCCACTGGGCTCGGTGATGGCTGCTCATGTGCCTTCTTAAGGCGGTCGTCCCTAGGTGAGTATTGGGCTTACCGCGACTAACGCGTTGACTGCAAAGATTGCAGATGGCAACGCTATTGTCAGCAGCGGACACGTTAAAAAAAGCCCACACTGCGGAGCCATGTGCCGGTGTCCTGGGAGCGCCAGATGTGACCGTACATGGTCGATGACTCGCTCCTGATACATTTGCAGTCTGCTTTGTCCCTGCTGTGCAATGTAAGTCATTGCTGCTTCTCCTCCCTATCTGCTGGTCCATATCTCCCTCTGAACTCCCCTCCTCTTCCTCTCTTGTGGGCACCCACGTGACATCACTAGACACGTCATCATCAACGTCACCTTCCCCACCGCTATAAGTAGAGTAGGCAGCAACACCGGGGACCAACCTCCTCCTTGGGCTGATCTGGGTACTGGCGTCAGACTGCTGAGTAGCGCTTGTTGCTACCTCCTCTTCCTGATCCAATACCAAGAGTGGCTGCGCATCAGAAATGTCCTCTTGATATGGATCGGAAAATAATTCCAGTGACTCAAGCGGAAGGTATGTGGTGGTGGTGGTGGTGGTCGTGTTGTTGGTGGTAGTGTCTTTGGGGGTGCACATAGCAGAGAGTGAAGAAGAGGGTGCAGATCGAGAGGATGAGGAGGGTGCAGAAGAGTAAGGCTGAGCGAGCCACTCAACCAAGTCTGGTGCATCCTTTAAAGTAATTGAACGCACCTTCTGCAACTTCCCACTTTGGCTCAAGCCTGTTGCTCCTGCCCTACCCCTACCACCCCTGCGGAAGGGCCTGCCTCTTCCTCTGCATGTCATTTTTTAAATGACCCTGTGACAAAACTCTTAGTCCCTATACCGCTGAAGGACTGCTGCAGTATAGGTGAGCGGTCAGCAGTGGTGCACGTCAACCCTATCTATTGTGGACCTATAGCGGTCCTTACAGAACAGCAGACTGTACCGCACTCAAGCCTATGTACCGTAGCACCCTATACCAAGTTACCAGTCCTTATAAGAACTTTTGTGGACCAAGCAGGTTGTGTATTAGTGTTTAGCAGACTGTACGTCAGTCCCTATACCGCTGAAGGACTGCTGCAGTATAGGGCAGCGGTCAGCAGTGGTGCACGTCAACCCTATCTATTGTGGACCGATAGCGGTCCTTACAGAACAGCAGACTGTACCGCACTCAAGCCTATGTACCGTAGCACCCTATACCAAGTTACCAGTCCTTATAAGAACTTTTGTGGACCAAGCAGGTTGTGTATTAGTGTTTAGCAGACTGTACGTCAGTCCCTATACCGCTGAAGGACTGCTGCAGTATAGGGCAGCGGTCAGCAGTGGTGCACGTCAACCCTATCTATTGTGGACCGATAGCGGTCCTTACAGAACAGCAGACTGTACCGCACTCAAGCCTATGTACCGTAGCACCCTATACCAAGTTACCAGTCCTTATAAGAACTTTTGTGGAACAAGCAGGTTGTGTGTTAGTGATTAGCAGACTGTACGTCAGTCCCTATACCAATGAAGGACTGCTGCAGTATAGGGCAGCGGTCAGCAGTAGTGCACGGCAACCCTATGTATTGTGGACCGATAGCGGTCCTTACAGAACAGCAGACTGTACCGCACTCAAGCCTATGTACCGTAGCACCCTATACCAAGTTACCAGTCCTTATAAGAACTTTTGTGGACCAAGCAGGTTGTGTATTAGTGTTTAGCAGACTGTACGTCAGTCCCTATACCGCTGAAGGACTGCTGCAGTATAGGGCAGCGGTCAGCAGTGGTGCACGTCAACCCTATCTATTGTGGACCGATAGCGGTCCTTACAGAACAGCAGACTGTACCGCACTCAAGCCTATGTACCGTAGCACCCTATACCAAGTTACCAGTCCTTATAAGAACTTTTGTGGACCAAGCAGGTTGTGTATTAGTGTTTAGCAGACTGTACGTCAGTCCCTATACCGCTGAAGGACTGCTGCAGTATAGGGCAGCGGTCAGCAGTGGTGCACGTCAACCCTATCTATTGTGGACCGATAGCGGTCCTTACAGAACAGCAGACTGTACCGCACTCAAGCCTATGTACCGTAGCACCCTATACCAAGTTACCAGTCCTTATAAGAACTTTTGTGGAACAAGCAGGTTGTGTGTTAGTGATTAGCAGACTGTACGTCAGTCCCTATACCAATGAAGGACTGCTGCAGTATAGGGCAGCGGTCAGCAGTAGTGCACGGCAACCCTATGTATTGTGGACCGATAGCGGTCCTTACAGAACAGCAGACTGTACCGCACTCAAGCCTATGTACCGTAGCACCCTATACCAAGTTACCAGTCCTTATAAGAACTTTTGTGGACCAAGCAGGTTGTGTATTAGTGTTTAGCAGACTGTACGTCAGTCCCTATACCGCTGAAGGACTGCTGCAGTATAGGGCAGCGGTCAGCAGTGGTGCACGTCAACCCTATGTATTGTGGACCGATAGCGGTCCTTACAGAACAGCAGACTGTAACGCACTCAGGCCTATGTACCGTAGCACCCTATACCAAGTTACCAGTCCTTATAAGAACTTTTGTGGACCAAGCAGGTTGTGTGTTAGTGATTAGCAGACTGTACGTCAGTCCCTATACCAATGAAGGACTGCTGCAGTATAGGGCAGCGGTCAGCAGTAGTGCACGGCAACCCTATGTATTGTGGACCGATAGCGGTCCTTACAGAACAGCAGACTGTACCGCACTCAAGCCTATGTACCGTAGCACCCTATACCAAGTTACCAGTCCTTATAAGAACTTTTGTGGACCAAGCAGGTTGTGTATTAGTGTTTAGCAGACTGTACGTCAGTCCCTATACCGCTGAAGGACTGCTGCAGTATAGGGCAGCGGTCAGCAGTGGTGCACGTCAACCCTATCTATTGTGGACCGATAGCGGTCCTTACAGAACAGCAGACTGTACCGCACTCAAGCCTATGTACCGTAGCACCCTATACCAAGTTACCAGTCCTTATAAGAACTTTTGTGGACCAAGCAGGTTGTGTATTAGTGTTTAGCAGACTGTACGTCAGTCCCTATACCGCTGAAGGACTGCTGCAGTATAGGGCAGCGGTCAGCAGTGGTGCACGTCAACCCTATCTATTGTGGACCGATAGCGGTCCTTACAGAACAGCAGACTGTACCGCACTCAAGCCTATGTACCGTAGCACCCTATACCAAGTTACCAGTCCTTATAAGAACTTTTGTGGAACAAGCAGGTTGTGTGTTAGTGATTAGCAGACTGTACGTCAGTCCCTATACCAATGAAGGACTGCTGCAGTATAGGGCAGCGGTCAGCAGTAGTGCACGGCAACCCTATGTATTGTGGACCGATAGCGGTCCTTACAGAACAGCAGACTGTACCGCACTCAAGCCTATGTACCGTAGCACCCTATACCAAGTTACCAGTCCTTATAAGAACTTTTGTGGACCAAGCAGGTTGTGTATTAGTGTTTAGCAGACTGTACGTCAGTCCCTATACCGCTGAAGGACTGCTGCAGTATAGGGCAGCGGTCAGCAGTGGTGCACGTCAACCCTATGTATTGTGGACCGATAGCGGTCCTTACAGAACAGCAGACTGTAACGCACTCAGGCCTATGTACCGTAGCACCCTATACCAAGTTACCAGTCCTTATAAGAACTTTTGTGGACCAAGCAGGTTGTGTGTTAGTGATTAGCAGACTGTACGTCAGTCCCTATACCAATGAAGGACTGCTGCAGTATAGGGCAGCGGTCAGCAGTAGTGCACGGCAACCCTATGTATTGTGGACCGATAGCGGTCCTTACAGAACAGCAGACTGTAACGCACTCAGGCCTATGTACCGTAGCACCCTATACCAAGTTACCAGTCCTTATAAAAACTTTTGTGGACCAAGCAGGTTGTGTGTTAGTGTTTAGCAGACTGTGCGTCAGTCCCTATACCGCTGAAGGACTGCTGCAGTATAGGGCAGCGGTCAGCAGTGGTGCACGTCAACCCTATCTATTGTGGACCGATAGCGGTCCTTACAGAACAGCAGACTGTACCGCACTCAAGCCTATGTACCGTAGCACCCTATACCAAGTTACCAGTCCTTATAAGAACTTTTGTGGACCAAGCAGGTTGTGTATTAGTGTTTAGCAGACTGTACGTCAGTCCCTATACCGCTGAAGGACTGCTGCAGTATAGGGCAGCGGTCAGCAGTGGTGCACGTCAACCCTATGTATTGTGGACCGATAGCGGTCCTTACAGAACAGCAGACTGTAACGCACTCAGGCCTATGTACCGTAGCACCCTATACCAAGTTACCAGTCCTTATAAGAACTTTTGTGGACCAAGCAGGTTGTGTGTTAGTGATTAGCAGACTGTACGTCAGTCCCTATACCAATGAAGGACTGCTGCAGTATAGGGCAGCGGTCAGCAGTAGTGCACGGCAACCCTATGTATTGTGGACCGATAGCGGTCCTTACAGAACAGCAGACTGTACTGCACTCAGGCCTATGTACCGTAGCACCCTATACCAAGTTACCAGTCCTTATAAAAACTTTTGTGGACCAAGCAGGTTGTGTGTTAGTGTTTAGCAGACTGTGCGTCAGTCCCTATACCGCTGAAGGACTGCTGCAGTATAGGGCAGCGGTCAGCAGTAGTGCACGGCAACCCTATGTATTGTGGACCGATAGCGGTCCTTACAGAACAGCAGACTGTAACGCACTCAGGCCTATGTACCGTAGCACCCTATACCAAGTTACCAGTCCTTATAAGAACTTTTGTGGACCAAGCAGGTTGTGTGTTAGTGATTAGCAGACTGTACGTCAGTCCCTATACCAATGAAGGACTGCTGCAGTATAGGGCAGCGGTCAGCAGTAGTGCACGGCAACCCTATGTATTGTGGACCGATAGCGGTCCTTACAGAACAGCAGACTGTACCGCACCCAAGCCTATGTACCGTAGCACCCTAGACAGACCAAGTTACCAGTCCTGATAAAGAGCTTTGTGGAACAAGTGAGTTGTGAATGATTAGCAGACTGCAGCAGAAGGGCAGCAGTCAAGTATAATATTCTTTCTATATTTGGAAGAAAGAATATTATACGTGTACAAGCCTATTACCGTACCACTGATACCAGTCCTGAAAAGAACCTTTGTGGAACTAATAGTAACAGCAAGTCTTTAAAATTATCCTCACTGCCTGACACACTGCTTCCTGCCTGTCCCTATACAAATTGGCAAAAAAGAGTAGGCTGGAACGATTAGCTGGAACAGCTCTTTTGTGGACCTGATAGTAACAGCTAATGATGATGATGATGATGATGATGAAGAAAGACTAATCTGGCTGAGCTGTCCCTAAAATAGCAGCATACAGCGCTCTGTCCCTTTATCTAAACTGACAAAAGAAACTCAGGCTGCTGACCTAACACCTATACCAGTCCTGAAAAGAACTTTTGTGTACCAAATAGCTAGCGTTTTCTCTGTCCCTACTCCACACAGGATCCTTTCCCTACAGTGACAGAAGAAAGAATGTAAAATGGCCACCGGATCGGGTGTATTTATAGGTTAGGGGGAATGTCCAAGTGTCCATGAGCTGTCATGTCTCAATTGGTTGTCCTGTAACACATGATAAACGTGTCACGAAAGGTTAAAGTTCTTGTATACATTAAACACGTAAGTCCGCCGGGGCGAACGACGGAAAAAGGCGTTCGAACCCGCGGACGGCGAAAGTCGGAAATTCGCCGCGAAACGACCGCCGGGCGAACCGTTCGGCCATCACTAGCTGCCACGTGCGTCTGTGGGTTTGAGAAGGAGATGGCGCAGTTTGGAAGCATGCTGGTGTCCACTGCCCTACAGATTATGTCCTTTGCTCTACTGGCCATGCCTACTGCTCTACTGACCACATCCACTGCCCTACTGACCACATCCACTGCCCTACTGACCACTTCCACTGCCCTACTGTCCACGTCCACTGCTCTTCTGACCACGTCCACTGCCCTACTGACCATGTCCACTGCCCTACTGACCATGTCCACTGCTCTACTGACCACGACTACTGCTCTACTGACCATGACTACTGCTCTACTGACCATGACTACTGCTCTACTGACCATGACCACTGCTCTACTGACCATATCCACTGCTCTACTGACCATGTCCACTGCTCTACTGACAATATCCACTACCCTACTGACCATGTTCACTGCCATACTGACCACGTCCACTGCCCTACTGACCACTTCCACTGCTCTATGACCATGTACACTGCCATGTACTGACTGACACCATTCACAGTCCACACTGACACCACTGAACTACCAGCAAAGGTTGCACTTGTGACTGGGCCCTGGCCTTCTGGCACCATGGCGGGGCCTAAGACTGCAGGACTGCACAACATGTGAAAGGGATCTACTGAGGGATCATGAAGGGTGGTTGGATTAGTGGCAAGGGCTCTGGGCTCAGAGGGAATGGCCCAGGACGGAGGTCGGGGGGGCCCTTCATGGTTTCTTGCACCAGGACCCAGAAGGTTCTAATTACGCCTCTGCTGAACCCTGTATATAGCTCATCCCAGTACCATGCACCTTGTATATAGCTCATCTCAAAAAACATGCACCCTGTATATAGCTTATCCCAGAACCCTGCACCCTGTATATAGCTGATCTCAGAACCCTGCACCCGGTATATAGCTGATCCCAGAACCCTACACTCTGTACATAGCTCATCCCAGAACCCTGCACTCTGTACATAGCTCATCCCAGAACCCTGCACTCTGTACATAGCTCATGCCAGAACCCTGCACTCTGTACATAGCTTATCTCAGAACCCTGCACTCTGTACATAGCTCATGCCAGAACCCTGCACTCTGTACATAGCTCATCTCAGAACCCTACGCTCTGTACATAGCTCATCCCAGAACCCTGCACTCTGCACCAGCTTATTCCAGAATCCTGCACTCTGTACACAGCTCATCCCAGGACCCTTCACTCTGTACACAGCTCATCCCAGAACCCTGCACTCTGTACATAGCTCATCCCAGAACTCTGAACTGTGTACATATCGCATGCCAGAACCTTGCACTCTTTATATAGCTCATCCTACAACTCTGCACTCTGTACATAGCTCACCCCAGAACCCTGCACTCTGTACATAGCTCATCCCAGAATCCTGCACTCTGTACATAGCTCATCCCAGAACCCTGCACTCTGTACATAAAGCACTCCAAACACTGCATGCTTTTATATATATATTTTTAAATGAATGTGCTGGGGTTTGTATGTATCCATGAGACTCTTGCTTGTGGAAAAATAATAAAAGCATATTTTATAGGTATAAGGAAGCCCGAGTTTTTTGTTTAATGATGCCCCTTATGCTCCTCCCACTGTCAGAAGTTTGACCACTCCCACATTTGCCACAATGCACTATGCAAGGTTACTTCCTTCCTCAAGTGTCCCTCATTCTGAAGTTCAAAAGTTGACAGGTATGTATCACTCTCCACTGAATATGGCTAGGTTAGTCCCCACTGCAGCCAGCCTTTTATGTGCCATTCATAAAATGCAGGCTGACATGTGGAGCCCGTTTAGCCTCAAACTACAGATAGAATACTAAGATTAGAGGAGAAGCCAGTCACATCATCTTGACAGGTCATGTAACAGGGATCTTCTTGCAGATTTTTTCCCCTTCCATGTATTTCAATAGGGTTTCACTTGTCTTCAAGTCCCAAATGAATCAGAGCACTAAGCAGGTTTTTAAAGCACACTGCTGTGCTTTTAAATGTAAGTTTAGTATGGAAGGCCATACTGCTGCTTTCAGGGTTCTTGCACATTTTTTTTTTTTAGCAGTTTTTCTTTTTATTTTAACAATCTGAATGCACTGCAATGTTTTCTTTAAGTCAATAAACACAGTAGAAATCAGTAAAATTGTGCTAAGTTCAGATCTGTAAACTAAAAATAATACAGGTTCATCTGTGCTTCATAATGTATACATGTGCACATCTGTATGCATGTAAACACATACAGTATGAGTCCTACTGTATGAAATTGTATTGTAATTGTACCATCTGCCCTTATGTGGCAAAGTGTTGTGTAAACTGTTGACGCTATACAAATCCTGTATAATAATAATACATGTATATATGCTTACTTGTGTTTATTTATTCCTTGGCTGAAAAATAAATACAAGGTTTTTACAGATTTTTATGCACTTTACTGACCTTACTTCGTTTTTAATGCAGGACCATTCTGCCAGCAAAATCTTGCGTTAATACATCATTAATTTATTATGAAGCTATGCATGTATATTGATTAAACTTCGGTGGGTGAAGTGAAACATGTCAGGTAGCATCGCTTTGGCAGAGACTCATGTGTCGAGGCTGTTTTCAAATCTACCCTAGGTTAGCTGGACAGGAGTACCGCACTTCTTTTTATATCTTCATTGCTTAGGATGAACACCTTTAGTAGCCTGCACCTTTCTCCCTGGGGACTGCGGCGTTCATAATCTAGCACCAAAGTAATTTATTACAGCTAGTGTGCAAGGATCCCAAAACTGGGACTTATAGTCAAATTATTATTAATGTACAGTACTATATAATATATTCATGCTTTATAAATAATGGGTATAATACAACTTGTAAAACTTCTTGTACAGCAAAACTGTTGTCACCAGGACATTGCAAAGTGAGGACAAATTTATCAGGGGAGTTTCTAACCCTTCCCCACTCTATCCCAAGATTAAAAATAATGTTTTGACTGGACATATAATTAATATAATATATATAAATATAATAATATATATATTTATAATTTATATTTATATATATTTATATTTTATATTTATATTTATTTAATTTATAATATATATATATATATATATATATATAAATATAATTAATATAAGTTAATAATATAAGTTAATAATATAAGTTAATAATATAAATTAGTTATAGGTTAAGTGTTACTAAACCCAAGAGCCTATATTAACTATATCTGGTCTCCCACAGCATGCAGAACATGGAAATGCAATTATTTTTGTAAATATAAACTACTAAATATCTTTTCTCATTAGCAGCATATAGCAGTCCTGTGATTTCTATCAGTGTCTGGTAAAGCTTGACCTATGAGGCTGCAGGACCCCTGGACAGTGCTGATTAGCCCTGTGCAAATTAAGTGCACCCTCCCAAGAAAAACAAAAACTCTCTAGCAATACACACCAAACTGAGCATGTGCAGAGTTCCCCCAAGGCTCTGTTCTATTAGCAGATGGATTGGGGACTGTGGAAGAAGGGAGGGGGAGGTCACAGAAGACAGGATCAAACAGCCTTTTTACCCAATGCACAGGATTGACCCCTTAAGGTTCCACAGTGAGTATAACAAGCATGCTTTACAGCATATACAGAGTGATTTTACTGTTGGGGGTTTAGTAACATAGGAAGATAGGAATTTCCTTGAGTGAATACTAATCTACTGGTTCCAATGTCCCTAAAAAAAAAGAAATAGCTTTGGTTAAATTGGGGCTTTGATCCCTACTGTTCTTTATAACCCCACCATCCCTTGAGAACTCCCATTCTGTACTTTCTCAGTCTTTCCCAGTTTTTCTGTCTGTACCCCGCCCCTTCTCCAGATTGTAGTTTAAGATATATTTTTAAGATAATTTTTTTATACATTATTCAGTTCCCGAGGGACAAAGTAGTGTTTCACCCCTTCTTCCTAGGTGCCCTGTAACACTATCTGCAATGTCAGACAAGGCACCACTCCTTGGAGCATGGCCACTCGACACCATAGCTAGCAAGGATCCCATTATTGCGAGCACCTGTTTCCGACTCTCAGCGCTTGCCTGAGGCAAGCATCAGCAAGAGGAATGTAGAGGGATATGGGATGTGTCAGCCACAATTGTAGTTTATTGATACTTCCTCCAGCACTGGAAAGTTTCATACCTTTGACAGCAGATGCAATGTTTTGCAGGCTCCAATGCAAAAAAAAAAAAAAAAAATACATGCAGTTTTGTTTTTAATTCAATGTGTGTGCAATTATTTATTTCTTGCAAAAGATGGAATATGCCTTTGCATTTCTTTCTACTTTCTGTTACTTCAGAGCTTTTGTATCATGTGTGGCTCTCACAGTGGTCACATGATTGAAGGGGGACAGGCTCCCGATCATATGACCATTGTGAGAGCCACACATGATACAGAAGCTCCGCTGTTAAGGGGTAAACACAATATAATTAAACAGAAGCCTTGACTGAGTGCTGCCGGTGATAAATCAGTCTGTGTACTGAAAGCGCTCAGTGAATATGTTCTCAGCACAAACCCTCATGCCGCTATGGAGTTTTAGTGAAAAAAAAAAAAACACTTACATTGTATGCTTTTTTTTTTCATGATACAGAATGAAACACACACACTGTAGACATGTCACTGGAGAAGTGGTCGGGGGGGTGTACATCTCACCTAGGTTGCTACACAGTGTGAGATGGTAAGTCCAGGATGGATCAGTTTTCTCAGCAGCGATATGCTGCTGAGTGGTTATTTAATCTTGCCGGGCCTGGGTTTATATGGAATGGCAGGTAGGTTTGGTAGAGGGACCTGTCATTCCACACACCCCCCGATCCAGTTCTGGGTTTGGGATCAGGTGAGCTTTGATCCTAATTAGCCTGGGAAGGTAAAGGCTCAGCGGGGCCTGCAGGTGTTCGCTCTCAGCCAGGGAAATGAACAGTCTGTGTGTTGGAGGAAGCTGCAAGCGCAGCCACTGCTGGAGCTAAAACCCACCCTGCGATATCCAGGCGAAAGACGCTGTGTTTATAAGTGTCAGATAGGTGAGAAGAACCTGTTAGTAAGCGCCCAGCTGGGCTAGGTTGTTTCTTTTATTTTTTTTCTGTTGTACTTAAAAAGCAGTGTTGCCGTATGTTTTTGTTTGTTGGACTGTTTGTACCACGAATAAACGCCAAGGTCTGCTTTATAAATTCCAAGTCTGCTGTGAACTGTGTCCAAACTCACCCTACCCCGGGAAGATCCCTTACAATTGGTGGAGGTAGCGGGCAACACGGTTGCTAGGGGCAACGGTGTGGACAGACTTGGCTACAGCTGCTGATGTCCTGGGTGAAAGCTGCAACTACACTCCAAGAACAGTCCAGCAACATGGAGGAGATGCTGAAGCAGTTTATGCAAGTGAGTTTGCAACAACAGCAGGCTCAGACAGAGGCCAATAGACGACATGAACAGTCCATGGCTGCACAACAGCAGATGCATAAGGAAGAGTTGCAAGCTTTGCGCCAAAGCCAACAACAACTTATCGAGCACCTGATAGTAAATCGAGAGGCGCCTGTGGTTGCTAATCCACCCACAGTGGAGGGAGCCGCTCCGGAGATTTTTTTTGGGAGAAGGACTGTGCAGCGAGCGCTGCAAAAGATGACTGCTGAGGACGATGTTGAGGCCTATCTAACAGTATTTGAGCGCGTGGCTGAGCGAGAGAAGTTACCAGCCGCTGAGTGGGCAGAGGTAATTGCGCCCTATTTAACAGGTGAACCTCAAAAGGCCTACTATGACCTCAGTGAGCAAGAGGTTAAGGACTATACTCGGCTAAAAGAGGAGGTACTTGCCCGACTAGGAGTTACTACTGCAGTCCGTGCCCGGAGGGTACGCAACTGGAGCTACAGTCTGGACAAATCAGCGAGGTCCCAGATGTATGACCTAATCCATTTGGCAAGAAAGTGGTTGGAGCCAGACACTTCTACTCCTGCACAAATCCTAGAGAAGGTCGTGATGGATCACTACCTCCGAGCGCTTCCTACGGACCTGCAACGCTGGGTGGGACAAGGTGATCCTAAGAATGCAAACGAACTTGTCAACCTTGTGGAGAGGTTCCAGGCGACTGAGGATTACCTCCGTGATGTTCCTGCAGCATCTTCACCTCCCCGGAGCGCCAGATCTGTGCCGTCAGCTGGTAAGAGACTTCCATCTATTGGGGGAGTGTGGAGGGGTGCTGATGGAGGGAAAAGGGCTCAAGTGGTGTCTCAGGGACAAAAGACTGGTGATGGTCCCGGGTGGCTAAGGGGCTCTAAAAAGGACTCCTTGCCAAAGAGACCAGGCCCTATCCAGTGTTGGAGATGCCATGAGGCGGGACACGTGTCTGCCCATTGCCCTCTTACCACTGAACCCATGGAGTGTGACGCTAGCCGGCGTCAGTCGCTATTTGCGGAACCATCTTGTGCTGCAGTTCCTGGACTAGAGACTGAACCGCAAATCTGCAATATTACAATCAATGACCTTCCCGTTAGGGCGTTAATGGACTCGGGAAGCCTCGTAACCTTGGTGCATGCTAGCCTGGTGGCTGGGGACTTAGAGTCTAAAAAGCATATGAGTGTTGTGTGCATACATGGTGATACAAAAGTGTACCCTATAGTGCTGGTTAAAGTCGGGACTGAACAAGGCACCGTACAATATGAAGTGGGTGTGGTTAAAAACCTCATGCATAATGTAATATTGGGGCGCGATTTTCCATTATTCTGGGCTCTCTGGGAAAAAAGAAAAATCCCCAAAAGGAGTGAGGATACCTCTAAGGGGGTTGCCTTGTCCCCTGTGAATGATAGAAGTGTGCAGGATGAAAATGATTGTTCTCCTTTGCAGGTCCTGGCTGGGGAGGAGGAGGCTCCTCCCACTGAGCAAAATATACTAGACTTAGAGGTGTCTAGGGATAATTTTGGCGCTGCACAATTACAGGACCCCACTCTCAAAAATGCGAGAGAGCAGGTTGCTGTTATGAATGGGGTACCTCAGGAACCAGATGCTGAAAAAAGATTTCCACATTTTTCGGTGACTAATGATCTTTTCTATAGAGTCAATAAGATTAAGGATGAGATTGTGGAACAGCTTCTGGTACCTAAGCCGTACCGGCGTCAGGTGCTTGACATGGCACATAACCATGTTCTTGGGGGACACTTGGGGACTGACAAAACGCGAGAGAGGGTTCTCCAGAGGTTTTTTTGGCCGGCGATATATGATGACATTAAAAAATACTGCGAGTCGTGCCCCACATGTCAGGTTAGTGCCCCAGTGTCACATTTTCGCAGTCCTTTGGTTTCGCTCCCTATTATAGAGGTGCCTTTTGAGCGTATTGCCATGGATTTAGTGGGTCCCGTTGTAAAGTCAGCTAGAGGACACCAGTATATTTTGGTAGTCATAGATTATGCGACCCGCTATCCTGAGGCTGTACCCTTAAGAAACACTGCATCTAAAACAATTGCACGTGAGTTGTTTTATATGTTCTCTAGGACTGGGATCCCCAAAGAAATCCTAACTGACCAAGGTACGCCATTTATGTCAAAACTGATGAAGGAATTATGCAAACTATTTAAAGTCTCACACATCCGTACCTCTGTATACCACCCCCAGACGGACGGATTGGTGGAGAGATTTAATAAAACTTTGAAACATATGTTGAAGAAAGTGGTGGCAAAAGATGGTCGTGACTGGGATCATTTATTACCCTACCTCATGTTTGCTATTAGGGAAGTGCCCCAAGCGTCCACAGGGTTCTCACCATTCGAGTTGGTCTATGGTCGTCACCCTAGGGGTCTACTGGACATTGCAAAAGAGACATGGGAGAATGAGTCCACCCCATACAAGAGTGTTATTGAGCATGTAGCACAAATGCAGGACCGTATAGCCACTGTAATGCCCCTGGTAAGGGAACACCTCCAGAGAGCTCAAGAGGCCCAAAGTAGAATTTACAACCGGTCCGCAAGAATCAGGACATTCAACCCAGGCGATAGGGTCCTTATACTAGTCCCTACTGTTGAGAGTAAATTCTTGGCGAAGTGGCAAGGTCCTTATGAAATTGTTGAAAAGATCAGTGAGGTGAACTACAAGGTGCACCAACCAGGTAGAAGGAAGCCTTTCCAAGTTTATCACATAAACTTGATCAAGCCCTGGAAAGACAGGGAATCCTTGGTGGCGACAAATACTGTTAATAATTTGTCACCACCAATCCCTCCAGTCAAGGTAGGTGATACTCTATCAGTGTCACAGAAACAGGAGGCTCAGGAATTTTTACAGAAAAACAAAAACAAGTTCTCTGACCTCCCAGGGCGTACCCACCTCATCCATCATCACATTGAAACTGAGCCTAGAAGCAGAGTAAACCTAAAGCCCTATAGGATACCGGAGGCACGTAGGAAAGCCGTATCTGCCGAGGTAAAACGTATGCTTGATCTGGGGGTAATTGAGGTGTCACAGAGTGAATGGTCCAGCCCGATTGTGCTAATCCCAAAGCCCAATGGAACTTGGAGGTTCTGTAACGATTTCAGAAAGTTGAATGAGATCTCCAAGTTTGATGCTTATCCTATGCCCAGGGTAGATGAGTTGATTGAGAAGTTAGGTAACGCCAGGTACATAACCACCCTCGATCTCACAAAGGGCTACTGGCAGATTCCACTTTCTGGTGAGGCTAAAGAGAAAACTGCATTCTCCACCCCTGATGGGCTATTCCAGTATGTAGTGATGCCATTCGGGTTACATGGAGCGCCTGCAACTTTCCAGAGGTTGATGGACTTGATTCTGCGACCACATCGGGATTACTCAGCCGCCTACCTCGATGATGTGGTCATTTTTAGCCCTGATTGGGAAAGTCACCTCTGTAAGGTACAGGCCGTGTTGGATACCATAAGTGATGCAGGGTTGATCATAAATGCCGAGAAGTGTGCTCTAGCCCTAGAAGAGGCCAAATATCTGGGCTACATTGTTGGGAGAGGATTGATTAAGCCACAGCTAAATAAAATTGAGGCAATACAGAATTGGCCTAGACCCCTGACAAGGAAACAGGTTAGAGCTTTCCTGGGTATTACGGGTTATTACCGTAGATTTGTGCCGAACTTTGCCTCAGTTGCTGCTCCACTAACTGACTTGACAAAGGGCGGAAAGACAGCAATGGTCACGTGGACCCCAGAGGCCGAGAAGGCTTTCCAAAGCCTTAAGTCTGCCTTGTGCCAACCACCTGTGTTAGTTACCCCCGATTTCAGGCGAGAATTTCTGGTCCAGACAGATGCCTCTAACACAGGCTTAGGTGCAGTACTCTCACAAGTAGTGAATGGTGAGGAGCATCCGGTGACGTACTTGAGTAGAAAACTAACCCCGGCCGAGAAAAATTATGCATTGTGGAGCGAGAATGTTTGGCAGTGAAGTGGGCCCTAGAATCTTTAAAGTATTACTTGCTAGGCAGGAAATTCAAGTTGGTGACAGACCATGCCCCCCTAACATGGATGAAGTTAAACAAGGAGAGAAATGCAAGAGTGACTAGATGGTTTCTGTCCTTACAAAACTTTAATTTCACTGTGGAACACAGGCCAGGGAAATTACAGGCAAATGCTGACGCATTGTCGAGGGTAAGTTGTCTGTGGGGACAAAAGGCTCAGCCCTCCGGTCTGAAAAAGAGGGGGGGGATATGTAGACATGTCACTGGAGAAGTGGTCGGGGGGGTGTACATCTCACCTAGGTTGCTACACAGTGTGAGATGGTAAGTCCAGGATGGATCAGTTTTCTCAGCAGCGATATGCTGCTGAGTGGTTATTTAATCTTGCCGGGCCTGGGTTTATATGGAATGGCAGGTAGGTTTGGTAGAGGGACCTGTCATTCCACACACCCCCTGATCCAGTTCTGGGTTTTGGATCAGGTGAGCTTTGATCCTAATTAGCCTGGGAAGGTAAAGGCTCGGCGGGGCCTGCAGGTGTTCGCTCTCAGCCAGGGAAATGAACAGTCTGTGTGTTGGAGGAAGCTGCGAGCGCAGCCACTGCTGGAGCTAAAACCCACCCTGCGATATCCAGGCGAAAGACGCTGTGTTTATAAGTGTCAGATAGGTGAGAAGAACCTGTTAGTAAGCGCCCAGCCGGGCTAGGTTGTTTCTTTTATTTTTTTTCTGTTGTACTTAAAAAGCACGGTGTTGCCGTATGTTTTTGTTTGTTGGACTGTTTGTACCACGAATAAACGCCAAGGTCTGCTTTATAAATTCCAAGTCTGCTGTGAACTGTGTCCAAACTCACCCTACCCCGGGAAGATCCCTTACAATACACACACACACACACACACACACACACACACACACACACACACACACACACACACACACACACACACACACACACACACAGTATGTCACACATCTATTCAGAGTAGGCTCTTTACAGTATTTGATTGCTTACCTTCAGATGCCACCTAGAGGTTATAGTAAATGACTGCAGCAATGGAGAAGGTGTACAGCATATATCCATTGTTCAACTTAGTTCATCATTACGTTTTATATACATTTTCGATTAAACGGTGTTAGTGATACTTTTTTTAATTTGTGATAATAAAAATGAAGTGACATACCATTTCAAAGAGAAAAACATTACACCTGTTATTTTGGGCATAGCCAAATGTATTTCTTTTTTTTTTTTAATCTTTATTTATGTCAAAATTTTTTTCCAAAACCAAATAAATACATGTATGAAAAGGAAAAAGGGCCATATTCATGCAAATACAATATATAACATACCAAAAGGAAAGAAATTATTAGATTAAACCTACACATATGTAATCATTATATACCCCTCTACTTTCCCCCACACCCCCCCCCCCCCACCCCCCCACCCTTGCCTTGTAGAACCGCTAGTGGGTTCCCTCTTAGTGACCGTTTTTTTTTTTTTTTTTTTTTTTTATTATAAACGGGATATTACTTTCTTCTGCAGTTTATTGTGTAATTTCCTCCACATATCTCCAGGTCAGTTTAAATTCTTCCCATGCTGCCCATTTATTTGAGCCTCCCTCCTCTGCTATTACGTCTGCATTACCTTCGTTATAATTTTCTATTTTTTGTGTTTCATTTAAGCGAAAAATCCAATCCGATATTTTAGGGCTCTCCTTTTCCTTCCATTTTTTTGGGATTAGATTTTTGGCGGTGTCTAACAGGGTTGGGATTAATGAGTTTTTATAATGCTTTATGGGTTCGTCTGTCCCATGGAATAGGACGGTCCACGGGTCTTCTCTTATTTCCTTTTTTGTAACAACTTTAATTATCTCTAAGATTTTTCTCCAGTAAGTTTTAATAATGGAGCAATCCCACCAAATGTGGGCCATAGTCCCAATTTTTTTACACCCACGCCAGCAATCCGCCGATTGCTCTGATCCAAATTTGGCCATTTTATCGGGTGTCACGTACCACCTTGCAAGGCATTTGTAATTCGTTTCTATCAGTTTATTATCTACAACCCCTGAGTGAATTAATTTAAAAATCTTATTACGAATTGATGTGCTACATTGTGACCCCAACTCTGATTCCCATTTATGGACGTATGGCGGGTCCCCCAATTCCTCTCCCTCAGAGAGGATCTTATATAAAAGTGTAATATTTTTTTTTGATGTATCTCTCAAACATAGATGCTCCAAGGGTCTCAATTCCTCTTCACCCCGAATTGGCTGAGATAGACTCGAAATGAAGTGACTAAGTTGGAGAAACCGCCACCCGTCCATTTTCATGAGGTCTGTGTCCAGACTAAGTGCTTGAAGTGATGCTATTTTACCATTAACTAATATATCTTTTAATTGTGCCGTATCTTTCCTAATCCAGTTACCCCCCACCTCCTGTTTACCCGGTGTAAAAAAATCATTATTTTTAAGAAAAATCAAGGGTGAATTGTACCCCCACTTATTTTGTGAATGTGTTCGGTCCCATATCTTTAATGCTAAACGTGTTATCTCGTGAGCATGAGGTCCGATGGACCTAAACTGTGGGGGATTCCATATCATGCGACCCAAACGTGCTTGACTCATTGTGATCTCTACACTCACCCACCTCTTTTTATTTGCCTCTTTCGCCCATTCAACTACTCGAGACAGGACCACTGCATTGTAATATCTTTTTAAATCCGGGACAGACAATCCCCCTTGTCTTTTCCCCCTGCATAACACCCCCATGGCTATTCTCGGTTTTTTATGTTGCCAAATATATTTCAAAATTAAATTTTTCATTAATCTAAAATAGGCAGAAGAGAGCGGGATGGGCAGCATCTGAAACTTATAGATAATCTTCGGGATTAATATCATTTTAACTGCGTTAATACGCCCTAACCAAGAGAGGGGACATGCTGAGATTTTTTTTAATTCTCTTTTAATTTCATCAAGTAAGGGGATATAATTCTTCGTATATATTTTCCTAATGGTGTTCGATAGGTAAATTCCCAAATATTTAATCTCCTTGCGCCAAGGGAAACGGAATTCTGATCGGAGGTTCTCCTCTTCCTGTGTGCTGATGTTAACATTCAAAACTTCGGACTTGCTGAGGTTTATTTTCAAATTCGATATTTTGCCGAATTTTTCCAACACCCTCAGCAAGTTCGGAATCGTGATCCTCGGATTAGTTATAAAGAATAAAACATCATCCGCGTAAGCGGCTAATTTATGATCTTCCCCTCCCAGTTTGATCCCCGTTATATCATTATTTTTTCGGATATGGGTCAGCAACGGCTCCAAAGATAGAGCGAATAAGAGTGGGGAAAGTGGACACCCCTGCCTGGTGCCGTTACCCATTTGGAAATATGAAGAGGATTCTCCATTAATTTTGACGAAGGCCCGCGGGTGGTTATAGAGGACCTGGATCCATTGGATCATTCTCGGGCCTATCCCCATAACTTCCAACGTTTCTATCATGAGTCCCCAGTCTACCCTGTCGAATGCTTTTTCTGCATCTATCGACAGGAATAGAGCTGGGGACCCACTGTTTTTTAAGGCCTGGAGAAGGAGTAAGGCCCTCAGCCCATTATCCCTTCCTTCTCTCTCAGGAATAAATCCGACCTGATCTGGGTGTACTAGATCGCTCATCTTGTTCTTCAGCCTGGCTGCCAATATTTTGGCGAATAATTTTGTGTCCGCATTCAATAATGCTATTGGCCTATAACTTGAGCAAAGTGTATGATCCTTCCCTTCCTTCGGAATTACCGTAATTGAGGCCAATAGAGCTTCAGCCTTCATGTCATATTTTGTACCGAGCCCATTCAAATAGTGACATAGTCTTGGGACTAAGATTTCCTTGAATTTTTTATAATACAAAATCGTGAACCCGTCAGGACCGGGGCTTTTGCCCGATTCTGTCTCCTTTAATGCTCGATATATTTCCTCCTCAGTAATAGGTCTATCTATACTGTTTCTTTCACTCTCTTGTAAATGGGGTAAGTTGGTATCATACAAAAATTCTTTGGTACTTTCCTTAACCCCTTTACCACACTTCCCTTTTTGGCCAATATTGTATAGGGCGCTGTAATATTGACTAAATACCTCCGCGATTTCTTTAGTGGTATGGACCGTCATCCCATTCTTGTCCTGGATTTTGTCAATAAAATTGGTCTCCCTCCTCCCTTTTAGTTGTCTCGCTAAGTATTTGCCCGTTTTATTTCTCCCATAGTATCTCTCTCTAGTTCTCCCTTCGAGTGTCCTACTTGCTTCCTGATCCAACAGATCCTTAAGTTCCTCCCTTTTATTGATCAATAGGTGAAGGTGTTCCAGATGTTGGTCCTTTTGCTTTTTATGCTCTTGCTCTAGTCTGTGGACTTCTTTAATCAGGTTCTCCATTCTCTGAATTTTAGCTTTCTTTTTATTTGTGCCAATGGAAATGAGGATACCCCTTATATATGCTTTATGTCCTTCCCATAGGGAGGCGCCCGAGATATCCCCTGTATCATTTGTCAAGAAGTAGAATTCTAATTCTTTCCGGATTATCTCAATGTTGTCGTTATCCTGGACCAATTTTTCATTTAGTCGCCAAGTGAAAGGTTGTCTGTATAACCCTGGTATCCTCAACTTCATTGTCACAGGAGAGTGATCAGAGAGGGAGGCTATTCCTATCCCTGTCTCTACGACGTCCTCTAGCAGCCTGTGTTCCACCAATATGAAATCCAATCTAGAATACGTCCCGTGCACTGGGGAGTAGAAAGAGAAGTCCTTCGTTTTCTCATGTTGTATCCGCCAGACGTCCACCATTTGATGTCGTTTAAGGCGTTGTTTCAGCATTTTCAAGGACCTCTCGTTCGTCCCCCTTGCCCGGGACGTGCTGTCCAAGGCGTTATCCATGCAAAAATTAAAATCCCCTGCTAAGATTACATCGCCAAATTTGAATTCTGCTAGTCTTCGTAGGATCCGTTTCATATATCCCAAGGGGTTATTATTAGGACAGTATATGTTAGCGAGAGTAAACGCCCTATTTCCTAGCTCTCCCTTAAGAAACAAATAGCGGCCCTCAGGATCCGTCAATCTGTCAATCAAAGTGAATCGTGTGTGTTTCTCGAATCCAATTGCCACCCCCTTAGCCCTCCTGATGGGGGAATCCCCGTAGAACCATTTCGGGAATCTATCTGAATTAAGCTTAACATTCGAATCCAGGGAAAGATGGGTCTCCTGCAAGAATACTACTTCAGCTCTACATTGATGTAATTCTGATTGGAGTTTGTACCTTTTATTTAGGGCGTTTAATCCTCTTACGTTGTAGGATATAAAATTCACCTCAGTCATCCTGTGCTGACTACTGGGGTACTTAATCTATATTTATTTATCCTTCCTGTTCTTTTCATGTCCCTTTTGGTCCCCCGCTCTACAAGGCAATTCACCTCCCCTTCCACCCCCCCGCCCCCCGATCCCTTCACCCCCCCCCCTCTCCCTCCCCTGTCCCCCCCCCATCCCTTCACCCACCCCCCTCCCCCCCCCCTGGCCCCGTCCTGGCCTATACTTGATTATGGGAGGCCCAGCCCCCCTCTACAAGTAATACCTTCTAGGGTGTGGCTCCAACTGCGGGCTTCCACTTCAACTCCCCCCGTCCCCCCGCCCCTAGGGGTGGAGATTCTCCATCTCCTGACGGGGAGTGGTGGAGGTCGGGTCCGCCCCACCTATCCATCTTCCCCTCCAACCCCGCCCCCCGCCCCCCCCCAAGTCCCCCCCCCCCCACCCCCACTCCAATAAAAAAAAAAACAATATAGAGAAAGAAAGAGACAAAAGCAAAAATCGGTCAAAAACAGACTAAGAAACCAAGGGGCCCACTCGTAAGGCGCTGGGGACCCCCACTTCCTCATTAATTTTCACGTGAATCTCAGGGGAGCTTAAGGGGTGGGATTCCCAAATTTTTGCAAAAAACCTCTAGATCCTCTAGGAACTTTAACTTATGAGTCCTGCCCTCTCTCTGAACAATCAGAGCTGTCGGGAAACCCCAGCTGTATCTTATATTGACATTTCTCAGATGTTCCAATAAGGGTTTGAGTTGTCTTCTCCGTGCCAAGGTCCCTGCGGAGAGATCGGCGAAAATTTGTAGAGTTGTCCCTTCGTATTGTAATGCGGGTAGACCTCTTAGTTTACTCCAGATCATGGCTTTGTCCTCGTAGAGATGAAATTTTACAATCACATCACGGGATATCTCTCCCCCCAGTCCTGGTGGTTTCCTTACTCGGTGGACACGATCTATCTTTAGATCTTCATCTTCCATTCTACCTAATAGAGGATTAAATAGCTGTCTCATCTTTGCACCAAGGTCTTCTCCTTGTTGTTCAGGTAAGGCTCTAATCCTAAGGTTCTGTCGTCTGCTCTGGTTTTCCTGTTCCTCCAGTCTATATAAAATGTCCCTGTGAGCCTCTTGCATTTTTCTGGACTGCGCTTTTAAGTCTAGTAGTTCCTGAGCCTGTTTGCCCAATAGTTCCTCCGTCTCTTCTATTCTCCTTAACAGGTGACCCATATCTGCCCTAACAGTTAAGATCTCTGACTTAATTAAATTCTCCATTTTCAAAAACATTTCTTGTATTTCGCCTTTAGTCGGCATTTGGGAGATATCTGTCTGTTCTCTATTTTTACCAACCATGTCTGACTCTGATTCTTCACCTGAGGAGTCGCCTTGGATCCCGGTTGATTTTCCAGCCTCCTTCCTCCTCTCTCGCTTGCTCACTTGTTTTTTGTCCAGGCCTGGACTTTTTTGGCTTGTCTCTTTGAGATATTTCTGGATAGAGCTTGTGTTTAAGCTCTCTTTAGGGGCTTTAGAGTCATTGACTTTTGGGTTTCTACCCTTCATGTTGTCCCTCTTATGCTTCCTCTTCCCCAGAGTTCCTTTTCTTTTGAAGGCACCTTAGAGAAAGGCTATGGGAATACAAGTAGGAAACAAAGAAAAGGGGTGCAAGCGATGGAAAAAATAATAGAGTCAGGTCTTTTCCTCTGAGCTAGCCAATTGCCTGTCTATGGGACAGCAAGCACTCCCCAGGAACTCGTTAAATATAGATCCCAGACCACAGTGGGAAACGGGGAGAACTACTGCACCTCTACTTAAGGAAGAAAAAAGGCCGGGGCGCCTCCCTTAACTGTTCGTAGCTATAAGCAGTAGGGATCAAGAGGAAAACAAGATAGCAAAATACTGCCACAACAGGCCACCAGAGGGCCCCTTTTCTCCCTCTCCACCCAGGTATACACTCCCCCCGAAGCAAAATGAGAATGAAAGAGTGGTTTACTGGTTCTGGGGGGTCAAGCCGTAATTCCTATGTAAAGTAAAAAGCTATATATCGACAGCTGTCTTCAGATTCCTGGACAGAACTTTTCAGGGCATAGAAAAACATATGAGTCTTGCTGCATACATTCAGAGTGCTGCTATTGCATAAATCATTTACATTTACTACCAACAGCTTGCTTGCTCCTTAGATGCACCTTCTCAGAACTTTAACTGGAGGATATATAATAGTCCAGGAGAGAAAAAACATAGCAGTTTGGAAGGGTCTGACCTATTAGTAGTCTTCTGCGTAGAACTTTTCAAAACGTAATTAACATGTAAAAGAGTCTATTAGTCACCAGCCATCGTCAGAGTCCTGGGTGGATCTTTTCAGAGCATGAGAATGTATATGTATCTCAATATAAACATTCAGGATACTACTATTGAGCAATCAAGTTACTTTACAATCCAACAGCTTACTTGCACCTTAGATGCCCCTTTAACTGGAGGATTTATAGCAGTCCAGGGTAAAACAAAAAGAAAACCATAGCAGTTAGAGAGGATCTGAGACCTATGAGTCCTACTGCATACATTCAGAGTGCTGCTATTGCCTAGATCATTTATATTTACTTCCGACACCTTACTTGCTCCTCAGATGCACCTTCTCAGAGCTTTGACTGGAGGATATATAATAGTCCAGGCGAAAAAAAACATAGCAGTTTGGAAGGGTCTGACCTGTTAGTAGTCTTCTGCTTTCACAGACTCTTCAGCCCGCAGGGACAGCGCACACTCAGCGGCGTCTACCAGACAGATAGAGGAGTGGAGAGGTATGGGGGGAGGGGTAGAACCGAGGGTTCCGCTCGCTCCAGCGAGGCCCTCCGTACCGTCTACCGGAGTCCCTCCGGTTCGCGCTGGGAGTGCGCTCTAGTCTTGGGCAAGCGGACAATCAAGAGCGGGAGCTGGTGCCGGAGCGGGAGTCATTGAGGAGCGCCACGCTTTCTCCCTGCGCTTGGCTCCGGGTGGAACGGCGAACCCTCCTCCATCCCTGTCACGTGGAAGCCGCCGCTAGGCTCCTCCCCTCTCACGTACGCCACATGACGCCCTCCCTACGACAGTCGCCAAATGTATTTCTAAAGCAAATAAGCAGAGAAGGCTACATCTCACCTCGACTCACAGAACAAGAGAGAGGACAGTTTTACTGTATACCTCACAGAAACTCCCAACTGATTTGGGTCAGGGGAACAATGAATTCTGCCAAGTACCAAGATAGAAACTAATCTCCTACAGTCCATGAAGTCTGTTTAAAGAAAAATGTGCAGTGTGAATGTCTCAGCATTCATGCAAAAGTCACAATAACCGTAATGTTCGTAATGTTAATTTTTAAATTAAAAGTAATGTGAAATTTCAGTTTCTTCTTGCTGTCTTCTGTAATTCCCTAACTTTCGATATTAGGAGAAATAGCCTTATGAACATTCAAACAAAAGAGTTGAAGAACACTTGATTAACAGAGAAAATAGCCTAACACTATAGGCTAAGAACATTTGACCAGAAGAGGAAATGATTTAACCACTTTCAGACCGGACCATTTTGCTGGTCAATGACCAGAGGTCTTTTTACAATTTGGCACTGCGCTGCTTTAACTGGTAATTGCGCGGTCATGCAATGTTGTACCCAAACAAAATTTGCGTCCTTTTCTTCCCACAAATAGAGCTTTCTTTTGATGGTATTTGATTGCCTCTGTGATTTTTATTTTTTGCGATATAAACGTAAAAAGACCGCAAATTTTGAAAAAAAATGATATTTTCTACTTTTTGTTATTAGAAAAATCCAATAAACTCAATTTTAGTCATACTTTTAGGCCAAAATGTATTCAGCCACATGTCTTTGGTAAAAAAAAAGTCAATAACTGTATATTTATTGGTTTGCGCAAAAGTTGTCACATCTACAAACTAAGGTAAGTTTTCTGGAATTTACGCAGCTTTTAGTTTACGACTGCCTATCTCATTTCTTGAGGTGCTAAAATGGCAGGGCAGTACAAAACCCCCCCCAAATGACCCCATTTTGGAAAGTAGACCCCCTAAGGAAATTGATAAGAGGCATGTTGAGCCCATTGAATATTTTATTTTTTTGCCTCAAGCGATTGAATAATGACAAAAAATTTTTTCTTTTATTTTTTTTTACACAAAGTTGTCACTAAATGATATATTGCTCACACATGCTATGGGCATATGTGAAATGACACCCCAAAATAAATTCTGCTGCATCTCCTGAGTACGGGGATACCACATATGTGGGACTTTTTGGGAGCCTAGCCGCGTACGGGGCCCCGAAAACCAAGCACCGCCTTCAGGCTTTCTAAGGGCGTAAATTTTTGATTTCACTTCTCACTACCTATTACAGTTTTGAAGGCCATAAAATGCCAAGATGGCACAAAACCCCCACAAATGACCCCATTTTAGAAAGTAGACACCCCAAGCTATTTGCTGAGAGGCATGTTGAGTCCATGGAATATTTTATATTTTGCCACAAGTATCGGGAAAATTACAAACTTTTATTTTTATTTTTTCACAAAGTTGTCACTAAATTATATATTGCTCACACATGCTATGGGCATATGTGAAATGACACCCCAAAATAAATTCTGCTGCTTCTCCTGAGTACGGGGATACCACATATGTGGGACTTTTTGGGAGCCTAGCCGCGTACGGGGCCCCGAAAACCAAGCACCGCCTTCAGGCTTTCTAAGGGCGTAAATTTTTGATTTCACTTCTCACTACCTATTACAGTTTTGAAGGCCATAAAATGCCAAGATGGCACAAAACCCCCACAAATGACCCCATTTTAGAAAGTAGACACCCCAAGCTATTTGCTGAGAGGCATGTTGAGTCCATGGAATATTTTTTATTTTGCCACAAGTTGCGGGAAAATTACAAACTTTAATTTCTTTTTATTTTTTTTTTCACAAAGTTGTCACTAAATGATATATTGCTCACACATGCCATGGGCATATGTGAAATGACACCCCAAAATAAATTCTGCTACTTCTCCTGAGTACGGGGATACCACATGTGTGGGATTTTTTGGGAGCCTAGCTGCGTACGGGGCCCCGAAAGCCAAGAACCGCCTTCAGGTTTTCTAAGGGCGTAAATATTTGACTTCACTCCTCACTACCTATTACAGTTTTGAAGGCCATAAAATGCCAAGGTGGCACAAAACCCCCACAAATGACCCCATTTTAGAAAGTAGACACCCCAAGCTATTTGCTGAGAGGCATGTTGAGTCCATGGAATATTTTATATTTGGCAGAAGTTGTGGGAAAATTACAAACTTTTATTTTTTTTTATTTTTTTTTCACAAAGTTGTCACTAAATGATATATTGCTCACACATGCTATGGGCATATGTGAAATGACACCCCAAAATAAGTTCTGCTGCTTCTCCTGAGTACGGGGATACCACATATGTGGGACTTTTTGGGAGCCTAGCCGCGTACGGGGCCCCGAAAACCAAGCACCGCCTTCAGGCTTTCTAAGGGCGTAAATTTTTGACTTCACTCCTCACTACCTATTACAGTTTTGAAGGCCATAAAATGCCAAGATGGCACAAACCCCCCCCCAAATGACCCCATTTTGGAAAGTAGACACCCCTAAATTTAGGGGTACACTAGTGAGACTCACAGGTAAAAAAGCACCTAGGCTGTCAGCGACTGTATCAAAACGCTACAAGAAAAACTGTTAGCGATCGCAGGGATCAGGCCTGACTCTGCGAACGCTGCAGTTATGCGTGTTGTGTTTTGTAAGTGACAGTGATCGATCGATACTGCACTTGGGTGGGCTGGTCTGGGCTTGGCGGAGGGGCTAAACGCAGGTGCTAGCAGGTATCTGGGCTGATCCCGCTAACAATGCGTTTTGGGAAACCTAAACTGCTGGCGACGTTAATATAGATCTGATCAGATACTATATTACTAAGGGAGGTGTATGCTTTGTGCGTGGGTGTTAGCGGTACTGGCACTAACCTGACGCTGCCTGGGGCGACGCAGACCTTATCTGACCCTCAAACTTATATCACCCGCCGGGTGATCAGGGGGTTAAACCTTTATTAGGTAATAAATGGCGGGTGCCCTGAAACTATAAAAAAATAACTAACCAACCAGCGTCACCTGTAACAGTTATATGGTGATCACTGGTGAAAGGGTTAACTAGGGGGCAATCAGGGAGCTTTATGCGGTAGTATATGGGGGTCCCTGGCGCTATGAAAAGCTGCGGTGAACCTAAATACCTACCTGCCTAACTAGCGTCACCTGTGACACTAATACAGCGATCAGAAAAACGATCGCTTATTAGGCTGGGTTCACACTGGAGCGATGCGGGAACGCCACGAATCCGCGGCGGGTTCCCGCATCGCATGCCTCCCGGCGGCAGTTCACACTGCCCTATGCGAACTGCTGGGAGTGTCAGTGAAATGTTAATGACACCCCCAGATCAGTTCGCATATCGCAGTGCGATCTGCAAACTCGGATCGCATGGTGTGAACACCCATGCGATCCGATTCTGCTGCGGACCAAAAAAAGGGTCCCGTGCGAGTTTGCGGCGGGTGCGACGCGAATTCAGCCATACTATCTGTATGGCTGAACTCGAATCGCACAGAGATCGGATGTGATTTGCACTGCAGTGCGGTGCGAATCACATCCGTTCTCATAAACCGCTGCAATGTGAACCCAGCCTTAGTGACACTGGCGACGGGGGGGTGATCACGGGGTTAAACCTTTATTGGGGGGGTTAGGGGGGTACCTTAGAACTAAAGGGGGCTAACCCTAACTGCCCTAACAGTTATTACAGTCACAAATGACACCAATGCAAAAAAAAATGTAATTGGGGGGGTGATCGGGGGGTGAAGGGGGGGGGTGTGAGTGTGCCTGGCATGTTCTGTGTAGTGTCGTGTTGGTGCAACTCACCGATCCTCTCTCCTCGGTGCCGGAACGAAAAATACCGACACGGAGGAGAGATTACATCACTAACTCTGCCTGTGTTTACATTACAGTAGAGGAAGTGATGTCACGGAGCATTTCCATTCGTCGGGAGCGATCGCGAGGGGGTGGCCATGAATGAATGGCCGCCCCCTCATCCCGGATCGCTCCCGAACGAATACCGACCACCGCAGGCACCGGGGGGGGCCGATCGGGCCCCCCACCCGCGGGAAGGCAGGGACGTATATATACGCCCATATGCCTGCCCGTGCCATTCTGTCGACGTATATCGTCGTGCAGCGGTCGGCAAGTGGTTAAGGGAGACCTCTGCATTGTAAACTAAGGGGTGTAATTATGCAAACAAAAATGGCAGATCTATTTGTCCTGTGATGTACATTCATTTTGTGTGAATGGGGGTAAAAACAAATATTATTTTCTCCCCTTTTGAGAAACACAGGCTAATAATAAAATGAATCAGGAAAAAACAGCCTATGACCATAATAGGTTTTCATGAGTAATAAATCAGCTAATGCAGAGATTTAGCCATCACCCAAAGAGATCTAATGGAGGGGCATGTCCATACCATGTGTAGGAAGGAGCCTACAGAGGAGTAAGCAATGTTAGTGCAGCGATCTTCCCATTGCCATTGAACTCCACCAGAACACATTGATCAGTGCTCGCAGCCATGGGCTGTGAGTGCTGATTGGATGCTGCTTTTCCAGAATGCTTGTTTAACAGAAGCCGGTTGTCAGATTAGCTTCTGGCAGACAGGATGCTGTACACACTGGTTGAATACCGGCCGATAATCGGCCAGTGTGTGCCCAGCATAAGGTACAAAGAGGGTAATGGTTTCCCCAACACGTTCGAGCAGAACAACTGCTCAACCAGTGAGAGAAGGATGGATAGCGGCGCCAATGTGGGTGTAGCATAAAGTTAAAGTCTGAACGTTTTAAATTAAAATAAGTTCAACTCACATTAAGTAGTGTAAAGCAGTCCCATCCACACAGCTGGACATAAAGCGGTCATCAGTCCTGGTGATTCCAGTGGTGTCCGCTGCCTGAAGAAGTAGCAGGCATGCTTGGAACTTGAGCACTGATACACGCCCTTGTCAATCACGGCTGACGTACCTACTGCGCGACTGAGTGCACAGCGGATTCCTCTTATCCCAGAGCTTCAAACGCCACCAGAGTCACCAGGAATGATGACCGATTTATGCCCAGCTGTGTGGATGGGACTGCCGTGAACTCAACCCCCCTATGTGCCTGTTTTACACTACTCAATGTGAGTTTAACTTATTTTAATTAAAAACATTCAGATTTTAACTTTATGCTACACCCACATTGGCGTCGCTATCCATCCTCTCACCGCACACAGAGCAATCTTCTACTCTGACAGTTGGCTGCCTAGTGATGCTAATCCGGACATATCTCTAGGTCTGGCCAGAGCACCATATGGACACTACCTCGTCCCAGGAATATTGATGAACTTTGTGGACTCACCCCCACCTTTTTCCCCCAGCCCATCTCCACTTGTTTCAGTTAAAATCCTGAGCTGTGCACCTAGCGCTCCATATATACCATTAACTGCTCAACCAGTCAGACTCCAAAGTAAGAGGTGTGGGGAATTGCGTCCGGACCACATGTTTCAACTGCAGATACCTAAAGAATATACTTTTAATAAGATTATATTTGGCCCTGAGATCAGAGAATCCCATCAGTCTTCCATCTGACATAATATGTTTATGTCAGATGTTTATGTACTCCACAAGCTGTCCAAATCCGCACATCTGGGATACTGGCTGGGGGAGAGAGGGTAAAATTACCCACAGTGGTATATTTGACAAGAAGATCAAAAGAGAATAATATTTTGCCCTGGCATTATGCCACTCTAAAAGGGTTGTCCTCATCAGGTCAGTTGGGTTGGACCAGGGGCTTCTGTAAACTAGATTATTTACTTAAAGCACCATATGACCCTAAGAGAGCTGCCTCCAGGGTAACTGAAGGCTTGATTCTAGGTTCTGAAAACCGCCAGCAGAACAGCACCGCTGGATAATACAGCTGAGAATTTGGAAGGGCCAGTTCCCCATGGGACAAAAGGAGTTGTATCGACTTAGCAAGACGTGTAACTTTCCCAGCCCACACAAGAGAGGAGAGGGTGATACTATCCAAGTTGTTGAAGAACATTTTAGGTATGGAAACTAGGATATTTCTAAAATAAATAAAGAAATGTTGGTAAATAAATCATTTTGCTCAGATTAACTCTGCCAACTGAAGTAAGTGGGAGTATTTTCCAGGATATACATATCTGGGAGAAGAGCTTAAGTAAAGGACATAAGTTACAATCCATATACTGTAAGTCACCAGGGAGCTGCCAACCTGTATCCCAAGGTAATGAAACCCATCCACCCAGCAAAGTGGAGCGTTTTTAGCCTGTTTGGGATACAAAGGGCTAAACTCTTATTCCAGAGAAGATACTTGAAACCCGCTAGTAATCCTCAAACCCACAAGTAGTGAAGAGGACATGTCACAAAGAGATAGGAGAGTGTTTTCCTCAATCCCACACACTTTAATGCCTTTCACCAAGCCTGCAGCATGAAATTGAATGGCCAGGGGCTTCAAGGCAAGAGCAAACAGGCCCAGGAAAGAATATAGCCCTGTCTCATCTCCATGGACAGAGGAAAGTCACTGAAATGGGAATGAAAACCAAATTTTAGGAAGGACAGCCCAGAGATAGATTCATTTAACAGATTTGAAAGATTTTTCTGCATCTAAGGAGACCACTGCCCTGGCTCTGTCTGTGGCTGCCACTGCCATGTGAGTGAGCAACCTATGCATATTGATGTCTGTTCCCCTGCCCGGGATAAACCTTGCCTGATCTGGACGTATCAAGGCTGATATAACCATGTTTAAGCCGTTCAAAAAAATATTTGTCAGATTTTTGGTGTCCACATTCAAGAGTGATAAGAGGAGGACAAATCAGAGTTCTTTTTTTTTTTTTAATCTTTATTTAAATTTTTTCCATACAAAAAGTATAAAACATAGTATACATATACATATGCATCCTACTACCCCCCCCCCCCCCCCTATAGCCCTACTACCTCTTCATATTTCTTCGTTGATTTAAACAGTTTCCATTGCTTCCATTTCTTTCGAAATTTCTTTTCCCCGCTCTCCTCATCCTCTTCCCATCCCTCCATTCTATACATGTCCTCTACTTTACCTATCCATTCCCTCAATTTTGGGGCTTCCGCCTGTCTCCAGTTTTTTGGTATCAAGCTCTTTGTTACGTTTATTAGGTTTCCTATGAGGCCTTCTTTGTACTTTTGAGTTGGGGTGTCTGTACCATGGAAAAGACATGTCCATGGGTTTTCTAGTACCTGAGTTCCTGTTATTATTTTTATTAAAGTTAATGTTTCTCTCCAGTAGTTTCTAATTTTTGGGCATTCCCACCAGATATGTGCCGCAGTCCCTTGCTGTCCACACCCTCTCCAGCACATCCCGAGTTGCTCTTCCTGATATCTCCTCATCTTGTCTGGTGTCCTGTACCATCTAGCAAGGCTTTTATAATTCATTTCTATTGTATTAAGATTTTTCGATGTCCCGTGTGTTAAGTGTAAGATTTTTTCTAAATTCTGTTTCTCCCCTCGTGGCCCTATTTCTTCTTCCCACTTTTTTATATATATAGGTACCTCCGTCTCGTCCACTTCTCCCAGCATCTTGTATATCTGTGAGATATTTACTCTTATTATTTTCCCCTCACATATCCGCTCTAAGGCGTTAAGGTCTGTTCCACTTCTCAGTGGTTGTGGCAATGATGAGACAAAATGTCTGAGCTGGAGGTACCTCCATCCATCTATATCCATGTACTCCTGTAGTGTTTCTAACGTGTTTATTTTACCCGCATTTATTATGTGTCTCAATTGAATATCTTCTCTTCTAATCCAGTGTCCTCCCATAGTGCTCTTCCCCGGTGGAAATAAATTATTTTCTTTTAATGCCATTAGTGGAGAGTTGTATTTCCACTTATTATGCTTGTGAATTCCATCCCATATTCTAAAAACGTTTTTTGTGAGTGCAAGTGTTGTTGGTCCGAGTGATCTGTGTTTTGGGGGTATCCAAATTTCCTTTCCTAATCGTGTCTCTGCAGCGCTGTGTTCTATTGCCACCCATCTTTTTTCATTATCTAATTTTGTCCACTCCACCACCCGTGTTAATACTATAGATTCGTAATATTTCTTAAAATCCGGTACTTTTAGACCTCCCCTCTCTTTTCCCAGTTGTAATACCTTTAAGGCTATTCTAGGCTTCTTATTTTTCCAGATGAGCTTGGTTATTAGACGTTTAATAGTATTAAAGTAGACTGGGGGAATATATATCGGTAACATCTGTAACTTATATAATATTTTTGGTTGTATGATCATCTTAAGGGCATTTATCCGGCCAAACCAGGACAATGGTTTCGTCATTATTTTTTTTGTGTCTTCTCTTACTTCGTCCAGTAGGGGGATATAGTTTATCTCATAGATTTCCTTTAATGAGGCTGCCAGCTTTATACCTAAATATTTAATTTCCTTTTTCCATAGGAAGGGAAATTTGCCCTTGATATCCTGTTCTTCCCCACTGCTCGTGCTGACACTTAAAACCTCTGTTTTTTTTAAATTTATTTTAAAATTTGATATATCTCCATATTGCTCGATACTCTTTACCAAATTTGGCATGGAGATTCTAGGTTTTGTCACATAAAATAGGACATCGTCCGCAAATGCGGCTACTTTATGAACCTCTTCCCCCAGCTCAATTCCTCCTATATCGGGATTTTTCCTCACTGTCTCCAGCAGTGGTTCCAAAGTCAACACGAACAGTATGGGTGACAGTGGGCAACCCTGTCTAGTCCCATTGTACATTCTAAAGGGGTCAGACAAGTTGCCGTTTACCCTTACCACTGCCATTGGGCACTCATAGAGTGTCTTTATCCAACTCAGGATTCGGATACCAAATCCCATTTCTTTCAACGTGCCCAGCATAAATCCCCAGTCTACTCGGTCAAATGCTTTTTCTGCATCTATTGACAAGAGAAGACTGGGGATTTTGCTCTCCTGGGCTTTCTGGAGAAGCAATAGTGTCCTCACTCCATTATCCCTTCCCTCTCGGCCCCCCACGAACCCCACTTGATCTGGGTGGACCAAGTTCGGAACTATTTTTTTCATTCTAGTAGCTAGTATTTTTGCGAATAATTTTATGTCGGTATTTAATAATGAGATTGGTCTATAGTTTGAACATATCATACCTTCCTTCCCTTCTTTCAATATTGTGGAGATAATTGCTAGAGAGGCTTCCTTACCCAGTCCGTATTTTATATCTAGGCCGTTAAAATATGCACATAACCTTGGTGACAAAATTTCCCCAAATTTTTTATAATATTCTATTATATAGCCGTCCGGGCCCGGGCTTTTCCCTCCTGTTGTTTCTTTTATTGCTTGGTTTACTTCGGATGTTGTTATAGGAGAATCCAATTCCTGTACTATTTCCTGTGATAGTGTAGGGACCTTAGCGTTTATTATATATTCTTTGATTTTCCTCTTTCTAATATTCTCTTGCTGCTCTGTCTCCTTTTTTCTCACCCAATATAATTGCTCGTAGTATTCTCTAAATACCTCCGCTATATCTTCAGTCTTATATTTAATCTCGTTTTTTTTATCTATTATTTTCTCGATATAATTTTTTGCTTTCTTTTTCCTCAATATCCTAGCTAAACTCTTGCCATTCTTGTTTCCCAAGAAATATCGCTCTTTCGTTATTTTATGATATTCTCTCCTTACTTCTTGCTCTATTATTTCCTCCAGCTCTAGTTTTTTTATAGCTAGATTCCGTTGTAGCCCCTGTATCTGTCCCTTTCCATTTTGTTTCTCTATTTTGTGTTTTAATTCTAATCTCCTAATTTCTTCTCTCAATTCCTTTACCTTTTTATTCCTTTCTTTTTTTCTTTTTGCCCCAAGTGAGATATATATTCCTCTTATGTAAGCCTTATGGGCCTCCCATAGTATGTTCTCCGCCATCTCGTCCTTCCCATTTGAGGCAAAAAAAAATTGCAGCTCCTTTCTTATTGTTTCCTCTCCTTCTACGTCTAATAGATCTTTATTTAGTTTCCAGGTAAACGGGGGTTTCTTTACCTCTGGGATTTTAATTCTCATGGTTACAGGCGCGTGGTCCGACAGAGTCCTAGTTCCGATGTCCGTATCTACCACTTCCTCCAATAGCTGATGTTCCACCAGCCAATAATCTATCCTGGTGTACGTCCCATGCACGGGGGAGTAGAACGAATAATCTCGTTTCTTCGGATGTTGTATTCTCCACACATCTATCAGCTGTAATTCGGTCATCCATTGTTTAATTACATTTCGCTGCATGATCAGAGTTCTTGCCGAACTTGGGGATAACAATAATTACCACCTCCAACATGGAAGTAGGCAGGGCTCTCAAGTCAAGGGATTGTAGAAAAAGTGAGTAGAGTCTAGGAACCAGCTCCTCAGAGAATGTTTTGTAAGGCTTCTTTAAGGTAAGAATCTTACTGCTTGCCAAGTAGGTTATCTATAGGATGCAAATCTGAGGACAGTCATTTTTAAGGAATTGGAACACCAAGGAGCATTTAACAGAGTAATTTATTCCTCTCATGTTCCATGAGACTATAGTAAAGGAAGACATGTCTGAGAGGGGTGATTGGTACATGTAATAAAATATACATAGAAGAACAACGCATGCTACAATAAAAGGCTCAACTTAAACCAAACCAGAATACATAACACCAAAAAATTGCCCCTTACTCCACCCTACCATACTCCACAGGAACTTGGAGAGGCCTGAGATCCAACCCTTAACCTTGTGTAAAATCTTGAAGTCTTCATCAACAACGCATAACTGTTACAGCTTTAACAAAAAACATTAGCCAAATGATGTATAAGTGTTGCAAGGAGAAACATGAAACAGAAGGTCCTATATAATGGCATAAAAAGACAGACCTACATGTGCTAGAATCCAAAGAAGGCAGGTCCCTGGAAGTCAGGGGAGCAGGCAGAGCACATGAATGAACAAAAGTGGTACTCTGAAGCCAGCAACAGACGAGAGTTATGCAGGCCTGTGATATCAACAAGCATGAATGATTGTACCAACCCAGAGTGGTAAGCATGAAAGCACCACTAGACAACAAGGTGCCTCCATAGAGTCCGCCAACTACACCATAAGGCAACTAAGAATCATTACTTGCTTAAAGTATTCATCCAAGCCGCAGCATCCCTCAAAGAGTTAAAGAAGTGGACCGTCTTGCCATCTTGAACTTGAAGTTTTGTGAGAAGGAACATAATGTATTTGATCCCTTTCTCCCTCAGTTTGGCTTGGATAATATCAAACAACTTTCTTTGGGCTTCCACTGAGTATTCAGGGAAGATAATGAGTTTTGTGTTATTATAGACCAGATCTCTTAATTTTAACCTTTATTTTTACTTTTTACCCACACTGGTGCTCTGTACTAAGCAAGCTCTCTGGGGATACAGTGCATATAGAGAGTAGGAGGGCTAGTCTCCATCTATCTAGAGCCCCAGTGAGGTGTTAATACTAGCATCTCTCTCTTAATACCTGCATAATAGGAACTTATTTTTTACGGTGGCCTTAGGCATATGTGCCATGTCCCCTACTGACTAAAGTGTGTGGTATTGCTATCTGATTATTATTATTATTATTATTTTTATAATTTTTTATTGTGACACAACTTTTTTATAATATAGTTTTTTGTATTTTTTCTGTAACTTTGTAATAAAGCAATATATATTTTTCATTTTTTATGGTGGTTTTTTGATTTTTTATTACCACCTAACAAACTTCAAAAAGACTCAAAGAGTATTTGTGGTAAAAGGTTTGCCCTGAATAATAGCCTGTCTCCTGGGTACCTGACATACTATACCATGAAAGCTGTTTTTTCTCCTTTCTGAGGAATTATCGCACCTGGCAAAGACTTTTTCCTGCACGAAGAACCAAACCCTGGGGCAGAGTGTGGAGGTTATAGCCGGCAGGTGGAACCCTCAACAGCACACAGCGGAGTAGAACCTATACGCTTGCAACCCCCTAGGGGGTATGTGGATCTGGTGAGTGGGGACCCAAAAGGGGAAACAAGCACGGAAGTCACTAAAGAAAATTATATGATCACGAAAGTCACCTTTCTTGTTTTTTTTGAGTTGGAATTTTACACACTGTTGGACGTTTATCAGAAGAACTTTTGTGGACTATTTTCACTTTATCCTATATTTTTTTCCCACTGCAAAATTTGCATCTTTTATCTTTTTCAATTTTCTATTTTGCTGTATCTTTCACTTATCATTTGTTCTATTTGCTATATGTGGATGGGAAGGTCACTGTAAACATCAGTATAGCTTTCATTATTGATACAAGGTTCACATATTAGGGCACATATATATATATTTTTTGTGGTATATTCTTTGTGGTATAAAACCTCTCCTTTTTGACAAATTTTTTTGCTTTTATATATATATATGTACTGTCTGCCTTTACAGGTATCACCTATGTAGGGGTTGTCGATTTATACAATCCTTGGTTTAATCCACATCATCCGGTACTCATAGTTCACATAGGGTCTACATTGCACCACTATCGACTGAGAATATTATTCATAGGGGGAGTCAGTATAAATATTAAATATAAGGATATTTTATTCCTACATGTAGAGGAATTAATCACAATTATTCACATAGCACTTTAAAGGTTTTTTAGCTTTGTGTGTTTTATTTTAATTTATTTTTCTTTATACTCACTTTTATATTCTTCATTTCCCTATTGGTATATCTGCACACCTTTTTGAACTTGGATAAGGTTCTTAACTGAAGTTTTCTTATACACAGTTCTGTACCCATTTGTGGAAGCTATTATATGTGTATGGTAGACGTACACTATTGGTGCCACTAGTGTATATATATATATATATATATATATATATATATATATATATATATATATATATATATATATATATATATATATATATATATATACGATCAGTACATATATAGATATATACATATAAAAAATAGGGAAAGGTCTGTATTCATATCATCAAATTAGCTTTGCATATTGATACTGGTCACTTACCGGAGGTCTAACAGTACAACTATCACTTGAAGGTAGCGCCAATAGCCCCCAATAAATATCTATATTAACTTTCAGGCACGGACTTTAACAAAAGCCCATGCACTTAGGGGCGGCTGCAACCTGTTTGCATCTTCTCTTCTCCGTGCAGTAGCACCTATTCCCTTCCTTATATATATATTTCCTGCTGTTCTTATCTATCTCCATAAGCGCGGCTATTTTCATATATCTATCAGTTTGGCACATGAAGATGGCAGCCATAACTACTGTAAAGTTAGCAGACTCCAGCTGTTGCTGATCAAGTATTGTATGTTCATCTGCGTAGCAATTTGCACAGTCATGGAGGAGCTATCGGAGACCCCCACTGATTTCAGGGGCCCACTATCTTCTCCTGTGCAGCAAGTAGGTGGCATGCTCTTCCCTCTGGACATATCCCCAGAGGGTGATTAAAGCAGGCTTTACATGTTATGTGGTAAGAAGGCTGCAAGGGATAGCCAGGGTTCTGAGCCTGGCAGCGGCTGCTCCTCTGTACAGCTACTGTGTCCCCAGTCTCTGGGCTGAACTCCCAAGGTAGAGGAATAGGTAGTGGAGGTACACAGACAATGGGGGACTTGCTGCACCTTAGGATCAGGGAAAACCAGCCTGGTCCCAGAACCTCAGAAGAGAGCCCCATTTTGGACACTTCCCTCCAAATCTGCCACTTTGAAGCTGTAATTTGGTGGCTGCATGTAACTGACCATGTGGAGGAGGTCTTACAGATCACCCTATGTAAAAAAAAACTTTCGACCTCTGCAAAATTGTATCAGTTCTGTATAGTAGTTCCCTCGCTGCAGTGGCTGATTTTTTGCACTATTGGTGACAAGCACAGGCATCTCTGTGCATTTTCTACACAGTGCAGAAGTCTCCCTGATATTATTTTCTCTTCTGGTCCAATATTATTAGCTCATAGTGTTAGGCTATTTTCTCTATTGACTTGTTTTCAAGTGTCTTTGTTGCTCCTCCATCCAGAGTGTAAGCACTCTAAGCCCACGTACACACGGTCGGAGATTTTGCCAACCAAATCCGTCGGATTTTGCCCGTCGGATTCAGTCCGACGGATTGTGTGCGAAACTGTTGCATACACACGGTTGGGCCAAGTTGGCGAAAAATCCGATCTTTCAGAACGTGATGACGTAATTTCGTTACGATGGGACTACATTCAGGCTAGTAGCCAATAGCTTTGATGTAGGAATTTGATCTGAGCATGCGTGGCACTTGGTCCGATGAAAATGCTCTACACATGATCGGATTAGGTCCGTCCGGCCCAGTTGGTCGGGAAATATTTCCAACATGTTGGAAAATTGGGTCGGACGGAGATTCGGACGGAATCAGTCCGATGCATACCACACACAGTCGGATTATCTGACGACACGGTCCGATAAGACTCATTCCGACAGATTCTCCGACCGTGTGTACAAGGGCTAATACAGGAGGTGAAACAAGAAGAAAAAAAAGCAGCAACCACATCGAAGGATTGTAAGCTTCAATATATTAACATTTTCGGTTTTGGGTTTAATACTGCTTTAAAGATTAGGAATAAATGTAAGGGGATGTTACATTCAACCTGTGAAAGGCAACAAATAGCAACTGACATTTAACATATAATACAAACATTACAGGCATTAATTGTGACTTTTGTGTGAATTCTAAAATATTTACACAGCATTTTTATACTTTTTGTTAATAAATAGGCCTTCATAGGTCAACCATATCAGCTGAGGCTAAATGTAATAATATATAATATGTATATTTCAAAAGACATTTCTAAACTTAGCCATGAAGCACGCTACTTCCAGAAAACTGGGCATGGCAGTCAGTGCAGTGCTGCAGGCAGCCTACAATGAGTTCAAGTTTTATGTAAGTCTGCAGTCCAGACTCCGTGAGTTTGTTTTTTGTAAAAAGGTCGCGGGTCAGCAAGACAGGCAGTCATATGGTGTTGGAGGAGAGAAAAGGCTTGCTACCCACATAATATTTCCAAGTAAACTAAAGCACAGTGTACAATTAAAGAAAAATTCCAGTTATGACCATTTTATACATGGTTACATTAGTCTAACTTGGACCACTGCACCTGTGCATATACCATACCTGTCTGATGCCCCTGGAAGCTGGAAATCACTGAATTAGACACCACAACTCCAATGATCTTTGCTGCCATGAGCAGCTGGACTGATGCATTGCATAGGCACTGGCACCATTTAGAGAATTCTTTACATTTTTGGAATGAATGTGAATCATTCTTTGGGTGAGATGGGGAGCGTGATATCACTGTCCTGCCTCTCCACCTTGTCATATCAAAGAACTCTTTGCATCCAGGAGTGGCCAACCTTCTGTGTTCACAATGCAGAGGCACAGGACCTGAAAGTTGGTGGAGATCAATGGGGTAGTAGTGTTTTCTTCAATAATTTGCAGCTTCCAGGGCCATCGGCCAGGTATGGTATATGTATAGTTACATTGGTCCAAGCTGGACCAATGCAGACACTGTGCTTTGGAATTGTTACACTTGAGATGGATCCTGAAAAAGGTAATTGTAGCCAAGGGAAGGTGTTTTGTCACTGGCTACAAGCAGTTGATTCCTTGGATCTATAAAATATATCAAAACTCATAGCGCTGTCCTATGCAATTCACCAAAAAACTCATCACTTGAACAGAAAATTCAAATTATGCATTATACACATTGAGCACTATCTGCAAGAGGCTGTGCAATCTGGACATTAAGTGCTTTTTTTTATTTGGGTACTTTAATGCTCATTGGGATGTTCAAGTGATGACTTATTGGTGAATTGCATTTTTTAGAGTTATGGAACCTTGTCACAGCAGAAGTATATTGTTAAAGGCACAAAGCCTTTAAGTATAATTATTTCTCTCTAGGTCCAAGCACAGGCTTTTTTTCTTGCATCTATAGTCAGCTGTGGCCACAGACAGTTTTCTCTAAAAGAACCTTTGTGAGCATAGGTTGTTTTTAACCTTTAGGTATGGGGTATCACACTAGGTCATTGCACCCTGTCTTTGGTTAATGTTTTTTAACTAAAGAGTTTCTTCTGCAAAATCTCCATAGACATTTTAGTTATTTATTTGAAGTAACCTTTACTATTTAGTTTTTGTTTTGTGGCATTACCAGTAAAAGCTACAGTACATGCAAATCATTGTTCATTTTAGGTGTTGTTATACTTTTGTTATTTGCACAGTGATACACATGTATGTACATTTACTTATGCAAATACATGATCAGGAAACAGAAGACATAAAGTTCTACAGTATTTGTATTTTTCTCTTGCATCAAATAAAGGAAAAATAGTATGTGATGTTTAATTTACTGTATTGATGTGAGCAGCCTATAAAAGACAATTATTCAATATAGACGGTTTCTGTGTTTACCTGTGTAAAAAAAAAAAAACTATAGTAGATCACCAAAACAACCACATTTCTTCTTTAACCCTGCACTGAAACACAACTCGTAAAAGTAGCTTGGTTTTCATAAGCAGTGACGCCTTCACTTTTTGTATCTTTGTAAAGAGCACGCTGCATAAATTACATTCAGTGTTCTGGGGAATGGTTCTGAGTTACAAATGTAACAGACTCTACTTATTATTTCACTACTATTCACTCTCATAAAATGTTTTTCTTTCCACATAGAGCAGCAGAATGTGCAGATATTCAGACCTGAAAATTAAGACATGAATAACCAGAAATGGCTTGGCTAGTAGAGTAGGTATTACTCTGATGGGGCAGGGCTTCAAGCAGCAAGTAAAAAATTGAATTTAGGCACTTTATGAAAGCAGCATATTGTATCCCTGTATTCTGTATTACCACATAGCAGGTTTTGTTAAAATGTTCTGGAACTGTGGAAGGGTTCTAACTCTTTGACTTTTGTAGAGGATTAGTCATAGAGAAGAGACAGTGCTCAGATAGTTGTCTACCTGGCACCCATTTTGGCAGTGCTTCAACAAATTTATCATTATCTGTTATTTTCTTATTAGAAGCTTCTTTATGAAAAATATAGACACATCTGATGCAGCGCACCCCCCAGTGAGCTGCAGACAAAATGGAATTCCCCCACCCTGCACGGCCAGGCATGCTGAATCTCCACAGGCACTCCAGAGACAGAGAACAGTCCGTGACTTTGTTTTTTGTTATTTATTGAGGGTTAATAACAGATAGGGATGAGAGGTTATATGACGCCCACTTGACTTTAGCAAAACATCAGGGACAATCTTCCTATATACAGCTCCACTTATTCCTCCAGCACTAACTTGCTTGCAGAACCCAGCTGGATCACTGTGTGAAGATCTGACTGTCACTCAATCCGATTAAGGAATAGGGCCAATTACTGACTGGAACCCAAGGCCCCTTGGTTGTGTAGCAAAATTACAATGTCCAGCTTGTACACTTCCATCTGTGGCGACTGATCTCAGCACCGCCTCTTCAGGCACTGCCAACCCACCTGGCTGCAGCTGCCCCTTTACTAGCCCTCCAGGCTAACTTCTCCACCACAGTCTTCCAGACTGACACTCACCGGCCCACCTGGCTGACTCTCAGGAGATCTTCCAGTAGTGCTGACCTGTTCCTGCTGTGCTCTCTCCCTGCTACCTCCGTTTTTTATGGCAGCATCCTTTCAGCACCCAAGCCCGGCCCAAGGTCACCCCCCCAGACTAGGGGGCACCCCTGAGGGCCACTGACAGCCTCCTCAGCATTCCATTTCTATCTTCCACCTACTTCCCTGCTGGCATGACTCATGCCTATTCTGCCAGCCCTTTACTTGGGATTGGTTGAGGCCCTCATAAATATTCCAAGCAGCTCCTCCTAACCTCCACCCACTATGTCTAGAACATTCTCCAATGTCCCAGAAAACAGTGGGAGGCACCAGAGAGGCTACCAGGATGAGTCATCCAGCCCTGAATAATTGAACCCTGACCCAGATTCACAGCTCAGGTTTAGCATTGAACTAAGAAATGTATCCACACTAACAAATCTACACTAATACCTATCACACTACTAGAGGGTGCTAAACTGACTAACTTTATATGAAACTGTACTTTAATTCTGATTGCAATCTATTTCCTACATCTGTTTGCTTCTTATTGGTATCTTTCTTATTTCATTTTATTTTGTGGATGACTTGAGGTCAGAAGTGATGTTTAGTTGCCGCCCCAACCATAGTAACATTTTAACAAAAACTGGGCTTTTGTTTCTGGGGTCATATCTTGGGGATTTAATTTGTTCTGGGATTTTTATTTTATGTAGATAGGGACTTGTTTAAGATTGGGGTACACAAAGTGCAGTATTGTTACTCATCACCTGTTCTTTAAGATGCCTTTTCTTTGTGGCACCACTGCATCATTCGAAATAAATAAAAAACAAAGTTTAAGAACAGTGTTCACATAAAAAACCTAATTATATCACTCACACTCACAGCAAACCCCCATCCCCACAGATAAAAGTTTGGCATACACATGTTAGGGCCATTATCCCTTTTTAGAGCCTCCTTGCTGCTGGTCAGTTTTACAGTGCTGTTTGTATCTTCTGCAGTATTCCCAGCCTGTGCTCTTTGTCCCTTTGGCTCTAGTGTTCTTTAGGACCACATGCAGATTTATGGCACCCCAAGTATGTTATTGCAATGGTTTGTATATTTTCATTGTTGGCATCAAAACTGCATTAACAAAAGTCTTTAAAAAAAAAAACTGGTTCCTGCTGTACAGTATTTTTTCTTTATTCTATATTTTGCATCAGTACATGCCCTCCATGAGAATACCCAGCTCCCCATTGTTTAGTTTATCTGTTACTCCTAACAGTGAACTTACTAAGATTCACCTACTATAGACTACAATATGATTTGTTGGGTTCATCAAATTTCAAACAGGATTTGATGAACCCTTGGTGAATTAAACCTGGGAAGATTTGACCGTCCCTATGGGTGTGGAATCATTCTGCATTTTAAAAGATACTAATAATAGTACATAGCTAACAAAACAATAATAAAACAAAAGTAAATGGTCCGTAGAGTTTTGTATCTTATATGCTAAAAAACTAGGTACTTTCTAGATACCGTGTTCACACGGTTGGACTTTCCCGCAGAAAAAGTCAGACAAATTAATTTAATTGGATATTCTGATCGTATGTGGGCTTCATCAAACTTTTATTTTCAAAAATTCTGACAAACCTAGAAATAGAATATGTTTTAAATATTTCGATAGGAATCAATTCCTATTGGGAAAACCGTTCATCTGTATGCTGTTCCGACGAACCAAAAACGAGACAAGGGCAGCTATTGGCTACTGGCTATTAATCTTCCTTTTTATAGTCCCATCGTACATCACTGCATTCAAAATGATCAGACTTTGGTGTGATAGTGTGTAGGCGAGTCCGTTTCAGTGGAACTCCGTCAGAACTCCGTCAGAAAAACCGTCAGAGTTTATTCTGATGGAGAAAACGATCATGTGTACGCGCCATTAGATTGCATGGTACACAGCTTGATTACCTGCCCTCTACCCATATTTCCGGGAGATGAGCAGTCTTTGGAAGAGATAGGGGATGGGTAATCAAGCCGTGTACCATCCAATCGAAGAGGATCCTGTGTTATTTGCTGTATGGAGGAGTGCTGTTATCCCAGCCCTTTCATTTGTGGCACTCCTCCTGTCTGGACTTGCAGCAGCTGTGGGTACAATGTTCATGGGGGGCTGGGGGGGGGCACAGAGAACCCTCACATCTTCGCTACTTTTGTAAGTTATCTCCTATGTGCACAGAAATGGATACTGGGCTGACTTATTTGTAACTGCCAGTTATGAACACAGCAACTCAGGGCACCCTTAGGAGACATACTGTGCTTGCAGGAAAGTCTTGAGCTATGCTGTACCAGAACTTCAAAATAACCTAGCCACAAAATTGTGTTAAGACTTAAAATGGTTAAAGCTTTAATTACAAAGTACTCTTATAAATAAATATATTTATCTTTTCTTTCTCTCCGTTTTCTAAGTTCAAAAGCCATGTAATTTTAAAGGCTCTTTAAATGCGTAGCTTTATACAACTAGGTATCAACATTTGCACTTTGGTCTTCCGTGCACGCTTTATCCCCTTGTCTTACATGGCTTAGGTCAGTGGGAAACCGATTCTAGGATCTGAAAGCTATGCTGGGTGGCATATGTGTGCTAGGCAGCTAGAGGCCTATGCTGGATGGGGTGATCCTTCTCTGAGCCTGTAAAGTAATGGGGTAATGCATAGGTCCCAGCTCTCTTTAAGGAGCTCTCATTACAGGATAAAAAAGATAGCAAGGTCCATAAAGACATGGATAAGCGAGTTTGGGGAGGAGGATCTTGACTGGCCTGAATAGAGTCCTGACCTCAACCAGATAGAATACCTTTGGGATGAATTAAAGCAGAGACTGTGAGTCAGGCCTTCTGATCCAACATCAGTGTCTGACCTCACAAATGCACTTCTGTAAGAATGGTCAAATATTCCCATAGACACACTCCTAAACCTTGTGGACAGCCTTCCCAGAAGATTTTAAGCTGTTATAGCTGCAAAGGGTGGACCAACTCAATGTTGAATCCTAAGGATGAAGACTGGGATGCCATTAAAATTCATCAGCATGCAAAGGCAGGTGTCCCAATACTTTTGAGAATACCGTGTATATCCAGTGCTAATCATATTTCTTTCAGATAAACACTCTTCCAGCATGTGATAGGGACACGAGACGTACATCTCCTAGTGACCATCCTTATTACAATCCAGAAAACATGACACTTTTGGCTTACTAAATGAAAGAACCCCAACACAAAAGGAAATTCTGGAGCTGCCAATGCCTCTCATTCTGAAAATACCACTTGCCATGCTGATTCTTGGATTTCTGTTCTTTCTGGGTTACTAAAAGATGCAGATTATGTGTCCTCACTGCACTGACTTTTCTTGCTACATGCTTATTTCTGGTCAGTGACATGAACTGTCCTGGATTCAGAGACAGCCAGGCAGATAGCATCTTCAGAAGGAAATCAGCAATAACAGGCCCATTTTTTTTCTATTAGGATGGGTTTCCTTTAAATGCCTGTTGCCACAGTTTTGCGAGTCTGAGTACAAATAAATGCTCCCTTTCATACTAAATTCCTAACTGTGAAACATTGAAATAACAGATGTCTGTTGTTTAATCAATTTGTTAACATTTAAGAGAAGAGGAACAGAGCTCAAACACAGCACAGTTGCAATTTTACCTTTTAACTCTTACAGACCAGAGCTATTTTCTTCCATATGAACAGACCCATTCCATTTTTAGCTATTAGTAATTTTTGTATAAATCTCAGATTTAATTACATTACTGATAAATTACAATTCATAACTGCCTATTTCTATTTTGCATTGTGCAATGATCTGCAAAAGAGGCATCTGGAAATCCTTTGCGTGATACATTAGGTTAATCCATACCACTGTACAAGAAACAAAGACTATACTCAGCTTTTCTGCAGCCAATCTGAGCTCCGTCTAATCTCCTCAACTATGCTCGTAATTTGCATGAGACACTCTCATGTATGCTAAGGATACAATGTATATAGCTTTGAATACTTATAAATTCCTCACAGAAACATATACTAAAAAATATACCGTATCATTCCATTGTGAAAGTCAATTGGAAACATTGAAGAGATTTATAGGATAAGCAATTGCATACTTTACATTAAAGGTGTATATGTTTTTTATGGCCTTGGCCTATCCATCTTGCTTCTCATTGAATGATCCTAATTGTTTCTATCTCTTTCTTTTAAAAATTGATTTCCAGGAGGAAAATCAAATTTTTTCGTGTGCAGTAATGGACTAACTCTAAAGTTACAGAGAAATGAGAGAGGCAATGGTTTGCACACAGAAAGATACCAATATACACTGTCATACTAATGCCACGTACAGACGATCGGATTTTCCGACAACAAATACCGTGGATTTTTTTCCGACGGATGTTGGCTCAAACTTGTCATCCATACACACGATCACACAAATGTTGTTTCGGAAATTCCGAACGTCAAGAATTCGGTGACGTACAACACGTACGACGATCCAAGAAAAATTAAGTTCAATAGCCAGTGCGGCTCTTCTGCTTGATTCCGAGCATGCGTGGAATTTTGTGCATTGGAATTGTCTACACATGCTCGAAATTTACGACAACGAACTTTGTTGTCGGAAAATTTGAGATCCAGCTCTCAAACATCTGTTGTCGGAAATTCGGACAGCAAATGTCTGATGGAGCCTACACAGTCAGAATTTCCTACAACAAACTCACATCAAACACTTATTGTTGGAAATTCCGGTCGTGTGCATTCAGCATAACAGGTACACATCACCACAAAAGGACAACTAAACTCCAAAACAAAAATGTAAGATATGGCAGAGTAACAGTCCTTAGATGTAGTGACTGAATTAATTTCCATTTTTCAGCAAATACACAAGAGGAAGTATGTTATTTACTGGGTACCAGGTGAAAAAATAGTGGAAAGCCAGAAAAAGATAATTAATGCAACCGCTTTAGCTAAAAAAAAAAGTTACTCATTTGGCACAGGTGCCATTCAGAGGACACTTTACATTTAGTGTCACGATTACTACTTCCAATGAGAGAATACTTTGCACCCATTGAGAAAACGGAAAATGTTCTCTCAGTGTGGCCCATCCTGAGTGAGTGACCTTCTGTGTTCATTACGCATTAAGGCTGCATTCACACCTCAGTGTAGCGTTTCGAGCGTTTTTACCGGCGTTTTGTCGCGCGTTTTTGTCACGCCTGAAGCTACAAAACTCTGGAGGGGAAAAAATCCATTATTCTCAATGGAGATGGTTCACATCTCGACTCCAAGTCGCCTGAAGCCCTACGCCTGAAGCTCAAACAAGTTCTGGACCCTTTTTTGTTACGCGAATCGGGCTGATTTGGGCGTTTTTATTCCCATATAAACTAATGGAAACGATCGATTCAAGCGACAACGAGCGTTTCTATGGGCGTTTTGTCGCTGTATCTGCTCAGGAGAAAATATAATTTACATAAGGAAATGACAGATGAAAAGCAGAAGCAGAAAAGGAAGCAGATGAAAAAAGAGATGATTATTTTTCCTATTGGCTGAAAAAAAAACGCCGAAGTTAAAAAACGCTGCAAAACGATGTATGCAAACGCGCGCAAACGCATGAATACGCGCGACAAAACGCCGGTAAAAACACTCAAAAGCGTTACGCTGAGGTGTGAATGCAGCCTTAGGCAGACTCTTGCCATGGGACCCAGAAGCCAGTGGCAATCACTCTAGCAGCGATGCCTAATACACTGATTTCTAGCTTCCATGGGGATCTCACAGGTATGACACATACATACTTGCTGGGCCAATGTACCTAGGTAAAAAAATGCGATATCTAAACTTCAACTTTAACGAACATACTTTATAGCTATTTTTAAATCTAAATATAATCAAACTAGGTTGCCAGTGAGAAAATGAACATCCTAAGGGGTCTATTTATCAAGATATTTCCTGGTTTCACATGACTTTCACCCAAGATGCATGCATGTTCAGCTAACTTTCAATCAGAAAAAGGTTTTAAAAAAAAAGATAAATGGACCCTTAAGTTATCGAAAACGAACATCTATTTTGTGAACTTTAGTTATACACAGCTGAGGTGGACTCATTTTTAACCTCTTGTACAGGTACTCTTTATGACAAGAAGATCAAACCAATCAATCTTGAAGGAAATCAATCCTGAATATTTATTGGAAGGACAGATCCTGAAGCTGAAACTCAAAGACAACAGAAAAAAAAAGATCAATAGATAGCATCAGCGAAACAATGACAATGAACTTAAGCAAGCTCCAGGAGGCAGTGGTATACTGTATCTTAGTATGGTATCCAAACTGCACTGTAGTGGCCAGGAACAGACTTCAGAAAATAATTTCTACCGCACAGAAAATAGTGGGTTGTAGACTTCCATCCCTGACATAAACTGATGACTCCCTTTGTCTTGGAAGAGTGGAGAAAATAAGTAATGACTTATCCTGGTTATCATTTATTTGAGTACAGTGGCAGCTGGTGCTGTATATTTTAAGGGGGGCGGCAAACAAGACATCCCCTGCCACCCCCGGTTGGTCGGTTGCTCAGTCAAACCCACCGCCGCTCACTCATCCCCCCACCAGCCTTGCACTTACCCCATATAGGTCACGGGCAGCTTCAGCTCCTTCTCGTGTCTCTTCCTCCTCGGCGGCTTCACCCTGGGTCTCCGGCTTCCTCCCCGGTGGTTTCCCTCCTCCTTCCCTCAGCGGCCAATATGATCACATCTCCTCTCGGGCCAATTGGGTCTTAAGACATGCTTCCTACTTGGCCGGGAGGAGAATCAGGAGACAATAGTGAATATTAATTCACTATTGTCACAAAAGTAGGTGGGCTTGGGGACACAGTGCTCTCAGGCTCTAATCATGTGCTTCAAAGAAAAAAAGAACATTGAAATCCATGTGCCCTGCGCCCTACATGTAGATTAGGGGCCTGGGTGCACGGATTAGGCGGGGCGCCCCTAATGAATGGGCCACTACTGTTTGAGTAGCTGCCCTCTGGCAGAAAATTTAGGAAAACCAAAGCCAGAACACATTGCTATAGGGTGAGCTTTTTTCCTTGGGCAACAAAGGCAGTCAATGGGAATTTAATTGTAAGTTGGGTACTAATATTGCAAATGTTTTCCTGCTATTATAGGGATGTTTGTATTGTTTTATGAATATCTTACATAGTTACATAGTTGATAAGGTTGAATCAGGGGCAGATCCAGAGCCTAGTCTTGGGAGGGGCACTGCCAGGAAACAAGGTTTTTTTCACAGGCAATTTGTCGGAGCAATGGCTGGTGTTGGAGCGTCAATCATCATGGCACAATGATTGATATGGTGTCAGGATGATCAAAGCACATTATTTCTATCATTACATTGTAATATAAAATAAAATAGTTCAACTCACCTGAATCAGTGAGCGCCTCGAGTGTGTCACTTGCCACATCACCTGCCGCCAGATGCAGCATGTCACTTGCCACCAGATGCGGATTGTCCCTTGCCACATCACATGCCTTCAGATGCGGCTTGTCACTTGCCACGTCATCTACCACCAGATGTGGATTGTCACTTGCCACGTCACCTGCCTTCAGATGCGGCTTGTCACTTGCCACATCACCTGCCTTCAGATGCGGATTGTCACTGGCCATGTCACCTGCCACCAGATGTGGATTGTCACTTGCCAGTCACCTGCCTTTAGATGTGGATTGTCACTTGCCACATTGCCTGTCACCAGATGCGGACTGTCACTTGTCACGTCACTTGCATGCCACAATATGCAGATTGTTACTTGCCAAGTCACTTGCCTGCTACAAGATGCAGATTCTCACTTGCCATGTCACTTGCCTGCCACAAGATGTGGGTTGTCACTTGCCACGTCACTTGCCTGCCACAAGATGTGGGTTGTCACTTGCCACGTCACTTGCCTGCTACAAGATGTGGATTGTCACTTGCCCCGCCACTTGCCTGCTACAAGATGTGGATGGGCACTTGCAACATCACTTGTATGCCACAATATGTGGATTGGCACTTGCCATGTCACCTGCCACAAGATGCAAATTGTCAGTTGCCTTGTCAATTTTGTCAATTGCCTGCCACAAGGTGTGGTTTGTCTGCCTGCCACAAGGTGCAGATTGTCACTTGCTGTGTCAAATGATGTAATCTCTCTGCTACCCGCAGCTGCATAGTGAGGGGGGAACTGCAGTGATGCAGGGCGGCGGTGAAAGATGATATCATCTCTCTTCTTGCATGCCAACCCGTTCACTGTCCTGCCTTCCCACTCACCCATTGGCCCGGTTACTGGCATGACTGCCCGCTCCGCTCACTCGTGGGCCCACTCACTGTCCTGTCTTCCCACTCACCCATTGGCATGCTTACTGGCATGACTACCCGATCACCCATGGCCCACTGGCCCGCTCACTATTTTCTAGGGGGGGGGGGCAATTGCCCCATTGCCCCCCCCCCCCCGCATCTGTCCCTCGGTTGAATAAAAACACCAGTCCCATCTAGTTCAACCTGTGTGGGTGCGTGTTCATGTCATAAATGATTTCCCTTATCCCTAAGATACCCGTCCAAGAGTTTTTTTAAAACTATCAATACTTCTCGCTGACACCACCAATTGTGGAAGTGAATTCCACATCCTTGCCGTCCTGATAGTGAACCCCACCATGCAGTTTAAGGTTAGCCATTTGTCCTGTAATTTCATTGAGTGACCCCGTGTCTTGTTGCACTCCCTCAGGCTGAACAGTTTATTCCTTATGCTAGAATCACCATTGTGGTATTTGTGTGAAGCTGAATTCTTATTTTATTTGTGTTGGAGCTTTCATCTTTTTTTGTAATTTCATTGTGGAATTTATTTACAATGGCAATAAATCTTATCTTTTCTTAATATTACCTATCCAATCCGTTACCACAGCAGGTTGCATTAAAACAAGTACAAGGATGTCACCACGCTTGAAGTCCATTGTTTTGCAAAAGGTGGACTATGCCTTTAAACCACTTAGCCCTTGTACACACAGTCGGAGAATCTGTCGGAATGTGTCCTATCGGATCGTGTTGTCGGATAATCCGACTGTGTGTGGTATGCGTCGGACTGATTCCGTCGGAATATCCGTCGGACCCAATTTTCCAACTTGTTGGAAATATTTCCCGACCAACTGGGCCGATTGGACATACTCCGATCAGGTGTAGCCTACTCCGACGGATAAGGTGCCACGCATGCTCACATTCAAATTCCGACACGGAAGCGCTCGTTCAGGTAAAACTACTGCTCGTAAGCGATATAGCACATTCGTCACGCTGCAATGTTAAAAATTCTTTCATCAAGCGCATTCTATTGTTCTTTACAATGCTGCAAGAACGAACTTCTTTTGATGCTCATAGTCACATACACTTCTCCCGAACGTATTTCATTACTCTTTTTTAACCATTTCAGCAATACAATTTTAGTTTGCGTCACATCTACACAATTTTAGATTTGGTTTATTCTTTTTTGGATGCTTTTTTTTTGGGATTCCCTAAAAATCTCATTTAAAGACAGTTTGCTCATTTCTCCTTTTTTTGGTGTGTAAACTTACCACAACAACATTATTCTATTTTTTATATTTTGTTTTTCTTTTTTAATCTACAGGAGGTTGTTTAGTGCTGGTACCCCTTGTTATTTATTTCACTTTGTATTTTTGAAATGTACCTGCCTGCTCACAAATAAACTGGCCTTTTGGAAGGAAAACACATACGCAAGTATTTCTTCAAAACAAAAAATACCTTTATTTTGGTGTCAGTAACAAATAAAGAGGGAGGCAGCAATGTTGAAACTGGGGAGATTCGTAAAGCCTTTGGCCCCCAGGGCACACATCAACTATTTAAACGCAAAACTTGGTGGCCTGAGGAATACATGTCTGAGGGAGAGAAGTCTGGTCCTGAAGTTCATGAAACCCGGAAGAGCAGAAGATGACATCAAATAGTGTTTTTTGGGTTTTTTTTTTTCTTCCTTTCCTTCCTTCAGCCTACTAATTAAGGGGAGGGTTTAATTGGGCACAGGTGCTTGAGGTCTATATAAGTTTGGGTTGAACTCATGTGAAATTGCCAAACTGCTGGTTGCAAGCTGAACAGTGGAGCCTTGAGTGGAGTGTGAATAAGTTTTGCTTTTTGCCTGCTGGTGACTGCTGGGTTGCATTTTTAGGTTCTTTTGGGGCTTTTTCTTGTAGCTTTTATACCCTTTTCTGTCACTTTTTAACCACTTTCAGACCGGACCATTTTGCTGGTAAATGACCAGAGGTCTTTTTACACTTTGGCACTGCGCTGCTTTAACTGGTAATTGCGCGGTCATGCAATGTTGTACCCAAACAAAATTTGCGTCCTTTTCTTCCCACAAATAGAGCTTTCTTTTGATGGTATTTGATTGCCTCTGCGATTTTTATTTTTTGCGATATAAACGTAAAAAGACTGCAAATTTTGAAAAAAATTATATTTTCTACTTTTTGTTATTAGAAAAATCCAATAAACTCAATTTTAGTCATACATTTAGGCCAAAATGTATTCAGCCACATGTCTTTGGTAAAAAAAAAGTCAATAATTGTATATTTATTGGTTTGCGCAAAAGTTGTCACATCTACAAACTAAGGTAAGTTTTCTGGAATTTACGCAGCTTTTAGTTTACGACTGCCTATCTCATTTCTTGAGGTGCTAAAATGGCAGGGCAGTACAAAACCCCCCCAAATTACCCCATTTTGGAAAGTAGACCCCCTAAGGAAATTGATAAGAGGCATGTTGAGCCCATTGAATATTTTATTTTTTTGCCTCAAGCGATTGAATAATGACAAAAAAAAAAATTTTTTTTTTTTTTTACACAAAGTTGTCACCTAATGATATATTGCTCACACATGCTATGGGCGTATGTGAAATGACACCCCAAAATAAATTCTGCTGCTTCTCCTGAGTACGGGGATACCACATATGTGGGACTTTTTGGGAGCCTAGCCGCGTACGGGGCCCCGAAAACCAAGCACCGCCTTCAGGCTTTCTAAGGGGCGTAAATTTTTGAGTTCACTTCTCACTACCTATTACAGTTTTGAAGGCCATAAAATGCCAAGATGGCACAAAACTCCCACAAATGACCCCATTTTAGAAAGTAGACACCCCAAGCTATTTGCTGAGAGGCATGTTGAGTCCATGGAATATTTTATATTTTGCCACAAGTTGCGGGAAAATTACAAACTTTTTTTTTTTTTTTTTTTTCACAAAGTTGTCACTAAATGATATATTGCTCACGCATGCCATGGGCATATGTTAAATGACACCCCAAAATAAATTCTGCTGCTTCTCCTGAGTACGGGGATACCACATATGTGGGACTTTTTGGGAGCCTAGCCGCGTACGGGGCCCCGAAAACCAAGCACCGCCTTCAGGCTTTCTAAGGGCGTTACAGTTTTGAAGGCCATAAAATGCCAAGATGGCACAAACCCCCCCCAAATGACCCCATTTTGGAAAGTAGACACCCCTAAATTTAGGGGTACACTAGTGAGACTAGGTAATAAATGGCGGGTGCCCTGAAACTATAAAAAAATAACTAACCAACCAGCGTCACCTGTAACAGTTATATGGTGATCACTGGTGAAAGGGTTAACTAGGGGGCAATCAGGGGGCTTTATGCGGTAGTATATGGGGGTCCCTGGCGCTATAAAAAGCTGCAGCGAACCTAAATACCTACCTGTCTAACTAGCGTCACCTGTGACACTAATACAGCGATCAGAAAAACGATCGCTTATTAGGCTGGGTTCACACTGGAGCGATGCGGGAATGCCACGAATGCGCGGCGGGTTCCCGCATCGCATGCCTCCCGGCGGCAGTTCACACTGCCCTATGCGAACTGCTGGGAGTGTCAGTGAAATGTTAATGACACCCCCAGATCAGTTCGCATATCGCAGTGCGATCTGCAAACTCGGATCGCATGGTGTGAACACCCATGCGATCCGATTCTGCTGCGGGCCAAAAAAAGGGTCCCGTGCGAATTTGCGGCGGGTGCGGCAAATGGCTGAACTCGAATCGCACAGAGATCGGATGTGATTTGCACTGCAGTGCGGTGCGAATCACATTCGTTCTCATAAACCGCTGCAATGTGAACCCAGCCTTAGTGACACTGGCGACGGGGGGTGATCACGGGGTTAAACCTTTATTGGGGGGGTTAGGGGGGTACATTAGAACTAAAGGGGGCTAACTCTAACTGCCCTAACAGTTATTACAGTCACAAATGACACCAATGCAAAAAAAATAAAAAAATAAAAATGACATTGGTGTCACTGTGACTGGGGGGCAGGGGTAATTGGGGGGGTGATCGGGGGGTAAAGGGGGGGTGTGAGTGTGCCTGGCATGTTCTACTGTGTGTGTAGAGTGTTGGTGCAACTCACCGATCCGCTCTCCTCCGTGTCGGAACGAAAAATACCGACACAGAGGAGAGAATACATCACTTCCTCTCCTGTGTTTACATTACAGGAGAGGAAGTGATGTCACGGGGGATTTCTATTCGTCAGGAGCGATCGCGAGGGGGTGGCCATGAATGAATGGCCGCCCCCTCGTCCCGGATCGCTCCCGGACGAAAACCGACCGCCGCAGGCACCGGGCGGGGGCCCGATCGGGCCCCCGACCCGCGGGAGGCAAGGGACGTACATGTAAGCCCTTATGCCTGCCCGTGCCATTCTGCCGACGTACATCGGCGTGCGGCGGTCGGCAACTGGTTAAATAGTGTTTTTTTGGTTTTTTTTTCTTCCTTTCCTTCCTTCAGCCTACTAATTAAGGGGAGGGTTTAATTGGGCACAGGTGCTTGAGGTCTATATAAGTTTGGGTTGAACTCATGTGAAATTGCCAAACTGCTGGTTGCAAGCTGAACAGTGGAGCCTTGAGTGGAGTGTGAATAAGTTTTGCTTTTTGCCTGCTGGTGACTGCTGGGTTGCATTTTTAGGTTCTTTTGGGGCTTTTTCTTGTAGCTTTTATACCCTTTTCTGTCACTTTTTAAATAGTGTTTTTTTGTTTTTTTTTTTCTTCCTTTCCTTCCTTCAGCCTACTAATTAAGGGGAGGGTTTAATTGGGCACAGGTGCTTGAGGTCTATATAAGTTTGGGTTGAACTCATGTGAAATTGCCAAACTGCTGGTTGCAAGCTGAACAGTGGAGCCTTGAGTGGAGTGTGAATAAGTTTTGCTTTTTGCCTGCTGGTGAATGCTGGGTTGCATTTTTAGGTTCTTTTGGGGCTTTTTCTTGTAGCTTTTATACCCTTTTCTGTCACTTTTTAAATAGTGTTTTTTTGGTTTTTTTTTCTTCCTTTCCTTCCCTCAGCCTACTAATTAAGGGGAGGGTTTAATTGGGCACAGGTGCTTGAGGTCTATATAAGTTTGGGTTGAACTCATGTGAAATTGCCAAACTGCTGGTTGCAAGCTGAACAGTGGAGCCTTGAGTGGAGTGTGAATAAGTTTTGCTTTTTGCCTGCTGGTGACTGCTGGGTTGCATTTTTAGGTTCTTTTGGGGCTTTTTCTTGTAGCTTTTATACCCTTTTCTGTCACTTTTTAAATAGTGTTTTTTTGGGGTTTTTTTCTTCCTTTCCTTCCCTCAGCCTACTAATTAAGGGGAGGGTTTAATTGGGCACAGGTGCTTGAGGTCTATATAAGTTTGGGTTGAACTCATGTGAAATTGCCAAACTGCTGGTTGCAAGCTGAACAGTGGAGCCTTGAGTGGAGTGTGAATAAGTTTTGCTTTTTGCCTGCTGGTGACTGCTGGGTTGCATTTTTAGGTTCTTTTGGGGCTTTTTCTTGTAGCTTTTATACCCTTTTCTGTCACTTTTTAAATAGTGTTTTTTTGGTTTTTTTTTCTTCCTTTCCTTCCTTCAGCCTACTAATTAAGGGGAGGGTTTAATTGGGCACAGGTGCTTGAGGTCTATATAAGTTTGGGTTGAACTCATGTGAAATTGCCAAACTGCTGGTTGCAAGCTGAACAGTGGAGCCTTGAGTGGAGTGTGAATAAGTTTTGCTTTTTGCCTGCTGGTGACTGCTGGGTTGCATTTTTAGGTTCTTTTGGGGCTTTTTCTTGTAGCTTTTATACCCTTTTCTGTCACTTTTTAAATAGTGTTTTTTTGGGTTTTTTTTCTTCCTTTCCTTCCCTCAGCCTACTAATTAAGGGGAGGGTTTAATTGGGCACAGGTGCTTGAGGTCTATATAAGTTTGGGTTGAACTCATGTGAAATTGCCAAACTGCTGGTTGCAAGCTGAACAGTGGAGCCTTGAGTGGAGTGTGAATAAGTTTTGCTTTTTGCCTGCTGGTGACTGCTGGGTTGCATTTTTAGGTTCTTTTGGGGCTTTTTCTTGTAGCTTTTATACCCTTTTCTGTCACTTTTTAAATAGTGTTTTTTTGGGGTTTTTTTCTTCCTTTCCTTCCTTCAGCCTACTAATTAAGGGGAGGGTTTAATTGGGCACAGGTGCTTGAGGTCTATATAAGTTTGGGTTGAACTCATGTGAAATTGCCAAACTGCTGGTTGCAAGCTGAACAGTGGAGCCTTGAGTGGAGTGTGAATAAGTTTTGCTTTTTGCCTGCTGGTGACTGCTGGGTTGCATTTTTAGGTTCTTTTGGGGCTTTTTCTTGTAGCTTTTATACCCTTTTCTGTCACTTTTTAAATAGTGTTTTTTTGGGTTTTTTTTCTTCCTTTCCTTCCCTCAGCCTACTAATTAAGGGGAGGGTTTAATTGGGCACAGGTGCTTGAGGTCTATATAAGTTTGGGTTGAACTCATGTGAAATTGCCAAACTGCTGGTTGCAAGCTGAACAGTGGAGCCTTGAGTGGAGTGTGAATAAGTTTTGCTTTTTGCCTGCTGGTGACTGCTGGGTTGCATTTTTAGGTTCTTTTGGGGCTTTTTCTTGTAGCTTTTATACCCTTTTCTGTCACTTTTTAAATAGTGTTTTTTTGGTTTTTTTTTCTTCCTTTCCTTCCTTCAGCCTACTAATTAAGGGGAGGGTTTAATTGGGCACAGGTGCTTGAGGTCTATATAAGTTTGGGTTGAACTCATGTGAAATTGCCAAACTGCTGGTTGCAAGCTGAACAGTGGAGCCTTGAGTGGAGTGTGAATAAGTTTTGCTTTTTGCCTGCTGGTGACTGCTGGGTTGCATTTTTAGGTTCTTTTGGGGCTTTTTCTTGTAGCTTTTATACCCTTTTCTGTCACTTTTTAAATAGTGTTTTTTTGGGGTTTTTTTCTTCCTTTCCTTCCCTCAGCCTACTAATTAAGGGGAGGGTTTAATTGGGCACAGGTGCTTGAGGTCTATATAAGTTTGGGTTGAACTCATGTGAAATTGCCAAACTGCTGGTTGCAAGCTGAACAGTGGAGCCTTGAGTGGAGTGTGAATAAGTTTTGCTTTTTGCCTGCTGGTGACTGCTGGGTTGCATTTTTAGGTTCTTTTGGGGCTTTTTCTTGTAGCTTTTATACCCTTTTCTGTCACTTTTTAAATAGTGTTTTTTTGGGTTTTTTTTCTTCCTTTCCTTCCTTCAGCCTACTAATTAAGGGGAGGGTTTAATTGGGCACAGGTGCTTGAGGTCTATATAAGTTTGGGTTGAACTCATGTGAAATTGCCAAACTGCTGGTTGCAAGCTGAACAGTGGAGCCTTGAGTGGAGTGTGAATAAGTTTTGCTTTTTGCCTGCTGGTGACTGCTGGGTTGCATTTTTAGGTTCTTTTGGGGCTTTTTCTTGTAGCTTTTATACCCTTTTCTGTCACTTTTTAAATAGTGTTTTTTTGGGTTTTTTTTCTTCCTTTCCTTCCCTCAGCCTACTAATTAAGGGGAGGGTTTAATTGGGCACAGGTGCTTGAGGTCTATATAAGTTTGGGTTGAACTCATGTGAAATTGCCAAACTGCTGGTTGCAAGCTGAACAGTGGAGCCTTGAGTGGAGTGTGAATAAGTTTTGCTTTTTGCCTGCTGGTGACTGCTGGGTTGCATTTTTAGGTTCTTTTGGGGCTTTTTCTTGTAGCTTTTATACCCTTTTCTGTCACTTTTTAAATAGTGTTTTTTTGGGTTTTTTTTCTTCCTTTCCTTCCTTCAGCCTACTAATTAAGGGGAGGGTTTAATTGGGCACAGGTGCTTGAGGTCTATATAAGCTTGGGTTGAACTCATTTGAGCCTGCTCATCTTGAGTTTGTGAGAACTCTGTCTAAGTGGAACTGGTCAAAGTGGTGAGTTAAAACCCAGAGTTGAAAACAGGAGGTTATAACAGGGGTCATAGTACCTGTGTAGTGTGAGTACCTGAGTGTTGTCTGAGTAGTGTGTGTGTGTATCATTAGTAATTGTGTATTGTGGGTGCACAGTGGTCTGTGAGTACCTGTGTACTGTCTTGTTGAGTATTAGTGTCAGGAAGCTAGTTGTTATGTAATTTGGACTGGGTATAATCTCCAATCCTCATTAAATTAATAGGTACGATGACTGGCGGGTGTGAAGAGGCGACTCGGTGTACATCTTGCGGCATGTATGCGTTCCTTGATCATCTGATCGAGGGTGAATACTGCTGTGCAAAATGTAAGCACATTGTTTCCCTGGAAGCCCAGGTTCTGAATCTGGGGAAGCAACTGTCAGCACTGAGAGGCCCCTCCACCCTAAATGAGAACCAGGATAGTACACAGCAGGTGCCGGCAGCGGCCAGCACAGAGGTGGGTGGAGACGAGGAGGTGCAGGCAGTAGCAGAGAGTAGATGGGTGACAGTCAGGAAGGGTAGAGGGGCAAGTGCGAGGGAGGCCGATCCAGGGCTGGAGCATCCCAATAAGTACGCTCCATTGAGTGACATTGGTGATCCCAGTCAGGGACCAGCACTGCTGGAGCTGAGGGATTCTCCTAGCTGCCAGGAGAAGAACTCCTCCAGTGAGAGTGGGGGGGAGAGAAGGGAAAGGAAAGACAGATTCTGTTGGTAGGGGACTCAATTCTTAGGAGGACAGAGAGGCCAATCTGTAACAACAACCTGAAGTGCCGAACTGTATGTTGTCTGCCGGGCGCTCGGGTTCGGCACATCACGGATCTGGTGGACAGATTACCGAGAGGGGCTGGGGAAGACCCAGCTGTCATGGTGCACGTTGGCACCAATGACAAAGTCAGAGGCAGATGGAGTGTCCTAAAGAATGATTTTAGGGACTTGGGAGCTAAGTTGAGGAAAAGGACCTCCAAGGTAGTATTCTCAGGAATACTACCAGTACATCGAGCCACACCAGAAAGGAAGAGGGAGATTAGGGAAGTAAACAAGTGGCTCAAAAGCTGGTGTAGTAAGGAGGGGTTTGGGTTCCTGGAGGACTGGGACGACTTCTCAGTCGACAACCGGTACTATAGAATGGATGGACTGCACCTAAATGAGGAGGGTGCAGATCAGCTGGGATTGAGGATGGCCAAAAAGTTAGAGGGTTTTTTAAACTAGGTGATGGGGGGGTGGGTTCAGAGACAGAGATAGTCAGCGTGGAGCATATTCCAGAGGGTAATATTAGGGGCATTAGTGGTGGGGTAACCGAAGCACATAAACCCAAGGTAAATATAGTAGCAAGTCCTAGTTGTAATCTTGGAACACCCAAGAGGATAGTGTGTGACCGGTCAAAATATATTAATACATTAAAATGTTTGTTTGCCAATGCCAGAAGTCTGCCAAGCAAAATAGGCGAGTTGGAAGCTCTGGTGCATCAGGAGAGCTATGATGTAATCGGTATTGCTGAAACTTGGCTTCATTCCTCACATGACTGGGCTATTAATATTCCTGGCTATGCACTCTTTCGGAAAGACAGAGTAAAAAGGAAAGGTGGAGGGGTCTGTCTGTATGTGAGAAATAATCTCAAAGCAAGTGAGAAAGAGGACCTGGTGGGCGGAGAGTGTGATGAGTCTGAGGCATTATGGGTAGAACTGCATACAGATGCGCGTAGTTCAAAGTTAATCATTGGAGTTTGTTATAGACCACCCAATGTTAATGAGGAGGTGGAGACTCAGCTCCTTGCACAGATAGAAAGGGCTACAAGGGCTGGGACAGTGATAATAATGGGGGATTTTAACTACCCAGAAATTGACTGGGGTAATGGCACTGCTGGGACAGTTAAAGGGCAAAAATTTGTAAACCTATTACAGGACAATTTTATGGTACAGTTTATTGAGGCCCCAACTAGGAATGATGCTCTGTTGGACCTGGTAATCTCAAACCATGCAGAACGTATTACTAATGTTCAGATAAAGGAACATCTGGGTAGCAGTGACCATAACATGATTTCATTTGATGTTAGCTGTAAGCAAAAATCACATACGGGAAAGATAAAAACACTTAATTTCAAGAGAGCAAATTTTCCAAGGATGAGGGCTGCTCTCCAGGACTTAGACTGGGAGAGAATATTGGCACCAATGGGCACAGAACAGAAATGGGAATTCTTCAAAAAGCTTGTTTGTGATCTCACGGCAAAGTATATTCCCATGGGCAATAAGTTTAAAAGGTTAAAAATAAAGCCGATGTGGCTCACGGCCAAAGTTAAAAAAGCTATAAACTATAAAAAAAGAGCTTTCAAAAAATATAAAAATGAAGGAACACTAGTGTCATTTAAATGTTACAAGGAATTTAACAGAATATGTAAAAAGGAAATCAAGGATGCAAAAATTAAAAATGAAAGACAAATTGCAAAAGACAGTAGGACAAACCCCAAAAAATTCTTCAAATATATTAATAGTAAAAAGGTTAAGTCTGAGCATGTAGGCCCTTTGCAAAATAATCTGGAGTGGGTGACTGGGGACAAAGAGAAGGCTAACTTATTAAATACTTTCTTCAGCTCTGTGTATGCAAAGGAGCATGGGGGAGCTCATGTCCACAATGGGGGTGGTACTGACGCAGCCCCTAATCCACAATGGCTCATAAGTGATATGGTCCAGAAATATTTGGACAGAATAAAGGTGGAGAAAGCACCTGGGCCTGATGGCATCCACCCACGGATCCTAAAAGAATTGAGCTCTGTAATTTCAAAGCCATTGTATCTAATTTTTAGGGACTCATTAATGACAGGAATAGTACCACTGGATTGGCGCAGGGCCAATGTGGTGCCTATATTTAAAAAGGGAACAAAGTCTTTACCAAGTAATTATAGACCCGTTAGTTTAACTTCTATAGTTGGGAAGATACTGGAGGGATTAATAAAAGACCACATAGATGAGTTCTTGCAGGAAAAAAATATTTTGAGCAACAGACAGCATGGATTCATGAAAGACAGAAGTTGTCAGACAAACTTGATTTCTTTTTATGAGGTGGTAAGTAAAACCTTGGACAGAGGGGTGGCGGTGGACGTGATATATTTGGATTTTGCAAAAGCATTCGATACTGTTCCGCACACACGGCTCATGTGTAAGGTAAAGTCTACAGGTTTGGAAACATCAGTTTGTAGATGGATAGAAAACTGGCTAAAAGACAGAATTCAGAGAGTAGTGGTTAATGATTCTTACTCTGAATGGTCTAAGGTTATGAGTGGTGTACCCCAAGGTTCAGTGCTGGGACCCTTACTTTTTAATATCTTTATAAATGATATTGGGTCTGGGATCAAGAGTAACATTTCCGTCTTTGCAGATGACACCAAGCTATGTGGTGCAATAACGTCCTTACAGGATGTCACCAATTTACAAGCAGACCTCAATGCTCTGTCTAATTGGGCGACTATGTGGCAGATGAGGTTTAATGTTGAGAAATGTAAGGTTATGCACTTGGGGGCTAAGAATATGCATGCATCATACACGCTAGGGGGAGTAAAACTGGGGGAATCCATAGTGGAGAAGGATCTGGGGGTTTTGGTAGATCATAAGCTCAATAATAGCATGCAATGCCAAGCTGCGGTTTCCAAAGCGAGCAAAGTCCTTTCCTGTATTAAGAGAGGTATGTACTCCAGAGAGAGAGATATCATTTTGCCCCTGTTCAAATCATTAGTAAGACCTCATCTGGAATATGCCGTTCAGTTTTGGGCACCAGTTCTCAAAAAGGATATCGGGGAACTGGAGAAAGTGCAGAGAAGGGCAACCAAACTGATAAGAGGCATGGAGCAACTCAGCTATGAGGAAAGATTAGAGGAACTGAATTTATTCACTCTTGATAAGAGGAGATTAAGGGGGGATTTGATCAACATGTACAAATATATAAGGGGTCCATATAGGGAACTTGGTGTCGAGTTATTCACTTTAAAGTCAACAAAGAGGACAAGGGGGCACTCTTTACGTCTAGAGGAGAAGAGATTTCATCTCCAAATACGGAAAGGTTTCTTCACAGTAAGAGCTGTGAAAATGTGGAATAGACTCCCTGCAGAGGTGGTTATGGCCAGCTCAGTGGATTGCTTTAAGAAAGGCCTGGATTATTTCCTAAGTGTACGTAATATAACTGGGTACTAAAATTTATAGGTAAAGTTGATCCGGGGAAAATCCGATTGCCTCTCGGGGGATCAGGAAGGAATTTTTTCCCCTGCTTTAGCAAATTGGATCATGCTCTGCTGGGGTTTTTTGCCTTCCTTTGGATAAACTGTGGGTATAGAATTGGGTATATGGGCTGGTATATGTATGTGTGTATGTATGTGTGTGTATATATATATATATATATATATATGTATGTATATATGTATGTGTGTATATGTGTATATGTATGTATAGTATATATTATTTTATTTTTTTTTATTTTATTTTTTTTGGTTGAACTGGATGGACTTGTGTCTTTTTTCAACCTGACTAACTATGTAACTATGTAACTATCTATGTCCCCAGGCTGTGGTACTACAACAGGCTGCATCTTCTGTCAGACCAGACTGAACCCAGGTCATCACTCTCTGGTCTTCCTTCCACGCTTCCTTCCAGTCTGTGGCTGTGGTGCTGGAGGTGTGGCAGAAGGAGGAGGAGCATGGGCATGGGCCAAATCACACAAGTGTGTTGTTTGTGTCATTTTGCCCAACAGACCCTTGTGGAGGGTGTGGAGAATAACCTTCTCACACAAGATCTGTTGCCCCTCCTCCATTTTATCAAGCTTGCACGCAACCATGGCGGCAAAGGCCTCTTGGTCGGTGGGTTTTGCTTGGAGTGCCGCAGAAGCCTCACAAATCAGCCTCAGGGCCGACTCCTCAACATTTCCCCCTTTCTCGCCCTTTTGCGTGGAAGGCGGAGGGGAGGGACCTGGCATTCTGTGAGGCTCCTTTGGCTGCCCACCGCCTGGCTGCTGCTTACCCCCGCCTCCTCCTGGCTGCCACTTTCCACAGCCACCTCCTGGCTGCTGCATTCCACACCCTCCTCCTGGCTGATGTCTTCCTGTGTATGAAAAAGGGACATAGTTTTAGGTTCATCAAACACACACACAATTTTCACATCAACACTGTTGCAAATTGTTAACCAATAGAAAAGACTATCATTCTGAGCCCAGCATTTTTCTTTCTTGTCCCAAAGGTTTTGGCCACTACTGTCTATTGATATGTGAAACACTTTCTAAACTCAGCAATTAGTGAGCAAAAATCAAGTTATCATTCATTTTGACTCCACAAATATGTACAACAATACTATACCTGGCTCAAGCACAGTTCTTCCTGAGTGGAAGGCCCAGGTTGGGCGTCAGAAGACTCAGCGGGTGTGGAATGGAGCATAGGACGCATGGAAGGAAGAGTAGAGAGGGATTCTCTGACATCAGCCTGGTCTGCCAGAAAATGCATCCTGTCATAATACCACAGGGTGGGTACATAAACGTCATCTGCTGAAGCTCCAGATTTCACAGACTTCAGCACCTTCTTCCTCTCCTTCAGATATGTACTCCTGAGGTTACCAATTTTCTTTTTTAAATATTTTTCATCTGCCCTGGGGACTACCGGCTTCACAAACTCAACCAGTTGCAACAGTGCTGCCTGCCTCTTTTGTTTGTTACTATATAATGGGTGTTTTGATTGCCACAGGATGGGCATGTCTCTGTATTTATCGATGAACAGAGGGAGGAAGCTATGGTCATTGCAAGACACAACACAAGACAAACCCTAATGTCAGGCTAAACTCCACTAATGCAGGCCTCAATCTAGAAGCAGTGTAGCCTAGTGATGTACCAAGTTCCAAATTTTACCTTCGTTTAACGCACGTTCGTCGCCTCAGCTTCTCCCTCTGTTCACAGATCGTACGGACGACACACGCGTGTTGTGTTTTATATACAGTGCGCATGCGTTAATCTCCACCCGCCCCTGGCGTTCTTTCCAGACTATTCCCCGCCCCTTCGCTTCCGGTGCAGTGGGGAGAGCACATGGCGGAGAGAACACAGGTGCGCACTAATAATTCCACTAACGAGGAGGAGGGTGAGGAAAGTCCGGAGCCTTAAACGTCCCGATCCAGGAAGAGAAGATTTAAGGCCTCAAATATGTCTTTTGGAGAGATGTTGGAGATGGTGGACATATTGAACAGAACCGACTATGATGGGAAGTATGGACCTTACCCAAAGTCAAATATCAGAAAGGCCAAGATCCTGAATAAAGTTGTGAAGAGTCTTCTGCATAATTTTGGGGTACACCGATCCATGGATCAACTGAGAAAACGCTGGTCAGACCTGAAACTGAGGGAGCACGAGCAGTACATAAGGATCAAGCGTGTTCTTGACAAAAGTAAGTAGTTGTCGTGTGTTCATATGATTATTATTGCTTGCATACTGCTCCATGTGCTTTGAGTTCATGTTGTGCATTTTAAAATGGCCACTTTCAAGTTCATGGTTTCATTCGTTCGTAGGAAACATTGTTCTTCCGGTAAGTATTCCAGCTGAACACAGTGTCCCCAATAATGTTATGACCTTGAAGCTCGGCCAAAATAAACGATTGAACAACACTTCCAAACAATGTTTCATATTGTTAATTCTGCCCTCTGTGTGCTAATTGATTATTTTTTTCCATTCTCATAGGGGAGAGAAGACTCAGCAAGTATGAGGACACCAGGGACCCCACCCCTCCCAAAGAAGGCCAACTTCCAAAAGCAGAAACAGAGGAGCAGGAGGAGGAGGAGGAAGGAGAGATCGTGTAGGTTGGGCAAATTGTCACCACAACAGATGAGTGTCGGAGAACACAGCTTCCGGTAAGCTCATTAATGTATATCACCATATTTTTATTACATGGTGTTTTTTTTGCTTTGTTTTGTAGGTGATGTGGAAGAAGATTCCCGTTTTACCAGTGAAAGTGCCCAGATCCAGATTGGGGAGATAATGGGGTGCAATCAGGATTTGGAAAATATCCTGCAAAACATCAATGATGTTAAAAAAAATGAAGAACATCATTGATGTTTTGGGGAGAGTGTGAAACACCAAAAACTAGATAGGGTCTTATTTTTGCTCTTTTAAAAACAAAGTTGTATTTCTCAAAATTACAAATTTGGAAGATGCACAGAGTGTGTAAACATGCGCTATCTCCCATCATGGGGGATCAATGTATGTGTTTTGTATAAAGTGTCTGAGATGAAGGGGTTGCAGCCCCAAAGCATGTACATTGATCCCCCATGATGGGAGATAGCACATGTTGACACACCTGTGTGCATCTTTCAAATTTGGATTTTTCAGGGGTGACACCCCATGTGATGAAGGCAATATCAGCCCAGTTTGTACGTACTCAGGTCTGATATTGTCTTCACTTTTCAAAGTTGAACTTTGTAAGTTCCTGTGTTCTGTATTTTACAGTTTGATACATGCCTGTTTACCCAAAAACACCAAGTAAACCAAATTTTGCTTAAACTCTGTTTTTGAAACACACAATTTCTTGGTTTGTTGTAAAAAGCTTTTCGAAACGCACATGTGACTGTGCTTGGATTAAAAAGTTTAATTATCACATTATCACATTATTACAATGTGTGGCTTCCTTTTTCATGGCACCTAAAATGTATTTGGAGTAAAATTTAAGTTTGTGCTGAGAAGGAGTGTGATTTACTAAAGGCAACTCCACTTTGCACTCCAAGTGCAGTTTCAGGTATACTTTTGCAGTGCACTTGTAGTGCATAGTGGATTTGCCTATAATAAAAAACACCCACAGTGAGGTGTAAATTTTGACAATCGTTCTATTTTCCTGCCATGGTGCTGAAAATGAGCACGATTTTGGTCAGTAATGCACTACATACATTAGTTACAAAAACAAGGTGTGTGTGTAGCAGACCCACAACATTATCTGAAGAAGAGACTGTCCCCTCATCTCGCTCTGAACTTGGGTTTGCGCTGTTGGTGAAAAAGGCAAAACTTGAAAAACCTAATTATACCTAGGAGACACCTAAAACCAAGCCAAGCAGTAAATGAAGGAGTTTCAGATCAAAATGTATTATTAAAATGTCGCTCAGACATTGTCTGGCATATCAATGGCCCCCCTACCCACAGAGTAGTCCATGTATTGTGTTCTAACCTCACGGACGCTTTGGGGGGGGCATGCCAGGATGAGCATGTTCAAGGCCCGTGAGGTTATCTGCATTTTCCAGCAAGTCTGCTTCTTGTTGGCCAACTGAGACCGCATAGTTCACAGAAACTTTTTTCAAATAATTATGCAGAACACAGCACGCCAGCACTATGTGATTCAGTTTGTATTCCGCCATGTGAATAGGCGTAAGAAAAAGGCAGAACCGGCTGGCCAGTATACCAAAAGTGTTCTCAACCACTCTTCGGGCTCTGGACAGGCGGAAATTAAAAATACTCTGGTCTGGGGTGAGGGTCCTCATGGGGAAAGGCCGCATCAGCTGGTTCGCCAGGGCAAACGCCTCATCCGCGACAAAGACGAACGGGAGTCCTTCCTGATTCTCCTCTGGGGGTGGCAAGCCCAGACTGCCACTCTGGAGACACCAGTAGAACTCCGTCCGTGCGAAGACTCCACCATCCGACATCCGTCCATTTTGCCCCACGTCCACATACAAAAACTCATATGTCGCAGACACCACCGCCAACATCACGATACTATGAAATCCCTTGTAGTTATAATAGTACGACCCCGAGTTGGGTGGTGGGACAATGCGGACGTGCTTCCCATCTATTGCTCCTCCACAATTGGTAAAGTCCAAACGACTGGCAAAGTGGGAGGCCACAGTCTGCCATTCCTGTGGTGTTGAAGGACACTGTGGAGTGAAACGAGAACAAAAATTAGTAATTTGACAAATCAACATTACAAGCAGATTAGACATTGGTCAAAATTAGTATAACATTTTGGGAACTGAGTATTTAAAGCCTAAAGTCTAATGTCCCCTTATGAGAGTCATCAACCCCCCCTCCCTCCCCCAACCCCCATATCCCCCATCTGATGGGCCCTTGCTAAAAAATGAGGGGGGGGGGTGTTTAGGACAGGTAACCCTCTCCACTTGATTGAGAGCTGAACGGATAACTAATGTGTGCTACTTTGGGAAGGCCCTCCTTAGTTACAATATTGGCAGCCCACTGGACAGGTAAGAAGTGTCATAATAACAAAAAGAAACCAAAATGGAAGCACTTTTCGACATTCTGCTATTACATATCCAGATAATTAATAGGTTAAAAAAAAATAATAGCATTTGAAAGTATTGAGGCAGGCCCTTGCACTACATGCTTAGGTTAATTCATCCATAAATGTGAGCATCAAAAAGGTAGGTATAGTGTGTATTGGGTTTGGTAAAGTCAGCAGATAGAGGATTGCTATCAGCTGAGCTAGCAGTTGGGGGGAGGGGGGTTCCTAATGAGTTTGGCACAACCCCAAAAAAAAAATGTCACTCTGCATAAATTGAAGCACACACATAACATTTGTAGACATTTTAGGGTGTGTTTAGGCGAAAGCAATACTATGGAGCTGACAAAAGACATTGGTAAGTGACTAGACTATAGTTTTATGGGCCAAGATGAGCATGGTGGGGAAGTTAGTGAGGCAAATCTGCATGAGGACAAAGGGGCAGAGCATATGAATTAGAGCATATTGCAATGATGGTAATTAGGAAATGAGGAAAGAAATGCAAGACATTAGCAATCATGAAATACATAGAATGTGATGTTAAAGGATAAAACTTACCTTCATATAGTCCTTCTGCAGGACCTGAATGATGGCAGAACAGGTCTCTGGAATAATGATCCCCAGAGCCTGGGGGGAGATGCCTGTAGAGAACTTGAGGTCCTGAAGGCTTCTCCCAGTCGCCAAGTAGCGCAACGTGGCGATGAGCCTCTGCTCCGGAGTGATGGCTTGCCGCAGCAGGTATCCTGCCTGCTGATATAAGGGGTCAGCAAAGCCAGCAGACGGTGAAAAACGGGGTCCATCATCCAGAGATAATTCCTGAAATCATCAGGATTATTCTCCCGGATCTCACGGAGCAAAGGCATGTGCGAGAACTGGTCACGCTGGTGCAACCAATTCTTGGTCCACAAACGCCTCCCCTCCCTGTTCACGGACCGGGCTTGTGTCAAAGTAAGAACCCCAACACGAAGCCCCTGCACAGCATAAACTCTACAACGAGTACGTAGACGAAACATGGTTTGAAAACGGTCGGCTCGTCAGAACGGACACCAGAAAGCACCGATAAACAGCAAGGCCTGAAAGAACGACCTGAATAGCAGAAGCAAGCAGACAATAAAAAATGCCTTTCAAAGCATACTATATCAAGATATAGTCCACAATGATCAACAAATACTTACTGACTGCACGCACTGATTATCAGATACGCAAAGACAAGCACAAACCAAAGAGCAGTAGCGATCTGAATCACAAATCTGAAAAGCGCGAATCGTCTCTCACCAAACTTCTACTAACACGCGATAGACACGAGATCAGCAGAAGGAGCCCAAAGGGTGCCGGACGTGGTACTCAACTTCCCTTTTCTAGTCCCGCGGTACACGGCTTACGTCACCGCGTTCTTGGCAACCGCAAAATCAGACAACTTGGTCCGACCGTGTGTATGCAACAGTTTCGGACACAATCCGTCGGACAAAATCAGACGGATTTGGTTGGCAGAATGTCCGACCGTGTGTACAGGGGCTAAGTGTTCACTTTGCTGTCATGGTTGATCTGTCAAAAAGATCTGCACAATAGTCCACAGCAACAAAATGAGATTAATCTAATTTAGTTGATTTCAGTTAACTGAAATTTGATTGGTTGCTATAGTTTAAACATGGCTCCGTTTTAGGAAATAATAATCCCAATTCAAGCCATATAGAACTGGTCTATGGGGCTATAAAGATTTCCCGACAAAGCAAAGACAAACGGGTTTCCTGACGCCTTCGTGGCAGCCCATGCTGGAGTTGTGACTCCGCCTCCACAACCTGACAGGATTGGTTAACTATAAAAATTGAAGCGAGACCCCCTCCCTTTATTCTCTTTTTAATCCTCACCTGACAAGATTAGATGGACATCGCAAGACTCTTACCGCAATCGCCAGAGCAGGTTCAAGACTCTTCTGTTTGGAAATCCCTCCTGTACAGTCTCTAAAGGAGCTTCTATGGAGGGAACCCTGATCTGGTGGTCTCAGTGGCATCTGAAAAGGAATATCTGGCATTAAAGTAAGCGTTAAAGAAGCTTTAATTATTGCAGTGGTCCAATCCTGTTATATATTGCACACAGTCTATTTTTCTTTAAAAGTCACTGGGACCATCGCCGGGTCTATGGCTGTCATGGACACCACATCTCTCCCTCCGCTTTGCGCATGCGCAAAGCACATCATCAGCTGCTCCCCTTCGTGCATTGGAACCAGAATCCCCTTCCGAGAATGAGGATCCAGAAGTGCCAGCTGGTTTTGACTTTTCTCTGGTGGAACCCTTTGCAAAATCAGTGAGAGAGGCCATAGGTTAAGAGGAATCTGAGGACTCACTTCAGAAAATCCGAAAATATTTTCCAAATTTTAAAATGGGATCCAGAAACCTTACCCTTCATTGAGGAACTCATTAAAGATGAATGGTCTAGCCTTAAAAACACGCTAGCAAATGTATCTATTGAAAGAACCTAGGGTAAATCTCTTAACTAACGCTCCAATAGTCAATGCATCTCTAATGGGCCAGGCCAGACATCCTACCCATCGAGGACACAGTTTCCTTTCACAACGTATTAAATGCCAGGGCAGTTGCTGATGCTGACCGCTGTGCATCCACACCTAAGGGATTGTTTGTATGGACTATCTTGGTACTTGGTAACAAATAACAAATAATAAGTAATAAAAAAATATATATAATGTTTAATAAGGACAAAAACATATACACAAACAGTAAATCTTTAAAATAATATGCACCACAGTTAACAAGCTACTGAATGTTTCTGTTTTTCAATCAACCACCATCACTTTCAGTTCCAGTGCCTACCATTCGGCGACTCCTAGAACTTTTACCAAAGTTCTTCTACCCATCATTGCATATCTCAGAGAGAAAGCACTAATGCTGCGTACACACGATCAGAATTTTGGTCGGAAAAAGCTCTGATGGTTTTCCCGATGGAATTCTGACGGGATTTCTCTCAAGCTGTTTTGCATACACACAGTCACACCAAATTCCGACCGTCAAGAACACAGTGACGTACAACACGTACGACGGGACTAGAAAAAGGAAGTTCAATACCCAGTAGCCAATAGCTTCCATCTCGTAGTTGAATCTGAGCATGCGTGAGTTTACGTGTGTCAGAATTGCATACACATGAACGGAATTTCCAAAAGGAAGTTTTTCCGTCAGAAAAATTGAGAACATGCTCTGAAATTTTTGCTCGTGGGAATTCGGCCAGCTAAATTCCGATGGAGCATACACACGGTTGCATTTTCTGATGAAAAGCTCTCATCGGTCTTTTGCTGGCCGAAATTCCGATCTTGTGTACGCGGCATAAGAATACACCATTATCTGGATGACATACTGCCTTCTAGCAGAAAGTCGCAAGATATTGCTCCAGCACCAGGAGATTTTGCTGACAACCCTGCAGAATTTTGGTTGGTTAGTCAGCTGGAAAAAGGGAAAGCTACAACCCACACAGAATATGATATTTCTATGGGCAGAACTGGATACCAACCTAAACAAAGTACAGCTTCCTCAGGAAAAAGTTATGCTTCTAGTTCAGAAGATGCAGAGACTAATCTCAGCAACACATTTGCCAACCAAAGTTTGTATGAGCATCCTGGGATCCATGTCTGCAACTCTGCCCATGATTCAGTGGTCCCAATGGCACACAAGAGTGTTGCAAAACTCCTTTCTGAGGCAGTGGAATGGAGCATCAATGCTTCAGACAATTTACATCCACAGATGTGTGAAACAATCAATATGGTGGTGGACACATTTGAGCAACCTCAGGAGGCACAGACCTATAGTCCCTCTAAAGCCAGAAGTAGTCACATCGCTTGCCAGTCAGAAGGGATGGGGAGCTCATTACCGAGACCAGGCAGCCCAAAGTCAGTGGCAGTTTCAAACTCACAGTGTGGTTTCCAAATTGACTGGAACTCAGAGCAGCCTTTCAGGCATAGCTTTTGCTTCATATCTGCAGGGGGAGAGAGTTCTGATTCGGATGGACAAAAGAGTTGCGGTAGCATATATCAAGAGGCAAGGAGGTACCAGGAGTAACACACTAATGCAGGAAGTTCATCCCATCTTGGACTGGGCACAAATACATCTGTCATACCTGAGGGCAGTGTATGTTCCGGCAGCACAAAACATGTTGGCCGACTACCTAAGCAGAGAACTGCTCTCGAACAACGAGTGGTCATTGAGCCATCAGGCCTTTTTGCTTCTGACAGAGATTTGGGGAATACCAGAGATCGACTTGGCGGCTACACCTGTGAACACCAAATGTCAGAGATTTCTGTTAAGAGCAACCTTCCAGTTGGCCAAGGGAATAGACTGCTTGATCTATCCGTGAAATTTCAAGCTAGGATACATATTTCCACCGATTCCCCTAATTGCAAGGTTTCTATCCAGGCTCAGGAGATCATCTGTTATGGTAATAGCAGTAATCCCTTTCTGGCCGAGGAGGCCTTGGTTCACAACCCTATTGCAACTCAACCTGCAACAACCACTGCCTCTAACATCAGACCTCCTATCCCAGGGCCAATTCCTGCATCCAGCCCTGGAGAAGTTACACTTGATGGCATGGAGGTTGAGAGGAATAGGCTGCTAGAGCAAGGCTGTTCACAAGAGGTAATTTTAACAGTTCTACAGGCCAGAAGGAACACCACTAACACATATATGCAAATTTGGAGAAGGTTTTGTTCTCTGGCCCAACAAAAGAACTGAAATCCAATATCACCAGATCCCCCACAAATGTTGACGTTGCTCCAATTAGGTTTTAATAAAGGGCTATGCTCAAGTACCCTTAAAGTTAATGTATCCGCTTTATCTGCAAAAACAGGCATTAGATGGGCATTACACCCCCTAGTAATCCAGTTCATGAGAGCATGCCTGAAGATCAGACCTCCGAAAAAACTGACATCCCTGGCATGGGACCTCTCAATAGTACTTTATGCACTGGCAAACCCTCCTTTTTTCCGGTCGAGTCAACCTCACTATGGAACTTGACTTTGAAGTTAACCTTCCTTATCACCATTACATCTGCAAAAAGAGTTTCTGAGTTACAAGCATTAATGATAACAGAACCTTATCTGGTCCTTTATCCTGACAGAGTGGTACTGAGACCTTCGGACCATTTCGTCCCCAAAGTATCAACCTCATTTCATTATAATCAGGACATCATTCTTCCATCTTTCACTAACAATCAAGGCAAACCCCATGCGTTGGATGTAAAATCAGTTATTACTAGTTATCTGGCAGCTACAGCTACCTCCAGATAGTTGGATACTCTCTCTTGATAATTCATTATGTTGTTAGGAAAGGTCAACCAGCAACTTCTCGTACGATCAACTCTATCAAGAAGGCATACTCCCTCCGTCAGCTGGCAATTCCAGACAGCATCAGGGCTCACTCAACCAGGGCAGTGGCAACTTCGTGGGCAGCATACTGCAGAGTTTCACCAGAGACGATCTGTAAAGCAGCGACCTGGTCAACTAGACATACATTCATTTCTCACTATAAGATAGACTCTGCCCAATTAACAACGCCAGACTTTGGCAGAACCATTGTTAGAGCCAATTCTACAGCATTATAAAGAATAAACATTTTTTTCTGCACCCACCTGACTGGTGAGTTATTTCCCAGCGTGTGCTGCCATGAAGGTGTCAGGAAACCAGAAAATTGTATACTCACCTTTCCATAACTTTCCTTTCCTTTCCTGACGCATCTTCATGGCAGCACACAGAAACACACCTGTTCTTAGATGATAGATACAGAGAATAAAAGGGGGGGGGGGGGGGGGCTCTCTTCAATTTTTATAGTTAACCAATCCTGTCAGGTTGTGGGGGCAGAGTCACAACCCCAGCGTGTGTTGCCATGAAGATGCGTCAGAAAAGGAAAATTACGGAAAGGTGAGTATACAATTTTCAGTTTTAATGAATACATTTTTACTAAACTGTGGAAGAATCCTTTAAATGTGTTCTTCATATGCTTGAGTCATGTACACTTTTCCCACTGTCAAACGGTCCAGCTCCAATAATTACACTGGCTCAGTGTAAGTCTGAAGGAAAAAAACAAAATACCATTAAAAATATACCAGTTCTAGAAAACAAAGTCTCATTCTGATCTTTTTCTCTGTTTATTTTGGAATTCAATAATCATCTCTCCAGGCTTTAGACACTTCAGCTACTGTTTGCTTTTCTCTTCAGATAGAATTCTGGTTTTATGTTTACGGTCTTAAAATAAAAAGGGCTGTTTGTTGCAATGTGTAAGCTCATGAATAGGTGACATTCTACAACTGACGGCATGAAGGGGCTGTAAAAGATGGGACCCTTGCCCTCATAAACCAGAGCCTTCAAAACACAGTAACTGCTGCTTGCTAGTACCAATAGGAAATGTTCCAGACTTCATTTTAATATTGTCTTTGACTGTTTGATTATTTAACATGCACCAGAATAACATAGGTGTAAGTGGAACACTGTGAAGATGACATTCACCAACAAGTACATTTTTTTGTATTAGATGGACCTGTAATAATCCATTGGATGCCAAATATCAAACAGCAACATTGGAAAAACATCCAAATACCATGTCAGGCCTTTAGTGGCATGCCCCTATTTGGGCAAATTCCCTTTATTCATGCGTAGTCACATGGGCAAGAGGTACCCACATTGGGGAAATCTGGGGAAATCTCCCCAGTGGGGACACAGACAGCAGTATAAGCCTGGAAGAAATGTTGGGGATGGCTGGGGTGGCCGCAGGCCACCCTCCCTAAGAAAATTGAGCACCAGCTGCCACTGTGTTCAAGACTGGTAATTCAACTGCTACTAATTCAATCAGCTACATTCCAAGTTCCAGCCCAGTCAGGCCATCACCCTTTCTATTTAACCACTTCCTTCCCCGCCCATAGTCAAATGACGTCCGCAGGAGAGATTTCCCTTCCTGGGCGAGCGTCATATGACGTCCTTGGCTTCCTGGCCATCAGGGGGGCGTGCCTGTTGTGTTTTTTTTCAAACTTGTCTATAGCACAAGAAATAAAAACCACAGAGGTGATCAAATACCACCAAAAGAAAGCTCTATTTGTGGGGAAAATTTGGGTACCATGTTGCATGACTTCGCAATTGTCATTCAAAGTGTGACAGCGATGAAAACTGAAAATTGGCCTGGGCAAGAAGGGGGTTAAAATGTTGTGTATTGAAGTGGTTAAGCTGAGCTTATTCCCTCAGGCATTGCCTGAGCAAAAACAAATGTTCTAGCCCTAGCTCTAGTAGGACAAGACAGGTCCTTAAATTGGTAAGGTCCTTAAATTGGATGGAGGAATCCTCCCCGCTGTGTCACTGTATTCTAACAGCGGGACTCCCTTGTTGTCAGAATGCAATGATCAGCACTGCAGCTGATTGGCTGGATGCGCCGATTGAAGCAAAAATTTCAAGCCCATTCATGAGAAGTTGATAGTTAAATTGACTTTTCAAGAATGGGAACAGCCACAGATGGACCAAAAAATAGTGTTACCTGATGAACCATCTAAATTTCAATCTATCTATGGCAAACTTTAGACCCTTTGCTCTCCCCTTCTAAGGGCAGTCATCTTCACTGCATGTATGGCCAAGCTGAGTTCTTCTCACAGGTGACAATAGGTATCCTGGCCATCTTAAACTTCTTGTGCACTCCAAACATATCCAGCAAACAACTTATGGGACCTCTGTGTTCTTTGAGTATGCTATCACCCCTGTATTTCAGTAAGTTCAATTACCCCAGTCCTCTTAGTGATCTCTGTAGCCTGCAGGGGTGTATTCTCAGAGCTGATTTATGGTCTTGTTCTTTCCTTTGATGTACTGTATGTTGCCTGGAGAGAGATCTGGCTTATCTGACACTGGAATCGGAAGGAGTGGTGCATACACAGTGAACCAATTAATTACTGGTGGTCTGATTACCACCTTTGGGTCTAAAACTGTGTTATCTGACCCATCCTTAGGGTGGTCAAATCCTTATGGTAAGAGGCTGTGTGATTGGTTTGATGGTGGAGGACTTTCCCATGTTGTGTCTTATGTTTCAACCACCAGCACCCATGGACTTATTTTATTGATTTTTTTATGTGTTTGAACCTTTCCATGCTTTTTTTTGGTGGGGTTGGATGTTTACCAACTTTTGTTATCTAAAAATTGATAGCACTGCACTTATTACTATATATTATACGATGTGTTTTGTGCCTGAGCGCAAGAGTCTGTTTATAATTTTTAGGTATACTGGGATGATGCCTGCAGCTGCAGACATCATCCCAGTATTGTTTTATTTTAGCCAATTGTCGGCTTTCTTGTAAAAGCAATCCTAGCGACTAATAAGCTGCTGGATACCTTTTACAAGCAGCAGGACGTCCCCTCTCACCTGTTGCCTTCCATAGGCTCTCCTGTCCCACTGTGAGACCCAAGTGATCAGCAGACGATTCCGCTGGCTTACCATAGAGCTGAACAGAGACTGGAATGATCATCTCTAAGGTATAGAAAATCAGAAAGCGATGGAGTATTTCATCACTTTCAGTTTCGTGATTGTAAACAAATCCCGATGGTCTTGAAAAAAAGCATTCGATCATGCTGACCTTGATATGAACCAAAGCTTTTAAAGACCACAGATCTCTCAAAAAAAAGTATATGTGCCTATTGCTATCACATCACAAGGGATATTTATAATCCCTGTGATAACAATAAAAGTGAAAAAAAAATTAAAGCAGCATTGTAAAATAAAAACTAAAATAAAATAAAATAAAATTAATAATTACATTTTTTTTTAAAGCGCCGTGTCCGCATTTTCAGTATGATGCAAAGATAAGGCCAGTTCTGCATTTCACATTGAACAATTTGCATGATAATATCCACTATGTGAATGTGGTATATATGTCTTACATAAAGAGGATGATTTAGAGCTTTTTCTTGTTTTTGAATACTGAAAATCGGTGCAATGTTAAGAAGTTATATTATAATCCTAACCAGTTAATATTTTTCCATGCAAGAAATTATTTGTTTAGAAACTCACACTGACAGAAGGTGTCTATTTAAATCAAAATGGAAGTATCATTGCTTATGTTGACTATGAGTCATTAATCTCCCAATTAGTAAGTATTCATGAAATGTCGTGCTTTTACCATTGAACCGGATGGTGTGGAAGACAGTTATGATGATGAATAGTGATGGCCGAACGGTTCGCCCGGCGGTCGTTTCGCGGCGAATTTCCGACTTTCGCCGTCCGCGGGTTCGAACGCCTTTTTCCGTCGTTCGCCCCGGCGGACTTACGTGTTTAATGTATACAAGAACTTTAACCTTTCGTGACACGTTTATCATGTGTTACAGGACAACCAATTGAGACATGACAGCTCATGGACACTTGGACATTCCCCCTAACCTATAAATACACCCGATCCGGTGGCCATTTTACATTCTTTCTTCTGTCACTGTAGGGAAAGGATCCTGTGTGGAGTAGGGACAGAGAAAACGCTAGCTATTTGGTACACAAAAGTTCTTTTCAGGACTGGTATAGGTGTTAGGTCAGCAGCCTGAGTTTCTTTTGTCAGTTTAGATAAAGGGACAGAGCGCTGTATGCTGCTATTTTAGGGACAGCTCAGCCAGATTAGTCTTTCTTCATCATCATCATCATCATCATCATTAGCTGTTACTATCAGGTCCACAAAAGAGCTGTTCCAGCTAATCGTTCCAGCCTACTCTTTTTTGCCAATTTGTATAGGGACAGGCAGGAAGCAGTGTGTCAGGCAGTGAGGATAATTTTAAAGACTTGCTGTTACTATTAGTTCCACAAAGGTTCTTTTCAGGACTGGTATCAGTGGTACGGTAATAGGCTTGTACACGTATAATATTCTTTCTTCCAAATATAGAAAGAATATTATACTTGACTGCTGCCCTTCTGCTGCAGTCTGCTAATCATTCACAACTCACTTGTTCCACAAAGCTCTTTATCAGGACTGGTAACTTGGTCTGTCTAGGGTGCTACGGTACATAGGCTTGGGTGCGGTACAGTCTGCTGTTCTGTAAGGACCGCTATCGGTCCACAATAGATAGGGTTGCCGTGCACTACTGCTGACCGCTGCCCTATACTGCAGCAGTCCTTCAGCGGTATAGGGACTGACGCACAGTCTGCTAAACACTAATACACAACCTGCTTGGTCCACAAAAGTTCTTATAAGGACTGGTAACTTGGTATAGGGTGCTACGGTACATAGGCCTGAGTGCGTTACAGTCTGCTGTTCTGTAAGGACCGCTATCGGTCCACAATACATAGGGTTGCCGTGCACTACTGCTGACCGCTGCCCTATACTGCAGCAGTCCTTCATTGGTATAGGGACTGACGTACAGTCTGCTAATCACTAACACACAACCTGCTTGGTCCACAAAAGTTCTTATAAGGACTGGTAACTTGGTATAGGGTGCTACGGTACATAGGCCTGAGTGCGTTACAGTCTGCTGTTCTGTAAGGACCGCTATCGGTCCACAATACATAGGGTTGCCGTGCACTACTGCTGACCGCTGCCCTATACTGCAGCAGTCCTTCATTGGTATAGGGACTGACGTACAGTCTGCTAATCACTAACACACAACCTGCTTGGTCCACAAAAGTTCTTATAAGGACTGGTAACTTGGTATAGGGTGCTACGGTACATAGGCCTGAGTGCGTTACAGTCTGCTGTTCTGTAAGGACCGCTATCGGTCCACAATACATAGGGTTGCCGTGCACTACTGCTGACCGCTGCCCTATACTGCAGCAGTCCTTCAGCGGTATAGGGACTGACGCACAGTCTGCTAAACACTAACACACAACCTGCTTGGTCCACAAAAGTTCTTATAAGGACTGGTAACTTGGTATAGGGTGCTACGGTACATAGGCCTGAGTGCGTTACAGTCTGCTGTTCTGTAAGGACCGCTATCGGTCCACAATACATAGGGTTGCCGTGCACTACTGCTGACCGCTGCCCTATACTGCAGCAGTCCTTCAGCGGTATAGGGACTGACGCACAGTCTGCTAAACACTAACACACAACCTGCTTGGTCCACAAAAGTTCTTATAAGGACTGGTAACTTGGTATAGGGTGCTACGGTACATAGGCCTGAGTGCAGTACAGTCTGCTGTTCTGTAAGGACCGCTATCGGTCCACAATACATAGGGTTGCCGTGCACTACTGCTGACCGCTGCCCTATACTGCAGCAGTCCTTCATTGGTATAGGGACTGACGTACAGTCTGCTAATCACTAACACACAACCTGCTTGGTCCACAAAAGTTCTTATAAGGACTGGTAACTTGGTATAGGGTGCTACGGTACATAGGCCTGAGTGCAGTACAGTCTGCTGTTCTGTAAGGACCGCTATCGGTCCACAATACATAGGGTTGCCGTGCACTACTGCTGACCGCTGCCCTATACTGCAGCAGTCCTTCATTGGTATAGGGACTGACGTACAGTCTGCTAATCACTAACACACAACCTGCTTGGTCCACAAAAGTTCTTATAAGGACTGGTAACTTGGTATAGGGTGCTACGGTACATAGGCCTGAGTGCGTTACAGTCTGCTGTTCTGTAAGGACCGCTATCGGTCCACAATACATAGGGTTGCCGTGCACTACTGCTGACCGCTGCCCTATACTGCAGCAGTCCTTCAGCGGTATAGGGACTGACGCACAGTCTGCTAAACACTAACACACAACCTGCTTGGTCCACAAAAGTTCTTATAAGGACTGGTAACTTGGTATAGGGTGCTACGGTACATAGGCCTGAGTGCAGTACAGTCTGCTGTTCTGTAAGGACCGCTATCGGTCCACAATACATAGGGTTGCCGTGCACTACTGCTGACCGCTGCCCTATACTGCAGCAGTCCTTCATTGGTATAGGGACTGACGTACAGTCTGCTAATCACTAACACACAACCTGCTTGGTCCACAAAAGTTCTTATAAGGACTGGTAACTTGGTATAGGGTGCTACGGTACATAGGCCTGAGTGCGTTACAGTCTGCTGTTCTGTAAGGACCGCTATCGGTCCACAATACATAGGGTTGCCGTGCACTACTGCTGACCGCTGCCCTATACTGCAGCAGTCCTTCATTGGTATAGGGACTGACGTACAGTCTGCTAATCACTAACACACAACCTGCTTGGTCCACAAAAGTTCTTATAAGGACTGGTAACTTGGTATAGGGTGCTACGGTACATAGGCCTGAGTGCGTTACAGTCTGCTGTTCTGTAAGGACCGCTATCGGTCCACAATACATAGGGTTGCCGTGCACTACTGCTGACCGCTGCCCTATACTGCAGCAGTCCTTCATTGGTATAGGGACTGACGTACAGTCTGCTAATCACTAACACACAACCTGCTTGGTCCACAAAAGTTCTTATAAGGACTGGTAACTTGGTATAGGGTGCTACGGTACATAGGCCTGAGTGCGTTACAGTCTGCTGTTCTGTAAGGACCGCTATCGGTCCACAATACATAGGGTTGCCGTGCACTACTGCTGACCGCTGCCCTATACTGCAGCAGTCCTTCAGCGGTATAGGGACTGACGCACAGTCTGCTAAACACTAACACACAACCTGCTTGGTCCACAAAAGTTCTTATAAGGACTGGTAACTTGGTATAGGGTGCTACGGTACATAGGCCTGAGTGCAGTACAGTCTGCTGTTCTGTAAGGACCGCTATCGGTCCACAATACATAGGGTTGCCGTGCACTACTGCTGACCGCTGCCCTATACTGCAGCAGTCCTTCATTGGTATAGGGACTGACGTACAGTCTGCTAATCACTAACACACAACCTGCTTGGTCCACAAAAGTTTTTATAAGGACTGGTAACTTGGTATAGGGTGCTACGGTACATAGGCCTGAGTGCAGTACAGTCTGCTGTTCTGTAAGGACCGCTATCGGTCCACAATACATAGGGTTGCCGTGCACTACTGCTGACCGCTGCCCTATACTGCAGCAGTCCTTCATTGGTATAGGGACTGACGTACAGTCTGCTAATCACTAACACACAACCTGCTTGGTCCACAAAAGTTTTTATAAGGACTGGTAACTTGGTATAGGGTGCTACGGTACATAGGCCTGAGTGCAGTACAGTCTGCTGTTCTGTAAGGACCGCTATCGGTCCACAATACATAGGGTTGCCGTGCACTACTGCTGACCGCTGCCCTATACTGCAGCAGTCCTTCATTGGTATAGGGACTGACGTACAGTCTGCTAATCACTAACACACAACCTGCTTGGTCCACAAAAGTTTTTATAAGGACTGGTAACTTGGTATAGGGTGCTACGGTACATAGGCCTGAGTGCAGTACAGTCTGCTGTTCTGTAAGGACCGCTATCGGTCCACAATACATAGGGTTGCCGTGCACTACTGCTGACCGCTGCCCTATACTGCAGCAGTCCTTCATTGGTATAGGGACTAAGAGTTTTGTCACAGGGTGATTTAAAAAATGACAGGCAGAGGAAGAGGCAGGCCCTTCCGCAGGGGTGGTAGGGGTAGGGCAGGAGCAACAGCCTTGAGCCAAAGTGGGAAGTTGCAGAAGGTGCGTTCAATTACTTTAAAGGACGCACCAGACTTGGTTGAGTGGCTCACTCAGCCTTATTCTTCTGCACCCTCCTCATCCTCTCGATCTGCACCCTCTTCTTCACTCTCTGCTATGTGCACCCCCAAAGACACTACCACCAACAACACCACCACCACCACATACCTTCCGCTTGAGTGCAAATGGGGGCCTTCATGCTCCAGTGTTTTAATAGGGACCCCCGTATAAAAAGCATGAGGGTCAAGGACCAGTACTGGGTGGCAACGTACTTAGATCCCCGGTACAAACACAAAATGGCGGAAATGTTACCGCCGTCGCAGAGGGCTGTCAGAATGCAGCACTTCCAGGCCTTGCTTCGAGAAATGCTGCATTCTGCTTTTGCGTGCGCTGGCAGAGGAGCAATTCCCACTCCCAGAGAAGGATTTGCGGGTACCAATCCAACAGCGCCTGCAAGAAGAGGCCGGTTTGAAGATGTGTTGGTGACTTCGGATATGAGGTCATTCTTTCAGCCGACCCATCGACAGGTGTCATCCGGATCCAGCATCAGGGAACGCCTAGACCGTCAGGTGTCCGACTACATTGGGTTAACGGCCGATGTGGACGCTCTGAGGAGTGATGAACCCCTAGACTACTGGGTGGGCAGGCTTGACCTCTGGCCAGAGCTTGCCCAATTTGCAATCGAACTGTTGGCTTGCCCCTCATCCAGTGTCCTGTCCGAAAGGACGTTCAGCGCAGCAGGGGGGATTGTGACCGATAAGCGTACTCGCCTAGCTCACGACAGTGTTAACTACCTCACATTTCTAAAAATGAATGAGGCATGGATCTCGGAGGAATTCAACACATGTGATCAGTAGACCATGTATATGTCTATAAACCAATTTTTGGAATCAAGCACACAGACCTTCTTAATTCATTTGGCTCACTTCCCTGACCCAAAAAAGCACACCGTACTATATGCCCCTACCCTCCTCTTTGAAGAGGTTGAGCGGTGTCATATTTCTACTGGGGCTGCTTATTATGAGGGGTTCCCACCATCCCTGTGCTGTGCTGACTTCCTCCTGGGTGTTCTTATTATGAGGGGCTCCCACCATCCCTGTGCTGTGCTGACTTCCTCCTGGGGGTTCTTATTATGAGGGGCTCCCACCATCCCTGTGCTGTGCTGACTTCCTCCTGGGGGTTCTTATTATGAGGGGATCACACCATCCCTGTGCTGTGCTGACTTCCTCCTGGGGCTGCTTACGGTGCTGCTGTCAGCGCTGTATGTCACGGAGCTGCTGTCAGCGCTGTATGTCACGGAGCTGCTGTCAGCGCTGTATGTCACGGAGCTGCTGTCAGCGCTGTATGTCACGGAGCTGCTGTCAGCGCTGTATGTCACGGAGCTGCTGTCAGCGCTGTATGTCACGGAGCTGCTGTCAGCGCTGTATGTCACGGAGCTGCTGTCAGCGCTGTATGTCACGGAGCTGCTGTCAGCGCTGTATGTCACGGAGCTGCTGTCAGCGCTGTATGTCACGGTGCTGCTGTCAGCGCTGTATGTCACGGAGCTGCTGTCAGCGCTGTATGTCACGGAGCTGCTGTCAGCGCTGTATGTCACGGAGCTGCTGTCAGCGCTGTATGTCACGGAGCTGCTGTCAGCGCTGTATGTCACGGAGCTGCTGTCAGCGCTGTATGTCACGGTGCTGATGTCAGTGCTCTGTATTACGGTGCTGCTGTCAGTGCTCTGTATCTCCTGCACCCTCTTGTTTGCCTACCCTGGTCCCTGACCTTCCCTCTCCTCCATTGCCTTCATTAGCTCCATAGTCCTGAATTGTCAGAACAATTTCCCAAATAAAAAAAAAATGCTTGTAGTTATCGATCCCAAATTCACCTCATACATGTATTATGCTATTGTCCAGGTGGTGGGACTACGTGCTACCCCCTAATAATTACCCCGTGGCCGCAAATTCGACCTAAAGGTTTGCGAAATTCGCCTCCCATTGAAGTCAATGGAGCCCGCGGCGAACGGTCGTTTTCGCGAACGTTTGTGTCCGTTCGCGTTTCGCGTTCGCGAAACGTCCCGTCGGAAGTTCGTCCATCACTAATGATGAACCTTTTAACTACAACCACAAGATGAATGGCTTGGTTTTTTATTTCTTATTTTTCTTAATGTTCAGTGAGCTAAAACTAATGACTAAAGATTAAACAGAAGAAACAGAATTACAGTCCTAAACATAGCTAGGTTACAATTATTTAATTGGAAAGTCTTCAACTATTTTAAGCAAATAAACTATAAAGCTTTTAAAATGTTTAACTTTATTGCCGTGTATACGCGGTCAGATTTTCCGATGGGAAATGTTGGATGTGAGCTTGTTAGCTGAAAATCTGACGTGTGTATGCTCTATCGAAAATGTGTTGTCGGACTTTCCACCAACAAATGCTGGCTAGCAGGTTCTCAAAACTTTGTTGTCGGAATTTCTGATCATGTGTACACCAGTCCGTCGCACAAAAATTCACTCATGCTCAGAATCAAGCAGAAGGAGCCGCACTTTTGTTGTCAGAAAGTTTGATCGTCTGTGCATGGCATTATAGGAGCTGCTGACTTAGGTACCAAGAGAAAAAACAAACCCAAAGAACCATAAAAATTAAGACATGTTTAAACACTGCAGAAATGTAAAGATTCAAAACAATTCCCAGATGTGTTGTCACTTACCTTAGCTATTAGCTATATTATATGTTGCATTGTTGCATTCTGTTTTATCTCAGAAAATGATTACTTACTTTAAACAGTTGATTTCAACAGTCATATTTCATAGTTTTATAGTTGATAAGGTTGAATAAAAACTCCAGTTTATCTAGCTTACCAATGTATGTGTGTGTCTCTACCACTTCCCATATCCTCGTATTTTGTTGTGTTCAGTTAGATGCCCATCTAAAATGTTTTTCTTTTTTAGTTAGTGACACTTCCTGCTGACACCACAGATTGTGGAAGGGAGTTCTAACAGTGAAAAACCCTGTACGCCATTTAAGGTTGAAACACTTCCCATCTGCTGGTGTGTCACAATGCTCAGGCTGTGTTTAATTGTTGTATGATAATTTCAATAAAACATTATTCTAAAAAAATAAAAATAAAAAATAAATAAAAAATAAATAAAAAATAAACACTTCCCATCCAACTTCATTGAGTGGCCACGTGTCTTGTTGTGTGACCTAAGACTGAATAGTTTTCTCCCAATGTTGGAATCTCCATTAAGATATTTGTATATTGCTTTCATACAGTATCTCACAAAAGTGAGTACACCCCTCACATTTTTGTAAATATTTTATTATATCTTTTCATATGACGACACTAAAAAAAAAATTACACTTTGCTACAATGTAAAGTAGTGAGTGTACAGCTTGTATAACAGTGTAAATTTCCTGTCCCCTCAAAATAACTCAACACACAGCCATTAATGTCTAAACCGCTGGCAACAAAAGTGAGTACACCCCTACTGAAAATGTCCAAGTTGAGCCCAATTATCAATTTTCCCTCCCTGGTATCATGTGACTTTTTAGTGTTACAAGGTCTCAGGTGTGAATGGAGAGCAGGTGTGTTAAATTTGGTGTTATTGCTCTCACTCTCTCATACTGATCACTGGAAGTTCAACATGGCACCTCATGGCAAAGAACTCTCTGAGGATCTAAAAAAAAGATTTGTTGCTCTACATCTCTCCTTCCCTGAGGAGCCTACATTGGCTAACTGTAAAAAATCGTATCACATTCAAGACCCTCTGCCTCACCCACAAAGGCGTGCATAGAGAAGCTCCGCAATACCTAGCTGAGAAAAGAAATCATTACACACCGAACCGGAGTCTTCGATCAGCCAACAAAAACCTCCTTCTCGTGCCCAAAGCCGGTACAAATCTAAGGGGGATCGGAGATTCGCTGTCCAAGGACCTCGGCTATGGAATGCTCTACCAATCAACATCCGCCTGGAAGAAAACCACCTGGCTTTTTAGGAAAAAACTCAAGACCTTCCTCTTCTAGCTGCTGATCAAAGCTCGTCACAGCGCCTTGAGGCGATTCAGTTCACGTTGTGAGCTATACAAGTATTCATTCATGAAGATGGCCTAGGCTATAAGAAGATTGGTAATACCCTGAAACTGAGCTGCAGCATGTTGGCCAAGACCATACAGCAGTTTAACAGGACAGGTTCCACTCAGAACAGGCCTCGTAATGGTTGACCAAAGAAATTGAGTGCACATGCTCAGCGTCATATCCAGAGGTTGTCTTTGGGAAAAAGACGTATGAGTGCTGCCAGCATTGCTGCAGAGGTTGAAGGGGTCAGCCTGCCAGTGCTCAGACCGTATGCCGCACACTGCATCAAATTGGTCTGCATGGCTGTTGTCCCAGAAGGAAGCCTCGTCTAAAGATGATGCACCAGAAAGCCCGCAAACAGTTTGCTGAAGACAAGCAGACTAAGGACATGGATTACTGGAACCATGCCCTATGGTCCGATGAGACCAAGATAAACTTAATTGATTCAGATGGTGTCAAGCGTATGTGGTGTACCCAGGTGAGGAGTACAAAGTGTGTCTTGCCTACAGTCAAGCATGGTGGTGGGAATGTCATGGTCGGGGGCTGCATGAGTGCTGCCAGCACTGGGGAGCTACAGTTCATTGAGGGGACCATGAATGTCAACCTATACTGTGACATACTGACCACATTATAGTGGACACATCTGACAATTTTGACACATTTTTGGGACTATTGGCATTTATACAGCGATCAGTGCTATAAAAATGCATTGATTGCTGCAAACATGTCACTGGCAGTAAAGGGGTTAACACTAGGGGGCGATCAAGGGGTTAACTGTGTTTCCTGGGAGGTGATTCTAACTGAAGGGGGAGTGGACTGACTAGAGGAAGTGACAGATCGCAGTTCTTAGGTAATAGTAACACACATTTCCACATTCTGTCCCTCGTGCTCGTGATCGCTCGTGTCTGGTGGTCATCGTGACCATCGGCCATAAGCATCGGCACCCACGTGCGTGCCTGCTAGCCCGATCCTGCGAGCCGACGTATAGTTACGATGGTTCGCGGGATCGTGCCCACCTGCCGCAGTATAATGATGGCAGCTGGTCGGCAAGTGGTTAAATTCCCTTTTTGCGGGCGTGGCCTAGCGATGCACTAGAGCAGACGTGCTTTGGGGGAGCTCCGGCATCGGCACAGATATTTCGAACTTTTATAACGTGATCCTCTCACCACTGCTCACCCTAAGCATGGGGAGAAAAACGGGCAAGTCCCTGCCTAAGAAGGGAACGGCTACGGGCACTATCAAGCGCTTTTTGTCCACGGAAACCGAGGACGCTGCAGACCAAGACGGACTAGGCCGATCACCGCACAGTATGCTGATAGCGCACAGCCCCGCCTCTTCAGCTAGGCCGGAGCACAGACCACGCTCGCCTGACACCTCTGCCGAATCGGAGCACGAGGGGGACCTGACCGGATCTGCCGGGGCAGCTACTAGGGTGAGTGACCTCCCGACCAAGGCTGACTTAGCTTCGATGCTGTTGAACCTCGAACGGGTGATTAGAAAGGAGGTCTTGGCGGTCCGATCGGATCTATCTCAGGTTCTGATGCGGGTGGAAGAGACGGAGCAACGCTTAGACCGGCACGCGTCCGCCATACGAACTCTTCAGACGACTACCCGCCAGCTTGCGATCGCTCACTGGACGGGTCTCTATAAGATCGAGGACCAGGAGAACCGAAATAGGCGTAACAACATTCGGATCCGTGGCCTACTGGAGGCAACCAGGGATGACGACCTTCTGCCTTCAGTTAGGGGCATTTTTAATAGCCTTTTAGGCCGAGCAGCGGATGCTCCTTTGAAGATCGATCGGGTCCACAGGGCCCTCCGACCTCGTTCTCTAACCGCGGAGGTCCCACGAGACATCATCTGCAGAGTCCATCATTATTCGGATAAGGAGCTGATCATGAAGAAGGCCAGGGATGCCACGCCGTTTGATTTCCATGGCGCCTCTCTTACCCTGTTCCCTGATCTGGCTAAGGAGACCTTGGATAGACGTAGGGCCTTGCGCCCTCTTACAGAACTTCTGCAAGCGGCTTCTATCAGATATAGATGGGGCTTCCCTGCAGCATTGATTGCCTCTGCCAATGGCAAAACTCAGATTCCCAGAAGACTTGCCACAATTTTGTGCTGACCTGAATGTCACCGCGCCGGATCTACCGGGTTGGAGTGATGTCGTCCCGCCACCACCAAAGATCTCCGACCGACAATGGCAGAGAGTGGGACGGAAACACCACGTTGCGGCCCAGGAACCCCAGGCGCACCCCTGAGGGGCGCGCTGTGTGGCCCTTGCCATCTGCCCTGATCTATTTCTCCAATTGATGAGGGAATCTTGGATCCTGCAAGTATGCTGCTATTTTACTTTTATTTGCTACTGCCTTGCTTATTTGCCTCAGGTTCTCCCCTTAATGTCCATGCTTTGCCGGGACAGGGCACTGTTCGCTATCTCTGATGCCCTAGACTCTTACATGTGATCGAGATATGACGCTATACACGAATACACCTAGCTAGGTGTCTGGGATATTGCCTTACTCTGTAGTGAACCTGTGAGCCCACATGGTGACCTATCTTTGGGCCTGCTCACTCTCCTCCTAACATGGTCGTCAGATGTTGCTTGGACTCGGTTACAGTTCATTGATCCCGTTTGGGCCAATATATCACTTGTTGTTTACTGTTTTGTTTTATTTACGTTTTTCTCTTGCTGGAAGTGTTACAGCAGTGTGAGACCATTAGAGGTGCCGGTGCCGGACTGCCGTGGCGTGACCTCGACCCCCCTATGGTGTGGTTACCGCCCGACTGTCCGGTTCCCACCGCCCCCCTTTATGGCGGGGGCCGTCTGGCGCGGGATCCCGGTGCCCTTGCCCTGCTTTGCGAGGTGGGTGTGGGGGCCCCGGGCCGGGCGTGCGGCCCGCCCTTGCACTGCAGCTCTCTGTGTGTGGTTAGATTTATTGCTATGCTGATCTCTTTCTTGCTCCTGTCTTTGCTGTTCTATTTTCCCCCCTGTACTCATCCCTCTTTCTTTTCTTCTCCCTTGGTTGTCCTTTCCTCCCCCGTCCCCGCCCTCACCCATTTTTGTCCCCTTGGTTGTGGGGGGCCCTGTTTGCCTCGGTACTTCTGTAATGTAGGGGTATGGGAGGCGGTTCCCCTTTCTGAGACCCAATGGCTACGGTGAACCTTGTTTCGTTCAATGTTAGGGGCCTTCACACCCCTGGGAAGAGACATAATTTGTTTCGAGAACTGAACCTTCTGCGCGGAGATGTGGTTTTTCTCCAAGAGACCCACCTCACTCACTCCACTTCGGTTAAATTGTACTCCCCCAAATACCCTACTTGGTATTACAGCCTTTCAGATATTTCTAAAGCCAAGGGCGTGGCCATTGGGTTTCGGAGGGGCACCGCGTTCAAGCTAGAGTCTATGTTGAGTGACCCGACTGGCCGCTTTCTATTCCTGTGGGGTACCCTGGGCAGCATGCAATGCACTCTGGCTACTCTTTACTCTCCCAATAAGGACCAGGCGCCATTTATTGCTTCAACACTTTCCAAACTAGGGGACTTCGCTGGGGGGTGTGTGGTTCTGACGGGTGATTTCAATGCAGCTCTGGAACCCACTCTGGACACTTCCAGGGGGAGCTCGCCCTTGTCCTATAAAAAATTGAAATATATCCGCACAAAACTCCATGAGCTGCAGTTGATGGACACCTGGAGGATCACGCACCCACGCGACCGTGATTTTACATACTACTCCACGATACACCGTACGTATTCGAGAATAGACCTCTGTTTTCTTGACCACCAGCATCTGCCTCTCCTAGTACAGTCGGCCATAGAAACGTCTCCCCTGTCGGATCATGCTCCGACTTTGATCACTCTTAAAGTAGATTCTCTGCCCCTCAAGGCTGCCAACTGGCGACTGAACGAAACCCTCATATCCGAAGAAGTGGACTGGAAGGTCGTAAGTGAGGAGTTAGATTTTTATTTTCAATCTAATGTGAGTGCCGAGATTTCCCCGGGCGTACTGTGGGAAGCGCACAAAGTCTTTATTAGAGGTAAACTCATTGAACTGGGCGCCAGGAAGAAAAGGGAGCGGTTGGCTCAACAACTTACGTTGATACAGGAGATTAGGAGTTTAGAGCGGATTCATAAACAGAGCCTCTCTATGTCAATTTTACACACCCTCACCGAAAAACGGGAATCCCTGAAGACCCTCCTACACCTAGATCAGAAGTATAGATCAAGGCTGATGTCCCAACCTTTTTTACGAGTGGGGGGACAAACCCAGTAGATTATTAGCTAATTCCATCAGACAACGGAAAACCGCTGCGTTCATCCCTAAAATTAGGACCGCTGGGGGTGTGTGGCCCTTGCCATCTGCCCTGATCTATTTCTCCAATTGATGAGGGAATCTTGGATCCTGCAAGTATGCTGCTATTTTACTTTTATTTGCTACTGCCTTGTTTATTTGCCTCAGGTTCTCCCCTTAATGTCCATGCTTTGCCGGGACAGGGCACTGTTCGCTATCTCTGATGCCCTAGACTCTTACATGTGATCGAGATATGACGCTATACACGAATACACCTAGCTAGGTGTCTGGGATATTGCCTTACTCTATAGTGAACCTGTGAGCCCACATGGTGACCTATCTTTGGGCCTGCTCACTCTCCTCCTAACATGGTCGTCAGATGTTGCTTGGACTCGGTTACAGTTCATTTGATCTCTTGCTGGAAGTGTTACAGCAGTGTGAGACCATTAGAGGTGCCGGTGCCGGACTGCCGTGGCGTGACCTCGACCCCCCTATGGTGTGGTTACCGCCCGACTGTCCGGTTCCCACCGCCCCCCTTTATGGCGGGGGCCGTCTGGCGCGGGATCCCGGTGCCCTTGCCCTGCTTTGCGAGGTGGGTGTGGGGGCCCGGGCCGGGCGTGCGGCCCGCCCTTGCACTGCAGCTCTCTGTGTGTGGTTAGATTTATTGCTATGCTGATCTCTTTCTTGCTCCTGTCTTTGCTGTTCTATTTTCCCCCCTGTACTCATCCCTCTTTCTTTTCTTCTCCCTTGGTTGTCCTTTCCTCCCCCGTCCCCGCCCTCACCCATTTTTGTCCCCTTGGTTGTGGGGGGCCCTGTTTGCCTCGGTACTTCTGTAATGTAGGGGTATGGGAGGCGGTTCCCCTTTCTGAGACCCAATGGCTACGGTGAACCTTGTTTCGTTCAATGTTAGGGGCCTTCACACCCCTGGGAAGAGACATAATTTGTTTCGAGAACTGAAACCTGAAAATTAGGACCGCTGGGGGGTCCATGGCCTTCACCACTCCACAGATAGCTAGGGAATTCAGGGAGTTCTACCAGCATCTTTATCATGTCCGACAAACTGATGTTGGCGGAAATGATAAGCAGAGGCTTATTCAGGATTACCTGACCTGAGCTGCCCTTCCTCAGCTTCCGTCTGAGGCCCTGGCCGCCCTGGAAGGGGAATTTACCTTGGCGGAGTTATTGAGAGCTCTGCAGGTTATGGCGAAGGGCAAAGCTCCGGGACCTGATGGCCCCACAGTGTCATATTACCGCTCCTATGCAGATAAGCTACTCCCCACCTATCTAAATAGGCCAACGTGCCCTTAAATGGCGGAGCTCTCCGCCCGGAAACTACCCATGCCCATGTTACGGTTATACCTAAAGACGGGAAGGATCCAGCCGATTGTGCAAGCTATCTTCCTATCTCGCTGCTTAATATAGACGCCAAAATCTACGCTAAAGTGATTGCGAATAGATTACTACCTCTAGTCCCCCAATGGATAACACGGGACCAAACTGGTTTTATACCGGGAAGGGAGGCTCGCGATAATTCCTTACGCACCTTTACTTTGATGTCGTTTGTACGGCGTCTCTCCCAGCCCACCCTGTTGCTTTCTACAGATGCTGAGAAAGCCTTTGACAGGGTGGACTGGGAGTTTCTTATGGCGACGTTGTCCCACCTCGGTGTCGGCCCTTCCCTTAGGTCACAAATTTCAGCCCTCTATTGTCAACCCACGGCCCAACTGAGAGTTAACGGTACTCTTAGTGACCCCTTCACCTCATATAATGACACGCGCCAGGGCTGCCCGCTTTCGCCCATATTATTTTCGATCTCGTTGGAGCCCTTCCTGTGCATTGTCTGACGTAACCCGAACATACATGGTATTACAGTCGGCAAGTCGGAACACAAATACGCTGCATATGCAGATGATATTTTGTTTTACGTGCAACAACCCCTGATTTCTCTCCCTAACCTCATATCCGAATTCTCAGCTTATGGCAGGGTATCTAATTTCAAAATAAATATGTCTAAATCCGAAATACTAAACGTAACGGTCCCCCCACTTGACGCAACACACATTAAACAGACTTTCCCCTTTACCTGGCAGACACGGCACATGAAATATTTAGGTATCTATTTAACGCCCAACCCACTCGCACTCTTCCGTACCAATTTTCTACCGCTCCTCAACGCACTCAGATCGGACCTTCAGAAATGGTCTCAGCTAGGTCATTCCTGGCTGGGGAGAATTGGGTTGGTAAAGATGAATCTGCTGCCCAGGGTGCTCTTCATGCTGCAAATGATCCCATTTGGGGTGCCAGTGGGTTTCTTTACTATATTGAACTCTATGGTATATAAGTATATATGGAACAGGAAGAAACCCAGACTCCCACGGTCCCTACTTCAGCGACCACGAAGCGCTGGAGGCCTGGCAGTACCGGATTTCCGACTGTACTTCCGATCCGTTGTGCTAGCCAGACTGTCAGATTGGAAATATTGTACAAATACTAAACTGTGGGTCGAATTAGAAACAATACTGGGTGAGTCGGACCTTTCCAACCTTATGTGGATACCAAGAAAATTTAGGACTTTGTCTACCAACTCATCACCACTAACGACCTCTTCTCTCGCAGTCTGGGACTCCCTGTGCCAAAAACGGAACTGGCCCTACAATTCACCTTTGCTGTCCTTATCGGGCCATAACTACTTTCCGCCTGGTAATATGGGCCCTCGCTCACATTTCTTTTGGAGTCTAGGGGGTAAGACTCTCCATCAGTTCACTGGCCCCTCCGGTGTTCTCCCACTCTCTGTCATCATGGGGGAGTTGCCTATTTCATTTATGGACCGCTGGAAATACTGTCAACTAACGGCCTTTGTTCGCTCCCTTCCTAGACCTCTACGTTCCATAAACGAGCTTACGCTTCTGGAGTCCGCTTTCTCAGATGACTTGCCTGTGGAGAAGCCCGTCTCTTATTTTTATCACACGTTGCTGTCCCTGGAGTCTCACAAGACCCCTACTTTCATCCGAAATTGGGAGCTAGACCTAGATAAAGAACTCACCCCTACCCAAGTGTCCAACATTCTTACCATGGCACACGCCGCTTCAGGCTCCTCTAAAACATCTGAGATGGCCTACAAGTTGTTAACCAGGTGGCACTACAAGCCTGTGACACTACATCAGTTTTTCCCCCAAACCTCCCCGCTCTGTTGGAGGGAGTGTGGCGAGCGAGCCACTCATGCTCACATCTGGTGGTTTTGTCCACGGATACGCCCGTTCTGGCTCGCAGTTCTGTATTGGATTAAGCACATTCAGGGTCGGGAGGTCCCTAATGACCAGTGGTATATCTTGTTTTATTGTTCGGGTGAACCAGCAGACTCATATAAACGCTCTATTACACCCCATCTCCTCAATGCTGCGAAAACTCTTATCCCACGATACTGGAAGCAGAGGAGGATCCCTACGCTCCGCTGCTGGCTACTCAAGGTCGATCATCTATATTACATGGAAGACTTGACACTTTCTCTGAGAGGCAAGTCTGACCTCGCTACAAAAATATGGGCCTGCTGGGTCGCCTTCAAGTACACCTCTGTATATGCGGATATTGTTTCTCAACCTGTGTGATGTAATGTAACCGTGTCTTAGATAAGAAAACATGTTTTAATCTTTAATCTTCAATTTGATGATCAGGGCAGCAATTGGACTCTGCTGAGGCGAATGGACAACCCCCCCCCCCCCCCCCGCTTTCTCTCTACTTTCTGGACTTTCCTCCTCTCCTTTTCTGAGCTTGTCTCTCTTTTAGAGCACCAGACTTTTATAGATAAAACCGGAAGGAGTTATGTGCACTTGGTGAAATGTTATCGTTGGAGTCTCAGTGCAATAAGTGAGGTTACTGCTGATGCCAGGGGGACTCTTTGAGTTACTTGGTAATCTGTGGTTATGGACCCCCCCCCCCCCCTCTCTGAGGAGAGCCATCGAGACCTTATCTGCTGTTTCCTCTACTTTTGTTTATGTCATGACTGTTTATACTACTCCTCTGATAATTGGTTTGTGATGAGTTGTATGTGCTCCTTTTCATTAATAAAAACTAATAAAAAAAAAAAAAAAAAAAAATTCCCTTTTTGCTAACAGTCTAAACAAAGGGCCTGCATATTTTGATGAATACATATTTTTTAATACAATAAAAGTTGTTCTCCAGTTTGGGAAAAGCTTAGAACAGGGGTTACCTGTACCTGCCTCAGCCTTTCAGAAAGCCACTGAGAGTCTGAGCCGGCCGTTTCCCGCCCCTCCACAGCCCAGTGTTCCAGTGAACACGCGGAGAGCAAAGCAGATAGACGTGACTGACAGTCACCATCTCTCTGCTCACAGAGCTCTGAGAACCAAGTGATCAACAGTGTTTGATTCTCAGTCTTAGAGCCGGGGGGGGGGGGGGGGGGGTCTGATGCTGCATCCACCTAGGTAAGTATGATTCCCATGCTGCTTCTCTTTAATAGACTTTTTCTTCTCTTTTAATAGACTAAGTATGACTCCCATACTTCTTTTTAAATAGATTTTTTCTTCTTTTCCTGACTACTATCAAATACACATTTGCTTTCATTTCATTGTTGCTAGTCTTCTTATGACAGTATACATTTTTGTAAGAGATATTTCCCTGTTTTATGATATAACTAGCCCTGTTTTTTTTAGTACATTATTAAATAAGATGCATCCCATTATATTTTTATAACGTACTACAATATATACTTGGGTTGGCTTGTTATGTTTATTTGTATAGTTGCTCTTTTGCAATATCATTTAATATATGCCATTATATTTTATTTATTATAAAATTTGCTAATAATATTCTTTTTTTAGTTTAGCTGAAACAAGGCAGCCTTTTTTTTTGGAAACATGAGTTTGTTTTTTATTTTTTCAATGTCAATGTGCCTAGAAATGTAATACCTTTTGTAACATAATGTATAAACAACTGACTCCATCTTGGATTCATTCTTTCATTCACATAAAGTAGAAGTGAACTTTTTCTGTGTGTGAGTTTCACCATAATCACCTTAAAAGTTTACACACCCTATGAGGTACTGTGGTTAGGCTGAATTTGTGTCAGCAAAGTCATTAGCTATTTCTTGTTATCTAGTCAAGCAGCCTAACTCTTGATAAGAAAGTACTGAGTATAAGTTTGTAAAAACCCTTAGACATGTATTTTTACTGGCATATATACTACTATTGTATTCAATACAGATGAGAGATGTTATGAACACACTCCAGCTTGTTTCCCGTGTCTCATGTGGTCTCTCACGGATCTGAGGATCCAGGTGGTCTGCCTGAATTAACCAAGGATGGTCATCCAGAACCAGAATTCACCTTTCAGTTCATTGAACATCACATATAATTTGCGATTAGCTCCAAGAGCAGCTATACTTCACTCTGTCATGTGCATTTGTTTGTATACTGAACTCATCCATCTGTAAAAAAGCTCTTGGATTTTAAAGACATTGTTTTTTTGGGGGGGCAGGAGTTAATGATAATCACAACCTCTCACTCTCTCCCCCTCCCTCTCTCTCCCTCTCCACTCTCTCTATCTCTCTCCCTCTCCCCCCATCTCTCTCTCTCCCCACTCTCTCGCTTCCCCCCTCTCTCTCCCTCTCCCTTTTTAATATGATTTTATTATTGTTAAAAATATTCTTATTTATTATCATCCTGGTATTTATTTAATCTAAAGTCTACTGCAGAGGTTACGTTGAAAGTTACATTACCTTCTAAGGTGTCCACTGGTCAGAAACACTCAGGTACTTTTTACCCTACTCCATTTATTCTGAACGCACCCGGATATCCCTCAGACCCAGATGCTGCTTTATCTAAATATCAACAATGGTTTCCATGGTCGATGCCTGGCCTGTCTCCTACCACAACACGTACTTACACCAAATGTGATAGGAGGTCTTAATGGGCAATAGAAAGATGTGGGGATGATGGAAATATACATAACATTTGGGTTTGGAGATACAGTGGTGTGAAAAAGTGTTTGCCCCCTTCCTCATTTCCTGTTCCTTTGCATGTTTGTCACACTTAAGTGTTTCGGAACATCAAACCAATTTAAACAATAGTCAAGGACAACACAAGTAAACACAAAATGCAATTTGTAAATGAAGGTGTTTATTATTAAAGGTGAAAAAAAATCCAAACCATCATGGCCCTGTGTGAAAAAGTGATTGCCCCCCTTGTTAAAACATACTATAACTGTGGTTGTCCACACCTGAGTTCAATTTCTCTAGCCACACCCAGGCCTGATTATTGCCACACCTGTTCACAATCAAGGCATCACTTAAATAGGAGCTGCTTGACACAGTAAGGTCCACCAGAAGATCCTTAAAAGCTACACATCATGCCGAGACCCAAAGAAATTCAGGAACAATTGAGAAAGAAAGTAATTGAGATCTATCAGTCTGGAAAGGGTTATAAAGCCATTTCCAAAGCTTTGGGAATCCAGCGAACCACAGTGAGAGCCATTATCCACAAATGGCGAAGACATGGAACAGTGGTGAACCTTCCCAGGAGTGGCCGGCCGCCCAAAATTACCCCAAGAGCGCAGCGACGACTCATCCAAGAGGTCACAAAAGACCCCACAACAACGTCCAAGGAACTGCAGACCTCACTTGCCTCAGTTAAGGTCAGCGTTCATGCCTCCACCATCAGGAAAAGACTGGGCAAAAATGGCCTGCATGGCAGAGTTCCAAGGAGAAAACCACTGCTGAGCAAAAAGAACATCAAAGCTCGTCTCAATTTCTCCACAACACATCTTGATGATCCCCAAGACTTTTGGGACAACATTCTGTGGACCGATGAGACAAAAGTGGAACTCTTTGGAAGGTGTGTGTCCAAGTATATCTGGCGTAGAAGGAACACTGCATTTCATAAAAGAACATTATACCAACAGTAAAATATGGTGGTGGTAGTGTGATGGTCTGGGGCTGTTTTGCTGCTTCAGGACCTGGAAGACTTGCCGTGATAAAAGGAACTATGAATTCTGCTGTCTACCAAGAGATCCTGAAGGAGAATGTCCGACCATTTGTTCGTGTACTCAAGCTGAAACGAACTTGGGTTCTGCAGCAGGACAATGATCCTAAACACACCAGCAAGTCCACCACCGAATGGCTGAAGAAAAACAAAATGAAGACTTTGGAGTGGCCTAGCCAAAGTCCTGACCTGAATCCTATTGAGATGTTGTGGTATGACCTTAAAAAGGCCGTTCATGCTCGAAAACCCTCTAATGTAACTGATTTAGGACAATTCTGCAAAGATGAGCGGGCCAAAATTCCTCCAGGACGCTGTAAAAGCCTCATTGCACGTTATCGCAAACGCTTGGTTGCAGTTGTTGCTGCTAAGGGTGGCCCAACCAGTTATTAGGTTTAGGGGGCAATCACTTTTTCACACAGGGCCATGATGGTTTGGATTTTTTTTCACCTTTAATAATAAACACCTTCATTTACAAATTGCATTTTGTGTTTACTTGTGTTGTCCTTGACTATTGTTTAAATTGGTTTGATGTTCCGAAACACTTATGTGTGACAAACACGCAAAGGAACAGGAAATGAGGAAGGGGGCAAACACTTTTTCACACCACTGTATGTGGTAGCTCTTTAGAATGTACATGCTAAAATATTTGGCATCATCCTCTTCCCACTTCAAGCCACCAAGCAAATTTTCAGAAAACAAAACACAAATGCATTGTTATACCCACTAAATTGTTATATTCAATGTCATCATTCATGAGAATCATGTTATGCATTATGTATAACCAGAGCTTTTATTTCTCAGAGATAGGTGTAGGTACTCCCCTCTTCTGGGTCACTACAGTTCTCTGCCCCCACCTCTGAGCACCGTCCCTTAGTTCTACCCCCTACCCACTTCCCACTATCACCTCTTTTGGAAAATACAGAACCAGGTATGATTTTGTGGTACTACATAATTTGTATGGATAGGAAAGCAGTAATAGAGACGATTGCCTGCAGCCAGCACCAACAGATGCCCACAAACAATAGACCCCCCAGCATAATAGATCTCCCTCAGCAACAATAGGCCCCCAGGAACAATAGACCCCCCAAAATAACACCTGCCCCCAGCAACAAAAGACCCACCCCAGCAACAATAGATCTCCCAGCAGCCAGCACTAATAGAATCCTCCCTCAATAATAGATCCCTCACAGCAACAATATATCCCCTCCAGAGATAGCAGATAACCCAGCAACCAGGCACAATAGGCCCTTCAGCACACTCCAGCACCCCTCACCTCTGCATACATTTAGTGGCAGAAGTACCAGAACTGCTTTCTTCTGTATTCCCACTGAAAAAAAAAGCCCTGTGTATAACAAAAGACCTACTTTCTGCAATTATGATGTGCAAATAGCAATAACACATAATATCCAATCAGAAACCATTAACTGATGTGACTACAATAAAGACAACCCAGGTTGCTTGCTTTGTGTTTCTACATTTTCCAAAATATCACTGGTCTTTGCATTGCCTTATTAAAAGAGCTGGAACCTCTTCAGGAACACCTTCTCTGTGGCAAGCCTTCATAGCAGCAAAATATAGCAATGCACTATGTTAGAATGAAAACAAAATGAATACACAGAAAACATTTAAACACAGCTCCCAGAGGGACTTATGCTTGTTTCAGTTGGCTCATAAGGAGGCTTAATTCACAGAACACTTATAGAACTTGCAAAAGTCATAAACAGCTGGGAGGGACTGCTACTGGCTTCCTTCTCTATAGGTGAGTGTAGAAGGTAGGATATAGTACTTGGCATGGAGCTGACAAATCACTGCTAATTTGTCATAGAGAGAATAGAAAGATGGGAGGGGTGTAATCAGATTTAATTCTATAGCTTGTAGGATTTTAGTAAAGTGTAGCAATACTCAGAAACAAGCAAAGAAAGAATAATTACACACTTTAACCACTTCAGCTCTGGAAGATTTACCCCCTTACTGACCAGGCCATTTTTCTTGATACGGCACTGCGTTATTTTAACTGACAATTGTGCGGTCGTGTGACACTGTACCCAAATAACATTTATGTCCCTTTTTCCCCCAAGTAGAGATTTCTTTTGGTGGTATTTGATCACCTCTGCATTTTTTTTTGGTGATAGAAACAAAAAACGACCAACAATTTTGAAAAAAAAACAATATTTTTTACTTTCTGCTATAAAACATATCCAATAAAAAAATGTACAAAAATCTAATTTCTTCATCAATTTAGGCCAATATGAGACCACCTTTTTTGAAGCCAATTAGAGCCTACGGCTTTAATCACGTGCTTTTAAAAAAAAACTCAAATTGGAATCCATGCGTCCAGCGCCCTGCATGTAGATTAGGGGTGGGACACATTGATTGGGGGGGTGCCCCTGCGCCCCTAATGGATGGGCTGCCACTGCTCTGGAATAATGAAGAGATATGTAAAGAACAAGTCCAAACTGCATTCCTTACAACTTGAGTTGTAGCCAGGACTCTTTTAGTTTGGAGCATCCTAGACTTCATGAAGACATCAACTACTACTAGTTAAAGCAAGAGAAAAGAATGAGGCCCAGCACTCTTGACAATTATCTTTAAAACACAAAACCTTTCCATTGAAAATTGCAGGCACCTGAAAGCTATCTTTTCTTGTTGACACCAATCCTCAAAAATGATGTCCTTGAACTGGAAAGAGCACTGAAATTAGCAAGAAGGATGGAGGAGAAGGAAAGATTACAGAAATAAAGCCCAATTCTGTGCAGAAAAAAAATTTGCACATGCAGGGGAGCTGTTCCCACACTGCGAGGGTTAGTGGTTTGTCCAGAGCAGAACAATTTTACTTACCTGATCCTTCGCTCCAGTGGTGGCTGGTGCTCAAAATGTTTGGGGGGGGGCGCAAACAAACTGAAAACATTTTGAAAAAAAAGCATTAATTGCAGCCACTGTACCATCAAACGCAGCCACTGTTCCCATCAAATGCAGCCTCTGTGCCATCAAACGCAGCCACTGTAGCATCAATTGTAGCCACGTATGGATCCACTCGGACGCATTTAATCATTCCGACATCATCTGAATGACCTTCAGATGATGTTGGAATGACGAAACGTGCCCAAGTGGAGCCATACGACGAACGGAATTAAGGCAGTATTCTCAGATAGGCAGATGGGTTCTCCATCGGCTACAGTCAGTCACAGCAAGCTGCAGCGAGCAATAGGAGAGTCTGCATATATCTGACACTGCGATCTTAATAGTGAACCAATGCTATGTGAATTTTATCCTTTTGTGAGTGCATAATTTGATGGTTTTAAGAATATTTTCAAAAATCTGTTTTAAATGGGATTACACTATGTCTGCTTTTTTTGTATATTTTTTTGTGTATTTTCACTGAGATATTGAGGTGATATAAGTACAGTGGTGGACGAAGCAGTGAGGACCATAGCCAAAGTATTGATATGCCTGATTGACTAAGTGGTCCCAGTAAGAGCAATACCAAAGGGGGATCTCTTCCACACACCCCCCTGGTTTACTTCTGCACGCGTGGAGGTGATATCTACTGGTGTCAGCGCCTCACTACAGCTTTCCCTATAAGAGACTTGGTTTTCATATATATATTTCTTTTCGGCAATAATCCTTTTTATATAGGATATATGGACTATATGGATTGAACATTTTCTTTTATTGCACAAAGGAATCAGATGCATGAATAATTGATCAGCGCTGCTAAATCTGTATTTATAAAGATTTGTCTGTGGTATATCAGCGTGAGGCAGTCGGCATGCGGTTAAAGAGGAACTTCACTCTACAAAAAAATAAAAAAATAAACGTCAGCAGCTCCAAATGATGTAGCTGCTGACTTTTAATAAACATGCACTTACCAGTCCAGGGATCCAGTGTTGTCCTTATTCAACTGTACAAACTATGTAACTATGATTAGAGGAAATTGCAATATTATATGGTATTTTTAGCATACTGTCTATGATACTGAAGCTTTATAAATTAGGTCTTAGTCTGCCTCTTACCTATGTAACACATTGCGAAGATTCAAATGCAGCATTACTTGTTAATGATACAGTAGGGAAATGTGTACATTTCTTTATTCGCAGCTGCATCTGAAGACTTGAGGTTAGTTAAAAATGCACACGCAGTTTGTCCAAGGCAATCCAATGCCTTCATCCTCCTTGTAAATTTATATTGACTTTATCCAAAAGAAACAGCATGTCTGCCAGAAATGCTAAATGTAAAACCCACAGATGGCCTGTCCTCTGACATGGTTTGTACTGCTTCTCTGTGAAGGGTTTTCTAGCATCCAGTGGCCTAATGGAATAAATGGACACTTACTCCATTAGTGAGTCAGTCAATGCACTGTAACACTAGTTTATCTCCTATTCAGAGGGGCTCAGAGTGATTTGGACTCTGGGAATTAGCAGACGTGTGATGTAAACTTATGAGAAAAGTACCATTCAGTGAATCTACAAAGATCAAGTAGCTTTACAGGCTAATATTCAAATTCTAATTCTTTATTGGCAGGACAAATTACATTTTAGCATTGCCAAAGCAGTTATTTGTATGGAAAGGGGTGGGGGAGGGGGGTGTAGGCCTAGGGCAGCTTTTGGGAGTGGGGGGAGGGGGTTTAGGGGTAATGAGTAATATAAAGGGGGGGGGGGTAAGTCCATGGAAAGGATTTTTAAGTCCATAGTTTTTCATGTCCCTCCCATACCTGAAAGTGGTTCTGATCCTCCAGTACCCCTTGGTCACATTGCCTACTTTTCCTGGGCTTGTAGTTTTGTCTGTGCCATCCTATTTCAATTTCCAATCTGTGGGCAATCAGTCTGTACAGGCTCAGGGTTTGTCTGTCTTTGGGGTCTTGTAGCACCTCTGAGTATGGGGCCAGTTTGTAGTCTCTCTGCAGTGACTGGTAAACTGGGAGTTTGGAGTTTGGAGTTTTTCATTTTCATTTCTCAATTCTCCAACATATTTTTCTTTGGAATCATTCATTATGTTTTCTATTTGAGATTTTGTCAGGCTAATTGTTGGGAGTTTGGGATAGACAAAGCGCTGATGAGGTGCTGCAACCCACACGGCTTGGACTGCTCCTTAATGGTCAGTAGGGATTTATGGTGGTATGAGTTAGGACTGCTGTTTTGTAGGTGATCCCAATAGGATAGCACCCTCTTCTGTACTGTGAGAAGTAAAGGAAATCTGCCTAGCTCAGACTGGCAAGCACTGTTGGTGCTCCAATGTACTTGAAGGAGGTGCTTGCAGAATTCCAAGTGAAATATTTCTGTTGGGCTGAAGTCCAATTTGAATTGGTCTAGAAAAGTGACAGGACCTCAAACTTCACTGCCATAAAGAAGGATTAGGGTGATGACCCTATCAAATATTCTGAGCCAGACTCTCACTGGTGATTTTAGGTTGTAGAGCTGACTCCTGAAGGCATAGAGGGCTCTGCATGCCTTATCGTTTAGGGCATCTAGGGCTTTTTGTTTGTTTTGTGTTCTTCCTTTGATTTTTGTTGGCTTTGAGTTGATAGGTAGTGCCCATGTAGCACTGTATTTATCCAGCACTTCCAGGCTGTCTTGTAGGCCTTTCCTTGTTGGTGACAGAAGTAGAAGGTCATCCACATACAGCAGGAACTTCACCTCAGTGTCATATAATGTCAGTCCAGGTGCTGAGGAGGATTCCTCAGAATCCTTGTATACATATACTCAGATTTATTACAGAAATTATCCAAATACATTTTGTCGTGGAATACACATTTTAGTATAGACACTATAGACACTCAGCCAAGCCAGACTGGGGAAAGATCCTGACTTCACAGTTAGAATCATACAGAGGACAGAGAGGGCAATCTGTAACAAAGACCTGAAGCGCCAAACTGTATGTTGTCTACCGGGTGCTCGGGTTCGGCACATCATGGATCTGGTGGACAGATTACTGGGAGGGGCTGGGGAAGACCCAGCTGTCATGGTGCACGTTGGCACCAATGACAAAGTCAGAGGCAGATGGAGTGCCCTAAAGAATGATTTTAGGGACTTGGGAGCTAAATTGAGGAAAAGGACCTCCACGGTAGTATTCTCAGGAATACTACCGGTACATTGAGCCACACCAGAAAGGCAGAGGGAGATTAGGGAAGTAAACAAGTGGCTGAAGAGCTGGTGTAGTAAGGAGGGGTTTGGGTTCCTGGAGGACTGGGACGACTTCTCAGTCGATAACCGGTACTATAGAAGGGACGGACTGCACCTAAATGAGGAGTGTGCAGATCAGCTGAGAATAAGGTTGGGCAAAAAGTTAGAGCGTTTTTTAAACTAGGAGATGGGGGGAGGGTCCAGAGATAGAGATAGTCAGTGTGGAACATATTCCAGAGAGTAATATTAGGGGCATTAGTGGTAGGGTAACCAAAGCACATAAACCCAAGGTAAGTATAGTAGCAAGTCCTAGTTGCAATCTCGGAACACCCAAGAGGATAGTATGTGACCGCTCAAAATATATTAATGCATTAAAATGTTTGTTCACCAATGCCAGAAGTCTGCCAAGCAAAATAAGTGAGTTGGAAGCTCTGGTGCATCAGGAAAGCTATGATCTAATCGGTATTGCTGAAACTTGGCTTCATTCCTCACATGACTGGGCTATTAATATTCCTGGCTATGCACTCTTTTGGAAAGACAGAGTAAAAAGGAAAGGTGGAGGGGTCTGTCTGTATGTGAGAAGTGATCTCAAAGTGAGTGTGAAAGAGAACCTGGTGAATGGAGAGTGTGATGAGTCTGAAGAATTATGGGTGGAACTGCATACAGACGTGCGTAGTTCAAAGTTAATCATTGGAGTTTGTTATCGACCACCCAATGTTAATGATGGAGACTCAGCTCCTTGCACAGATAGAAAGGGCTGCAAGGGCTGGGACAGTGATGATAATGGGGGATTTTAACTACCCAGATATTGCCTGGGGTAATGGCACTGCTGGGACAGTTAAAGCACAAAAAATTATAAACCTATTACAGGACAATTTTATGGTCCAGTTTATTGAGGCCCCAACTAGGAATGATGCTCTGTTGGACCTGGTAATCTCAAACCATGCAGAGCGTATTACTAATGTTCAGATAAAGAAACACCTGGGTAGCAGTGACCATAACATGATTTAATTTGATGTTAGCTGTAAGCAAAAATCACATACGGGAAAGATAAAAACACTTTATTTCAAGAGAGCAAATTTTCCAAGGACGTGGGCTGCTCTCCAGGACTTAGACTGGGAGCGAATATTAGCATCAATGGGCACAGAACATAAATGGGAATTCTTCAAAAAGACTGTTTGTGATCTCACTGCAAAGTATATTCCCATGGGCAATAAGTTTAAAAGGCTAAAAATAAAACCTATGTGACTCACGGCCAATGTTAAAAAAGCCATAAACTATAAGAAAAGAGCTTTTAAAAAATATAAAAATGAAGGAACACTAGTGTCATTTAAATGTTACAAAGAATATAACAGAATATGTAAAAAGGAAATCAAGGATGCAAACATTCAAAACGAAAGACAGATTGCAAAAGATAGTAGGACAAACCCCAAAAAATTCTTCAAATATATTAATAGTAAAAAGGTCAAGTCTGAGCATGTAGGCCCTTTACAAAATAATCTGGAGAGGGTGACGGGGACAAAGAGAAGGCTAATTTATTAAATACTTTCTTCAGCTCTGTATATACAAAGGAGCATGGGGGAGCTCATGTCCATAATGGGGGTGGTAGTGACACAGCCCCAAATCCACAATGGTTTAAAAGTGATATGGTCCAGAAATATTTGGACAGAATAAAGGTGGATAAATCACCTGGACCTGATGGCATCCACCCACGGATCCTAAAAGAATTGAGCTCTGTAATTTCAAAGCCATTTTATTTAATTTTTAGGGACTCATTAATGACAGGAATAGTACCACTGGATTGGCGCAGGGCCAATGTAGTGTCTATATTTAAAAAGGGAACAAAGTCTTTACCAAGTAACTATAGACCTGTTAGTTTAACTTCTATAGTTGGGAAGATACTGGAGAGATTAATAAAAGACCACATAGATGAGTTCTTGCAGGAAACAAATATTTTAAGCAACAGACAGCATGGATTCATGAAAGACAGAAGTTGTCAGACAAACCTGATTTCTTTTTATGAGGAGGTAAGTAAAACCTTGGACAGAGGAGTGGTGGTGGAGGTGGTATACTTGGATTTTGCAAAAGTGTTTGATACAGTTCCGCACACACGGCTCATGTGTAAGGTAAAGTCTACAGGTTTGGAAATATCAGTTTGTAAATGGATAGAAAACTGGCTAAAAGACAGAATTCAGAGAATGGTGGTTAATGATTCTTACTCTGAATGGTCTAAGGTTATCAGTGGTACTTTTTGATATCTTTATACATGATATTGGGTCTGGGATCAAAAGTAACATTTCCATCCTGGCAGATGATGCCAAGCTATGCAGTGGAATAACGTCCTTACAGGATATCTTAAATTTACAAGCCAACCTCAATGCTCTGTCTAATTGGGCAACTATGTGGCAGATGAGGTTTAATGTTGAGAAATGTAAAGTTATGCACTTGGGGGCTAAGAATATGCATGCATCATACATTTTAGGGGGAGTACAACTGTGTGGATCCATAGTGGAGATAGGATCTGGCGGTTTTGATAGATCATAAGCTCAATAATAGCATGCAATCCAAGCTGCTGTTTCCAAAGCGAGCAACATCCTTTCTTGTATTAAGAGAGGTATGGACTCCAGAGAGAGAGATATAATTTTGCCCCTGTTCAAATCAATAGTAAGACCTCATCTGGAATATACAGTTCAGTTTTGGGCACCAGTTCTCAAAAAGGATATTGGGGAACTGGAGAAAGTGCAGAGAAGGGCAGCCAAACTGATAAGACGCATGGAGGAGCTCAGCTATGAGCAAAGATTAGAGGAACTGAATTTATTCACTCTTTTTTTAATCAATAGTTTTTATTAAAGTTTACATTTTTATCAAGACAAATGACAGAAATTATGACTAAATAACAGATCAGTTACAGTATTTAGATACATAGATAATAGTATCCAAAAATAATAAAAAATATAATATAAAGAAAACCATATTAATTATCTCAATTATAATCGGGATAATAAAGATAACGATCGGGAGGTTATTAATACATCCATTGTGGAGACAATACACAAAAGTAATATAAATATTATCTTCATATATTTATATACTGCCAATTTAAGTAATTCAAAGATGATGAACCTAAATATATTCCCGAACACCCCTATGGATGCTAAACTGTGTTCGGGACAGTAATAGTAACCTGTCATTTAATAGATACAAAACAAAGATTAAAATATTAGAGCGGGGGAAAATAATTTTTTAATTCAAATTATCTAGGAACAAAGAACTCGTGCAATGTTTTGGGGACTAGCCCATTTTAACCATGGCTGCCATATTTTATGGGTATGTTCTTTTTTGTGAGGCCGAAGAGCTAGAATTGATTTCTTTTGAAGTGTAGGAAATACTTTGACCACCCCATTATCAAGTAGAGCAGATAGATATTTAATTCCCTTCTCTGTCCATGGTGTAAATGTGGTTGTCTTCATGAAATTATGTAGAGTATTTAGCGGAATTTGGACTTTGGTAGGAAGAGGGTGTGAGGAAGTTAGATGCAGAAATCGAACCCAGGATTTAAGTGTCGCTAATATTGTTGGGGAGATGCGAGAAGGTATCTTGGCTCCAAGTGCCATGGAAGGAATCCATATTGATAGATTATTTCCTGGGATCTTAGCAGTTTCTATCTTCCCCCAAATTGTAGATGGAGGAGATAGAAACCATTCCTTAGACTGTGTAAGAACAGAGGCTAAATAATAATCTTGGAAATCCACATACCCTGTTCCCCCAGCTTGACATTTCTTCACTAAGTTTGAATGAGCACATCTAGATTTTTTTACCCTGCCAGATGAATCTAGAAAACAGAGTCTGAAGGGATTGGAAATATTTTAACGGAATTGGAATCCGGAGAGTTCTAAAAAAGTATAAAATTTGTGGAAGGTGAAGCATTTTAAATGCTGCCAAACGTCCCATCCATGAAAATTCATGGGATGCTAGTTTAGTGAGATTTTCTTGTAATGCATTACGAAGTGGAATATAATTATATTGGAACAGTGTTTTACATGAATTTGATCATTGAATACCCAAATATTTAATTGTACTTTCAGTCCATGTATAAGGGAATTTTAATTTAAGATGTTTAGTAGTATTTTCATCTATCCCCAAGTTCAATATACAAGATTTATTCGCGTTAAGCCTGTAATAAGAAACTTTGCTGAACATATTTGGTGTTTCCTGAATTTCCGGTAAGGATTTCACAGGATCAGTAATCATAAGAACAACATCATCTGCAAAAAGGTTGATTTTACGTTCTTGTTCAGCAATTGTAACTCCTAGAATTTTTTTGTTGGACCTAACACTCTCAGCTAGGGGTTCAATAACAAGGTTAAAAATTAGGGGGGATAAGGGGCACCCTTGTCGTGTACCATTTGTTATTGGGAATGGAGGTGATAAAGAATCCTTAGTATATACTCGAGCCGAGGGGACAGAGTACAGGGCTAATATTGCTTTGTTGATTTGACCTGTTAAGCCAAATTTAGTCAGAACGGATGACAGGTATCCCCAATGAACTCTATCAAACGCTTTTTCAGCATCAAGCAACAGAAACAGGGATGGAGATTTGGTGAGTTCTACATGGTGTATTATATTTATCATTCTTCTAGTAGCATCTGATGCGTGTCTTCTTTTGGTGAAACCCGATTGATCTCTATGGATAAGAGAGGGTAACAAACTATCTAGTCTTTTGGCTATAAGTTTCGCATAAATTTTAACATCTAAATTGAGTAAGGAAATTGGTCTAAAATTTTTAGGTGAAGATGGTTCCTTATCTGGTTTTAGAAGAGTTACAACAAGAGCATTCAGCATTTCATTGGGAAATGATGAAGAATTGGCTGCTAAATTATAAATGTCACATAGTATAGGTGCTAGAGTACTTTGAAATTTTTTAAAATATTCCCCTGTAAAGCCATCTGGACCAGATGATTTCACGTTAGGAAGAATACGGATAGTTTGTAGAATTTCAGGGATAGTAAAGGGAGAATTGAGAAATTCTAATTTTTGTGGGGAAATAGATGGAAGTTTGACACTCTCCAAAAAGGTGTCAATCTCCTCCTGAGAAGGTTGATGGGTATCGCCATCATTCTTAATGTTATATAAATCATTATAATATGAGCTAAATGCTTCAGCTATTGAAGAAGGCTTAAGCAATTTTTCATTAGTGTGAGGATGGTAGAGGAAGGGAATTTTAGTCTTAGATCGATAACCTTTAATGCGTAATGCCATTGTTTTCCCTGCTTTGTTCCCTGTTGCATAAGTGGTAGCTCTGAAATTTTTATAGGATTTCTCATGTGTCTCTAGAAGTAGGGTTCTTAATTCATTATGTAACTGGAAAATTTGTGTTTTAATGAAAGGAGAAGGATCATTTTTATTGTGTTCCTCAGCTTTGGCTATCTCCTTAGTAAGTTCATTCATTCTCTGAGTTCTCTTTCTTTTAGCTTTAGAACCTAATTGCATAAACACCCCTCTCATAACAGCTTTATGAGCATTCCATAATATCATTGGGTCAGATATAGACATCGAATTAATTGAAAAGAATTCAGTAAGGTGTTGTTGGAGGAATTTATTCACTCTTGATAAGAGGAGATTAAGGGGGGATATGATCAACATGTACCAATATATAAGGGGTTCATATAGTGAACTTGGTGTTGAGTTATTCCCTTTACAGTCAACAAAGAGGACAAGGGGGCACTCTTTACGTCTAGAGGAAAAGAGATTTCATCTCCAAATACGGAAAGGTTTCTTCACAGTAAGAGCTGTGAAAATGTGGGATAGACTCCCTGCAGAGGTGGTTCTGGCCAGCTCAGTAGATTGCTTTAAGAAAAGCCTGGATTATTTCCTAAGTAAAAAAAAAATTAAGTAAAACATATTTGATATATATTCCCAAATAAAGTGACTAGTGCTCTTTAAAAAGTGACTTTTCCTGCGTTCTTCCGTCTATGGTGCTGCATATATGTGGTTGCAGTGTTTCAGACAATTTACTAAAACGTTTGTTACAAAAAAATTATTAAATAAAATATATTGGATATATATTCCCAAATAAAGTGACTGGTGCTGTTCAAAATAGTGACTTTTCCTGTGCTCTTCTGTCTATAGTGCTGGTGCTCTATTATAGTGCCTCTTTTGGAATTGCACTCACTGAATTTCCTCACCCCACACAGAGGTATTGCGCATTCACCGTATATGCCACTGTACAGCACTCTATGGATCCTTGGTGTATTTAATTCTGATACAATCCTCTGTATGTCTCATGTCTCTAAAAATGTCTAAAAACAAGTGGAAATATTATACAATCTCTAAAGGGCAACCTGGAGTTGTATCCAAGCTGATAAAATGCTGCCCAATTAATTTATTCTCAAATTTTAGTATTCATAGATCAACTGTTACCAACCCCAATGAACCTCACTATCACCCATTATTGTGATTAATTATTAGTGAGGCACAGGAAGGAGCAGGGTCCATCTCCACCAGGAAAAACTAGTTAAAGAGGAGCTCCAATTTGTAAAAATAAAAAAATTTAAAGTCCGCAGCTACAAATACTGTGCTGCTGACTTCCCATATAAGGACATATACTTGGCCAAGGATCCCACGATGTTGGCATCCCAAGCCGATTTGCCAATTGGCTTTGGGTGCAGGCCCTGGCATTTTAAGCAAGGTAAACCTGCCAGTTTCCTACTGCGCATGCATGAGTCGCACCGCGCCTTCTGAATGGTCCCAACGTCTTCTGGGACCTGTGTGTGTCCCAGAAGGCAGCAGGAGGAAGGAGGAGGGGCCGTAAATGTCAAAACTAGGTACCCGCCCCCCCCCCCAAAAGTACCAGATGTGGCAGTGGAGGGTACGAACAAGCAGAGCTTCCCTTTTTGGGTGAAGCGCCACTTTAAAGTATGTATAACAGTGTATTCTAGGGTTTGAGGCTCTCATAGCACCCAATAGAAAAGGTAACTGGCTTACAGTCCCTGGAATACAGTATGCCTGATATTTTATATCACTGGCACTTTAGCAGCTTTCATACCACTACAGGTTTGCTTTAAATAGACCTATATACAGTATGTTTCAGTAGCTGCATAGCTTTCTTTTTATGGCAAATCCTTGAGGAGAATGTTCTCCGTCTGTATGTGATTGTTGGACTGTTTGCAATGCTTCTTTTACGCATGTAAAATATGTTTTCTTTAGGTTTACAGGAAGGAAAGGAAATTGGTCTTACATAGTGCCATCATTTTCACAAGCCTTACCTCAAAGCACAGAGAACAAAGAACGTTTAGTAGATTGTGGTTAAGAAATGTGTTGACAGCAGTGGTGTTTTCACACCCAGCAACCTAATAAAGGGAATGTGAAAAGTTACATGTGTATGTCTTGACTATGTTTTAGATACATGATAATGAATGCAGGTATTAATACAAATTACTAGGTAAATGCTGCACTTTATTGTCTTCATTTCAAGATCAGAAATAAATACTTTTGTTTAACTAATGGGTTTCCCCTTCATTTTATTTTCTAGTTGTGTGCCCATCTGCCTGCTTTAGAGAACTGCTGCTCAAACCTTAAATTTGCCCTTCTCTGTGGTTTCAGTTGCCGGCCAATGGAGCTCGCCAATGTCCCCACATAGAATAAATAAGCTGCACTCCAGTGACATCACTCTTCACAAAACTTTATTATTCCAGGACTAGATTACAGAAGAGTCTGTCCAGACCAAGTCTCGCTCTGACATGTTTCACCCCAAAAGGGATTAATTATTGAGTATTCTTAATCAAAATTAAAAACTCTAAATATACAGTATGATAATGAGTTCCCCTTTTTGTACTTGTACCCACTGTCTTCCTTGACATTTTTGAAGTTGAATTCAAAGGGTTATAGTTTTCAATAATTATTATTGATACAAATGATTACTTAAAGTATAGGTGACAAAAGCATACACAATAATTACTTATGTTTAAAATTATTGTGAAGGATCAACTTTAAAAATAACAAACGTGTTCTACTTACCTGCTCTGTGCATTCGTTTGGCAGCCCTGATTCTCTGCTTCTTGGGTCCCACCCCAGCGCTCCTGGCTCCTCCCCGTCAGTGTCCACTAAAGCAAGTTGCTTTCTTTGCAGACACTTGGACATGCTTGCCCCCGAGTCCACCCTGTCCTCTTCTGCCTTGTCACTGCTTGTAATTGACAGCAGCTGGGAGCTAATGGCTCCCACTGCTGTCTCTGAGCCAATGAGGAGGAGGAGAGCCAAGACAGCCTCTGCTCTCTTGCAGGATCAAAATTGGGCTCAGGTAAATATAAAGGGGGTGGGAGATAGCTGCATGCAAAGTTTTTTTTACCTTAATCCATAGAATGTATTAAAGTAAAATGTTTTCAGCCTTTACAACTACTTTAAATAGGACATTTTTGGAAACATGAGAAATCATCCTAAAGACATATCGTTCGTAATTCTAAAATATATTATAATCAGCAAGTTACTAGCATTCATTTGTATTTTTAGCATTACAGTACCACATTTTTTCCTTTAATATTTGCTAAATCTTGTCAAGCATCTACTTGAGAATGGCCAGCTTTAGGACTTCTTTAGGTCTGGGCAAGAGTAATGATGGCATGCAGAAACTCATGGCAACTAAATTAAATTTTACTGCCCAGATCAGGAGCAATGGAGGATAGGTGAGTAAAACACCCATATTTTGAAGTCTGAGAAGTTCCTATAGTATTTTATAGGCATTAATCACTTTAAAAGGTAGGGCATTTTTATTGGACTTGATGAAGTGCTAGTCATTTATTCAGATTTTACTAAGTTCAGTCCTGAGGGCACTGCACTGGCTTTTTGCACCTGTTATTGTGTCTGGATAATAAACACTCTATAGATGTTCAGCAGTCCTTTAAGCCTACTATAGTTACTTTTTCTATAAGATCTTACCTACCTTTTGCAGAATTCGCACACATAGTAATTATAAATAACAGTTTATGTGATAGAAGCACTGGCTGTGACAGTGTAAATGTGGGAATTACACCGGGAGAGTAAATTTTGGCAAAAAAAGGGTGCCTGACAACTTAGAGCAAGTAGCTCAATGGTGGAATTTACTTAAAAGGTATCTAGGGTCGAAATTTAAAATTATATATCCATTTCCACTATGTAGTTCAATTATTTCCAGCCTCCTACTAACCTAAATGATCTCAAACTTTGTACACTTACTTTGTGAAGATCCCTACATATTTAATTCCTTGAATTCTGTGACATATATTCACTCTGCCCTGTGAGTAAGTACTGATGTGTCACACATTTCACAGAGCCAGTGATCCATCAGAATCAGCAACCCATCAGATAAGGTAATGGAAGTGACTTTGCATCACTACATTTCAACGGACATCTTGGCACTCCCCACATTTAGCCACAGTAAGCCTGCAGTCGGAAGGCAGCAGCATACATATTTTTAAACCCAGCCAAGTCTTGCATGTCACACTTATTTTTACCAGTAAACTGAGCTTATACAGTGAAAATACAGTGTTTTGAGATCCGTCAGACTCTTTTGATGTTGAATATACAGATTAGCAAACCTGTAAGATCAGCAGACCCACCACTGCTTTTAAAATTCAACATCACAACAGTGTCATGGATTTCAAAATACTATATTTCACTATATAAGCTCAATTTACTGGTAAAAATTAGTGTGAAATGCAAGTCTGGGCTGGGTGTAAAAAGATGTCCACTTCCGCCTTCTGACTGCAGGCTTACTGCAGACGAGAGCGGAGTGTAGCAAGCTGGCCATTGCATATAGTGACGGAACGTCACTTCCGTTCCTATTCAGACGTGTCACCTGCCTTCTAAACTACAGAGGTGCTGAGAGGAGGTGTTGAAGGAGGCGGAGTCAATAAAGGAATCACTGCTTACAGGCAGCATGGTACCAAGGGATATGTAGTCATTAGAAATGGAAAGTAAACAGCAGAGGAGAAGCTGCAAAACATGCAGGGAATCCAGGAAACTGTAGAAAGAGATGGCCAGCAGACAGGCAGCTCACAACATCAAAGGAGATTTTTAAAATAAGCTTATAATTGATTGTCAAAAATAGCCATTCCTTTTTATTGCTGTTAGAATGCTGTTGTTATAAAATTAATATGTAGCCTGTGACCATAAATATCCTTTAAGGACCTTACAGCTCATGCACAGTAAGGTGTCCTATGTAAGTTGCTAAGATAGCATTCAAACATGAATGTGTGTCTCTAAATTCAACGGCACATTTGATGACAAATGTTGGAAATTGTGTGGCAAAAAAGGTGATATGTTGCATACATTTTGGACATAAACTTGGGAAGTATTGCAAACAAATCTTTCAAGTTATGTCTGAAATTACCAAAACAGTCATTCCTCCAAATCCCTCACTGGCTTAATTATCCATTGATCTTGATCGATATCCTATCCAGTTTAGAAATGTGTTTACACATATTTTGCTGTCAGCCAGGATCAGTATAATGAGGAACTGGAAAAATCCTGATCCTCCTTCCATAAAAGAAGTGATAGAATCGACTCAAACTCATTACATTTATGAATCAATTCTAGCTCTTTGGCCTCACAAAAAAAGAACATACTCATAAAATATGGCAGCCATGGTTAAAATGGGCTAGTCCCCAAAACATTGCACGAGTTCTTTGTTCCTAGATAACTTGAATTAAAAAATGACTTACCTATTGGCGTCTGAATCATCATATAAAGTTCTCACACGCTGGTATTTGGTTCCTGCGAAAATCGCCAAATTCTCAACAGACAACACTGGCCTCTGCTTTCGTGGCTGTCCAGAAAAAGGTACCTATATACATACCTGGTGGCATTGCTCAATTGTACAATCATTTTGGAAAAAGATCTTTCTGATAATTACAAAATTTTTTGATCGTCCAATTTTTCCAGACCCAATTATAGCTCTCCTTAATTTAAAACCAGCCTTTTTGAATCAGAAACAATTCAAATTAGTTCTTACACTCCTTATAGCCGCAAAGCAGACTATAGCCAATGCGTGGAAAACAGATGTGGTGAATATTGCAGAAACCAAACGTAGAATGAATCAATCTTTCATCCATGCTAAAATGGACGCTATAGATAAAAACCAGATGACAAAGTTTGATATCATATGGAAACCCTGGATTAAATATTATACGTCAGATAATATTGACAACCGAGTTTTATTGTTATGGTGATTAAGATTTTTTATAGAATTACAACATTAAATGATATATAAAACCTCCTCCGGAGAATTATTCCCTCCCCTTCCCCTCCTATATACCTTTTATGTTCTTCCCTTACTATATAATACGTACTATAAACATACTTTAGAAGTTATGGTCAAAACTTTAAAATCATATATTTTCTTTTAGACATATTTATATTTTCTTGGGATTAAAATGTTTAAAACTCAGCTATAAGAATGTTTTCAAATTCTAAAATATATAAGACCATTTATTGTCAATCCCACAAGAATATCTTGAAATTCTTCTTTGCTTTGTATCATCCGTACTTCAATATGTCTACTTTTTATTTCTGGTATCACATAATTTGTCTTATATTCTGTACATGTAATTTATTTTAACATAAAATAAAAAATTCTGAACGAAAAAAATAAATAAAAATTACTTACCCCGCTCTAATATTTTAATCTTTGTTTTGTATCTATTAAATGACAGGTTACTATTACTGTCCCGAACACAGTTTAGCACCCATAGGGGTGTTCGGGAATATATTTAGGTTCATCATCTTTGAATTACTTAAATTGGCAGTATATAAATATATGAAGATAATATTTATATTACTTTTGTGTATTGTCTCCACAATGGATGTATTAATAACCTCCCGATCGTTATCTTTATTATCCCGATTATAATTGAGATAATTAATATGGTTTTCTTTATATTATATTTTTTTATTATTTTTGGATACTATTATCTATGTATCTAACTACAGTAACTGATCTGTTATTTAGTCATAATTTCTGTCATTTGTCTTGATAAAAATTTAAACTTTAATAAAAACTATTGATTAAAAAAAAACATGAATGTGTGTCCCGGCCCATCTAAAATATTCACATGATACAAGACAGGAGCTTGTACAAAAGTCATTTTTTCAGGCATGCCTAGGGCAGCATGCTCCTAACTACAACTCTGACAAATTACTTTTTTACATTATTTCCATTTAGCTGTATTTTTCTGCACATCACCACACATGTACAGTGTGATCAGGGCACATATCAAACAAATTATTTCTATATGCAAACACAGTTCACTGACATGGTGTGAACAAGTCTTGAGATACAAGTGACATTTGCTGCAACAGGAAGGGAAAGGCTAATCCTTCTATAAGGCTCCATGCACACCTTAAGCTAAAAATAATAATAAAAATAGCGTTTTTGTGCCAGCTTTTAGCAGCAGATATGAGCTTTCACCTTTTTGTTCTGCTGGAAAATCTTTCCCAAAAACACACATTTTTTTTTTCTGCTTTCAGAAGCTGAAGCTTCATAAACACTTCTAGATTAAAGCCCCATGCACACTATCAGATTTTCTGCTGATTTTTGTCTTCAGATTTACCAAAACCCGTGCAAGGGCCTGCCTGATTGCATACAAATTAAACCTCCTAAGGTTTGACCTCATATTATATGGTTTTGGTAAATCTGAAGACAAAAACAGGGAAAGCTGTCCCCACTGGAAGAAGACAAAGAATATTGCTTGCGGCTATAGCAGCCACTTTGGAAAATTGGAAGCAAATCAGCCAGGCGTGTTGTACCCAAGTCGATCGATCAGTCAACTTGGTACATTCAGCCTGCCCGTTTATGCCTCAGCAGGAACTGGCTGAGATTCGAATCGTGTATGACCAGCCTTAGGATGAAGGCACTGCAGCTTTTCTTGCTACAACACTGAGAATGGCAGAGTTACACAATTTTTCTATCCTATGTTGTATCTCCTTTCTACTGATCACTTGCAGCCTATTTCTAGATACTTCCTGTCTATATGCACACACTCACGCAGGTCTCCTGCACAATGGCAACTGTGGACCATGCCTGCACAATGTGTTTTGAAGGAGCCAAATGGAAGAAAGGGTGACAATGTAAGAGTACATTTTGCTATATTTCTAGACAAGCTGCTAAGTAGACAGCTGAAATCCATACATGTTTATTACCTACTTGTAATTTGTAATACTCATAGGTGTGCGCAGCCTATTGCATTAGGGAGGGCACTCCAAAGCTTAAACACATAAGCCTTTTTCTGCAGCCTCAGCTGTGGAGTGCTCTGTGCTTCCTGTTGTGCTTCCTGTTAATTCACAAACTGAACCTGATCACTCACTGTGTTCATTCCTGCACTCTGTGGGGGGGGGGGGGGGGGCAGGACCCAGACAGCAAGTGGAATCTGCACCGCACAGGGACACCCTGTGCTCATGCCTATGTTATTACTGTTCAGGCAGTACAGTGATTGCCACACTTTAGGCATATGCAGAAGTGACTAGCACTACATCCTCCTGCAGCATTGTGAACATTCTGATATCTGATTTTAAAGCCCCCTACACACTATCAGATTTTCTGCTCATTTTTTTCTTCAGATTTACTAAAACCATGTAATATGAGGTCAAACCTAAGGAGTGTCAATTTGTATGTAATCAGGCAGGCCCTTGCATTACATGGTTTTGGTAAATCTGAAGGAAAAACTCAGCAGAAAATCCGATTGTGTGTATGGGGCTTTACTCTCCTTTATTTACCCCAAAAAGTAGGCAACACAAGTTTTCCCTGTTATGAGCTGTGTAAGTTGATGTAGTTGGGGCTACAGACACAGGGCATCCGATTATAGGGCTAGAAGGGGTGGGGTTGATTTACTAAAACTAGAGAGTGCAAAATCTGGTGCAGTTCTGCATATAAACCAATCAGCTTCCAGGTTGTATTGTCAAAGCTTTATTGAACAAGCTGAAGTTAGAAGCTGATTGGCTACCATGCACAGCTGCACCAGATTTTGCACTCTCCAGTTTTAGTAAATCCATCCCAATGTTAATTGGTCTAAGATGTTAAAGTCAATGCTTTTTTATTAGTCTTTGATAGAAAGGAGGGGAATAGGGGATTAGAATGTCTGTGTTCTTTACTGCTGTCTGCAACTTCATTCAGGAGATTTAAGCTGGCTATACACCAGCAGAGATTCAAACATTCATATAGAAATTCAGAAAAATCTTTCATCAGAGAATTCCATATTGCCATCCCTAATTTTGATCAAAGTCCCTTAAAATTATTTTTCTTTGCTTAAAACATTCCCATTACATCAAGTAAGATTTTTCCCGAATGAAAATAACATTCACAGTAAGGCTACGTTTTTTAAAGGTAATTTTATTAATATTTGTAGAAAGCAAACATAAAAGAATACAACATACTGTATATTTCAAATGTACATAGGCAAATAATATTTATGACAGGGTAAGCCATTCATGAGTCCACGCATAAACCTATGTAAATGTATAGTAATAAAGAAAACATAAGGTCAAACAAAGTAAGGCTAGGTTTACATGTGCGATTGGGAGCTGGTAAGAACACGTGTCTGAGCTGCTTTTTTTACCACCCCCAACTACTTTCCCTTAAGCTGAAAAGGCAGTGAATGGGGGTGAACACATGAAAAAATCCCCCCCCCCCCCATCATGTTCGCTGGGCAGTACTGCCTGCTGAACACAACTCATTAACCACTTCATTAACCACCTTCTCTTTTTTATTATATAAATAATAATCAGGGGTGGAGGCACCTATCTAGGTGCCACATTTAAAGTCCCAAACGCCCCTTTTTAGATTTTCAGGTAAGAGCCCTCTCCTGCCAGGACTCCGATACATCCCGTAACTGCAGTGCAGCCCTTGCAGTGGCAGTGAGAACAGAGGGGAAAGAGCCAGAGCTAATGCAGTGATTTCCACTCTCTCCTCCTCTTTGATGTGGGGATCTGTTATGGGAGGACAGACAGCAGCTCCACTCTCCTCTCTGGTGAGACCACCACCACTGTCATGTTTACTGTGCAGTGCCTTGTATACAATGGAGAACATATGTGCGGGGGGAGGTGTACAGTGTGGGGAACATATGTGCGGGGGGGAGGTGTACAGTGGGGAACATATGTGCGGGGGGTATACAGTGGGGAACATATCTGCGGGGGTGTACAGTGGGGAACATATGTGCGGGGGGTATACCGGGGGGAACATATCTGCAGGGGTGTACAGTGGGGAACATATGTGCAGGGGGGAGGCGTACAGTGGGGAACATATGTGCAGGTCCGGGGGGGTGTAAAATGGGGAACAGATGTGTAAGGAGATGTGCGAGGGAGGTGTCTAGTGGGGAACAGATGTGCGGGGAGGGTGTACAGTGGGGATCACATGTGCGAAAAATAAAAAACAGTGTCCCCAATGTAAATCCATTGTCAATCACACCACCTGTTGCACACAAACCCCCCCCCCCCCAAAAAAAAACACTCCCACCGTCCATGAAGGCTGGTGGCCTACTGCCTCCTCTGCCATCTGACAGTTCTTATGTAGGGAAGGGGCGAGGCCACCTGGCAACATCACCAGGTGATGTTGCCTCTTGTGACATCACGGACCAGTGCATGCTGGGTCACCAGGTGGCCCTGCCCCTTACCTATATAAGAACTGTCAAATGGTGGAACCTGCAGTAAGCGGCCAGCCTTCATGGACGGCAGGAACATTTTTTTTTTACGGTTGTGTGATTGATAATACCAAAAATTGTCAAAAAAATCAAAAATCATCTTTTTTTGGGAAGGGGGAGGGGGTGTCCCTAATTGGCAGTTTGGAAATGTGGTCACCCTAGCCTGGACTACTATTTTAGTAAATCAACCTCATTCTCTACTGCAGGGATTTACATTACTTCCTTTTCCTCTGTCCCAGCCACAGGGACTGAGTGGGGATATAGACAAGCATTTCAACATTTTACAGAGATTATTATCACATTTCTCTCCCTCTATCCAAAAACAAAACAAAACAAAACAAAACAAAAAAAAATCCCACATTTGGAGTTGACTATAAGGTATTCTTTTATATAAATATTCTTTAAATAAATAAAAAAATGTATTGTGTTTCATCAAATATTTAAACACGTTACAAAATATAATTAAAGTAAATAATATACAACGTAATTTCGTTCTGCTGTTCTGTTAAAGCATTTTATATACAATTATCTTCCTTGAAACAATGTTAATAAAGTGAAATTTTGTATTGAGAGCACTGTTTTGTATTCAGAGCATTAGCTTCTCAGTAGGATGTTTGTTTTTATGTTTTTCTGCATATTAAATTATTTGAAACAAAGTTTATTTTTTGTGCAAATTCAGATCCCAGATGCTCGGCGAAGAATGTCTGTAAAAGCGTGTTTATTGCAGTTAGTATATCAGTCCCTCTAGGGGACTCTAAAGTACACCTTTGCTGGAAGACTATACTGTACTTGAGCATATAAAGCACATTTGTTACATTAATATGTGACCATATAGGGTTGGAGCTTTTCCACCTATTGACGATTGAAATGCCCAGCTACAAACTGTGCACATTTTATACTCTTAATGTTCTTGAAATATTGAATCACCTTTACTTGTAGTAACTGGCTCCAAGAAACCAAGAACAATACATTACTGTGAGCACCTTGTTAAATAAAGCCATCTAAACTAGTGCCCTAAGATACACAGCTTCAATTTTCACCAATTCCTGCTGAATAGGCCAAAATTCAAGCCATTGGTGGTAGATGTTGGCACCGCCTTTCTCAGTTTAAAAAATCAAGTGAGCTGAGTCAAAGATTATCGGCCGATATGGAGAAATGACATCATCACAAGGAATGATTAATTGCGCTACAAAATTACAAGTTGTAATTGTACCTTTGTTCTAACAATAAAATGCTCTAAATAGAATTTTGTAAGGCACTAAGGACTTTCATGGTACTACTAAGCTCACATCACTACATAAAGTTTTAAATCCTTGTATTTATTACAAAACATTTCTTAAAAAGAGAATCACCTTTAATACAGAAGTCATACACAACAAAATAGGGAAATAACTCCTTCAAAGACTGGATGTCTTTACATAATACCCCACAACAGTAGGGACTCTATGGTAGATGTTAATCCAGACTTCCTCTCAACATATTTCACAGGGTGACCACTTCCTTGGGAGTTTTTTAAAGTATTAACCTACAGAATAGTAAAACATAAGTGATAATACAGAAAAAAAATATAGCAAATGTGTATAAACACATGTGTGCATATATATGCGTGTAATAGAGCACACGCATGCCCATGCCAAAGTGGGTTTGTACACAGGTGGTCAATTATCATACAAACTATATTATCATGTGCATCATGAATAGAGCCCACATTACTAGCAAAAAAGGGGACGGGGTACTTACGTGACAATCCACCCCAACAGCAGGATAGTGTCACCAAAATTGCAGTCTCCCCAGTGAGTGTGGGAACCAGGTAAGGATAGGGCTGGAATTCTCTTTGATAGATATAGCAACATATAATTGGATAAATCAACACTACATAAATTATAAGCAGTACCCAGTATATGCACCATCATGGCAAGGAAGGTGGAAACACAGTTAAAATATTCTATAGGTTATACAAGAATGATCATATAGATTTTTCTGTACCCAAAAAATCTGTTGTTACCAACAGAAACTGCTTGTCCACTTTACATTAAAATATGTGTTTGGCATTGTGGATCCAGTTTATCGTGTCATGGCTGATTGATTCCTTGAAGTCCATTAATTAATTCACCTGGCCTGTCCCTATTCACTAAAGGGAAAGACAACTTCTAATTCTGGGTTACACAGCATCCAATCCACGCCTCACAATTTCCTCTGTGTTGCATGACAAACGTGGCAGTGCTCATGCGATGAAACATTCCTCTTCTCTCCATTGCTCTACCTGCTTGTGATTGTGTGAGATCTAATTGTTATGCAGTTTTCACGTGTAGAACATCAGACTAAGTGATATTAACCTATGAAATGCCATGCAGCATGCCTCATGCACGCTTAACCCACTCAATACAGGGTGTAGCGGCCCATTGGCTTTGAGTAAATAAGGAGAGGAGAGCTTCTGATGGGTGCAGCACTTTTATTCTTTCGTCTCAAAGGTATGCATTAAGTTTGAACACCACAGAGGTTAATCTTTTGACTTCTTAAATACTTTAAGCATCATAAGCATTGTAAGCACCATTTTCACCATTAGCACCATTTGCACTGTGAAAACTGTAAAATGACATACAATATATTAGTTTATAGAGATCACCAAAAAGGGATCACTACTCAGTATGAAGGGAGCTATGAAGCCTAGAGGATCGTAAAGAGAGGCTACAACTGACAGGATACCACAACGAGTTGAGGGTCGATCCTTTATGTCAATGCTGAAACTGAAGGTGTCGTTTTCAGTTGACCACTGAATGCCAAGCACTTGTCTTTTTGATATTGAGTCTGGGTTAAGTTTGAGAGGTTCGCTAGTTGTTGCTCTTTCCGATGGAGCTACACAAGACAGGACGTCCCTTTTATTAGAGTTGAACTTATATAGTCTTAAGCCAGTATTTTTACATAATCCTTGCAATTCGAGGATTAGATTTGAAGCTTCACTGATTGTTGAAACACTGGTTAGGCCGTCGTCGACATAAAATTTCTTCTCAATGAAAGCTGATGCTGAAGGATATTCTGCCTTGTGTTGTTGTGCGAGATACTTGAGGCCAAAGTTGGCACATCCTGGAGATGAACGGGCATTCTGTATTATTTTGGTTCTGTTTCTAACTGGCCGTTCTCCCACCAAAGGAACCTTAAGTTAATGTGCATTTCTGGGGGGATGTAGAACTGGTGGAACATCCTATCAATGTCACATATCACAGCAACTGCTTCCTTCCTGAAACGACAGAGGACTCCCACTAGAGAATTTATCAGGTTGGGACCTGTCATTAAGTTGTCATTTAGGGAGATGCCTTGAAACTTTGCTGAACAATCAAAGATGATTCTTAACTTGTCTGGCTTCTTGGGGTGAGAAACCCTGTGATCTGGGATGTACCAAACTGTTTCCTCCTCTGATAATGAAAGGGCTGGTTCTGCATCACCTCTTCTGATTGTTTAGTCCATTAATGCAGTGTAGTGTTCGTAGTACTGTTTATTTGCCTTTAGCCTTTTCTTTAGATGTTGAAGTCGAATAATGGCCAGCCTCTTATTGTTTGGTAATGTTGGTTGACTGTTGTCTTTGAAGGGTAATGGCCTCTCATAGTGTCCATCTTTCCTTTTCATTATGGTTTCAGAGAGGAGCTGCACAAAACGAACGTCATCTTGAGACACGTACTCATCTTCATAATTTCTTTCAGAGAAGTCTATTTCTAAAGCCTTTAACACATCAGTGACTGGGGGCATTGGCATTTCTTTTACTGCGACTCTGTGTATGAGGCTCTGGCTACCCTGTCTATCAAGATGTGGATTTGCTGATCCTATGATGCTCCAGCTGAGCATAGTTTTTTGAGCAAAGGGTTCATCTTTGGAGCCCGTAATGACCTCCAAGGGAGCCAGTGCTGATGGGCAATCATAACCAATCAGCAGTCCGACTTCGCAGTCTTGAAGTGGCTGTAACTTGTTTGCCAAATTCTTGAGGTATGGTCTCCTTGGTGGGGATGTGAGACTTATCCACTGGAATGAAGTCTCTCATATAGGCTTGACGGAGTTGGACTATAGCTTTAGAGTTGAAACCATGCACTTGCAGACCGTGAGCAATTTGGCTTGATATAACTGTATCATGGCTGTCATGGTGCTGAGCGTTTTGTTTTTGCAGACTAGGCAGGGTGGTTTTGGTCTTGAAGTTGAGATCTCTGGAACATTGGAGGTGGAGGGCTTCATTTGAGTGCTTGTGTTGAGAACCTTGGCTCTTTTGGGAATTCTCTCATCTGTGGTCTTAGCACTGAAGAGGAAGGGGAAGGCAATGGGGTTGCATGCTATTTTGGCTTCCTTCTGCAGGAACTCTGTGAAATGAGCAAAGGTTGGGTATTCTTGAGACTTGTCTAATTCATCCACAATGATGCGACTCCATCTACGCATGACCCATTCAGGCAGTTTCTTGAGAAGCTTGTGGTTTTCTTCACAATAATTTAGAATAGCTAGGCCTTTAACGTGGGGAATGGCCTCCATACAGCCTTGAAGTAAATCAGCAAGCACTCTTAATGCTACAGGGTTGTTTGCTGATATATTTGGCCATTTAGTCAGCCTTTCTCTGAAAGCTCTTTGCACTATGAATGGACCTCCATACCTGTTCTGTAGGATTCCCCAGGCACCTAGAAAAGTGTCTTCTGAATTCCTATAGAAGAAACCTTCCACTGCCTTATGAGCTTCACCACTGAGATACCTCTTCAAGTGCAGCATTTTTTTGCACACAGGGATTGATTTTTGATCAATTAGCACCATAAAGGATATTTTCCAATCTATGAACTTTAAAGGATCACCTGTAAATACAGTTGGTTCAGGTATAGAGAGACAGTTGGAGATGAGCAGACTTGCAAGTCCTGGAATTAGACTACCTTCTTCTTGTGGTCTTGACTCCTCAATTGGTGTATTTGAAGGTTGAAATGACACAGCTTTCAGATTCAATGAGGTTTGTGGTTAATTTTTTTGTAAAGGTTTTGCACCTTGTTGTCTGTCTCCTGTTTACAATATTCAAAAATATCATAGGCATTGTAAGCTTTCACTCTTGCTGCAGCTACCTTGACTTCATTTTATGCTTGTAGCTGTTGCAGTCTTGTCTTTTCCTTATCTAATTTAGGTTTAATTTCTGTCTCCATTTTGCGCAGCTGAGCTTAACTTGTTGCTCATGAATCTGTTGCATCACCTTTGCCTGTTCTATCTTGGCTGCAAGGTCCGCTTCTGCGTCTGCGCGTTTGCCAGAAGATCTGGAAGTGGCTCTTGAGCTTGAGCTAGAGTCTGGTAATGACTCTGACAGGACAGTTTCTGTTTCTGTGTTTTCAAAGACTGACTTGTGCTTTTCTTTATTAAGTACCATCATCACTCTTTCCTTCTCAAGTTGATCATTAAAGGTTTCCTCCACATTCTCTAGCCATTTGCTGGTGAGGTTGCAGATGTTAACGTGGTGCATGCATCCATTCTTTTAAATAGGTATGAGGTAGTAGAATGATTACGGCAAATGGACTCTTCTTTGGCTTTAATCTCCTTCATTCTTGTATCAAGGTCTTCGGCTAGGCAGAAGTGCTTTAATTTCATCCTAATTTCTTTTGCTAGCTCCTTCCAAGAGTTGTACGCCTTGTTTAATGCTATTTCATTTTTCTTAACTTTTTCTTTGTGCATTTCTTGGCCCTTTTCTGTTAATCTTCGCTCTCTGGAGCTGGACCGCACTTGTTGTGACTCAGTGGGTTTGTATGTTTCTTTAGTGGGTGACAACATTTTGTTTTAGTGTGCCTATGCCTTTCAAGTGTGTGTGCCTGAAACTTAATCTGAATAAGAGTTGGCTCAAACTTGCTACCAATAGGCTACGAAGGAAAATAGGTATTTACACTTGTAACTTACAAAGATTAGCAAACAACGCATACCATATGAGAAAATGTTGTTAAACGAATATACTGATGATATTTTTAACCAGACAATTTACCCTTTACATAATTAACGACAGTTTAGTGGATTAGGAGCTTAAGAGATAGCGTTGTTTGCAATTTGACAGTAGGCCTCTAAACACTAGGCACTCATATCATGAATATGATAACAATCATTGCTTTAGTAAAATATAAATGATTTGGTTTGTATACTAATTAAAGGTGATTTCCAGACAGCGTATAAGGGCCGGTTCACACTGCAGGCGAGGCGAGGCGACTCCGACTTGCCTCGCCACGACCTGCCGCGACCTCAGCGGCAACTTGCAGATGACTTCTGTATAGAAGTCAATGCAAGTCGCCCCGAGGTCGCCCAAAAGTAGTACAGGAACCTTTTTTCTGAGTCGGAGCGACTCGAGTCGCTCCTCTCAGAACGGTTCCATTGTACAGAACGGGGGCGACTTGCGAGAGCGAGGCGAGGCGAGTCGTGTCGCCTCGCATCGCCCGCTGTGTGAACCGGCACTTAAGCATATTTAAATGTCCATGTGATGTGTTTACTTTTCAGCCTATTCTCTGTTGCTAAGATGGCATTCGCATGTGTCCTTGCGAGGCATTGGGAAGCCCTTACTCACAGTTTGATGAAAACAGAGACGCAGCCGTAGATGACAGAGATGTGGCATTGAGTCTCCACCTCAGCGACAAGTTTTCACTTTAGCGGTTCCTTTAGGCTTTGAGTAAATAACGAGAGGAGAGCTTCTGACGGGTGCAGTACTTTTATTCTTTTGTCTCAAAGGTGTGCATTAAGGTTGAACACCACAGAGACTAATCTTTTGACTCCTTAAACACTTGAAGCACCATAAGCATCGAAAGCACCATTTGCACCTAGAAAACTGTAAAATGACATACAATACATTAGTTTACAGAGACCATCAAAAAGGTGGTTACAACAGAATTACAAAGTGGTGTTCCATTATCTATTCTATACACATATATCTAAATTAACATTAAACATTTAAGGAAGCATGGCTATATGTTCAAACATGTGGATTGTCTACAGCATATCTTTTAACTAACAGCATGGACTCAATTTATACCTATAAACATATATACTGACAATTCAATGCACCTTTACTGCATACCTTGCTCCGCTTGCCAAGGGGTGAAAACTTTAAACTTTAAAAAACTTGCATAAACTGTCACCTTCCCACAAGGTACTGCTCACTTGCATGTGGAGGCTGAATTAAATGAAAGCCCCTTTTCCAAAACTAGAGTAAGCAGGAAGTGTCTGGTGATTAAAACATTCCCCAGAAAAACAAGAGGAAGGCAATAAAGGTTCCACCTGTCAGTCAGTGCTGAACAAAAGATTTAAAGTGACAAGTGGACAGTTACACTGGGAATTTTCACCCCCCTTCATGCCCAGGCCAATTTTCAGCTTTCAGCGCTGTAACATTTTGAATGACAATTGCGTGGTCATGCAACATTGTAGCCAAATGCGGTTTTTATTGTTTTGTTTATAAACAAAAAAGAGCGACAAATTTGAAAAAAGCACAATATTTTTTACTTTTTGCTATAATAAATATCCCAATTAAAAAAAAAAACATTTTTTTCCCCTCAGTTTAGACCGATATCTATTCATCTACATATTATTGGTAAAAAAAAATCGCAATAGGCTTATATTGATTGGTTTGCGCAAAAGTTATAGCGCCAACAAAAGAGGTTATTGATTTATGGCATTTTTATTATTATTATTATATTTTTTACTAGTAATGGCGGTGATCTTTTTATCAAGACTGTGACACTGGGACGGACAGATCCAACATTTTAGACAATATTTTGGGACCATTGACATTTATACAGCAATCAGAGCTATAAATAGGCTCTGATTACTGTATAAATGTCACTGACAGGGAAGGAGTTAACACTAGTGGATGATCAAGGGGTTAAATGTGTTACCTAGGTAGTGATTCTAACTGTGGGAGGTGGGACTGACTAGGGGGGGGGAGACTGATCCGTGTTCCTATATATTAGGAACACACGATCTGTCTCCTCTCCCCTAACAGGACGTGGAGGTTACACATACAGATTCATTCTTTTGCTTTGTCACGAGCGATCGCGGGTACTCGGTGGACATCGCGGCTGCCAGGCACGTACATCGGCTCCTTGGCGATGCGGTGGGCGCCCCCCCAGGATGGGAGATCCTATCTGTGGACGTCATATGACAATGAGCAGGATGAGAAGTGGTTAAACACAAACTTCTGATTCCAGAATGTGAAGAATTATTCTACTATAGGCTGTACATACAGGCCAACAAACGATACCATGAAACTGCATGGTCAATGCACTACTTAGGCATGTGAAAAACATAAGGTGCAGATAGTAAGGATTATAATGCTTTTACGGTACCCAGGGGCAGACTAGGGCAATTGCCACCCGGGCGGCTCTGATTCCCCATAAAAAGGTTGCACTTACCCATATCTGGGGTTCTGCATGCCACAAGCACATCTCTGTATGGCAGCCGGCATCTCTCCCCGCCGATTGCCTCTGACACATACACAGTGCAGAGCGGAGTGCACTGAACTCACCCCCTCCTTCTACTCGAATGTGATGTTTTCCTGTAGACAGACAGGTGGAGGAGGTGGGGAGGAGACACACCATTCTGTCTGAGCCATGCTGATTTGAGGTCTGTAGTAAATACACTTTACATAAGACTTGCAGAGGAGAGGGACATAGTGAAGGTGGTGAGGGGGCTGGTTTACAAAGATCACTTGGAGTGATTGGGGGGGGGGGGGGGTGTGCTAGGGGGCACTTTGGGAGGGAAGAGGACTCGTCTTAGGGGGTTGGATATAAAATCTGCTCCACCCAAGCACAAGTCCTCTCCGCTCCCAAAGAGCCCCCTAGCACATGTCCTCTCCCCCCCAAATTAAAGAGATGCTGGCTGCCACAGAGGGGATGACCCCAGGCACCCCGCAAGAGGCTATTATACTGTTATACCCACTAGCAATAACCATTGTGTTCTCCCTTTTCTTGAATGAGAAAAAACAGACAGGCTGGTTGTACTAAAGTCAATCAAGCGATTGGCTTCAATACAACCAGCCTGCCCATACATGGATGGAAATTTGTCCTGTTCCTGCTGAACCGGCTGAATTTTGATCTGTCTGTGGCCGACTTAATTAGTTCTTTTTGGTTAGTACATTATTGTACATCCTTATTGCTTCTTAAGCAGCTCATAGATTATGCAATGGGTGTAAGGAAAAGACAACTGGTGTGGTGGAAGGAAGGAAAATTGCTTGATTCCCCCATCAACACAATCAGTGTTAATGGGGGAATCCCTCCCACAGCACAATTGTGTTCTGCTGGTGAGAAGCCTTCCCAGCCAAGCAGAACCCAATGATCATTGTTGGCTGCTATAGCCTCCGGCAGTGATCACATTGAAAAAAATCTGACAGGCAAGCTGTACTGAAGTCGATCGATGGATCCACATAAGTACAACCAGCCTGCCCATAGATGGATTGAATCTCGGATGGTCCCTGCTGAACTGTCCGAGATACCAATCCATCTTTGGGCAGCTTTAAAGTGGTTGTAAAGGCTGAAGGTTACTTTCTGGGTGCAGCTTCCCCTGTAATACTCCGCTGAGCCTTCTCTCAATCCAGCAATGTGCACAGGGGCCTTGGCTGTCCCAGGTTTCTGTCTCCTTATTGGCCATTGTCTCCCACTGCTGTCAATCACAGCCAGTGAGCCGATGAGGAGAGAACAGTGGGCCGGAGCCATGGCTCTATGTGTCTTATGCATAGAGCGGGGGTCGGAAGCGAGCAAGCACCAGTGCCCCATAGCAACCAACTTGCTATAGGGAGCACTGGGCAAGGAGGAGGAGCCAGCAGCATCAGTGGGGGACTTGAGAAGAGGTGGATCGGGCTGCTCTGTGCAAAACCACTGCACAGAGCAGGTAAGTATGACATGTTTGTTATTTAAAAAAAAACCCAAGTGTTATCACTTTAACCACTTGACGATGACCACACGACGATATACGTCGGCACAATGGCAGTGGTGGGCAAATGGGCGTACCTGTATGTCCCCTTTAATTGGCGGAGCTAGCGAGCGTATGCACGCCCACCACATACAACGTGACCGTGCCCGCAGGACCCGCGGACTCCATGTCCGCTGGTGTCCTGGCGATCGTGTCACAAGGCATTTCCCTGTTCTGCCTTGTGACATGACAGAGATCACTGCTCCCTCTCATAGGGAGCAGTGATCTCTGTCATGTTAGTGGTAGCCCACCACCCCACAGTTAGAATCACTCACTAGGACACACTTAACCCCTTGATCGCCCCCTAGTGTTTGTGGGAAAAAAGGACATCAATTTTGTTTGGGTGCAATGTCGAATGACCGAGCAATTGTCAGTTAAAGTGGCGCAATGTTGAATCGCAAAAAGTGCTCTGATCAGGAAGGGGTAAAACCTTCTGGAGCTGAAGCGGTTAAAGTGGTTGTATAGTCATTTTTGGGACTTTTACCTGCAGGAAAGCCTTACCTGTAGGTAAAAAAAATATATCTGTACGGTTTAGGAGATATTCCCCTCGCAATGCGCCGCTGACTGCAGCGGCGCATGCGCACAGGGGATTCTGGGATGAAAGTCCGGCAGACGCCGGACCCTGCTGGGAAGAAATCTCCCGCACACGGGAGTGAGGATATCGATGTCGGAGCCTCATTCTAAGGTAAGTATTTCATAATGAGCTAGTATGCGGTGCATACTAGCTCATTATACCTTTTCCTTTGCAGGTGAGTAAAAAAAAAAAAAAAACATCAGCGGGTATACAACTGCTTTAAGGTGGCCATACACTAAAAAATCTGATTTTAAAATCTCTGTACAATCTCCTTTAGCTTTACCAAAACAATATAATAATAGCACATCCATTCTATCCAGGTGATCTTATTTAATCTGGCAGGCCCTTGCGCTACATAGTTGATGATAGATCTAAAGGGGATTGTACAATCAGATTGTATGATGTATAGTGACTTTTATAGCCTTAAAAAGGGATTTCACAATACGGTATTACTGCCTGCAAAACTGTTTAAAGAAAAATGTAAACCTCAATGGATTAAATCCTGATTTAGAAACACACTTTGTGAAAAATCCCATGCTCAGTGTATAGGTAATCAGAATCCCTAATCAGCGGAGAATAAATATGTCCAGTACATCATACGAAGCTCTCAGCTACTAAAATCCTCAGTGTGCCCACCTTCATTGCAGACCCCTCACTGAGCCCCCTCCAGAAGCAGCCCATCCACACACAGGCACAGTGTACACATGCAAATAACTGGAGAGGTGGAGTCCTACGCTAAGCAGCCCTCCTCTGATTGGTAGGCAAAATACTAGAAAATGATACCCCCTATAAATAATTAGATTGCCCGTGAAAAAGACTAGTACCCAGGGATACCAGGGATCTAATGACAACGAAAAAGGAATCATGAAGGGCACCTGGTAAGAACAAAGATTGAACTATGGAGGAGGGAAATTCAACTAATGACACATGTCTGTGAATTGCAGCTAGGACATGTTTAGGTGTCAGCACCTGCACTGGGAGCTATAGGGAGACATAGGACAAACACTGCGGATGGGACACTTCTACACTTGTCTGCCATGCATTTAATACATAGGACACATTGCTGTACATTTCTAAACTACCTTTGTTTCAACAGGAAAGTTCCACTTGCCTTGTACGTCATCAGCTTCCTGGGACCCCTGGTATCAGCTACCATAGAACATTATACAAGTAAGTGAATGAAGTGACTTGTGAGTAAAATCGCTATACACTATACAATCTGATTGTACAATCTAATTAAAGCTCACCACACACAATACATTCTTATTGTAAGATTTCCTTTAGATCTACCAGCAATCAGGTATTATTGCAGGGTCATGTCTATCTGAATACAATTGATTGGATAGTTTGGGTAGGTGCTCATGTTACATCATTTTGGTAAATGTATAGGCGAATGCACAAAGATGATACAGATTGTATAGATTGTAACATTTACGGTGAGCTTCATGGAGTGGTTCAATGAAAATCCACTAATGTGGATAATAAAAAATGAGAGCATGGGTGCTCAACCTGTGGCAAATTAGCTGTGGCGGAACTAGGGATTTGTAGTTCAGGAACAGCTGGAGGGCCACAGGTTGAGCACCCATGATTAGACCATAGCAAGGCTAAAGAATAAGGAAGGGTGACAAATAAAGCAAATAGATTGTGTATGGACCTGTCTAATTGAATACAGGATAGTTTACATAGGTCCTTAAGTTATATAGTTTTGGTGCATCTAAAGATGATTGTGCAATGATTGTATGGCGGGATTGTAATGTGTGCGTACCTTTACCAAAGCTATGCATTTGTATGAGAACAAACCTGAACTATCCATTTAATTAATATCAAAGCAGCTAGACCCTTGTACTACATAGTTGATGGTGGATCTAAAGGAGATTGTACCATCAGATTGTATAGTGTATGGTCAGTTATAAAAGAGCAGAGACCACGATTGGCCTGCTGCAGTTCTAGCAGTACTTACAGAAAGCTGTGGATAGTAATGTATGTAGATGTGCGTTGCCATGTAACTCACTGCTCCGTATGCTGCCGTCTGGTAGAGCCTCATGCACAGGGTACTCTGTACTTCATCCACAGTCATCCTACAAGGTGGAGCTCTCTAGACTTGGCATGAATTGCCCTTTGATCCTATAAGGCTGGCAGGTAGCCAGATAGCTGTAATTGCACATACAGTACATGCTGCATTAGAACTGAAAGGTGTTTTTGCAGGGGGAATGTTATTCAAAGGAAAGAACTGTACAGCTTGGGTCAGTGCTTAGAAAGAGCTCTCTGTGCAGGACTGGGTGCTCTGTCCAGAGGCCACAACTCTAACTCCTTCACTCACAAACCAGACTTCAGGAACATTTTCCAAGCTGCTTTTGGGTCATATTAAACCCGTTTGTAAAGAAAATGTTTATTTTTCCTGCTCAGAGCAGCTGCTTTCAGACAAGCAGACCACTGAGTGTTTAGATTAAGGTGGTCCCTTCATTTGATCTCCCCACTCTACTTCTTGTAAAGGTCAATAAACCACAGCCTGTGTGCAGGAAAGCCTCAAATCCTCGCAGACAGTCCGCCCAATGAAGGGAAGACTACTTACTGGATGATGATGGCCCTCGCCCATAACAGCCTATGCCCGACACTCCTGCTGTAATGGATGTGGTTGCAATAGGATTACTATATAACTGCTGTGATTACGATGCCCCTTGGGAAAAATACTGGATATACAGCATGGCTTGTTTTTAGTTGGCATGGCCCCTACTGTATGCAACATATGGAAATAATTGCACCTCATTTCACACTAATGGTAACGGCAAACATAAAACAATGGTCTTTTGTTGGCAGCCTATAAGAACAGCTAACATTTATTTCTGTGTAAAGTAATATTTTTTTCATTCAATTTACATTTGGGTACATCTAATTTGTTTTCATAACCTTACATTTATGACAATATTCAAAATTAAAATATAATATACAAGTAAACCCTAAGTGTTTGTAAACACTAACAATAAATTCCTCTTATTTCCCCGCTATTGGTATGGTAAACAATTGAAAACATTTCATTATATTAGTTTAACAAGTGCAATAATAGCTGTTCTCCCAGCCAGAGCTGGTGAGTTGATAAGGCTGACCATACATGGAGCAAATCTCTTTCCTGCAACCACTGGTTGCAGGAAAGAAATTGTCTTGCTTCCCCCATCAGCACAGTGTTGATGCAGGAATCCCTCCTTCTGGGCTATTGTCTTCTCCTGTCAGGGGGGTGAGGGGCGGGCAGGGGTAGCAGCCCCTGCCAGGCGAAGACTGAAATTATCATTGACGCCTATAGCAGCTCCTAGTGATAATCACAAGAGAATCCGGCAGGCTGGTTGTACCCAAGTTGATTGGTTGCTTAACATGGTACATTCAGCCTGCCCATTAACGGTTAGAATCTTGGCCAATTAAGCAGGAACCGATTAATTCCATAGATCAACTTGGTACATTCAGCCTGCCTATTAACGGTTCGAATCCCAGCCATTTCAGCAGGAACAGATCAACTCGATTAATTAACTTGATACATTCAGCCTGCCCCTTCCTGCTGAACCGGCCGAGATTCGAACCACATATGGCCGGCTTAACTTCCTGTATTCTCTACCTCTGGACTGTTATTAGTTAGCATTGTTCCCTGGTATCTCCATGTACTTCAAGACAACTTCCCCTGTTATAAAAAGAAAGAGAGGTGTTATGTAGTCCTAACAGTGTTAGGTAGACCTAGCTCACTTCTAGTCCTAGGGTGACTACGCTGCTCAAGTGTGGTTGTCAGCCTAGAAAAAGAAGTGTGTTAATGGCAGGATTACCAGGTAAAATAAGAGTGAAAACGAATGCGGCCACTACATTTTAGGACCGTAAGATGAAAAACTATTGATTTTTGTTCTTGGGTTTAGATATGAGTTAAAACTTGCTTCTGACATGAGTCAATATCTTGTTTCAGGATTCCCTTTCAATCTAAAATTCAACAACATACAGCACAAATGCCCACCCCTTAATGGTGGACAGGATGACCTTCCAGGTAAGTGAAGAGTGACTTTATTGGTAACAGTTTCGTACATTTGTAGACCAGGAGAATGCATTTTGGATAGACAGTTCCATAGCCTATTCACGTTATAAATTGTGATGTTTCCATCCTTGAATTCTGTAAGATGTTAAATAAAGGCTGCTTCATGATTGTCTAATTTTCAACCCCCATGACGATTTTGTTTCAAAGTAAAAATGAATGGCCATCAAAGGCTCTGCAGATGCAAGTCATTAATAGTTGTTTATCTCTTCCACCATAAACATGAGTTTACCATTTCCTGTTCTAGGCTTTGATCTCATCTCCAAGTTCCAAATTGACAGAGCTGCCTCTGTTGGGGCTATTCAATCAGTGATGGGTACTTCTCCCTATCAAGTAGCCTATCAGCTGGGGCCCAATGTTGACTTCAGAATCATGACAAGGTGTGTATTTTCATGAATGGCATATTTCTTGTTGAATACCTTTAGAACTGGTAAAAGACACATCAGAGTGAGATGTACAGTATGAAACCAGTATAAAATCACAAGTCCCTGGAGAGATTATTTTTGTTAATTGGGTGGCTAGCTGGATTATGTACATATAATTAATGCTGTGGTTTTAGCATCCTGCTTTCTAATCAGACTAGTTATTTAAAACTAATTTTGCTCATATAAAGATAAATGAAAACATGGTTGGCTTACAAAACAAAACATACAAGGCAACAATGTGTTACATCTGCACATGTACACATTCATGAGTTAAATGTATTTCATTTATTGGGAACGAGCGCTCTCTAGTGACAAGTTGGATCACATACAGGCATGTGCAGTTGCTGTTCACCTATGGTAGTGCTGAAAGATCTTGCTAGATGTTCGACATCTGCACAGGGTTTCTAGGCTTCTGCTGCTGTTACTGTTGTAGAAGTTACAGCTTTATTTAAACCAGACATTTACAATCATAATACACATATTATTATTATTATACAGGATTTATATAGCGCTGACAGTTTACGCAGTGCTTTACATTAGGGCAGACAGTACAATTACAATACAATTCAATGCAGGGGGGAATCAGAGGGCCCTGATCGTTAGAGCTTACAATCTAGGAGGGAGGGTCAAGTTATAGAAAAGGGTAATAGCTGTGGGGGATGAGCTAAAGGAGAAAATAGTGCAGTTGTTAGATGGAGGCAGGATAGGCTTCTCTGAAGAGTAAAGTTTTCAGGGATCGCCTAAAAGTGGATACATTTGGAGACAGTCTGACTGTATTGCAGTTTACCCAATTAAAATATTCAAACAAGATGCCTTGTGCACATTTCAAGATTTCATTTTATAATTTTATTGTAATGGAAAGTAAATGGACAGATGCTGCCTGGGCTAATATAGGTTTTTTTCACATCAAACAACTTTAATTTGGTGAAAGATATAGATGCTAACTAGCATTGTTTTCTTTCTCTCTGATTTAAAGGATATCTCTATCAAGAAAGTACGGTAAACGTTAGTCAATTTTATGTAGTTCACTATTACCACAATTCCAATCTACTACTACAAAGATACCCTGATACAGGCTACATTGTCCAGCAATACCTCTTTCCATGGCTGAAGTACACTACTTCTGTTCAAAGGTGATGAGCCAAACACATCTGCTATAGATTTTAGAAAAAAAATGCAGAGGAATTTAAGAGGGCTTCCAGATTAGCTCCCTTCATGCAGACCTCAATAACTACTGGCTAAGGTTGTGGGGAAGAGGCCCTTGTCCTCATCAGGTACCCTTTACATGCTGAGTCCATGTGACCTGGGATAGTTCAGGAGCGAAGGGGGCAATTACTTGCCTCCTTTGTCCTGGTCTGCCAGGTTTTGTGCTTGGGTAAAGGTCTGCCATTGATTTTGGGGGTACTCCTATTTTACAAATTTTATGTGGGGGTTTCCTTTAAAATCCATCCATATCTGGTGTGGAATATGAGGGGTACCCCATACAGTTTTTTTTGTTTTTTGTTTGCATGGGGTCCCTCTTGACATCCCTCATTTTTTTCTCCTTTTCACATTGCTTTGAGCTGAATTTCCTTTGTTCATCTCTCCAGATCACATTCTATACATATTTTTATGGAGAGTTTACTAGTGAGCCACAACCACTGACACCACATCCTAGCGTAATATCCATAAGAAATAGATTGGCTGTAGTTGAGTGTGTTCATATTCACATCTGTTGTATAGACTAAACACAGTAAATTGATTCAGGCTTTGTTAATTTGTGTGTATGTGGCACAATTATTACATCCAGTAAAAACAAACCTTTAGCCCATCTAAGGGCTTGTGTACACGTGTATTGGTGTCAAATGCCAACCTTTATTAAAAGCACAACAGTGCTCAATTGCATGCATTTGGATTGGAAAAACAACTGGTTTGTGTTGTAATCAAACACAACTCAATACCCTGCATCTAGAAAAATGCCATGCAAAGCAGGTCAATGCAGTCTCGTTAACCCACACTGCACCACTTTAGTAAATAGGAATTTGCTGACCTGCATTTGATGTGTGTTTGAAATTTATATCAAATGATTAAAATAAATGCCCATTTACACAAACCCTAATGGAGTCTTATATATACTCTGTATTACATTTTGTCTAATGACTAACTAGCATAGTGGCCAACATTGTATTCTATAGGCACATCTATGGTAGTGGACTACCAGAGGAATATTCTTTTATGTTTACTTTCCGGATGAAAGAAGACTCAAAGAACAAATATTGGACTATCTGGCAAATTGTGGATTCAGAAGGGAAGCAGCAAGCTTCTATTAATTTCAATGGCCCTAAAAAGGCTCTTGAGTTCTCATACAAAGGAACAGATGGAAGATTGAACACCGTCACTTTCAAACAGCTCCCCTTTTTGTTTGACACCAAGTTTCACAAAGTTCTTTTCAGCGTGGAGAAGTCTAAACTCACTCTTTACATTGACTGCATCAAAGTGGAATCATTCCAGCTGGTTCCCAGAGGAAAAATTAGTGTAGATGGCTATACTATATTGGGAAAACTGAAGAGTAACCATGAAGTATCTGTGCCGGTAAGTGTCAAATACATTTTGTTTATTTTCTATTGTCATTTCATTGTCATTGTCTATTGTTTAAAAGACAGCGAGTTTGATTTGTTAAAAGATTAGAGAGTGTGCACCTAGCAAAGTGAATTTTAGCGAATAATGTGAAGTTGGGTTCACTTTGATTTCCTAATCGTGTGTGAGAGAAATTAAGAAAAAAAAAAGATTTTTCTAGTACATAATAAGGTACTCAGAGTGACACATTTTTAAATTAAATACACTTTAAAAAAGTGAACATTCCCCTTGCTAAGAGAACAGACTCAACTGCTTTAGGAAACCAATCCCACCCCGCTATGTATGTTTACCACTGTCATTCATTTAGCTTTTATAGCTCAAGCTCAAGCCTAGGTATAATTTTTATGGAATAGTTACATTGGTCCAAGTTGAACCAATGTTAGTATGCATATTTCACACCTGAGTGCAAATTTCATATCTGTGGAATCTGCAAATTACATTATTACTTAATGTTACTACAGTGATAGCTGTGATCCTGCAGTCTCTGTGACAAATGGCTGCCCTTCTGCACTATAACAACTGTACATGGGGGGCGCTCGCTCAGCACCACCACTATTCATAGAATAACTTAATTTTTTTTAGATGAACATAGGCATTCTCTGGTTGGACTAGGTGGAGATCAGGACACAGCCTCTCCACCTTGTCCAATTAGAGAACTCTTCGTATTCACTGGAAAAAATACAAGGCGTTGTGTGAATGGCAACAGAGCCCCCCTATGGTTACTCTGTAGAAGGACAGCCCCTTGGCACAGGATCCTAAAGATCACTGCTATTTCTGTAGTAGAGATGACTGCTACAGTGAGTGTCAGCTTCCACGGCGATCGCTCAGGCATGAGATATGTATATTTACATTCATGAAATATGTATGCCTACATGTGTACATTGGTCCAAGCTGGAACTATCCACTAAAAATCATACTTAGGTTTAAAAGTGATTATTTGATTAATTCTTTCTGGCAACCAATTTAAAAAAAAAGAATTTACTTTATTACACCCAGTGCCAGTGATATATACTTAGAGCTCAGATATACACATTTGCTGCTCCCTTTTGTTAAAAAAAATGTGTGTTTGCTTTATTCACTTGTTAAAAACATAATTATCTTTTTACTTTTCATTTACTTTCAGTTTCTGGTAAAATTAAACCTAAATGTTTGCCACAAATATCCTAATCTAGTCCTTTAGGCCACATTTCGACTGATCTCTAACTGGTAATAAAAAGAAAGATATAGGTTCAGCGAGTAGCATGAAAAAGGGAAACTTGGGCACATAACATAATTTTTAGCTGGTCTCTTGTTGATGTCATACAGTACACAGGCACAAGTGTGAGGGGTCTAATGTCTTTTTAAAATCCTATTAAATAAATGTTTGTTAGCGATGAACGGTGATCTGCTGGACAGTTGCAGCAAACATTTATTTTTGTTATTATTATTATTCAGAATTTATATAGTGCCAACAGTTTGCGCAGCACTTTACAACATTATTTTAATATTTCTCTAATTCCCTAATTTTATTTTATATCTTCTTGCAGAAATGTAGTTTCTCTAATCTTAAATATCCATACTACTGGGAGAACTAAACTAATTTCCTCATTCATTAATGGAGTACATTGTTAGACCGTGGCAAACTAAGATCCAGCTAAGATGTATTTTAAAGCTATAATGCTGCTTTGATAACATTAAGCAAAATCAATATCTAAAATATATTTGAGAAGGTATAGCTTCCATTTAAATCTGCACTTACCACTATTTGTATCTAATATGGCCTGATAAACCCCCCCCCCCCCTCCCCGGCCAAATAAAATAAAATACAATTATTGCTGGCCTCTCTGTGAAAACAAATGTCTTTTCATGATGCCTTAATTTTCCATCCATACATGCCGGTATTTGCACAAGTATCGGTAATCTTGCAAATGCACTGATACCTGAAACCGATATTTTCAAGCTTGGTTCTTTGAGCTGTCAGTGGGGTTAAACAAATGTTCCCCTGTTTAACCCCTTATTAACCCTTAATTTACTCTAATCAGCCTTAATTAACTCCCTATTCTCCTCCATTTAATTATTATTTTCCTGCTTTTTTTTTTTTTGTTCACGTCTATTTTATAAATGATAAACAATTAAAACTTATTTTTTATGTTTACTTGGTTAGTGAACATTTTCACACATATATATTAACATATATTTACATAAAGCGCAAAATAAAAAAACAAAATCAATTTATTTAATTTGTAAATTACTTTTTAATGCTTTGTACCATTGTTGACAGCCGAAGTGTAAACAAAACAGTTGAGGTAGGTATCCGTAATTGGTATCGGCGAGTACTAAAAAAACAAACAAAAAAAAGCATTGGTACTCGTACTCATTGTAAAAAAATGGTATTGGTGCATCCCTACATGCAGGGATTCAAATCTTTGCTCTTCCACATATCCCTGCCCATTTCTGGGAATACTGTAACTTTGCTAGTCTAAAATAGTTTCCTTATGTAAACTGTGCTATGAATCAACACAATCCGCACAGTGTAGTGGAAGAAGTTGGTACAGACACACTCATTTTTGGTGTGATTTTGTTGACTGAATACTAGCTGCCACCTAACTTCAAAGATGTTTGTAAAATATAGTGATTTTAATGGATCCTGATTTTTAAAGCCTTCCTTTCTGTTACAAATAAATATTTCTTGTATAAAATATGAACATAACATATTATGTTATTTTTACCTAACAGTTTGCCAGTTTTTGTCTTTTTAATATTTTTTATGGTAACACAAAGAGAGAAACAGAGAGAGAGAGAGGGGGAGGGAGAGAGGGGGGGGAGAGAAGGAGAGGGGGGAGAGAGAGGGAGAGAGAGGGGGGAGAAGGAGAGAGAGAGAGAGGGAGGGAGAGAGAGGGAGGGAGAGAGAGGTGGGGGAGAGAGGGAGAGAGAGGGGGAGGGAGAGAGAGGGGGAGAGAGAGGCGGAGGGAGAGAGAGAGGGAGAAAGTGGGATGGGGGAGAGAGAGGGGGAGGAAGATAGGGAGGGGGGAGAGAGAGGGGAAGGGAGAGAGAGGGGGAGGGAGAGGGAGAGAGAGAGAGGTAGGGAGAGGGAGAGAGAGAGAGGGAGGGAGAGAGACAGAGAGAGGGGGAGGGAGAGAGAGGGAGAGGAGAGAGGGGAGGGAGGGAGAGGAGAGAGAGAGGAAGAGAGAGAGAGGGTGGGAGAGAGGGAGAGGGAGAGAGGGGGGGAGAGAAGGAGAGGGGGGAGAGAGAGGGGGAGAAGGAGAGAGAGAGAGAGGGAGGGAGAGAGAGGTGGGGGAGAGAGGGAGAGAGAGGGGGAGGGAGAGAGAGGGGGGAGAGAGAGGTGGAGGGAGAGAGAGAGAGAGAGGGAGAGAGAGGGATGGGGGAGAGAGAGGGGGAGGAAGATAGGGAGGGGGGAGAGAGAGGGGAAGGGAGAGAGAGGGGGAGGGAGAGGGAGAGAGAGAGAGGTAGGGAGAGGGAGAGAGAGAGAGGGAGGGAGAGGGAGAGAGACAGAGAGAGGGGGAGGGAGAGAGAGGGAGAGGAGAGAGGGGAGGGAGGGAGAGGAGAGAGAGAGGAAGAGAGAGAGAGGGTGGGAGAGAGGGAGAGGGAGAGAGGGGGGAGAGAAGGAGAGGGGGGAGAGAGAGGGGGGAGAAGGAGAGAGAGAGAGAGGGAGGGAGAGAGAGGTGGGGGAGAGAGGGAGAGAGAGGGGGAGGGAGAGAGAGGGGGGAGAGAGAGGTGGAGGGAGAGAGAGAGAGAGAGGGAGAGAGAGGGATGGGGGAGAGAGAGGGGGAGGAAGATAGGGAGGGGGGAGAGAGAGGGGAAGGGAGAGAGAGGGGGAGGGAGAGGGAGAGAGAGAGAGGTAGGGAGAGGGAGAGAGAGAGAGGGAGGGAGAGGGAGAGAGACAGAGAGAGGGGGAGGGAGAGAGAGGCAGAGGAGAGAGGGGAGGGAGGGAGAGAAGAGAGAGAGAGGGTGGGAGAGAGGGAGAGGGAGAGAGGGAGGGGGAGAGAGAGGGGGGAAGAGAGAGGGGGGAGAGGGGGAGGGAGAGAGAGGGAGGGGGAGAGAGAGGGAGAGAGAGAGGGTGGAGAGAGAGAGAGAGAGAGAGGGAGGGAGAGAGAGAGAGAGGGGGGGGGGTGGGGAGAGAGAGAGAGATGGGGGAGAGAGAGAGAGGGAGCGGAGAGAGAGGGAGATAAGGAGGGGGAGAGAGAGGGGAGAGGGAGAGGGAGAGGGAGAGAGGGAGGGAGAGAGCGAGGGAGATAGAGAGAGGGAGGGAGAGAGAAAGAGGGAGAGAGAGAGAGGGAGGGGGAGAGAGAGGGAGGGAGAGAGGGAGAGAGAGAGAGAGAGAGAGGGAGAGAGCGAGAGGGAGGGGGAGAGAGAGACAGAGAGAGAGGGGGGGGGTTGAGAGGGAGAGAGAGGGAGAGGGAGGGAGAGAGAGATTTTGTTACAATGCACTACAGGCAGATAAACAGTCAAAGACATATCCAACTTTAGAAAAAAGTACATGAGATTAATTTCAAGAAGGTGACATCTTACACGAATGTAATCCAGTTGTAAATGTTATTGTTAGTTCTAGCAGGAATAAAATCTTATTCTAAAGTAAAGTGAGGAAAGGTAAACCCTCTGTCTGATTTGTGTTGTTGCTGATGTCCTCCTTTCCCAATGACAACATTTTCCTCACTTCTCACCCTTCCTCTTTCCATTCAAAAATAAGAAAAAAGTAGTTATGGCTGGAAATGTGGCTGAAGATGAGCTTTAAAAACACAAACAGAATCATAATTCTTTGGCTTTGCTATTTTCCACCATTTTGAAACTGAGTTAATACCAGTGGATTTTCATTGAGCAGTGCTGTAAAGCTCACCCTACATGTTACAATCTAACTGTATAATTTTTTTTACATATCTAACTTTACATTTTTCAAATAGATTTATTATGAGGACCTGCTTAAACTATCCAATCAATTTGCATTAATTGAGGAAGTCCCACTTAGTTATTGGTAGATATAAAGAAGATTATGCAATCATATTGTAAAGAGGTTGGTGAACCTAAACCTAGGAAGCTAGGTTTTCCATATGGGAAAATTCACTATGTGGGCTTTTGTTCTAAACCAAGTTAGACTTGGAGTTGCATAGAATGCGGCCATTTCAGGCTCTCAGCAACTCGCTGAGAGGCTAGGACGGGTGTCAGGACTGATTTCTGTGACGTCAGCAGAGAGTGGACTTCAGTGCTGAAATGAGTCACAGGACTGCAAAAGTAATTGCACTCCTGTGACCCATAGCGAAATTACAGCCAAACGAGCTTAGGCAGGACTTTTTCTTTAATGTTTTAAGTCCATACAGACCAACTCCTTAAAGGATAAGTTCACCTTTGGGAGCATTTTACACCTTAGATTCAAATTTAGGGTGTAACATGCAACATGCTCCAGCATGCTACAGGAGGTATGAGCAGACAGCTGTAGTGAGAGTCTGCAATAGCCTGAAATTACACCCATGATCTACTGATCACAGGTGCAATGCTCTGCGGGCTCCTGAGGGAAAAAATAAATGCACATTTTTTCTGTGGAAATACATGCATTTATTGTTTTTTTTCTGAAAAAAGTTGAACTTTGCCTTTGAATAACTGGTTAACATGCATTTATTACAATATGTAGCAAAACTGAATGCTACGAAACAGGGGTAATATGCCAGGTCATGTCCTTGTCTCACTGATCTTTACATCTTTTAATCTTTGAAACTCATCTCTTTGGCATTGTTATTAATTCAGATCAGATAATATATACAGAACATACAGGAGAAAGTTTTGTTAACTAGTCTTAGCCTGAAAATTCAGTGATTCCTACTTTTCCTGCAAGGCCATAATATTAACCAGACAAATGCGATGTTCATGGATAGTTCAAGTTCAATAATAATTTTCAGTATAAAACAGATCTAATCCATAAATATGTCAGACTGCTAGGGGTGTTTTAATAACTCCTTACAGCTAACCCCCCAAGTCAAAGATCCTATTTTTTGCCCACCAACTGCTGAAAGAAAAAACCTCCAACCAACGCATATGTCAGAGCCTGTGGCTGCGAATGACATCTCTTGGTCTCCCTCACTAAATATAGATGAATGCCCCATACATACGATCAGACTTCCCAACAACAAAACCGTGGATTTTTGTTCGAAGAGTGTTGGCTCCAACTTGTCTTGAATACACATGGTCATACAAATGTTGGTCAACAATTATGAACATAGTGACGTATAAGATGTACGTGATATCTCCATTAAGAACTCCAGTTTTACAAGACTGAGTGCTTCTGACTCATACTTGATTCCGAGCATGCATGGACTTTTGTGCAATGGACTTGTGTACACACGATCAGAAAGTCCGACAACAAACATTTTTTTGGCGGCAAATTTGAGAAGCTGCTAGCCAACATTTGCTGGTGGAAAGTCCGACAAAAACTGTCCGATGGAGCATACACATGGTCGGACTTACCGACAACAAGCTCACATCCAACATTTCCCATCGGAGAATCCAAATGTGTGTACGCGGCATAAGGGTCGGGGTCTCCCATGTAGGCAGGGCATTGCTAGGTCTACAAAAGATTTGGGGCTAGAGCCCATAACAGCAAAGTAAAGAAAGTGATACGCTTGTGCCGGCATACACTTATATATAATATACATGTGTGTGTGTATGTATCTGTGTATATATATATATATATATATATATATATATATATATAATATATATAAAATATTGTTACATATCTGAGTGTGGATCCCCTCTTACATCAGAGCCCCCCTTATTACATCAGGGTCCCCAGAGAGCCCCCCCTTACATCAGCGGGGGCTGCAGATCCTGACAATTACATTGCTCGGCACATTGGTACAGAAGTGGATACTGGGACAATGATTAAATTGTCGGAACTGCTGAATATAGATAAGAACTTGTGCATGATAACATTGTCTAGTCATGTTCCTCCCCCGGCCACTAGCTGAGCAGATGGAGCCTGGAGTCAACCCTAGGTAAGAGACTTGGGGCTATGGTCCCCAGATTCAGGGCTATAGCACCAGTAGCCACCTCCTAGTAACGCCACTGCATGTAGGCATATTTAGTGAATAACATCAGAGATATCCCTGCCCCTTTTTTTAACGGCCAGGAAATGAAGGAAGCTGGGAGATGTCACTGGTTTCTAGGTGATGCGGTGGGTGCTTGAAACTTCTGATTCCCTAATAACCATCAATAAGAAGCTGTTCTATATAGTAGTGGTAGAAATACCACTTAGAGAAATGACACTTGGCTCCCATTGAATGAGCAAAAAAGTCCTTTTGGATGAATGTCTGAATAGGTAAAGTTAAGTCTAAACCTGTGATCAGACCTAACCTTGAGCACATCCCTACTGATAAGTGACCTGAAAAAAGTATGCAAGATGTTGCAGTGGTCCACTGGTCGAAAGCTTGGGCTAGGTCAGTCTAATGCTAAGTAAGGAAAAGCATTACAATCTCAGACGCTGTACCTTTAAAAACAAGTCTGCAATGGCAATGCCCATATTTCCATACTGACATATCACCTTTACGTTTTAAGCATACAAGAAAGTGTTCCAGCCAGCAATCATTGAACACTTGTGTGAAGTATGCTAGAGGTTTACAGTTTTAGACTGCAAACATTCCACGTTAAGAAGCCAGTGTGGCTTTAATCACTTGTAGAAAATTGAAAATAGGGGACTTGTGTCCTCTGCCTTAATACTAAATTCCTCTGAACTCTATTAGAGGAGCTAGAATAGAATAGATTCTTTATATCCCAAGTCATAAGCTGGTTACTGCCAATACAGAACAGAAGGCTCTTAGTATCACAGTGCGGCAGATATTAAGAAATATACATTTAAGAGCAAGAGAAGCCATTATGTCTTTACACTGTGGATGCATATTTTCTGGTTTAGCACTGTAAATTTTAACAATATATTAATCTGTTACCAGGATTACTTGTTATATTTTAAAAGCATTTAATAATGTATATTTCCTAACTAGATATAATAAAATTAGGTTGAAAACAAAATTCTATTGCACAACAGATAAAAAGACTCCTAGTTCCAAACAGCACTTTGCTGTGGACAAGCAGATTTGTGATTTTGTGACTTTGTGATTGAGAAATGCCTACCAATGTCCACAAGGTGGCAATATTGAGCAGAGCTACACACTTTACCAACTTGTAACACAGCTAAGCCACTCAAGAGTGCTTAGAGAGGTAATTAATTAATAACTGCATTTCACTTTAAAAAAAAAAAGCCTTAAATAAATCATTAAAAATAAACAATGTATATAATCAAAGAACAGGCATGATTAAAGAAAAAAAGTTTTATGACTTAAAAGAAACCACGTGAGTTTTTGGTCATTTCTATTTGAACTTTTTTGCAAACATTTATAAGTTTGTTAACTGATCTTTTAGTTATTTCTATTAATTAAAAAAAACCCTTTCTTTTCAAATATATATTATGTGGTGCTTCCATGTTAGATTGGTTGCAGAGCATGATTAAAGCCCAGCACTGCCTGCTTTCTTATTGGACTATTTTAGTGAATAAGGTAACGTTTTGTCCAATCATCCAAACACATGCAAATTTACTTTTTTTAATTTCTGTTAAACAGGTTTGCAAAAGTGAACGCACCATGTTTCCGAAGGGCTGTATTTATGATAAAATTGTAGAGCTATTTGTCCTGTGAAATTGCATGTACACACCGTGCAAATGGAGGGGACATCACATTTTCTCTTATGAATCAATAAAATACCACATCATGGTAGCTGATGATCATAGAAAATTAATACTAATTTACTATAATTGTCAGATCCATCTAGTGGCTAAAATGTGGTATTTTCCTGAGCAGATTTGTTTTTCATGAATGCATACCATTCAGCTTGGAGAGAGAAAATTGTCTACTAACATTCAGTTTTGCCCCCAGTCTCACTGACCGAATGTACCTACAGTTTCACAAGGTAAATAGCTCTGTATATGTTTAAGAATACGTCATTACGTAATCATTCTCTTCTATACTCCCTAAGTAAATTAACCTCCTTAACTTCATTTAGTCTATTTTACGGGGCTAGGACTGCATTTACATTTTGGGAGCATTTTGGCACAAATATCTGGCGCTTTGAAGTGTAACTCTAAAATTCTTATTTTCCTTTAAGAAAAGATCAATATTTTATTGCTAAATTTGTAACGACATCAGCCCATTTTCTTCCTATAGCAGTGAATAGTAGAGGCAACACTTCAGAGCGTCCACCACTGCAAGTGCTGACAATGCCAGCATATGTAACCCCACACCAAAGAGTACTTCCTCTGTTGACATAGGAATGCTGCCAGTCCACCGCTACTACACAGACAGAAGGAAGGACTAGTGAGGTCTAGGTGGTCATAAGAGCTCAAAGAAAAATACAGGATGAAATGTACTGATAGTTGGAGCGCTTGAGTTGTGTTTCATATTTATTTATTATAGCTACTTATAAAACATCATCCATTTACACATATATTGTACATTCACATCAGTCCCTGCCCTCAAGGAGCTTACAATCTAAGGTCCCAAACTAGCATTTATACATATATACACATACTAGGGCCAATTTAGACAGGAGAAAATTAACCTACCACCATGTCTTTGGAGTGAGGAAGGAAACCAGAATACCTGTAGGTTACAGGCACAGGGAGAACATGAAAAACAAACAAAAGATTTCCCAGCACACAGTATGCTGGTAGAACATGCAGGCACAGGGAGAACATGCAACCTCCATGCAGGTAGTTGAGATTCGAACCAATGACCCTAGTGGTGCTATGCAGAAGTGATAATTACTTAACCCCTGTGCTGTCCATAGTAGACTCATAATCTACTTTAGGCCCCGCTTATTAATAGGCCACACTCTTAGCCACACCTCTGATGCTTGAGGAACAAGTCTTCCTTTTCTGACCTTTTCCACAGGTGAGTGTGCCTCAGTGAAGCAGAAAGCAGTCTATGATGCCCATCACCTGCTGAGTGTCATTCAACCGAGAAGACTGAGGACATCTAGAGACAAAAAGAGGAGGCCTGTGAATGCTGAACAATGCACTGGGTGGATTAAGGAGCAGAGACCTGTAATGCACACAATGCATTGGACAGTCAGGAGGCCTGTTAATGCTGCACAGTGCTCTGGAGGGTGGTCTGAGGAGGCCTGCAATACACACAGTGCTCTTGGCAGTCAGGAGGTGTGTAATACACACTTGTCAGCATTTATAGGCCTTCCGACTGTCCAGAGCACTGTGTGCATTACAGTGCTCTGGGAAGTCAGGGGACAGTCAGGGGGCCATTCAGGGGGCCTCTAGACAGTCCCGACTGTCCAGAGCACTGTAATGCACACAGTGCTCTGGACAGTCGGAAGGCCTATAAATACTGCACAAGTGTGTATTACACACCTCCTGACTGCAGCCAGGGGGACTGTAACGCACACTGGTGCAGCATTTACAGGCCTCCCGATTGCCCAGAGCACTGAGTGCATTACATGCCTCCTCAGACCACCCTCCAGAGCATTGTGCAGCATTTACAGACCTCTCAAATGTCTAGAGCACTGTGTGCATTACAGGCCTCCTCAGACTACCCTCCAGAACACTTTGCAGCATTTACAGGTCTCCCGAATGTGCAGAGCACTGTGTGCATTTCAGGCCTCCTCAGACCACCCTCCAGAACACTTTGCAGCATTGACAGGCCTCTTGACTGTCCAGAGCACTGTGTGCATTAGAGGCCTCTCAGAACACCTTCCAGAACATTGTGCAGCATTAACGGGCCTCCTGACTGTCTACAGCACTGTGTACATTACAAGTTTCCTCAGACCACCATCCAGAGCACTGTGCAGCATTTACAGTCCTAAAATTATTTTAGTTGACTAAAATACGACTTAAATTAAAACGTAATTTTAGTCAACAGACTATTACTACAACTAAATCAAAATTTGATGTCAAAATTAACACTGATGAGTGGAACCGCTCCAGAAAGCCCCAAAGTTTGCAGAAACGTAAGATCCCGCTATGTGAAGATGTGAACGGGGGCCTGACAGCTGAATGTCTCTGTCCACTTCCTCCTATGTACTTGTATAATCACGGCTATATACAATGCAATCTGATTGTACCATTTCCTTTATATTTACCTGAATTATGGAATACCTGGACCCCTCTGAACAATCCATTCAATTTGTACCAAATCAGATAGGCTCTTGCACTACATAGATGATGGGAGATCTAAAGGAGATTGTGCAAGCAGATTGTAATGTGTATGGTCACCTTAAAATGATAGTAAATTCTCTTTTCTATTAAAATAACAAACATGTTATATTGACCTGCTCTGTGCAGTGGTTTTGCACAGGGCAGCCTGAATCCTCCTCTTCTCAGGTCCCTGGCTGGAGTTCCTGGCCCCTCCCTCCTGTTGAGTGCCCCCACAGCAAGCAGCTTTCTATGGGGGCACCCAAGCCTAGCTGCATCTCTGTGTATCCATTCAGACATAGAGCTGCCTTTGGACCCCGCCCCCTCTCTCTCCTGATTAACTGAGTTTGATTGGCAGCAGTTTGAGCCATTGGTGCTGCTGCTGTGTCTCAGCCAATCAGGAGAGAGAGTCCGGAACGGTCATGGCACCCGTGCATATCGCTGGATAGAGATGGGACCTTGGGTAAGTATTAGGGGGGCTGAGGGGGGCTGAAGGGGGCTGCACACAGAATGCTTTTTATCTTAATGCATAGAATGCATTAAGATTTAAAAAAAACTTCTGCCTTTACAACCACTCCGAGGCTGGGTTTACACTATATTACGCGACAGTAGTACAAGTAGACAGTAGATCCTACTTTGCATGCGACATCAGTCCTACATTGGTCCTACATTGGTCCTACATCCATCCGACTTTCATGAACAGGATACTACTTTGAGACTTTTCAGATAGTTTTGATTGGTCAAAGGACAAGTCATACTCACACACAATGGGAGGGGCTACAGCAGGGGGCAGGAAATAACACAATTTCGGATGCCAAAGTCAGATGGTTAGGACAAGGATCCGACTTTGATCCTACTTCAATGATAGTCAATGGGCTGAAGTAGTATCAAAGTCGGACCAAAGTAGTACAGGCAGCATTTTCAAAGTCGGACCGACTTGTGTCAGACCAGTTAAGACGGCTCTCATAGGGAAACATTGATTTTCACACGTCATGCGACATGAGCTCCCAATGTCGGAGCGTTTGTCATACCAGTGTGAACCAGGCCTTAGGGAAGAAGTAGGTGGTGGTATAATAATGAGGGAGGTGTGATCCAGAATGATAATATACAGCCCATCACACCCTTTTCTGTGATGCAAAAACGCAGTTTTGAAACTCGGACAGAAACATGAAATTTCAAACCTTTTTTGGATAAGGTAAGTGAGAAATAAGAACACTGGGATTGCTGGGCCAGAAATGATATTACAAAAGGCTTCTATTTATTATGAAAAGTGAAATTCTGCCCGAAAAGGTGAACTTATCCTTTAAACCTCAGCTGGGAGACTCATTATTTTTGATTTTACACAAAGGCGGGCTTTAACATAAGGATAAAAAATTGGCTCTCACCTGCAATAACTGTCTTTCCTTTATGAAAATAAGGATCCTCCGTTGTTAGCTTTGTGAATAAAACTTTTATGGCGGATGAACTCCGTTGAGCCGCACATAAAAGAAATGATTAAAAAAGGCAAACATGTTATAACCAGAATATTGCTGCAATGTGTATATAAGCGGAACTTTCTAACAGTTTTTGTCTGCAGGCTTTGCTTATATAGGAGCCAGTGTTACTGCAACAGAGACCAGGACTCATTGTGCTAGGGGGCTCCTATCTGTGTTGTAGGGATGTTGACATTGCTTCTGTAGAAATAAACATGTGGCATTATTTATACCTCTATAGAATGGGGCTGTATAAACAATCCTGCTGATTTTTTCACAGGCTTCTTTTAGGCTCCTTTTACACAGAGCGGATCCGTTTTGACGGACTATGCTTGCTCAGCGGGGGATCCCTCTATTGATCCCCGCTGAGCAGGCAGATGACAGGTCCCCTCCACTCACTGTGCTGAGACAAACCTATATTTATATATAAACGGTTTTCATCTGTTCCCAACCCAGCAGGTCTTGTCGGAACGGATGCCAGGTGGGTCTCAGCGGAGACATCTCCACTGATATCTATCCCCCCATAGATGTCAATGGGTGGCACGATCGGATCCGCCTCCCCATAGAAGCCAATAGGGGGCCTGATTGGATCTGCCTGACAAATACACAGGCAGATCTGATTGGTCCGACCATGTGAAAGGGGCCATAGGGTCCCTATTGACAGGTTTTGGTTCACATTAGAACTATGATTTTCTTCATACAAGTCAATCAGAATGCAAAATCAGTCTGAAGCAAACTGATGCAGTTTAGGAAGTCAACTGCATGTCAATTGACATGTGAAGAAACTCTGAATGGTCTCTCGGAAGCATCTCCAATTTATCTCCAGTGCAAGTGGAATGTACCTAAATTCAAGATGTACTTGTCCCTTGACACTTGCCCAAAGTCTGTTTACTCTAGCACTTATGGAGCTGCTTTAATTCCTCCTGTATCAATATAAAAATGCTACTGAAATGTTTATAGAAATGAGGCTTGGGTTTAGGCTTACTTGGGGTCGAGCCAGATCCTGCATGATGATGATTTGTGGTCTCGGAAAACTAAAAAGGGATTTCTGCCACTTACAGTACACATGACCGGACTTTTTGACGGACAAGGTCCGGCGGACAATCCGACGGACTTTGCAGCTGAGGTTCACCGGACTTTCAAACAAACAGACTTGGCCACACATGATCACTCTGATGGATTCGAAAGTGATGATATGGAATAAGGACGTTAATAGCCAGTAGCCAATAGCTGCCCTAGCGTTGGTTTTAGTCCGTTGGACTAGCACACAGACGACCGTATTTTCCGACCAGGCTCGAGTCCGTCGGAAAGATTTGAAACAAATTTTATTTCTAGTTCCACCGGATTTTTGGGAAAAAAAAGTCCACTTGAGCCCACACACGATTGAATTGTCAGACGGATTCAAGCCCGCCGGGCTAAGTCCGTTGAAAAGTCCAGTCGTGTGTACGCGGCATTCACCAGACTTGTTGCTTTGTTACCACAATTTACTGCAAGGACCTTTGCGTTTAGGTGATCTTGCTTAGAAGGCTCAGTAATGGGAGTTTTGTCAAGGTCCGTACACGCAATCACAAAATCGTGCAAAAAAAATACCCCTATCGAAGCAATCTGATGTTTAGCTTTCGAGAGCCAATCACAAATACAAATACAATACAATACATTACATCACTTTCACATTTTTATTGTGTTGTACGAGAATTTTCGTAACTTTTAATAACCTCTTAATTTTCGATATGGAGACTAGAATGCAAACAAAATGGTAATTTGTCCAATAATCTCACCATGTGTACAGGGCTTTATGTTTCTCTCACTTAAAAACGTGGGTATAGAGCAGCCATAGTTGCAGTGCATTGGAAAATGATAGGGAAAGCTGATAAATTTTACAGATATTAGGCCCTGTTCATACCTGAGCATTTTTCAGCTCATAAAAACACCCAACAAGCAAAATGCCATTCACTTCAATGGCCCCTGTTCACATTTGAGAGTTTTGTCTCTATTATTATTGGGAGCCTTTTTCTTTTATTTTGTAGATATTTTGAAGTCAGCGGTTTTGTTGCCAGGCTTCCCTAAATAAATAGTAATTAGTTTTAGGGGGCAGTATTTTGGGGAATTCATTCACTTTGGGGGTATATTTTGAGTTGCTGTTTATACAAACTTTTTTATGTTAAACAAGCATTTATTTCAGGGGTGGTATTTTGGAGTTTTTGTTTTGTTTTACGGGTTTATCGATTTTTATTTTATAGTGATTGGGCATTTTTTTTATTTTTATGGGGCTCAAAAAGCAGCATACGTTTTGTTATCAAACTGTTCTGGTCACTGCCTTTTGTTTGTGGCACATCTTTTGAAAGAAAAATCCTCCCAGAAAAGTAAAAGCAAAATCACTGTGCACCAACATCACCTCACACTATCACCCATATTCACTGCACTCCTCATCCCCATATTAAGAATACAAATTTGGCATACCCTCCTTTTTATTTTTTATTAAAACTGTCCTGCTGCTGACCAATTTTACACTGCTCTATTATCTTCAGTATCCCAATTCTAGTATTAAAACCCCAGCCTTTTTGTCTCTAGTAAATTTGGGCCTAAAATTGCTATTTAACATTTCCCAGCTGCTGCCTGATTTTACATTGTTGTGTCATCTGTGGGCACTTCATTTATGTGGTAAAACTCCTTCCTTTGTCCTTTGTATCTAGTAAATTTAGGCCTATATTGCTGTTTAAAATGTTCCTGATTGTTGGCATGGTGTAACCAGCATACCCAAAAACTGAGTCAACACACATTGGTAGTTAAAAGTTAAAAGAAATTGAATGATCACAGAAATAAGGTCCAAAAAAGAAGAAAGCCACACACCTATGCCATTGCAATATATTTGTATTTAGCAATAAAGGAAACACACTTCAGCACCACCTGGAGACTACTCCTCCTTGACATGTTTCGTCCTTTTTATGTGTCTTCAACAGTAACACTGACAATACAAGTATCCTTTAAATAACATGCTTATGTGATTCCTTGAGTCTGTACATGGTGTTATGCCACAGTCCCATTAACAGTTTTAGTGACAGAATACAGGCTCATTTTTGGCTCTGGAATTTTTTTGTATTTCTTTTTCTTTCTTTTTATTTTTTTTTCTTTTGCTACCGCTGTATGCAAATGTGGCTTACAATGATCCCTTTTCTTTTTCAAAGAAAAGGCCTTTTTTAGGTTGTTCTGGCAGCTACACTTTTTCATGAAATGGTAATAGGTTCACTTTGACGAGCAGAATGAAATTGGCCAGTGGTTCACTGAGGCCGGCATTTTAGGGAGAATTTGCCAAAATTTTCTAGAGGAAAAGAATGTGCGCAGCGTTTTACTACAGGAATTAATTCACTGCAGATGACACAAGGCTAGGCCTGAATTTACTAACTTTTAAGAACACAAGCTGAGGCTTTACTACCAGAAATAAAATATAAAAATAATACTGCAGAAAATATAACAGTGTCAAATTTGGCCAGCAGAAGGTCTGTTTTAATTAGAGATAATAGGCTTAACTGGTTAGTACTTTTAATTTATCTATTGGGTAGGAGGTGCAGGGAACATCAGTGATATAATTTGAGTTGTTTTTTGTGCACACTGTTCTTGCACTTGCCCACTTTGTTAAGAAAAGCCTTGCAGAAAAAACAGTTTCACCTAAAATAAAGAACCTGCTAACATAAAATAAAAAACAATATATTCCCAAAATACTGCCCCTAAACAAAAGCCAATTTTAAAGAGAAGCCTTGAAGCAATAAAATAAAAAAATAAAAAGAATAAAATGAAAACCAAAAGTTCCCATATTAAAAAGAAAAAAAAACACTACCAATTAGAACTGATCCAGAGTTACCTAAATAACACTAACCTCTCCCTAGGCAGTTTCTCCACAACAGTTTCCATTAAAGTAATACTATGGCTGTTCTATGCCCCCACTTTGAGTGGTTTCTGAAGAATGACGACAAGCAGTGAGGAGACATTGGGGTTGATTAACTGAAAGCAAATACACTGTACACTTTGCACTTTGCAAGGGCAGTTGCTCCAAAGCTTAGTAAACGAGGTAAAGCTTCACTTTGTAAAGAATACCCAATCAGATTCAAGGAATATAAAAAAAAAAAGCATTTTTGCTTGCACATGATTGGATGATGGAAGTCATCAGAGCTTCTGCTCATTTACTAAGTTCTGGAGAAATTGCTCTTGCAGAGGGCAACTGCACTTTGCAAAGTACACAGTCTACTTGCCTTTAGTAAATCAACCCCATTGCATTGCCTCCACACTGCCTGCTTTACCCCTTGAATTCTGCCCTAGCCTGCTGCAACTGCGAGTATTGCATGCAGTGGTAGGGCACTTGCAGAACAGCCCAATTCACTTAAATTAGTTATGTTCAAAGGTGTACTAAAGCATCGCAGCCATGGAACGTGTACACCCCCGCCTGATACCTCTGTAGCTAAAGGGGGTAGCGGTTGAGGGCAGTAAAAAAATGGCTTAAACATGGGGTTTAACTGCAAATGTAAACACACACTTTATAGTAAAGAAACTTGCTTATCCAAAACTCCCTTATTGGTAATTTTAAGCTTGTTGGCCATAGTTTAAAGGTCATTCAGTGTATTATGTTTTTAAAAATGTTCTACTCTGTGAATCAGCAGGGCTGCAAATCCTGAACCTGCAAGTTTGCTTAAATTCATGGCAGTGGTGAACCCAAACCCTCACCAGGAGGTAGACATGTGCACCGTCAATAAATTTGTTAAGTTTCATTCTGTTCTGTTTCATATTAGCCGTTAATTCGTATTTCGTAATTCGTGTCCGAAATTCAATTTGGATTCGTACGAAATACGAATTTTTGTTAGGTTTGTTAACTTTTCATTACAATTACGAATGTTTGTTATGATGAATTTATCATTATGAGGGGCTCCCGCCATCCCTGTGCTGTGCTCATTATGAGGGGCTCCCACCATCTCTGTGCTGTGCTGACTTCCTGGGTTTCATCATAACGAATAATCGTAATTAACAGAAATTCTTATTTTGTCCGATTTTGAATCTCCCATTGACTACCAGTACCAGTCTACCACTCCCATATTAAAAAGGTCATTTTCCCAACCCTCACTCAGCAGCAGAAGAAAACCTCTGATTGGTCAACAAAACACCAGTCCCGTTTCCGTTGTAACGGAATTTGGACCTAAATTCTTAAATGAAATTTTGTATTCCATACAAAATTCGGAAGCATAGCAATTCGTGTTTCGGATCCTCCCGAATGTACGAATTTACGGAAATTCATACGAATTTTTGATTCGTCTACCAGGAGGGAAGAATTATTTTTGTGGGTGATCACAGTTCTTCCAAGTATCTGATCAGTCCTGCCCTGGCTTAACTTTGCCAACTTTGCCACCTTTTTATATGATGCATTATTCCTTTGTGAAGGGACATAGATATGCAATTAGAATTCAGTGGTATGTAGAAATATTCTTAGCTGTAAAATGAAACCTGTCATGCAGTAGTAAAACTCAATAAGCGGTACAGTTACCTGTGTAAAAGCTGAATTGAATTGGCATGCATATTTCATATTGTGCACACATTTCATAAGGAACAGGAAGCTAATCCCTTTTACTAGTATTGAAAATGCTGTAAATGAAGTGTTGTGGGAAGAAATGAAAGTGATGCCATAAATGAATTTGCACTTGATGTCTGTAGTGCATGTTGGGACAATATCTGCAGGCCAATAAAGCATGCTCCTACCAGTACAGTATACAGTTTACCCATCTCTATAATGTTCATTAATCTTTAATCTCATAGAAAATTGTAACTTTTAATATAATTTTAAAAATAATTTTCAGTATTTTTAAATCTGCAGGTCTCAATGAATTAATAAAAGGCAATCCTGCCATGAAGGTTCTTGCTCAGACGTTTCCTGTTATGGGGTGACACCCACAGCTTAGTTCCTGGCACCAAATTGCTGTCCTACATTGTCACTCTGTCACACAGGATTCCAGTAGAGAATATAACTGGACATACTATTTCTCATTGTCACTATCAGGAATCCCACACTTAAGTGTTTTTTAAAGGCTCAAGTTTTTCATACCTTCATACATTCCATGTATGAAGGTAAAAGCCATTGGCTGTCAATCACAGTCAGTGAACCAATGAGGAGAGAAAGGGCCGTAGAATGGAATGGACATGTAGAGCCGCAGTTCAGGAGCGAGCCTGCTTGGGTGCCCCATTGCAAGTTGCTTGCTGTGGGGGCACTCAGCAGGAGGGAGGGGCCAAGAGTGCTGGCGAAGGAGCTGAGAAGAGGAGGATCAGGGCTGCTCTGTGCAAAATCACTGCACAGAGCAGATGAGTATAACATGTTTATTTCATTAAAAAAAAAGCCTTTAGTATCATTTTAAGCCTCATACAAATGATAAGAATATTGGACAAATGATCGTCCATTTTTTTTGCATGCTAGTGTCATATGGAAAGCGAATAGGTTACTAAATTTACAACAGAATACTACTTTGGAAGAGATGTAATGTATTATATTGCACTGTAATGTATTCTTTAATTTACAAGTGTGCATGGTCTTGGTCACACAATTTTTTTTTTAACAAATACCATACTAATTGCACGAAAATCGTTCATTCTGTTATCGTATGAGAAAAATGTTCATGCCTGTCCCTTTGGATATTTTTGCATGAACTGTTATGATCATCTGTCGAAAGCTGTGTACTAATGATCAGATTATCAGATGATTGCTCTCAAAGTGCTATTTTTCATCCAATTTTCTTATCCTGAGTACTAGGCATTAGTAATAATGACATGTAGTCACTGCTGGAGCATATGCATGTAGACAGACGGGGGTTATTTACGAAAATTGGAGAGTGCAACTCTGTATAGAAACCAATCAGCTTCCAGGTTTTATTGCCAACGTTTAAAGTGGAAGTAAACCCTCCTATCGTGTTCAGCCAAGGAAGCTGCCACTTGCCTACAGGGCACTTCCACCCCCTTCCTGCCCAGGCCATTTTTCAGCTTTCAGCGCTGATGCACTTTGAATGACAATTGCGCAGTCATGCTATACTGTACCCAGATTACATTTTTATCATTTTCTTCACACAAATAGAGCTTTCTTTTGGTGGTATTTAATCACTGCTGTTTTTTTTTATTTTCTACAAAAAAAATAAAATTGATGTGCAGCAGTGATGGTCGTAAATTTAGTAACCATTCATTTTCCATATAACACTAGCATGCAAAAAAACCGGATGATCATTCATCCAATATTCTTTTGTACGTGGCTTAAAATTATATTAAAGGCTTTATTTAAAAAAAAATTGGGCAGCACTGATAGGCAGGACTGATAGCCAGCCCAGACTGGCATCACTAATGGGCACTGATTGGTGGCACTTGTGGACAGTGGTGGGCACTGATTGCTGGCAGTGGTGGGCACCCATCGCTGGCACTGATTACATGTGTAGATGTCTCTTGTGAGGAGATGCCGCTGATCGTCTCTCTTCGCTGCACACTCTGTCAGTGGGAGGTGAGGAGGGCCGATTACTGACACCTCCGTGTTTGCATGTGACCGGCTGTGATTGGACACAGCTGGTCACATGGTTAAAGATCCACAGACATGGCTCTTTACAGAGATCGGGGTCACGCCATGTCCTAGCAACACGGCGCGCCCCGATCGCCATACTGTGTGCCCCCTCGGGCGCGCAACTGCGGCCGTTCTAGGACACCGTCATATGATGTCGTCTCAGAACAAGAGCCGCACCGCCTCGCCATCATTTGACAGTGGGCGGGCGCAACTAGTTAATCTACAACTGCCATGATGCTACACATGTTATCAGTTATGACACCAGCCATTGGATGGTTTGAAAGTTTGGTTGAGAGTACAACCAATGGAAGTGTTAGATTTCCATCAGGTGCTGGAAATGTAACAGTTTTTTTTAAACTGTTATTGGATGGGTTTACTTCCGCTTTAATTAAACAAGCTAAAGTTAGAAGCTGGTTGGCTACCATGCACAGCTGCACCAGATTCTGTCTGCACCAGTTTTAGTATATCAACCCCACAGCGTCTGCAAAGATGCGGGAGAAAATCATCAGCACTGAGTTACAAAAAAAAGGATGAAGAGGTGAAAACGGTATTTTCTAAAATAATAAAGAAAAGAAAATACTATTTGTTTATGATATACAATGCATAAGCAAACTAAAGGTTGTCCAGTTAGGGTATAAGTGTGTAGGGCTGGTGCAAGAATTTTTGACACCCTAGGCAAAACCTCATTTTGCCGCCCCCATTGGCTCTGCCCATGACCCCACCCCCTTTGCAATATGTGACCCACCTGACCATTACACATACACTGACCCACCTGACCATTACACACACACTGACCCACCTACTTGACACATACACTGAACTACCTGACCATTACACATACACTGACCCACCTACCTGACACAATACACTGACCTACCTTACCATTACACATACACTGACCCACCTACCTGACACAATACACTGACCTACCTGACACATACACTGACCTACCTGACCATTACACATACACTGACCCACCTACCTGACACAATACACTGACTCACCTACCTGACACAATACACTGACCTACCTACCTGACACATAGACTGACCTACCTGACCATTACACACACACTGACCTACCTACCTGACACATACACTGACCTACTTGACAATTACACGCACACACACAGACCTACCTACCTGACACATACACTGACCTACCTACCTGACACATAGACTGACCTACCTGACCATTACACACACACTGACCTACCTACCTGACACATACACTGACCTACTTGACAATTACACGCACACACACAGACCTACCTACCTGACACATACACTGACCTACCTACCTGACACATACACTGACCTACCTGACCATCACACACACGCACACACACACACACACACTGACCTACCTGACCATTACACACACACACTGACCTATCTGACCCTTACACACACTGACTTACCTACCTGACACATACACTGACCATTACACACACACACACACACACACACACACACACTGACCTACCTACCTGACACATACACTGACCTACCTGACCATTACACACACACTGACCTACCTACCTGACACATACACTGACCTATCTGACCATTACACACACACACTGACCTACCTGACCATTACACACACACTGATCCACCTACCTGACACATCCACTGACCTACCTGACCATTGCACACACACACTGACCTACCTACCTGATACATACACTGACCTACCTGACCATTACACACACACTGACCTACCTTACCATTACACACACACTGACCTACCTACCTGACACACACTGACCTACCTGACCATTACACACACACACTGACCTACCTACCTGACCATTACACACACATACTGACCTACCTGACCATTACACACACACACAGTGACCTACCTACCTGACACACACTGACCTACCTACCTGATACATACCCTGACCTACCTGACCATTACACACACACTGACCTACCTTACCATTACACACACACTTATCTATCTACCTGACACACACTCACCTACCTAACCATTACACACACTGACCTACCTACCTGACCATTACACACACATACTGACCTACCTGACCATTACACACACACACTGACCTACCTACCTGACACACACTGACCTACCTGACCATTACACACACACACTGACCTAACTGACCATTACACACACACACACACACACACACACACACACTTACCAACCTGACCATTACACACACACTGACCTACCTAACTCCTGTTTCCTGCACTACTCAATCCACCCCCCCCCACCCCACACACAGCTTGCTGTAGATAGGGATGATCCACACTCCTCCTTACCTCAGCTTCATCGACCATTACATCCGGGGTTCTCCTCAGCACTAGGCGGGCAGTGTTGCTCTGGTGTTCCCGCTGGCCGGGAGGTCAGCTAACAGATGCTGCACCTCTCGATGCTCTGATCTCCACTGAGCCCCGCCCCTCCGCTGCACACACACAGACACCCAGCGCCACTCCAGAGGCACAGGCTGGAGCAAAGGAGTCCTGAAGTGGCGCTGTGGGCTTTTACTCTGTGAAGAGAGCGAGGGAACAGCGGGGCGCTCAGCGGGACACATTAGGGGATTGGAGGCATGCAGATGTGTTCTCGGGACAGAGACCGTAGCTGCGCCCTGGGGGGTAGTGCGCCCTAGGCAGCTGCCTACTCCACCCAGTGGTAGCACCGGCCCTGTAAGTGTGGACCTGGAGGATGGATAGATAAGGCTGGCCATAGACATTCAAAGATGTCCAACCACTAAGATTTTCCTGTTAAAAGATCTCATCATACAAAAAGCATGCGGCGGGAGGGGGTTTGGAGGCTGGTGGTGGAAAGAATTAGCCAAAGACTTCTAGTGCTAAAATGTTTTTGGGAAATGAATATGGCCTATATTGGTATTTCACCCACAGCTGATCTGAGCGCCCATATACATGTAGATCATAATACAGTATGATCCAGCTACAAACAAGTTGGGAATCAATAATATCTAGTGTATGGGTACTTAAATGGCTGGCATATAAATAGAAGAGACTGTAACTGTCAGTTCTAATATTTGTATGATGCAAATGCAAGTTTTTTTAATGTTTCATTTCATGTAAGGTTTTTTTACTATATCATACAATGAATGATAATACAATTTACGGCATCTAGTAGAATTACTGGGTTTATTTAAAAGCTTAAGAAAAAAATCACTGACTAGGTTAAATGTGCAGCAATCCGTATTAACCATTCTGATCTCAAAATTTCGAAAGTACAAGGAGCAATTATTATTAGTTTCTGTAGGTTACTACACTTTGTACACTAATCTGTCTTATTCAATAATGCCATGTAAATTATACATACTAATAGTGTTCATTAAATTAGGGCAAACCTCGCAGTTGTTCTGTTTGACAAAAGTGCCATGCTCCAAGTTTCTGCTGACACTGACAGGTTATTATTAATTCCAGATTATTAACTGGTGAGACACATTTGAAACAGGGGCATGGGTACTTTTTATGTAGCGGAGACTCAACATGGGGTTAATTGATGTATGCATGTGCAAATTAAATTTTCTAGGTGACATTCTGCAAACATAGAAATGTTATGCACAATTATTCTCAACAGCATGACATAACAGAAATATAATTGGCTTAGGTATGCTTAGAATTTTAAACAAATCAGTGCACCTATTGAGTAATGATTTGGTTAACTTCTGGAATTATTTGTGCTCACTCTCTGAAAATCTTTCTGTTAAGGACACCTGGAGTAACTGGAGAAATCATTGTAAGCATCCCAACATATGTGCCATTTTTTCCTGCCCCTGAACAATGTGGCTAATAGTGCATTCTGCCAAACAAGAACTGTCATTGATCAAACTGGTATTAAACCCAAAACCAAAAATGTCATAAAACAATCTGCTAACATTCTACGAGGAAGTGAGCTGCCATCTAGACAGGGGAGGCCGATGGATTTAGTGAACAGGCATACCCAGCTTTTAAGTGCGGTACACAATGGGGTTTATTTACTAAAGCTGGAAAGTCAGGCTCACTTCTACATAGAAACCAATGTGCTTTTAACCCCAGCTTGATCAATTAAAGCGGGAGTCCACCGGGACTCCGCGTTTTTTTTTTTTTTTTTTAAAAGCCAGCAGCTACAAATACTGCAGCTGCTGACTTTTAAATAGTGACACTTACCTGTCCAGCGCGCCCGCGATGTCGGCACCCGAAGCCGATCGCTCGCTCGGCTGCCGGGTCCCGCCGCCATCTTGGGTATGGGAATCAGGAAATGGAGCCTTTCGGCTTCATTTCCCGGTTCCCTACTGCGCATGCGCGAGCCGCGCGGCGCAATCCGAATGGTCCCCGCTGCCTCTGGGAGCTGTGTGTTTCCCAGCAGGCAGCGGGGCACTTGCTGAAGGGGGCGGGCGCTTGCGGAACGGGGCGTAACGTATACCCCGTTCCGCAGAGAGCTAGCCCGGAAGTGGGTGCAGTTACCTGGATTATCCAGGTAACTGCACCCCCCTCCCCCCTGAAAGGTGCCGATTGTGGCGCCGGAGGGGGGGGGGATTCCGATGAGCGGAGGTCCATTTTAGGGTGGACCTCCGCTTTAAGCTTTGGTAATAAAACATGGAAGCTCATCGGTTTCTATGCAGAAGTGAGCCTGATTTCACACTTTCCAGCTTTAGTAAATAAACCCCATTGTGTACTTAAAAGTGGGGTATGCCTGTATCTGGATTTTTCAAAGGTATTTGATACAGTCCCCCAGAAACACTTTATTTACAATCCGAAGTCTACAGGCATGGACCTTTAGGTTTGTGCTTGGGTAAAAAAACTGGTTACAGGGGCGTGTCCAAAGAGTGGTGGTAAATAATGTGTACACAGGCTGGTCTAGAGGAGCGAGTGGGGTACCCCAAGGTTCTGTCTTGGGGCCAATTGTATTCAATGTATTCATAAAGGATATAGAGGATGTGATAAATAGCTTAACCTCAGTTTTTGCGGGCAACATAAAAATAAGCGGGGCAATGACGTTGCATCAGGATATGGAAATTGTACAGAAAGACCTGAAACAAAATAATGGAGTGGACAACCACACGGCAAATGAGGTTTAATGTGGAGAAATGTAAAGTAATACACTTGGGGCCAAAAACATAAATAGCGCAAGACCCACTGGGGGAATTAAGGATGGAGAAAGATCTGGGGGCCCTATTAGATGACAGATTGAGCAATAGCATGCAATGTCAAACTGCAGCTACCAAAGCCGGCAGAATATTAGCATGCATTAAAAAAAGGGGATGTACTCCAGGGATAAAACTATAATCCTGCCACTTTTTTAAAACTCTGGTTAGGCCACATTTGGAGTATTCTGTCCAGTTCTGATCACCAGTCCTCAGAAAGGATGTGCTGGAGCTGCAGAGAGTCCAAAGAAGGGCAACAAAACTAATAAAGTGACTGGACACCCTCAAGTATGAGTAACGACTACAAGCAGTAAATGTATTCTCACTGGAGAAACGACGCTTAAGAAGGGACATGATAGTGATCTACAAATAGCTCAATGGCGATCCCAGCATAGGAAAAAACGATTCAGTCTCAAGGAGTGGCGGAGAGGACACAGGGCCTCACAATGAGATTGGAGGAGAAGCAGTTTAACCTTAAACTGCGCAGGGGGTTTTTCACTGTCATAGGCAAGACCATGGAAATCTCTTCCACAATCGGTGGTGGCAGCATGGTGTATGGATATTTTTAAAAGATGCTTTGATGTGCATCTTAGAGAGCACAACATACAGGGATATAGAAAATAATTGTAGACACTGACACTCATGCACCTACACGGGTTGAACTGGATGGACTATTGTCTTTTTCTCAACCTTACCTACTATGTAACTATATATATTGCAGCTTAGCGGTCGTTAAATGTGATGGCTGCATCAGTTTTCTTTTCTTTGAATATGCCCTCCCCTCTGTTTTCACCTGGTGATCTGGCCAGTAACACACCTCCTGCATTAGAGTGCCCCCACTCTGGATGAAGGAGCAAAGCTGACACTTTTGGACAACAGCATTGTGAGTTTGGAGGGAAGGGAGTGTTAGATGCACTAGCAGATTCACTAACAAACTGAAGACAAACTCCATCTCACATTTTTTTAAGCAGTTGCAGTAACAGATGTTTTTTCTTTTGGGATAAAGGTTTTACATGAATAAATAAAAGCTGATTGTGGTAAGACTCCCTGTCAGTGGTAAATGGTTTGCCCCAACCCTCGAGCTGCCATTTTTTTTAGCAGAGCTTGTTCTGTTGCAAAACAACAAACTTACTGGCTGGATCACCAGATGAAAATAAAGAAAATAAAGCCTAAAAAGAAAACTAATGCAGCTATCACATCTAAGCATTTGTAAGCTGCAATATAATAAATGTTTGCTCTTGGGTTTAATACCACTTTAAGCATTGTTTGCATAAACTGTCCCTAGTAAAGGTGTATGTCACCCTCCTAGGTAGGTGCTGGGTTAGGTAAATTTAGTTATTAGCTCTACTTTAATCAGTTCAGCTACTTGTGGTTATTTCTGTTCTGTGTCTTCCTGGTTGTAGGATTGGCTACTTCCCCCTGCCTTCTGGAGAGTTCTAGAAAATAGAGGGTTAGGAGAGTAAAATCAGCAGCTGAATATTTACGCAGTCCCAGTCAATCCCTTGGAAAAGGTGCCCAAATGGTGGCTGGGAGTGAGCATAAATAGCTTGAGGCCTTGAACTGAGTGTGTCAGGAGGAGGAGATCTCAGCTTGAAGGGCTCCTGCCCTTCTGGGCAGTACAGCTGTGCTTTTCTACGCTCATTAAGGTCCCAGCTATGCTAGTTAGAGGTCAGGGGGGAACTATTCTACTGAACTTTGCCAGAGCTGACTGAGGGACTTCTTTTTTGGGGATCTGGTCTGGTGTAGTCACTGCAGAGGTGTCTGAAGGTTATTGGAAGAAGGCATACAATTATCCTAAGACATAGTGAGTACAGACCGGTGTGTGAGATCCCAGTGACTGTGTGCTGCCGCTGTCCATTTTGCACCAGAGTCAGCTTGTATTTAAAGTGGTAATTTTTCATGGTGTCCCTGTATAGCTAGGCCCATCATTTTATGCTGTAAGGACTGTGCTCAGAATCTCTAAGAGGAAGATAGGTGTCCTCAAGTTACTACTTAAAGTGGTTGTAAACCACTGGCTGTTTTTTTGTTACCTGCAAGGTAAAGGCATAATCTGCTAGTATAGTATACTATACTAGCATATTATGTGAAACTTACCTGAAAACTAAGCCCTTCAGTGATGCGATATAATCTTGGGAGGCATCGTTCATATTCACCCGTCTTCCTTCCAGGTCTGCAGACTCCGGCTTTGTGACTGGCTGGAGTCGCGATGAAGTCACTCCTGCTCATGTGCGGGGGAGCCGTCATTAATGGCACAGGTATCTAAAGGTATGGCATGGGTGGCTGTTCCTTCAGAGTGCATGCGCCGATGATGTTATTGGCTACAAGTAATGTTAATATCTACTAAACGGTGCATGTTTAGGAGATATTTACAGTACCTATAATTAAGCCTTATTATAGGCTTACCTATAGGTACAACTTATGGCTTTGAGTTTACTTCCACTTTAACGTTGCTGGAGCATCCCACAGTTACCCTGCATCCATCTAACTAAGGTTTTTCAATAAAGCAAGAAAAATAACACCCCTAGACTGATTATTGAGCTGACAGAGACTGGCTGCTAGATTACCCACTGGAGAAAGAACCTTGGGACCAGATCAGAGAGCCTTTTAGGCTGGGTTCACACTGGTACAACAAACGCTCTGACATGGGGAGCTTATGTCACATCATGTGTGAAAATCAATGTTTCCCTATGGGAGCCATCTTAACTGGTTCGATACAAGTCGGTCAGACTTTGAAAATGCTCCCTGCACTACTTTGGTCTGACTTTGATCCGACTTCAACCCATTGAATATCACTGAAGTCGGATCAAAGTCAGATCGCTATCTTAACTGATCCTACTTTGGCATGTGACTTGTGCTCTGATGATCTTGAAGGGGAATTCTACACCAAATAAAAAATAAAAAATCACGGATTCCCCCTCCAAAAGCATACCAGGCCCTTTGGTCTGGTATGGATTTTAAGGAGTACTTCCCACGCCAAAAAATGGCATGGGGGTTCCCCCCAAAATCCATACCAGACCATACCAGACCCTTATCCGAGCACACAGCCTGGCAGGCCAGGAAAGGGGGTGGAGACGAGTGAGTTGCCCCCTCCCTCCTGAACCATATCAGGCCGCATGCCCTCAACATGGGGGGGGGGAAAGTCGGAAGAGACGCCAGATTTTATTTTGTACACTTTTTTAGGTGAATGTGTACCCCATACTCATTCACATACGGTGAAGGGGCCCCCTTGTTAAAGGGGGCTTCCAGATTCCGATAAGTCCCCCCGCCTGCAGACCCCAACAACCAACGCCCATGGTTGTCGGGAAAAGGCCCTTGTCCCCATCAACATGGGGACAAGGTGCTTTGGGGTGGGGGGCACAGGGCCCCCCTGCCCCAAAGCACCTACCCCCCATGTTGAGGGCATGCAGCCTGGTATGGTTCAGGAGGGAGGGGGCCGCTTGCTCGTCCCCACCCACTTTCCTGACCTACCAGCCATGTGCTCGGATAAGGGTCTGGTATGGCTTTTGGGGGGGACCCTCACCCAATTTTTTGGCATGGGGGTTCGACTAAAAATCCATACCAAACCGAAGGGCCTGGTATGCTTTTGGAGGGGGAACCCATGCCGTTTTTAACTTTTTTTGTGTGGAGTTGCCCCTAAAGATTCAGGCTGGGCTCACATTGATACTACACACTGATACTAAACGACAGTCATACGACTGTCATCCTACTTTGCTCTGCGACATCAGCCCTACATCGGTCCTACATTGGTCCTACATCTATCCGACTTGAATGAATAGGATACTATTTTGATCCGACCTTGTGATGGTATGACTTGTCCTTCGACCAATCAAAACAATCCCAGTGTGACATAATCTACTTTTACTGCTGCTGTAATCACCATGTCAGATATCACGGCGGATGGTTAGGACAAGGATCCTACTTTGATCTGACCTCTATGATATTCGATGGGCTGAAGTAGGATCAAAGTCGGACCAAAGTAGTGCAGGGAGCATTTTCAAAGTCAGACCGACTTGTGTCGACCAATTAAGACGGCTCTCATAAGGAAACATTGATTTTCACACGTCATGAGCTCCTAATGTTGGAGCGTTTGTCGTACCAGTGGGAACCCAGCCTCATACCAGACAGTTAACAACAAAGCCTAGGGAATGCCCAGGAAAAAACCCCAAACCTACTTACCAACTAGCTCGCAGACAACAAAATTAACCTGTCTAACAGTATGTGTTAAAAACAGGGTTTACTTTGCACACATTTGCAAACGCATGCGTAAGCCACAGAGCCTCGTCATGGCACCTTGGTATCTGTGGTCCTAACACTAAAATATGAGTGCCCTCACAATGGAGGCACATGCATTCTGATGGCTAAATGTGGACAGGTGGCTGAAGGAGAGCCTACCCCTTCTTAAAGGTGCAGGAGCACCTTTTTGTTATCATACCAGACAGTGCCTGATATTGTCGGGGATCAAAGTCGGATCCCTGTTCTTTGAAGTCGGACGCATGTCAGCCTTCAAGTTGCAGGGCAATGTCGGATCCAAAGTGGTACGACTGTCGCGTCATACCAGTGTGAACCCAGCCTTAGGGAGTGAGCGCTACAGCTGCAGCTGCAGGGCACTGAATGGGCCACTTTTGGTTGATAGCTTCCTGGTAAGATTGCTTAGGTGATTCGGACTAGGATCCGAATACACCTGAGCTCATCCCTATTGCTGTTATTGACATTGATGAGCATGCCTGCCCAATGTATAAAAAGAAGAATAGGCTGCACACCACGATTGTGATCAAAAATCCTTTATTGGGACATCCCAGAGTGACACCACAAGAGCAGAGTGCCCGGTAGACGCATTTCACTTGATTATAAGTGCTTAGTTGTTACCTGCCTAATGTGTGAGTATGCTTCTTGTAGTTTTTATCTGGGCAGCACATAACAGAGTGATAATGCAGGAGCACAACTGAGAGTTAGGTGCTTAAACAAGGACCTTCAGTGCAAAATCACCAGGTATATATCTAATGAAAGCTGCAGATTAAAAACTATTTTATAGTACTTTTGAAATTACATTTAAATGGTACAGCTTACATGGGATAGTGTTAGTGATCGGGTTTCGATATACTTAAATATATGTGGTATTTATATATGATCTGACAGTTCAAGCATTATATTTACACATGCTTTGCAGATAATGGTGGTTTAATGTACTGTGCTATCAGTTATTTTAGGTTTAACAAGGTTTGTACTGACAATTCATTATTAGGCTGTCAGGAGCTTCCATAGCAATAGATGCGTAGTATAGTGATTACAAACTGAACTATGACAGCACTCCTGCCACAAAAGTCCCCAGCGTCAGTCACAGAGATTACCAAACATAATGATTTATTCAGCAATTAAAAAAGCATTGCTTAAGCCAAGATATCATTTTGTAGCCCTAGTGACTGTAACAAGAATGGATATAACAGATATTTCAATGCACTCTGCAAATAATCTGAATGCATATGGGAGGTTAAAGACCACACTTAAAGTGGAAGTAAACCCTTCTATCGTTTTCAGTCAAGGAAGCTGCCATCTTGGCCTCTAATGATTCTTCAACTGCCATAATGCCGCACATGTGATCAGTTATGAAAAAAGCCATTGGATGGTTTGAAAGTTTGGTTGAGAGCACAACCAATGTGAAAGTTAGCATTTCCAGCATGCCAGGAATGTAAGTGTTTTTTGAAACTGGGTTTACTACCGCTTTAAATGGTACCTGATCTATGTCTGACCAAAAATATATTTTGTGGGCCAACCCAATTTACATTTATCCAGGTATTTTCCGGTTGCGGAAACCATTCCACTGACAAAGCAGTTTAGGCCCCTGGCTAGTATAAGCATTTTTGGCAGTATGATGGGAATGTGGGAATGCCCGACACATGCTACTGCATTATATTTCAGTTATAAGATGTGGGTAATTAGTTTGGCCAGCCACATTGTTTCCATTTAAAGCACAATTATACCCAAAGTTTCCCAAATCTTTTTAAAACATTTAACAGATTGGGTGAGAGTCATATTTTTTTTTTCACTCCGTGTCTTTGATATACCAAGCTTATTGCCCCAAGGAGACCAGGAAAAGAAACGAGGAGGTGCACATGTCACTAGGACAGGAGGACACAGAGGCAATAAATACTAGAATATTTAGTAATTACCCAATATCTGTTATATCCATTCTAAACCCATTCCACTATAAGTAAATGTCCTTTTGTTGCTGTTTTGTCCCCATCATCAAGATATCCATCACTTCCTGTACTAGTGACACTCTTTCACAGAGACATAAAGGGGTTGATTTACTACAAAATCTGGTGCAGCTCTTCATAGAAACCAATCGGCACCCAGTTTTGTTTTTTACATAAAGCGTAACTGAACTAGCTGAAGTTAGAAATTGGTTGGCTACAATGCACAGGCGCATCAGATTTTCAATTCTCCAGTTTTAGTAAATAAACCCCATAGTGTTGGCAAATCAGCTTAACTGGGACACGGGCAGCATAAAAACTTGATTGAGTTTTTTCCCTTTTCTGCTCTATTCAGAACTAAAAAAAGTTTTTGTCAGGAGCTGGACTTTAACTTTAGTGCCAGATTGTGTACTGATTTTTCCTGATTTTTGTACTGTGTCCATCATCACTTACTTATCCAAGATACCTCCTGTACCTTTTAACCATGTTACAGATTAAATCCACGATCAGACCTACTAAAACAGAAAACACCAGCCTTTCTGTTAAATGAATTGTAACTGAAATATAGCCCCATCGTTCATGTAGCTTCATTGGTGTTCAACTCAGAAAATATACATAAGCTAATGGAGAGCTGGCTCAACTATGCTGCATTGTTGATATAACCCCAGCTACATAGGTACCCCATATAAAAACTGGTCTCCCCCAAGTGAAAGGTCTGCATGTGATGTGCTTATTCGGATCACCACACATTTTTTATCCATGATGTTCAGTGAAAAAAGTGTAATTCTCTTTCTACAGAGAAAATTACATAAAAACTAAATGATCATAGTGATTTTACAAAATATTAATTGTGCATAGTGTGACCATCAGTTACAAACTGGAGACATCACTTGCCGCGCAAAGACTGTGTTAAAGTGGTTGCAAACCTGAGACATGAAATATGAGCAAAGCATATCCCTCTGTAGTATGCAAGTGTCTCAAGAGCACAAAGTGTTATTTCTGTGTGCTGCTTCCTTCCTCTGCTATCAGCATGCATCACTTCTAACAATTTGTCTGGACACTAAGAGAAAAATGATGACAGTGTAGGGACCTCCAGCTGATTGACAGCCTCAGCTCTGTTCCTGTGTGCTGTGTGACAGGGGGTTATGATCCTTTCAGTCAATTAGCTCTCAGAGCTCTCATCGCTGAGTTATGCAGAGTGTAACTACAGCTCTCCGCCCCCTTTTTATGAACTCCCACAGAAGCTCATGTAGTGCCATAGGAGCCGCAGGAATTTTTCCCAGGTCTTTCCAAACTTCAGCCAGGCACACAGTATTTTCCGCAGCCAGGTGCACACTTTCGCTCATTTCTTCAATGACCAGTCTAGGAGATGTTGTTTTTAATGTTTTTATTTTTTGAGAACTTGGGGAAAAGGGTAGTGTTGGAATACTCCAAAAAAAAAAGAACAATGTACACCACAGACCTAACCTTCCTTTCTTGCTTTAAGTGGTAGTAAAACTTAGTACAGCAAAGTCCCTTTTTCTTAGTGGGCAATATCTAGACAGTGCTCTTCAGGTTCACCAGTCAGTGCTTAAATAGATCCACAGCTGACGATACTAAGCACCAGAGGAGTAGCTAAAGCACCAAGTCTCCATGACCCAGTAATGTCTGTACTCACAAAGTACAGATGGATGCCACCAATCATACAAGCAATGTCCTCCAGTGAAACCAGACAGATCTATGGCAGACAGCTTCTTCAAAAGCACCTGGGTCTCTGCTTTCCTCCCCTCAGGTCACCCACCTGGGGCCTCTTGCAGCTTGTACCCAGGGTGAGCAGCGTGCCCTCCTCAAAGTGGACTCCTCCACTCTGGAACAAGACCCAGAGCTCTGTGGTCTCTAAGAATAAATACAGTCACCTAGTCTGCCATCAGAGCCTGCCTCTCTGGGATAGGCCAGGGCATATTCTAGCCACCATCTGCATAGTTTCACACCTATCATACAGAAACTTATCCAGTCTCCTGGATACAGAGGAAGCTTATGCAAACTGGCAGCAGCAGAGCACATGATCAGACCTCACTAGCAGATTGTAGCTGCACTAATTGCAGTGAGCCAGAATATGCTTTTGCCTAACACAAATTATCCATACTACCTACAGTGTGGCAACTAAATTTACCTATCAAAGCAAACTAAAGCTAACCTATTTAATACCTAGCACCTACCTAGGAGGGCGATACACTTATAAATTCTGGACTTTAATCACTTAAGCCCCGGACCAATTTGCAGCCAAAGGACCAGGCCCCTTTTTGCGATTCAGCATTGCGTCGCTTTAACTGACAATTGCGCGGTCGTGCGACATGGCTCCCAAACAAAATTGGCGTCCTTTTTTCCCACAAATAGAGCTTTCTTTTGGTGGTATTTGATCACCTGTGCGGTTTTTATTTTTTGCGCTATAAACAAAAATAGAGCGACAATTTTGAAAAAAATGCAATATTTTTTACTTTTTGCTATAATAAATATCCCCAAAAAATATATAAAAAAATATTTTTCCCTCAGTTTAGGCCGATACGTATTCTTCTACATATTTTTGGTAAAAATAATCAGAATTAGCGATTATTGATTGGTTTGTGCGAAAGTTTTAGCGTTTACAAAATAGGGGATAGTTTTATATCATTTTTATGAATTTTTTTTTTACTAGTAATGGCGGCGATCAGTGATTTTTATTATGACTGCGACATTATGGCGGACACATCGGACATTTTTGACACATTTTTGGGACTATTGTCATTTATACAGCAATCAGTGCTATTTAAATGCACTGATTCCTGTGTAAATGACACTGGCAGTGAAGGAGTTAACCACTAGGGGGCAGTGTAGGGGTTATGTATGACGTTATGTGTTTTTTTGATTATAGGGGGCGTGGCCTGGCACGTGACATCACTGATCGTCCTTCTCTATAAAAGGGAATAGACGATCGGTGACAGCCACACTAGGAAGCACGGTGATAGGTTTGTTTACACAGACCTCTCCTCGTTCTTCAGCTCTGTGACCCGATCGCAGGACACCAGCAGTCATCGGGTCCGCTGGTCCCCCGGACACCATCACGGAGCTCAAGACCGGGTCGGGAGCGCTCCACTGGCGGCATGCTCCCGACCCACGGCTGGTCATTTAAAGAGCCAAGTACAAGTACAGGATTGTGCCCAGCCATGCCATTCTGCCGACGTATATCGGCGTGAGGCGGTCCTTAATTGGTTAAAGATATGTGGAGAAGAGAAGAGAAGACTGCAGATAGACAGGTACAACTTATGTAGGAAGATTTGTTTCACCTTTGTGTATCACCTGAGGCCAGTTACTTCACTCGGTATATGTAAGGGTTTACAACCACTTTAAGTCATAATCCATGGGACTGTGTCTTGTTGAATGTTTTTGGGTATGTCTTGTACATGAAATAGGCTAATGCCGCGTACACACGAGCGGAATGTCTGACAGAAAAAGTCAGATGGAAACTTGTCATCGTATATTCCGATCGTATGTATGCCTTATTGGACTTTTCTTTACGAAAATTCTGACGGACCTAGAAATAGAACATGTTTTAAATATTTTTGAATGAACCAATTCCAATCGGGAAAACCGCTCGGCTGTATGCTGTTCCTACAGACCAAAAACTACGCATGCTCTGAAGCAATTACGAGATTCTTAACGATCGGACTTTGGTGTGATCGTGTGTATACAATACAGTTTCAGTGGAACTCCGTCAGAAAAACCTTCGGAGTTTATGGGAAAAAACGGTTGTGTGTATGCAGGATAACACAATTCCTTTGCTAAGTTATTTTCAAGTGAGTTTTGAAGATGTTCTGTGCGTCGATTGACAAGACTGTGTACACTGTTAGACGCATGAATGTTGTCCCATGATATTGCAGTAGTAAATTTACACAACTGAACGTTTCTATCTTTCATATCGTGGTTTTCAGAATCTAGACCAAAAGTAAAAGTACAACAAAAATGAGCTGTATTTTTTGCGAGTTGGGGTTCTCCTTTAAGGCACATCAGCAAGGAGAGTCTGGGAACTCTAAAACATAATTTTTTACTATTAGCAATAGCCATCCTGCTGGCTGTAGCCTTTACACGTAGTACTCTTAAGTTTTCTTTCCCTAGGGCTATGTCTAGCTCACCGAGGCTTAATATTATAAATAAATGTGAAAGATCCTTCGACTGATCTTTGTTTCAACAAAGTAATCTACATAATATTTGAAAGCATAACTTTTCTCTCCTCAGACTACCATGAGAGGCAGAATTTGTAAATGTCAATTAGGTTAGCCCAAGTGAGAACCAACGGAGCATGGACCCATCGCAAGCTGAGCAGTGGCAGAGCAGCTCATTATGTTGCCTTGCTGATTCTCGATGTGGAGATACGAATAACCATCAAGCACACAGAGGGCAGCAAAGGCTCAGTTTAATGACCATGATTTTGCAAAATGAGTCTGTCTGGTCGCATAAACGTATTTTTCTCCAGCATTCTGTTCTCTGCAGAAATAATGTGCATGCCATTTCCAGCTGCAGTGTGTTCTGTCTTCCAGTTTCCATAGCAATGATCATTTATGTATGAAAGGAATTCATTATTTCCCATAGCAGTTAACGTACAGCAGGCAGTTGCAAGAGGCTTTAGCTCCTCATCATAGGTTACATTATGGAGGCCAAGCTACATATCTCACAGTAGTGAAACATTTCACAGGACCATAGTAGTCGGTCATAGAGAGACCCTTGTGTACTCGCATTTTTGTAGCTCATTCCATTTGCACGCAGTGTAAACACAGCCCCATTGAAGAGGATTGCCTGTATATAGACTGCCATATATGTAATCCTTCTCAAGGGTAAAATTTTATTATCAGGCTAGACTGATTGTATTATGACACAGCTCAGAGTTATTAAAGTGGTAATAAACCTCAAAACAGAAATGTGTTATATTGCAACTTAACAATTTTTAGATGTAGTGGCTGCATTTGTTTCTTTTTATTGGTGTTTTTCCTTTATTTTCACCTGCAGATTTGACCAGATATGTTATTATCTTTGTTGGCTTTACTTCTGTTTTGGCTTTTTTGGCCATACTTCTGTTGTGTATCAGAGGAGCGCTCTCTGAGCTGACTCAGAGTCAGCTATTTCCTGCTATCAGCTGACGTGGCAAAGCCACTCCAGGGTCTGGGAGGATTCCAACAATATTATCGGGATCCATCTGGATTGCATAGCTCCCAACTGTCCCTAATTTCCAGGGACTGTCCCTGATTTGGAACAAAGTCCCTCTGTCCCTCTTTCCTCCTCATTTGTCCCTCATTTTGGTCAGATCTATATAGTTGTATTTACAATTCACTCTTTATCTTCTATAGACTCCCTGGCGGTATTTCCGAGTCTGGCTCGGGGTAAGATTTAAATACCATAAGGGGTATTCCCGAGCCAGACTCGGGATTGTATCGCTGGATCCATGGAGGGGTTTACTTACCTTGTCCCCTGGATCCAGTTATGTCCCCCCGCTGTGATCTGCGAGCCGTCCTCCGCTTGATCTATCACATCGTCGGGCTCCGTTCCCTGTGAGTGTTGCAACGCGTGGGGACGGAGTTTGGCGCCAAATTCAAAAAGTAAAATACACAGTATAGATACAGTATACTGTAATCTTACAGATTACAGTACCGTATCAAATAATTACACATCTTCTTTGTCCCTAGTGGTTTGTCCAGTGTCCTGCATACAGTTATATATTATAAATACTGTTCTTTATGCAAAGAAACTGGAGATTGTCCATAGCAACCAAAAAATGTCCATTTACATCAAAAGTGGTTATAGACCAGCTAGAAAACAGTGATAATAAATTAGAATCACTCGCAGAATTGAGAGATAGTAATTTGTGGGGAAATTCGTCATCAAACACTAAAAGTAATGACAGTGACAATTCTTCAACTCAGCATATTTCAGTGTTTTTGATTTGATTACATTATTGAATAATTATTATTATTATTATTATATTATTATTTGTTATAATTATTTATAGTTATTTATTTTATATATATATATATATATATATATATATATATATATGTATATATATATATATGTATATATATATATATATATATATATATATATATATATATATATATATGTATATATATATATATATATATATGTATATATATATATATATATATATATATATATATATATATATATATATATATGTATATATATGTGTATATATATATATATATATATATATATAATATATATATATACATACACATATATATATATATATATATATATATATATATATATGTATATATATATATATATATATATATATATATATATATGTATATATATATATATATATGTATATGTATATGTATATATATATATATATATATATATATATATATATATATATATATATATATATATTACAATTTATGATTTCATATTTAAAATTTTATCTTGTTTGGACAGATTTAAGTGAATTATCTCTAAGAATTACAGGCCTACAATATAAAATGCCAAATTTCCATGCAAAATAATTGTACCGCTTTCAGCACCTAAAATCTGAAATAATCATACCGCCAGGGAGGTTAAAAAGTGTTTGCAGTGCTAATCCTTTCATCCAATTTCTAAATTGCTGCATTTGTACATTTTAAAAGCCAGTATAAAGTAATAGTAATGGTAACAAAAAAGCACTTGTGGGTTTTTTCTCTATTAACCACTTGCAGACCGGACCATTTTGCTGGTCAAAGACCAGACCACTTTTTGCGATTCGGCACTGCGTCGCTTTAACTGACAATTGCGCGGTCATGCGACGTGGCTCCCAAACAAAATTTACGTCCTTTTTTTCCCACAAATAGAGCTTTCTTTTGGTGGTATTTGATCACCCCTGCGGTTTTTATTTTTTGCGCTATAAACAAAAATAGAGCAACAATTTTGAAAAAAACGCATTAATTTTTACTTTTTGTTATAATAAATATCCCCCAAAAATATATAAAAAAACATTTTTTTCCCTCAGTTTAGGCCGATACGTATTCTTCTACATATTTTTGGTAAAAAAAAATCGCAATAAGCAATTATTGATTGGTTTGCGCAAAAGTTATAGCGTTTACAAAATAGGGATAGTTTTATAGCATTTTTATTAATAATTTTTTATTATTTTTTTTTTTTACTAGTAATGGCGGCGATCAGCGATTTTTATTGTGACTGCGACATTGTGGGGGACCCATCGGACATTTTTGACACATTTTTGGGACCATTGTCATTTATACAGTAATCACTGCTATATAAATGCAGTGATTCCTGTGTAAATGACACTGGCAGTGAAAGGGTTAACCAGTGGGTGGCAGTGTAGGGGTTAAGTGTTCCTAGGGGTGTGTTACTAACTGTGGGGGGGTTGGGCTTTCATTTAGTGAACACTGATCTCTGCTCCAATCACATGGAGCAGAGATCAGCGTCACTAGTTGCTAGGCAGAATGGAGAAATGTTGTTTACACAGCATTTCCTCCATTCGGCCGCTCCGTGAGACGATCGCGGGGATGCCCGCGGCGATCGAGTCCGCGGGTCCCGCGACCGGACTCACGGGGGTCCCGACCAGCGTGGGAGCGCGCCGTCGGCGGCGCGCTCCCGATGGCAGGGCGGCATTGAATATTGGACGTACCTGTACGCCAATATGCCTGCCCGTGCCATTCTGTCGACGTACATCGTCGTGCACTGGTCGGGAAGTGGTTAAAGTGTAAGTTCACCTTTACAAAAAAATCTGTAACTTACACAGGTTTTTTTTACTACCGCTTTAACTAGATACTGATAGAAGTCATAAGATTGCTAAATACTCATGAGAAAGGGTGTTTAACAGTTTATATTTACTAAAACTATTACAGTTCCATTTTCTGTGTACTATGGGAGACCAGATATAATGAATTCAGGCTCCTGGGTTTAGTAACACTTTAAGAGCACTTTTTTTTTGCTACTTTGTTCCTCTGTTATCTGCATGAATCCCTTCTGATGTGTTTTTTGACACCAAGAGAAAAAAAGGAACATGGGAAGGAGTTCCAGCACACAGCCTGTGATTAGCAGCCTCTGCTCTGTTTCTGTGTGCTGTGTGGAAGGGAGTGTGTACCTTCCCTTCAATCAGTTCTCAGAGCTCTCCTCACTGAGCTCTGTGGTGTGTAATTTCAACTCTCTGCCCTCTGCTTTCTGACAGCTCAGACATGTGCTATAAATTCAGCACTTTAAATGGATGTAGAGAAGAGACTGCAGATAGATGGATACAACTTATGTTGGAGGATTTGTTTAATCTCTGTGTATCACTTAATGCTAGTTACTTCACTAAGTATATGTAAGGGTTTACAGTCACATTTATGGATTGGTAAGCTACTATATACTAAATTTTTGTTTTTGGGTTTAATACCACTTTAAGTTGGTTATACAGTATGCACACAGAAGCAATATACAGTGAAAGATACTGTTAGCTATTCTCCAAATGGTTGCAAAGCACCATATAAACATTGTGCAGCTTTTTAAGGAATGGCTAATAGTAAGACAGCCAAATATGTATCAACAGGTCGGACTTTTAAGGCATGGGAGCAAATAGGAAAGTAGAAAAAAATATTTAATTTATTGAATAATACAATATCATAACAGTGTTCAAAACAATATAAAAATCATATAAAATGATATCATTTGTACATTGAGCCCTTGTGCATCGTGTCTACGCGTTTCACCGTAAAGGCTTCCTCAGGACATGAAAAAAGGTTCAAAGACGTAGCAAGAGAGAGCAACAATAAATCTCACTATCTGAAATTAAATACGGGGCATACCCCACTTTTAAGTACACAATGGGGTTTATTTACTAAAGCTGGAAAGTGCAAAATAAGGCTCACTTCTGCATAGAAACCAATGAGCTTCTTAATAATAATAATAAAACTTGGAAGCTCATTGGTTTCTATGCAGAAGTGAGCCTGATATTGCACTTTCCAGCTTTAGTAAATAAACCCCATTGTGTACTTAAAAGTGGGGTATGCCTGTATATCAGAGTTAAAATTCAAACAATGCATATATACATAGACTTTTTTTTCTACTTTCCTATTTGCTTCCATGCCTTAAAAGTCTGACCTGTTGATATCTATTTGGTATCTTGTTTGTTTTCCCTTGATATATTACGGATGTGGCATTGTGGGTGCTCCCTCCTTCCTATTTCTCACAGCCAAATATATATGTATTTAGTTATTTAAGTGATTTGCATAGTGAAGACAATTAACAGTTGGTGCCCAACGTTTTGTGTGCTCTTCTGTAATAAAATTGAATTAACACTATGGTGTTAATTTACTAAAAGCAAATAGACTGTGCACTTTGCAAGTGTAGTTGCACTCATTTTCCCTAGAGCTTAGACACCTTTCACACTGAGGTGCCCAAAAACTGCCCATAAAACATCAGCCGTTTTTGTGGCACTTTTGCATTGTTAGCGGTGCACTTTTTTTAAGGTCAACCTGACCTTAAAAAAAAGTAAAAAGATGTTATGCGGCGCTTTTGAAGTGCTTTGGAAATGCTTCCCATTCATTTCAATGGACAGGGGTATTTTTGAGGGGCTTTTTAAATGCTCCAAACATGCCCCAAAGATGCTGCTTGCAGAACTTTCTGTATCGCCCTGCCAGCGCAAGTGTGAAAGCTTCCATTGAAATGAATGGTAGGCAGTTTTCAGGCACTTTTTAGGTACTATTTGTAGCACAAAAAACGCCTGAAAAGCGCCTCAGTGTGAAAGGGATCTTAGTGAATGTGGTGAAGCTCTACTGAATTCCATCAATCCAATCATGTGCAAGCAAAAATGCTGTTTGTTTTTATTTTCCTTGCTCCTGATTGGGTACTCTTTACAAAGTGAAACTTTTCCACATTGCCTCATGGGGAAAATGAATGCAACTGCACTTGCAGAATTCACAGTTTATTTGTCTTTAGTAAATCAACCCCTAAACGTTCTTGCAGTATACCTATATTGTTTTCTTTAATAATATCAAGCATATCGTATGGATTTACTGATCCCCTGGCAAACATTAAACATGACCTAGCAACACAGCTACACCAACAGTAAGAACTAATGTGTGGAAAAAGTTCCACCAGTTCAGTGCTGTTGTCCAAAGAAATATGCTTAATATACAGTCAGTAGAGTCATAGGTGTGTACAGGCTATTACATTAGGGAATACCCCCCAAAGCTCAAACACACATGTGAGTGGGCGTGCACACATGTGTGTGTACAGTATATATATTTAAAAAATATATAAAAAAAAAAACAGCCAAGGGTCCCCCCAAAATCCATACCAGACCCTTATCTGAGCATGTAGCCCGGCAGGTCAGAAAAGCTCCTAAACCATACCAGGCCACATGCCCTCAACATGTTTATAAGGACAAGGGCTTCACCCCAAAAACCCTGGGTGGTGCTTTTCAGAGGAGAGTGGTAGTAAATTACTCTACCATTAATTCTCTAAAGTGTTCAAAGGAATATTAGCATCATGCAGAACCTCACAGAGAAAGCTTTGGATTGTCCCATCCAACTTTTATGAACGATTTAATATTATTATTGTTATTATTATTATTATTATTATACATGATTTATATAGCGCCAGCCGTTTACGCAGTGTTTTACAATGTATAGGGGTAACAACACAATTACAGTATAGTGCAATACAAAATGTACAGGAGGGTCCTGCTCGTAGAGCTTACATTCTAAAGGGAGGGTGTGGTGATACAAAAGGTAATAGCTGCAGAGAATGATTTGATGGGGGTGGCTTGGGGACAGTTGTTAGGTGGGTGTGGGATAGGCTTCCCTGAATAAATGAGTTTTCAGGGATCTCCTAAAGGTGGACAGGGTAGGGGCTGATCGGATATACCGGGACAGGGAGTTCCAGAGGATGGGAGAGGCTCTGGAGAAGTCTCGAAGGCAATAAAATGAATAAATTTAATAAAATTAAATTAATAAAACTAATAAAATATATACATGTGTAATAATTCAAGCGGTAGTAAACCGCAGTTGAAGATGAAAAAGGCAATGTCATTGTAAAAAAAAGGCAATGTCATAATTTGCTAGTATGCATTGCATACTAGCACGTTATGAGAGACTTACCATAAAACAAAGCCATCCAGCACTGTGTTGTCCCCACTGAGGGGGCTTCCATCTTCCTTATGGGTTCACGTCCTGGAGTGACATTATGTCACTTTCTCAGCATCACAATAAGCAATTTGTACATTTTTTTTGAGTGAGTGCATATTCATTGAACACAAATGAGCCTCATAGGGCAAATGCATCAAATCTGGAAAAAAATAAGTCAGCACCAAAAAGAGGGTATTATTTGTGGCAACCAAATAGGCCAGACTTTTAATTTTATGGAAAAGTTAAATAAGACTTTTTATTAGTGACCATGGGGCAACAATTTTGTTTTTATGCTTATTTTCTTTTCTTCAGTTTTGTACAGCAGTCCCAATGACTGAATTGTCTAGTATATACTGTAATGCATTAACATCATCCTGACACTGATGTGTGGGGTCCCTGGTTTCCTAATTTTCCTAAAATAAATCAGGCTCTGGAGCTTTCAAACTCTGTTTTGTGCCATTCAAGGCTATTAGCAGATATATATATATATATATATATATATATATATATATATATATATATATATATATATATATATGATTTCAGAGAATCTGGTTGTAGCACGATGCATATGACTTTGCATAATGTAAGTGTAATACTTTTTTACTTTTTTTATTGACCTTTTTCCATTTGAAAAGTCACTTCAGGTGGCAAACATATGTGGTATACTGCTCTTAAGTCCCAGGACAGATCACCCTCATGGAAATGTGGATGCTAAATGCCAGCAAGGGCTCTTTCTCTGCTCCACAGACTGCACACGTTAAAGGGAAAAGACCAGCTGCCTCTGCAATTAAGCCTAGTCTTGTTGGTGAAACGCGTCAGTGGGAGTCCCAAGTGAGGACTCTCTGTTCATGATGTGCAGATGAATAGTTACCAGCGTTTGACTTTTTTTGGAGTGCAGCCAGTCTTTTCCTTTGGATGAATTTTAAAAGACTTGGCTTCATTCTTGTTTGCTAAATCAGTTAAAGCCTGTACCAAGAAAAATATGGATACAGCAATTGCTGACTTCTGAATCTGCAAATCCAGTTTCCTGGCTGTCCCACTGTCCTATTGTCCTATGCAGACGAGGACTTTGAATTTTGCTGATCTACATACTTGTTCCTGACTTAAAGGGTTGATTTACTAAAATAAAGGGAAGTTGCACTTTGCAAGTGAATTTTTCCACAGCTTAGTGAATGAAGTGAAACTGCTGAAATCCATCATCCAGTTATGTGAAAGCCAAAATGCTGTTTTTAAAAAAAAATTCTTGTACGTGATTGGGTATTCTTTGCAAAGTGAATTGTCACCGCATTCAATCATCTCAGGGTAAAATTAATTGGCAAAGTGAACAACTTATTTGCCTTTAATAAATCAACCTTAAAGTATTGAAGGTCAGCAGGGCTGGATTAAAAGCATCATGCTAAGAATTTTGTTACCCACTTGAAATATACAAACTAGAAAATGATGATAGTAAATAGTCCTAACAGTGAAAAAAATATTTATTAAAACGTAACTTTTTTTTGTTTTGTTCATTAAAAAATGGTTATCACTAAAAATAAATGTATGCGATATGAGATGTATGAATATCATTTTGTAAGAGTATATTCTCTTTTGCCTTATATCACTACACCCACAGTGCATCAATTTATTATGAGGCAATATCAATTTACATTTTATTTGAGGTGTAGAAAAATGTATTTATATATCCCCTTACTGCAAACTTTCATTTATAATTGATGTACTGTGAGTGTAGTGATACAAGGCAAAGAGAGGTATACAATATTAAAACAAATATCCTATTGCCATTACATTTTTTTTAGTGATGACCCTCTGTTTAATTAACAAAAAGAGCTGAATACCAATGCTTTCATTAGGATTACCTACCCGGCAATGCCAGGATATGGTCATTCAGCGCCCAGGGCGAAAACGGCAAATTGTGCCCCCCCTCACCATATGGAGTCCTTAGTAGAGTACCGCTTTACATCAGGTGTCCCTAAATTAGTCTTCCTTTGCATCAGGTATCCCCAATAGAGTCCCGCTTTACATCAGGTGTTCCCAGTAGAGCCCCTTTTACATTAGGTTTCTCCAATAGAGTCCCCCTTTACATCAGGTTTGCCCAAGAGAGTTCTCCTTTACATCAGGTGTCCCCAACAGAGACCCCTGTTGGAGTCCCTTTTTACATTTGGTGTCCCCATGCTGCAGAGTTTTTGTCCCACCACCCCTTTCCCCTTTGTGCTGGCAGATCGCTACTCACAGCATCTCCTTCCTCTGTCCAGCCATGCAAATGACAGAGAGAGAGAGAGGGGAAGAAGGACACAGTCTGCCTTCCTTCCACAGCAGCGCCACACTCAGACTAAGAACAGTTCTCCTTCTCAGCTCCAGCTCTTTTCCGCCCCATGCAGGCTGGAGGGGGAAGAAAACGGAATCCTCCATCCACCAGCAGCTATCGGCTGCTGCTCCTTCTGACAGGAGTGACACTGCAGTCACTTGTGTCAGTTAGGACCAGGACCAGCGGACAACAAGGCAATGCCTCCCCTCCACCTAGCGCCCAAGAGAGATGCGCATTCTGCCCCCACCCCCATCTCTTGTGCCGGCCCTGCTGCCCGGCATTTATTATTGATCCCACCACCCGGCACAGGCTGTGTGTGGAGAATGTAGGGCCAGTCGGGGATGATCTCTTCCTGTCGACACATTGCTTTCTATGCACGGCCTGTTCTTTTTGGGTTGCTGGGACTCCATTAAGGTAAGGGTCTGGAGCTGCAGCTCTAAGAGCACCCACGTTAATCCAGCCCTAAAGGTAAGTATAATAGCCAGGAAAGTAGCATTAGCAGGAGAAGCTCAGTAATGACAGCCCCCTTAACGAAAACGTTAATTTGAGGTTTAGGCAGACCGTATCTCAATATGTATATCCAGTGGGGTTGATTTACTAAAAGCAAATATGTTCTTCACTTTGCAAGGGAAGTTGCAGTTTTGAAGGGAATCATCCCCAATATTTTCAAACACAACAACCTTATGTTCCCATTCGAAGGTCACATATATGACCTCCCTATTGATGGACATTTCTGAACTACTACTTTTTAAGCTGAGATTTGTTTCTAGTTTGCTGGTAAATACTGTGAGGTACAAAATATATTCTGTATGTACAGTACTCTATGTTAAAATGTACTTCTGACACTTGATTTATGTACAATTGTTTGCTCAGCTTATTTACTGTTAGTTTTTTAAACGTATTGACTGTGAAGATTTGTATGTCTGAAATTTGTATTCTCATACACTTTAAGTTCAGTTTTTGTTTAGCTAATCAATAGCCTCCATATTACACTTGCAAGACTTGGCTGTCTGTGCATTGTGTACTAAATAAACAGACCCCTCACCCAATGATTTTTGATTAAAACAATGTCCTAATAGGAAACACAGCAGGCAATGCACGGAAAGCCATGATCTCACACAAAGAAGATTTGATGAAGTTGTACATATTGCTTAGATTGTTAGCTTTGTATCATAAGAATGTTTTGCTCTGTTCTGACTTATGACATAGCCTATGTACAGGAGCTGAGCAGCTTAGACGTGTGATGTGCATCCTTCCATCGTTGCTTGTTCTGTGCAAAAAATATAAAATAACAAGTCGGCCTGACACAATTTATTTTCTGAAACAGTTTGACCTCCAGTGGATGCTAATTCACTGCGATCCTCTGCGGCCTGAGAGGGAGTCTTGCACTGAGCTGGAGGCCAGAAGAGCGGTAAGTGACTGTAAAGTGGTTGCAAGGGCATAGGCATCAGCACAGGAATTATTTACTCTGTTGCTTCTTTAAAAGACACAAAATTGTATTTACTGATTAAACAAATTTAGAGGTCCTGAGCTGTATTCAAATTAAAGTGTATGTCTGGGCAAACGAAAAAAAACAAACATATGCAGTACATCTCTGTAATATACATACATTTCCCTATGTTTTTTTTTTAATCACTCCAAGTACAGAAAAATACCTGTTTATCCTTCCACAAATCTAAGTTCTTGTTCAAGCTGACTCCTCTACCCCTGCTGCACTAAAATCCTAAGCAGTGCCATCAGCCACGCCTGCTGGACTACCGAGCACACCCCTTACGTTATAGACATAGTAAGAAAGGGAGTTGTTCTATAGTCCATTAATGGAAACCTCCGCAAGGCTTATAACACTGCGTGGCATTTTAATTTAGTATAGGCAGCTTGTCAGCTCATTGATCCATGAACCACTCACAAAAAAAGCAGAGGTACGTTCTGACCCTCCAGACCAATTTCTCCCCACCTATCAATCCTGGGGAGACGTTGGTTTGTCGATGGCTAGCAAGATTGTCCCTCTACTTCTGCTAGAATCCATTTTCTTTCAGCAGAGCAGAGTAACAACCTGGTTTGGCCTAAAGCCGGCCATAGACTGTTCTATTCTTGGCTGGTTCAGCAGGGATCAGCTGAGATTCATGAGATTCGAAGCATGTATGAGCAGGCTGAATGTATCCAAGCTAATGGATTGAACAACTTGGGTACAATCAGCCTGTTAAATTTTCATGCAGTTATTGCTAGCGGCTGGCAAAGCTGCTAGCAGTGGCAGCTGGTGATTTTTTTGGGAGGGAGAGGTGGCAAACAACCACCAACCCCCCCCCCCCCCCCCCGGCGACACCTAAAGCCCCTCCCACCTGCTTGCTGTCTGCTGGTTGGTCCGGCACTTACTCCATCTAGATCCATTGCGCAGCAGGCATCAGCATCAGCAATCGGGCGGTGGGCATCAGCATCGGGCACTGGGCAGGAGCTCCTGTGTTCTTAACTCCATCATGGTGGCCGTGCGTCTCCCCCCCCCTCCTAGGCGTCCAATAGGATCACCTGTCCTTTCAGGCAATTAGGTGACGGGTCTCAAGACCCGCTTCCTGATTAGCCGGGTTGAGGATCAGTGTTACAATAGCTAATATTCATTTGCTATTGTAACACACCTGGGTGGGCTCCGTTCAAATTCTCTGCACCCCAAGCCAGCCCTATTTTGAAGCCTATTAGAGCCTAATCAGGCACTTCAAACAAACACCCTTCCTGAAAAGGGACAGACGCACATGGATGGGTGGGGCGGGGGGTGGCGCTCATGTGCCCTTAATGGAGGGGCTGGCCCTGGCTGTGTTATCACGGTGTTTTCCTTGCGGTGTCGGCATCCCCACTGGGAGAACACAATGGCTCCGCTGGAGGGATTCCCCCATCAGCACTGTTTGCAGGAAACAAAATCGCTCCATCTATGGCTGGCTTAAATATTAGAATCATTTTCATTTTCTGTGGGAAATGGGGGGCATCCAGCTATTTGTACTGACTGAGTTATGAAATATGTGTGTGCAGGAGGTGCTACAACCCAATAGTGTCTGCTCAACAATGATAAATATCAGTTTTGTGCGGATTTATTTATAAAACAATAAAAACAGTGTAGCGCTTCACTAATAGATGTGGTCAGCATAAATTATATGGATAAAAGCAAAAATAATATAAATAAAAATGCCTAAAGAAAAGTCCAATATTAGCCACACATTCCACTATGTAGCCGGCCCAAGGGTGGCCGAACCGTCACAGAGGGGGGAGATTGGACTGGGCGGATGTATTCATGCGAGTCTGCTTGACTGTAACATCAGAGAAGAATGGATAAAATACTTCTTACCGACTTAGTTGGACTCATACAGTCATATGACAGTTGAGTCTAGAAGGCTTTAGGTCACAGTTTGGGACCGAGGAGTACGAAGAGGAAGGTCTGTTGAGCTGATGGATGAGCTCAAAACGATTGTAAGCCCTGTGATGGATCCTTTCAAATGGAACGTCAAGGGTGTATGTAGTCAAGCTCAGACGTAGCCCGTTGTACTGATGCTCCAATCTCACCCAGATAGAGAGGGAGACGTTGTGGAGGTTTAAGCCAAGAAAACAGAAAAAAGGAAAAAAGAAAAAAGGCTCCACATGGTGCAGGTCAGATGATATAAAAAAGGTTGATTTATTGAAGTCAAAAAATAATTAATGACTTAGTGATCACATAGACAGTCTAAAATAGAGATTAAAAGCAATGTAGGGTGCCAACAGCTCGCCCATTGGGTGTTGAACTTTGTTTGTTTTTTGGTGTTGGCTGCTGTTTTTGGCTGTTGAGGCCTCTTTCCATATATACTAAATTGTAGCGCAGTGTTTTCCCCTTAAACTGGATTTATTTATAAACCAAACTGTCACTGCATATTCTGACTGACAAACACTATAAGCAATATATTTTGCATCTATACCAGCATACAGGGGGGGCAAGCACTGCGCACAGTACCCGGGTTAACACATATAAATGACATATGATGTAATGAATGGCACAAGCATGAATGATGTTTTACATTGTTTTATTATTTTTATGCCTTTTAACATTAAACGTTTGCAGTTACATACTTGTGCCATGTGTGTTTATTTTTTAATATACCTGTCAATAAACAGAGATCAAAAGTTAAGTAGCTCATACATTAGTCATTTTTTTTCATTCAATCAGTGGGTTGAAATAATTAAAAAAAGGACCTTATTCCCCTATCCACACATTTAGGGTGGATGGGGAAATCCTCCCTGCTGAACTAGTGTGACAGCGGGAGCGACCTCCCTTCTGTCCGAATACACTAATCAGCGCTGCCAGCTATAGCCAGCATCGCTGATCAAACATAAATTCCCCAGCAGGGCGGTTGTATAGGAGTCGATCAGTAGGTCAATTTTTCTACAAACATCCTGCCCATACATTGATCATAATTTGACCTGTTGAACTGGCAGAATTTCGATCCAGGTATGGCTGGCTATAAAAAAACAAGAATTCTAAACTTAAAGGGTTACCTTTAATGACTTTTGCCAAAAACAGGCCTATGCCTTGCACTAAGTTACATTCGCATTATCAATCTCATCGGGGATGCTGGGGTACCTGCACCTTATACTGTTGTCTCAAGCGGTTTCATCCTGCTCCTTCCCAGGGTATACAACGACGTTACTTCTAGGTGTACAATACAGGATGAAGCCACTTCCTGCTTAAAGCGTTTTGATGCCTTAAAGTTATTAAGAGGCATCACTTATTTCATTGCCCTCCGCTCTCAGCTGGCAGGATGTACTGAGTGTTGGATTTACAGTCCAAAGAACTCACAAACATGTACTCCATTTTTTCCATACCCACACATGCGCAGCCCACTCTCTTTCACTCTAGCAGAATGCTGAGTTGTGGGCAGGGGCAGACTGACAACTCATGGGGCCCCCGGGTAATAGGAGATTATGGGGCCCCCAGGCAATCAGAAATTATGGGGCCACACAGTATACACAGACATGTTTCTATTGGCTGAGAAGGTACTGGAGAGGTGGGGCAGCTATAATCTCAGGATTTTTAGACCAAAAGGATGTCGGTAAGGAACATTTCAGAGACAGATATAAAAAAAACACAGATTCTTACATACTATCCCTGGTTTTACTAAGGCTGGCAACCCTGATGGGGTCCCCTAGTGGCCTGGGGCCCTCGGGCAGTGCCCGAGTGGCCGAATGGTCAGTCCGCCCCATTCCATTGTTGACCATTCTGGTTGTGGGAAAGAGCAGACTGCGCATACATGGGTTGGAAACAAAGCCGAGTGCTTGTTTGTGAGTGTCCAGGGCCGCGCATTCAACACTCTGTTTGTCATGCTACCTGCATGATGGAGAGAGGAAGGCAATGGAATAAGCAGCCTAAAACAGCATATGGATGTGCGGCTCTGGAAACTCACAAACAAGAACATGACTTCATTCCCTACCCATGCTCAGTCTATTCTGTTTCATTCTAGCAGAGCGCTGAGCTGCGAGAAACAGCAGGCTGCACATGTGTGGATAAGCTGAATGCTTATTTGTGAGTTTCCAGATGTAGCAAGCACATCCAATGCTCAGTATATCCTGCCACCTGCAAAATGGAGAGGGGAGGACAATGGAATAAGCAGCTTAAAAAATAAGCATTCTTTTATTAAACAGAGCACTGCCTACAGGGCCAGGACAAGGGGTGGTGCTGGAGGAATGGCTGCCCTGGACACTGTGGTATCATGTGAGCTGGGGCGGAGTGCTGCATAGAGAGTGCCCACCTACAAGCTGGCAAGAGTACTGAAAGCGAGGGACATTTTGTTTGAGGAGAATTTTGGCTTGCAAAGGGAATTTATGCTTGTGGCTAATCAAGCAGATTAGCACTCACATTTTTTTGGATGGGAGGGAGGGAATTTTTGCTGAAACAAAACTTCACATTTGGGGGGGGGGGGGGGGGGGGCGACTGGCATCTTTGCCCTGGGTGCTAGATGACCTTGTCCCGGTACTGACTGTCTATGGATGAGCTGCTCCGGAAACTCACAATTGAGCATTTGGCTTAATTTCCAACCTACGCATGCACTGTCTGCTCTGTTTCATTGTAGCAGAGTGCTGAGCTGCGAGAATGCTGGGTAAGGAATGAAGCTGAATGCTCGTTTGTCAGTTTCCGGGTGCAGTGCATCCAACACTCAGTATATTCTGCCACCTGCAGAATGGAGATGGGAGGGCAATGGAATAAGGCTGATCATACCATATACTGTACAATATTCTTGTACAGTTATCCTTTAGATTTACCAAAATCATATAATAATAATAATAAACTTAAAGGGGTTGTATACCTGCAGAAAAAAACAAACAAACCCCCCCCCCCCAAAAAAAACAAATCTGTAAGGCAAAGGCATAATGAGCCAGTACGCACCACATACTAGCTCATTGTGAAATACTTACTTTTTATCAAAGTGCCGGCACCGCATCACGGTCACCGCTGAGGGAGCTGGCATTTTACCCTCGGTGTGTCTACCGGGTTTGCGGCTCAGGCAATTTGAGTGGCTGGAGCCGCGATGACATCACTCCCACGCATGTGTGCTGGAGTCCCCCTTGGCAAGATTCGGCAGCATCCGCCGGACCTCCAGGGTGCATGCGCCGCTGACGTTAGCGACTGCATGCAAGGTGAATATCTCCTGAACCGTACAGGTTTAGGAGATATTCATTTTACCTACAGGCAAGCCTTATTATAGGCTTACGTGTAGGTAAAAATGTGCTAAAGGGATATACAACCACTTTTAAATACTTTCAATTTGTATGCAATCAGGCAGGCCCTTGCACTACATAGTTTAAGGTAATTCTAAGAAATTGAACAAGAAAATTGTATAACATATGAGTAGTTTAAAAAGTAAGCATTTACTAAACAGAAGAGCATATGGATGATCGAATGCATAGACATGTTTTTGGTAAAAGTCATTAAAAGTAAATAAGCAATTGTCACGAAACAACAGTATAAAAAAACAGTAACTTTTTTTTTTTTTTTACAAATATTATTGTTATGCAGTAAACAGTGTTTCAGTGTAGAAGAACAAATATTTTAAAATATATGTATGAGAGAAATTCTGGGTGTTTGAATTATTAATAGGCTACATCAGAATGAGCTACACTAAAGATCGATCATAAATTGAATATTGTGTATATTCAAAATCTAACCTTTGATTTAGGTGAACAAAATTAAAATAAAAAAAAGGTTGCTTAGCGTGGGAATGTGATTTTGGTCCAATAATTATGAAGTTAGGGTGCTCAGGAAGGTCAGTAACCCTTTGCTGTCAGTTTGCAGAGAGTGGGGTGGTATGACATTCCAGGTACATCCTCCAAATGAAGAGTTAAAGGTCCTCTACCATCCTACCTTCCCATCCCACAGCCCAGGCCTCCTCCAATCACCATCTCCTCCTCCCAGGATATTAATAAACATAAGGCTCTGAGGCTTGTCCAGGGCTTACCTTGTTACTTAGTGTTAGCTGATTCATTTGGGGGATTTGCCTAAAATTGCTCTAGGGGGAGAGGAGGCTGCGCTTGCTTGCCCAGCCATAGGTTTTACTATGGCTAAGTCGGTCAGGGATGGAGGGGCCCTTGTGCTTGTGCTAATCTTCCAGCTCATCAGCATCTCCATAGCTCAAGTAAGTGACAAGTAACTTTCCTTCATTTTTCTTTTCCAGGTCAGCCAGGCTCTGCTAGAGGTAAGATATGGAGGGGAGAAGGGTCATTTCCAGCAGATCGGTGCACTCTGTACAAGTGTCACTGCTTGCAGCAGCAGCAGCTGGGATCCGAAGAGTTAATTGTGTAACTTTTTCAAACACTCCAGTAAAGTTACTCTGTTTTATTCTGCATCCGACACAAATGACATGGTGTCACCCAGCGATCAGGATTTATTAACATTGCACGATCTGCCAGTCTTATTAGCTGGGAAAGTGCTTATAACTTGTCATGAGGACTGTTTAGACATTGATTGGTCGGAAATCTTCATCCTGGGAAATGATTAATAAATGTCTGCTAATATTTAATAAGCATCTTCATGGATAATTGAAATGTCAGTCTTATGCCAGTTTCAGGAAGCGATTTGCTTGGCATGGCTTGGGTTAGGAAACGTACAGACTACGTATGCATTGATTTTCACCATGATCCAGTTACCTGGCAGGGGTGGAGAGGGTTAAGAGCAGCACATGTGGAGGGGTTCAGGCCAGTTCAGTGGCAGGGGGATGGATATGGTGTCACCTCCCTCCTATGTAGAGGAGGGAGCAGGAGAACCTCCAACTCACAATGCCTGCTTTGTAAAGCCCCCTTGCTGGCCACTGTGAAAATAGAGACTAAAAAGGGAAAAAAAATTAAAACAAGAGCACATTCATCCTGCCTGCAGCAATCCTGTATGATAGCAGACTTACTCTACAAATAGTGTATGAAGGCTGTATAGATGTTTAGTATTAAGTACATGGACAATGTGTACCACTCATCACCCCTTTTCTATGACATAGTCATCTGTCCATCCTGTCAAAGAGTTAAAAAGTAATACATTTTTACTGTTTGTAATATATATATATATATATATATATATATATATATATATATATATATATATATATATATATATTATAATGCTAGGAGCTCTCACCTCCAAATCAGTGATGAGTACTTACAGTACCTTTTGTTTGCTCCCATAAATAGTCCACACTAGAAGTTTTACAGTGCCTCAAGTGGTTTACTGTTTTACTTTGCAAGCTAATAAATACATATCTATCTATATCTATCTATCTATCTATCTATCTATCTATCTATATCTATCTATCTATCTATATATATATATATATATATATATATATATATATATATATATATATATATATATATATATATATATATATATATATATATTCTATATCTAAATATATATATCTATATATATCTATATATATATAGATATATATATATGTAATGGGTCATAAAGGAGGGCATTGGGACTTTAAATGAGGCACACGAAGAATGCTGAATAATAGATAACAGTACCTTATTTATTGAACATATGCACATGTTCAATAAATATGGTACTGTTATCTATTATGCAGCATTCTTCATGTGCCTCATTTAAAGTCCCAATACCCTTCTTCTTTATTGCCAAATTTAGTGATGGGGGCATCTACTCGGTGCTTCATTTAAAGTCCCACATACCCCCTTTATAGTTTAATATATAATGGGTCAGTGGTAGATAACATTGCATGTAAAATCTTTTTCTTTCTTTCTTTCTTTCTTTCTTTCTTTCTTTCTTTCTTTCTTTCTTTCTTTCTTTCTTTCTTTCTTTCTTTCTCTCTCTCTCTCTCTCTCTCTCTCTCTCTCTCTCTCTCTCTCTCTCTCATTCTTTCTTTCTTTCTGAGACTCTCCAGCTAGCTTTGAACCAAAAGCCGAAACCCCAAAGATGTTGCAGGGCATTCTGAGACTTGTAGTTCTGCAAGAGCTGCTGCATCTCTGGCCATTCCTATCCTGATCAAGACTGCAATCTATAAACTCTCATGCTGCCTTGGGAATTGTTCTAAATACTATTACCTATTGTTTCAATCAGAGAGGACCACCCGGACCCCCTGGGCCAGCAGGTCCCCCTGGAACATCCGGAGTTCCTGGCATTGATGGCATAGATGTAAGTGTGACAAGTATGGCATGTTTCTCTGAATTCCCCCCAATGCTCCTTCTCTGTATATTTACAGATCTGATTGCAGACTACGAAAGTAAGTTCACTGCCTGCATGTTTATTAGGTTCCTCACAGCCTCATTAACACCTATGTGTCGAATTTAGCTGCAATGTGTGTGATGGGATCTGATCATTTTGCCTTGTGTTTAACAGGGGGACAGAGGTCCTGATGGCCCTCCAGGACCACCGGTAAATTCAATACAATTCCCAATTTTATTGCTTTCCGTAATCTGTGTTTTTGTTTAAATTAATTGATTATTTCTCATTTACTCTTCAGGGTCCAGATGGGGACCCAGGTAAACCCGGATCTCCCGGATTGCCAGGCGAACCAGGAGCTGATGTGAGTACTCTGAGCTGAGTGTGCCAGTTATACTGTCCAGGGAAAGTGTGTTTATAGATGGGGCTCCATATAAGGTGATGGGCGGGGCCTGGACACTGGCTGTCTGCTGTGTGCGGATAGAGAGCCTGTTGTGTGCTGGTCCAGTGCTGAGTGTGATGGGTGAGCAATGAGTGAGCTCCATTCATCGCCTCCGTCTTCTGCCTGTGATCTGATGATGGGTAGAGCTACAGCTGGAAATCTGTGCTAAACTAAGCACTCAGGTGCTGAATCCTGTATTTAGTGAAAACTGTAGACTGCCATTGCTGACTTGTCTATTTTAAATTGTCTATTCCCTTGCTATCATTATGATGCAAGTTTACAGTAAATACTTTGGGTAACTGACTTGAAACAACTACACAGTTCAGGCGCCTTGATTTCTTTTGTTGCATGCTCATTCTGAGTCGGTGACTTAGCCAGACAGCCAGGCAAATAGCATTTTCCTAAGGTTAGCAATTGCAGATTTTATAGTACTTTCAGTACACAGAATTTCTGTCTTTGTAAGGTTACCATACACAGCTCAGAATAACAGCTGTGGGTGACCCTGTTGGTAATACCGGCTCAACAAAAGTTGATTATTGAGTCAATTTTTGATGAAGAAGCCCGGTAGAAAATTTCTGGCTGAACAATCCAATCAAATACTATTTGGGTTTTCTGACAGGTGCTAGAGCCAGCTGTTAGAATACCATAGCCAGCAGGGAAGATTCACTCATCTGCACTGTTTAACATAGTTTAGGGAATCATTTAGCTTTTTTTCAAGAAGTATATGTATTTGTGGCCAGATTTAATCTGTTGCCTTGCGCATATCTTCCTGCACATTTTATATTAAATATACATGGCTCCCCTTCATAGCGACATATTATATTTTGATTGCGTTTGTATACTTTTCTGTTCCAGGCAATGAATTTAGCTATATGTAGAGTTTTACTATGATATTGGTAATAAACACTCCCTATTCTGTATCTAAATATATAGTGAAGGAGCAAAGTTGGTAATAAAATGCACTCAAGTAAACGTTACAGAATACCTTGTGTAAGACAAGATAAGTCATTTTGAAGTTGTAATATTTTATGTAGAAGGTTTTTAATATTATTAACACTATTTTACAAACTGTATTTAAAGAATAAGTATACTTAGGGCTCATGCACACAACCGATTAGCTCAGGTTATTTCTGTGATGGGTAAAGCCCAGTATTTCCAATCAGTCATGAACTGAAAGCCTGTACAAATCAATGACAGGCTGACGCTGCTCACTGTTGTAATTGCACATGGAGTGACTACCCATGGCTAGTGATTGATATGCACCCCTGGACATGAACTGTCTGTGTCCATAGTTGCATATCCATCCCTAACCACAGGTAATTGTTCCATGTACTATTACATGTAAACAGCTGTGGGACGCCAGCCTGTGATTGATTGGTAGAGGCTACCTGTTGGTGGCTGATTGGACACACCAGGCTGTACCCTGAACCATCATAAACAATAATACTGCGCATATGACAAAAATATTTGAGATATTTTCACAATAAACAAAAAGAAATACAATTGTTGCTCTAAATGAATCAGAGAAAAAAAAAAGTGAACTAGTCCAAAAAATCAGTCTCTCACAGAAACATGTTAATCACATTAATGAACCCCCACTCCTTGTTAACCCCTCCACAAGGAGTGTACACCACCACCTCAAAAAGTTGTACTCTTACCAGAGAGCCTGGACCCTTTATTATGAAGGGTCAAAAAGGCTTGATGTACTAATCCCAGTAGAGACCACGACAAGGGGTTGGAAAGGAACCACATCAGGATCTGTTCAAATGTATCCAAAGGATTCCACCCACACACTGACCATAAGCCGAATCTAAATGTTATTTTAGGTTTTACACTGCCTAGTGTTTATATATTTTTTTGGATCCAGCTTATGGTCAATGTGGGGGCAGAGTCCTTTGGGCACATTTGAACTGATCCTGATACGGTTCATATCCTACCCTTTGTTGTGGTCTTTACTGGGATTAGTACATCAAGCCTGTTTGACCTTTCATAAGAAAGGGTCCAGGCTCTCTGGTTTTTCATAAAATAATATGTTTGCTTTCCTTAACTAAGGAAGTGATCTTCCCTATGAGGTCTCAGTGGTGCCACACACCTAGCTGACCACTGTGCTCCTTGTACATCTTCACCGCAGCTTTTATTTTTTTAATTGGAAATCCAGTCAACGTGTATCTGCAGATGGAATTCCACTGGAATGCATTAAAACCATGGTTCATGGGAAGACATGTGGACACAGTAGATGACAGGGTTGATTTTAAAGAAAAGGCTGTAAGAGAGGCCTCACATAGGGGGGTTACTGGACTCCTACTAATTAGACAAGTATATCCTGTTAGTAAAATGTTCCCCACAGGGAGGGGGTGCTTTAAAGGATGGCTGCACTAAAGGTCAGGCCCTCCTTTTTCTTGATAAATTCTTTGGTAGAGTAAAGTGAAGAAGTGGTAGGAGTATGACAGGTCCTACATTGCTTGTTGCTTCTTCAGTAGCATCATCTTTAGCAAGACAAATATGATGTCATTCATCCAAGCCAGCTAAAAAAGTAATTTCAGTGGAGACTTACATTTTAGATGTTGGAGAGTTAAACCACTTAAATGTTTGTTTATACTTCTCAGGGTCTTCATCTGTAGGATCTGCTTGAGTTTTCAGATCTGCTCATTGACTGTAGTATTTAAAGGGGGGTCTTACTCTCCCTATTGGATGTTTGATTTGTTTTAAATATGAGGAGTGCAACAAAGGGAGTGGAAACACTCCAAGATGGGTGGAAATACCCAAACTTCAAAACAAGTGAGGACAGATCCAGAAAGTATGGTGGGCAAATCTTGCTACAGAAGTTACCAAGAGATCCAAGAAGTCAGTGACTCAGCACCTTTAGCTGAAATGGCATGTTTGGATAGATTGTCCCTTTAAATGAAGGGTGACCTGGTATGTGTTTTGGTCAAGATATCAAGTCAAAAACAAAAGTTGATATATATAAAAATGAAAATGAGACCTTTGGAATTTAATCTTCTATATTTCCTTCTCATCCTTACCATGACTTTTCAAGCAGCAATGGGCCCTTCATCCCAACGCTGCTTACATTTACTTTGTAAAACCATTTCTGAGTTGGTTGGATATTCCACCTACTGTGAGCCAAACATGAAATTGTTGCTTCAGTTTCCATCTAAATGGGAGGTGGTGATGTAGGCTGGAATCTTCAGTGCTACTGCTTGCAGAGGTCAGGGAAAGAAGTCAAATGTTTTCTTGTTGTGACAATTTTTTTGTGTTTCAGAATGTGTCTAGTTCTGTCCTTTCTGTTGTTTAGATATGGTAAAAGTAATATTTTAATACCATTGTTGCAATGAGTTCATAATGTAAGCAATATTTTTGTTGACTAACATGAACTCCCTGGTTTGCCTATTTTTGGATTGTTCAGACTGATGAAATGACTGGATAATTGCTTGTTATTATGTGTCAAATGGCACTGATAGCATATGTTTAAACAGGATATCAGTAGTCTGCAAACATGTAGCAATTACTGCAATTACAAGTATTGTGTACACACTGATGATAGTCATGTGTTGCCTGTTTCCCAAATTATATTTTCCTGTGGTGTAGAGGCTTGACTACTACACTTGATACCTTTTTAATCATCACCATATGCTGATTGATAAATAACATATTAACATCTCCTTCCTGTTTTTATGTTTCTGACTTTGACATTTTAAGTAGTGTATTGAAATAAAATACCTACTCTATAGAATATTGTATTGCCGGTGCTGAGATGCCTTGCAAATAAATCTACTAAGTGGAATGATGTAGAAAACAATTAAAAATCACAGCACGTTGCAGGACTAGGAACCGCGGGCTCAGAAAAAGGCCCCAACCTTGTCATTTTCAATAACTCACTCTGTTAGAGCTCTTTGGCCCTCCGGAGTTTAAAACTTCCTGTTGCCAGTTGTGGTCTAGGCATGCCACATTCATTCTTTGATGTGTTCATTAATAAGGGGCAAACTGGGTCTTACAAATCCTTTATTACCATCAATCTGGCTACAATTATTGGTTTTATTAAATTAAAAAAAAAGAACAAGCACTGATTATTCAACATCAAGAGAAACATCCAAGATCACACATTAGTTCTGTGCTTGAAGCAATAAATACATTGCTAAGGCATGTAATTGTTACACTGAATCAGTAAACCAATGTCTTATTTGTAGGGCCCATTTATTAAGAAATAGTAACTTCTACATGAAAGGAAATTTTCATGGTAGCTTTGAAGAGTCAATCGCAAAATAATGCATTTTCTCTAGCTCTAGCAAAAGTCAGACCAATAGACATGCACTAAATTTCTCTGGTCATAAAAATGTATAGCAAATAGAGCTTAAAGTAGAACTAAAGGCAACAAAATGTTTTTCATTTTAGATTTTTGGTCATCTGTGTCACATTGGGGATATTTCCCTTCACTTCCTGTTCCATATCCAAAACAGGAAGTGAGAGTAAATCTGTCTAAAGTGAGTGAACCCCTGATTGTCACCAGGGTCACTAGAACTAGTATCTCCATTGGAGGAATTCCCCTTGTATTTCTGCTCTGGGTACCACCCAGAATTTGTCAACAGAACAAAAAGGGTGAATCTCCATTTTTAAAGACCTAAATATGAGAGAATGGAGCTAGTCTGATGTAAATAGATGCAAGTCATTTTGCAATTAGTCACTAATAGATCTAATATAGATCTACTATGGGTCCAGAAAGCTTCTGCAGCAAAAAAAAACAAGGATGCCACGGAAGTGATGAAAGTGATGTTCATTCTGTTATCATTCTCTGCTAATCAGACCAGACAGAACCTGTCTTAAATGGGCCTTACAAACTTAATTCAGATGATATTCATGTTATAGAACTAATCAAGGCGCTGATGCTGCAGGACGAGAGTGTCAAGCACTTAGGCACTTTTTTTTTAAATATGCATATTTTAGTGATTTATCTTTTTGGTAGCTTTCTTTTCCTGTTTTAGGGTTAGTGTTGAGGGGTTTTGGACATCAGATTGAGAAATGTCTTTAATCATTCTGAATTCATTGTCAAGTGCATGTGACCTGCATTTGACCTACAGTTGACTTGTTTAAAATTGCTTTTGCATTTCTATAGACTTAAATCATGATAGAAGCAGTTCAGACGTGAACAGAGACCAGTTGACAAAGGCCCCATTTGAAACATGTCTTTTAGATAAGTTTGGAAAGTTTAATTGGGGGTCCCTGTCTTATAATGACTGGATTTCAATTTAGAGCCCAGGTCAAGGCCAAGAACTAAATATGGAATCAGATAGACATTGTACTGACAACCTTCATTGTCCTAATTTTGCCTCCACTCTCCTGGTAAAATGTGCAGGGTAATTATGATTTTGTAGTATAAGGGCTCATTCACAAGGACATAATGGGGGTTATTTACTAAAACTGGAGAGTGCAAAATCTGGTGCAGCTCTGTATAGAAACCAACCAGCTTCCAGGTTTTATTGTCAAAGCTTAGTTGAACAAGCTGAAGTTAGAAACTGATTGGCTGCCATGCACATCTGCACCCGATTGTGAGTGCTCCAGTTTTAGTAAATCCCCTCCAATGTAACTGCATACAATATATTATTCTGTATGCATCTGTACACAGCTGTATACTAGTCTATTAGAGCTGATTCAGTCTGCTGTGTATAGCAGCATAAAAAAAGGACACGGCTGCATCAAGAGCCATCATTTTTGCTGTATTTTATACACTGTAGGCATGTAACTGATTCTGATAGCGTTAACCTGCTTCCAGGAGCCCTGTCATGTACCTGTATGAAGAGCTTGAGATGACAAGGGTGGCCCCTTGCACAATTTCAATTCAAGAACCCCCGGGAAGTTGAGACAGGGGCTGCTTGCACAGCGGAAGGGTGCAGGTGCCAGGAAGTTGGACCAGGAACTTAAACTGGACAAAATGCATGATACTGTGTGTTTGCAATCTACATTTAAAGGCGCTGTGAACATTGTATTGGCACCCACATCAGATTGCAAAGGAAGTGCGCTTTGAACATGGTGTGGGAAATATGCATGGAAAGTGCCTTTCCCACACCGTGTTCTGAAGTTAACCAGCCCTGAAGCATTTAGGCTCTGTACTCATCTTGGCATCTCGGATCGCAGGCAGAAAAGTTCTTGTACTTCTTTTGGAGAGAAAGGCGTCCTGCAATTATGTTTGCTCGATTTTACCACGATTCATCGGCGACAATCGTGGCAAAATCATTCCGCGATCGGGGTGCCATTGGAAGTGATGGGGCTCTCACCTGTGTCCTGCGAATTTTGCCATGATTCAGGATTGTGGGGAGAATTGCGGCAATTCTGCATGCAATCCGGGAAGCCAAGATGTGAACGAAGCCTTAAAAAAAAAAAAAAAAAAAACAGTCCTAAAGCATAACATGCTGGAGTACAGGACTATACAGAAAAAGAAGTGAACCTTCAATTGGAATTTAGGCAACACCAAACTCAGTTTGTCAGTGTTACAACAAAATATATATAATTTAAGAACATTCCAGAAGGTAGCCACTACACTCTGTTTGAGGTAAACAAAATAAATATTAACATTAGCAACATAATAGGGGTTAGTTACTAAAGGAAAATCCACTTTGCACTGAAAGTGCACTTTAAAGTAAAGTCATTGTAGATCCGAGGGGGACATGCAAGGAAAATTAAAAAAACAGCATTTTAGCTTGCACTTGATTGGATGATAAAATCAGCAGAGCTTCCCCTCATTTCAGATATACCCCTTAGATTTAGAGCTACTGCACTTCCAAGTGCACTTGCAGTGCAAAGTGGATTTGCCTTTCATAAATAACCCCCAATACACATAGCTGTTTGTTCTGTGAGTACTGCTCTTTTTTTTTTATTTATCTACAAATACTATTTGTATCATGGGTATATTTTTGTAGATACGTTTCACAATCAAAACAAATAGTTGGAATTTAAAAATGCGTCTTTAGCGAATAAAATGGGAATAATGTTGGTTTTGTATGAAAACATACATACATTTTATCACAAAAAGAGCAGTAGTATAAGCATGGTACTGTGAAAGAGAAAGGTCATTAGATTTCTTTTCAGGTAAGAATAGAGTGGGAATCATACTATACTTCTTGGGCAAGCACTGAACTGGTTTACAGAGTTGCTAGGTTACATCACATCAGGCTTTCTGCTTGGCACATTTTATTGATTTGGGCAATGAAAAAATATAGCCCTTTTTTTATTTGGGGGCTGATGAATGAAAACTAGTTGAAAAGCAAGTGTGTGAAGTGCCTGTACTGCACATAACAGTCAGCAAGTTTGCAGCTATCATTTTTCTTGTACAGGTTACAATTGGAAACCAAAGTTTTATTGGTTGGAAAGACTATTTCCTTGTGTTTTCTTAAAGGGGAGTTCCGCCGAAAAAAAAGCAAAAAAAAAGAAAAGAAAAGTCAGCAGCTACAAATACTGCAGGGACTGACTTTTAAAATAAGGACACTTACCTGTCCAGTGTGCCCCATGATGTCCTCAACTGAAGCCGACCCGTCCCTCGGCTCAGGGTTCAGGTGCTAGCATCCTCAGTAAAGACCCCTTTCTCACTGAGGCATTTTTCTGGTGCATTTGGGCTAAAAATAACGCCTGTAAAGCACCTGAAAAACACCTCCTCTGTAGCCCCAGTGTGAAAGCAGGAGTGCTTTCAAAGTTGGGCGCTGCGCTGGCAGGACGCTAAGGCCCCTTTCACACTGGGGCGCTCCGCTGGCAGGATGTTAAGGCCCCTTTCACACTGGGGCGCTGTGCTGGCAGGACGTTAAGGCCCCTTTCACACTGGGGTGCTGCACTGGCAGGACGTTAAGGCCCCTTTCACACTGGGGCGCTGCACTGGCAGGACAATAAGGCCCCTTTCACACTGGGGCGCTGTGCTGGCAGGACGCTAAGTCCCCTTTCACACTGGGGCACTGCGCTGGCAGGACATTAAGGCCCCTTTCACACTGGGATGGGGGCGGCGTCAGCGGTAAAGCGGCGCTATTTTTAGCACCGCTTTACCATCATTTTAGAAGCACTATTCGGCCGATAGCGGGGCAGTTTTAACCCCCCCCACTAGCGGCTGAGAAAGGGGTAAAAACCACCGGTACCAACGGTATAGCTGCGCTGCCCCATTGATTTCAATGTGCAGGAGCGGTGAAGGAGAGGTGCTAGATGCTGCTAGCAGGACATTTTTGAGCGTCCTGCCAGCGTACCGCTCCAATGTAAAAGCCCTCGGGGCTATCACATTCGAGAGACAGGAGCAGCTGTTTCAGGGCGCCTTGAAGACGCTATTTGTAGCGCTGTAGTGCCTGCAAAGTGCCCCAGTGTGAAAGGGGTCTAAAAAAAGTCCTGCAAACAGCATCTTCCAGGTGTATACACCGTTCCTCCACCGCTCCTGCCCATTGAAATGAATGGGCACTGCTACCAAAGAGCCTGCAAAGCAATTCGGCAGCGACGCTATACGGGCACATTATTCCCTTTATTCCGCCGCTAGCAGGGGTTAAAAGTGCCCCGCTAGGCAAGAAATAGCGCCACTAAAGTGACGGTAAAGCCCCACTAAAATTAGCAGTGTTTTCCTGTCAACACCCACCCCAGTATGAAAGCAGCCTAAGGGAATCGGGAAGTGAAGACCTGTGTGTTTCCCAGAAGACAGCGGGTGGAGCAGAGGAGGGGCCAGACGGCATAGTTCGCCACGGATTCCGTATTAGACAGGTATCTGCCCCCCCCCCCCGAAAGGTGCCAAATGTGACACCGGGGGGTGGGGGGGGGAACTGGATCAGCGGAAGTTCCATTTCTGGGTGGCTTTACAAATTTTAACGTTTCCATTGTGTTTCTGACATGACATTGTGGTGACTATATAGGTTACCTCTATTGCCTTGCAGTTCAGAAACCCAAGTTTAATGCTGCTCAGGATACTATCTACATGAAGTATTGTCAGAATTATTGGGACATCTGCCTTTACACGCACATGAACAATAATGGCATCCCAGGCTTAGTCCATATGGTTCAATATTGAGTTGGCCCACCCTTTGCAGCTATAACAGCTTCAACTCTTCAGGGAAGGCTATCCACAAGGTTTAGGAGTGTGTCTATGGGAATGTTTGACCATTCTTTCAGAAGTGCATTTGTGAGGTCAGGCACTGATGTAGATGATAAGGCCTGGCTTCTATTGGGTTCTATTGGGTTGAGGTCAGGCCAGTCAAGAATCCTAGGGTTCTGCAGAACCCCCAGTTGAGAACCACTGAGTTTAGAGCATGACATTGTCCAAAATGTCTTGGTATGCTGATGCCTTTACTTCCCTTCACTGGAACTAAGGCGCCAAGCCCAACCCCTGAAAAACAACCACACACCATAATTCCTCCTCCACCAAACGATTTGGACCAGTGCACAAAGCAAGGTCCATAAAGACATGGATGAACGCGTTTAGGGTAGAGGAACTTGACTGGCCTGCACAGAGTCCTGACCTCAACCCGATAGAACAGTGTATGTTTCATCTGTGTTTGTGTAGGTTTCCTTCAGGATTTCTGGCTTCCCACCCAAAACACTTTAGTAGGTGTATTATTTCCTCATAGACTAGTTATTATGTGTTTAATGTGGTAGGGTCCAGTGGGGTCAAGATGGCTGGGCTTGGACAGGACGGACATTGCAACAAAGTGGAGAATTTTTGCAGACACGTTATGTATATATGTAAGGTCACATAGAGAACACTAATACCTTTCTCTAAACAGCCACCCACACAGTATAGGAAGTTGAAGACATGATGCTTTGCTCTGCAAAGCAGCCAACACCTCGCTAGCCGATGCATAAAGCATAAAAATTAGGGAAACCACAAAGTTACATGAAATGTGTGACGTTATTGGAAGTTATATGTATACTGTCAAAATCTATAGATGGGGCATTTCGGCTCTGGCATGAGTCGGACTGATTGCCACCTGGCCAGTGTGAAATAAAAATTTTTTTTCCTAAAAGTTTGTTGTCCGGTCTGTTGTTCCTGGCTATCTCCTCCTTTACTAGGTGCACTAGATTGTAGATTCCTCCATTAGGTAGTGGTATATGTGAAATGTTCTATGTGCTCTCTAAAGCACTTTGTAATATGATAGTTCCATATATGAGGGAAAGGAAGTCCTAAAAGACGCACATCATACCAAATCCTGATCCCCATGATTAAGCTCCAGGGGCAAAGTTAAACACGTTGGGCTGTGTGGCCTGGTTTAAGCCTGAGCTTAAGGTGTCATACACCTCCTTACAGGGTTTTGCTGTGATATGCAACTTTTAGAACTTACTAGATGTTTTAAACTGGGATGAACTCTGTCCTTGTTGGCATTCCTAGCCGTTTGTCATGCAAGAGGACCTAGTAAAGCCTTGAGCGTCACCTGTCATTTTGTTGTGGGTCACAGTTTTACATAAGAGGTCATGCCCACTGCCGATTAGGGCCATACACCACCCAGATAAGTGTACCTCTTCACAGGGTATATCCAGGTGTTTCTAATCACGGGCAAATGTACAAATCAATGACACACTGACACTGTCCTTTGTTGTCCACAGCTGTTCATGTACTGTGTAATCGCTCATGGAGAGATTACTTGCAGTTATGGATAGATTTGGTGTTAGCCCTTGTACACACGGTCGGACATTCTGACAACCAAATCCGTTGGATTTTGTCCGACGGATTTTGTCTGACGGATTTTGTCCGAAACTGTTGCATACACACGGTCGGACAAAGTTGTCGGAAAATCCGATCGTGCAGATGACGTAATTTCATTACGATTGGACTACATTCAGGCTAGTAGCCAATAGCTTTGGTCTAGGAATTTGATCTGAGCATGCGTGGCACTTTGTCCGATCGGAATTCTCTACACACAATCGGACAAAGTCCGATCGGAACATGTTGCCGGAAAATTTTATAGCCCAGCTGATAAACTTGGTCCGTCGGATACTCCAACGGAAACAGTCTGATGGAGCCCACACACGATCGGATTATCCGACAACACGGTCCTATCGGACATTGTCCATCGGAATATCCGACTGTGTGTACAAGGGCTTATACTTACTTTCCTGGGAGCCTGTGTGTTCTACCTTCTCTCTGTTTCAGGGAATTTTAGATACCCATGCCCCCTGATGTGTACTTTGGTTCCTTCATCCAACTCTCTATGGCACCACAGATCTCAGTAGTGGCATAGGAGTCAGAGGATAAAATGAACGTGCATGGTGGGGGACATAGGCATCCCATACTCCCAGAAAAGTTTTATGGGGGTGGCAACCCCAGAACAGAAGGAAGGTAGAAGACACAAACTGCCAGAAAGATGCATTTAAAAGAGGCAAGTATAAATACTCTTAAGTTTTTATAAATTGTATCCATATCATTGGTTGTGACTCTGGTAATTTGCAGCTCAGTGCACAGTGTGCAGGGTTCAAGAATGCTTAATGTACACCACATTCTACAGAGTGCTGCACTCATTTCAGTCCAGCAACCATTATTATGTAACATACATAAATATGTAAGATACAACCATTGCCAGGACATGGTCATCCAGTGCCCAGGGCAAAGATGCCAAACTGCCCCCCCCCCCCCCCCATTCATGATGTGCAAGCCTAGGGGATCATATGAACAGCAGTCAATTGTTTGTCAAAATCAGTGTGCAGCTCAGTTTTCACATTGAATACATGCTTGTGTTGATGGCTCTCTCTTCCACTCGTGGCTCTCTCCTGGACACTTCTGCATTTGGTGGTGTGGGCTGTGCTTTCTCTCATACTTATCCTTCCTGCTAGTGCAGCTCTTGTGTGTCTGTGAACACTGCCACCTGCTTGTTAATACAGGAGCTCTGCACTGGCAGGAAGGAGGAGGGGAAGCAATTCAACCCACACTGCTTCCCAACTCTTTCCTCCTCTCCTTGTTGCTCCCAGTACTGGGCTGACAAGAGTAGTGATGCCATTGTCACTACACCTGTCAGATTTGTAACAGAAGGAAGGCACCCCCATCACTACAGTAAACCATTGCACCCTGGGCAGCCGCCCCTCCCACCCACCCCTGGTCTGGGCCCTGGATATAACAGTACAGCATTACTACACAATTTGGCACAGAGTATGGTCAGGAGTATAGTATGTTACACTGCTCTATCATATGTTGCATATGCCTGACCTCTGCCCTCTATATTTTGTGCTATACAGTACATTATATAATCATGGTCTCTTTACACCTGGCTGTATGTTACATGCTCCTGACCACTGCATACTGATGTTTTTACAGACATTACATACTTCTAACTACTAAATATTTTGTGCTGTGGTGTACCTTGTACATTCCTGTTTTCTGCTCTCAGAGTGGTCAAGATTCTGTAATGTATAGCCGTGTACAGAATACAGTGTTCAGAAGTATGTAAAATGCAGCCCAGTATATGGAGTGCAGTGGCCCAGAGTATGTAATGTGCAGTCTAGAATACAGAGTGGAAGGCTCAGGAATATCTAACCTAGAATCCATCATACAGTTGTGCAACACTCAGGAGTTCAGTCCAGCAGACATTAGTATGCAGTGGCGGTGCGTCCATTAAGGGCTCACAGGCTCCGCACCCTCTGTTCAACCACAATTGGCTGCAATTGATGGGCACAGTGGCTGCATTTGATGGGCACAGTGAGGCTACAATTGATTTTTTTTTTTTCAGAAATGTTCAGTTTGTTTGCGCACCCCCTAAGATTTTGAGCACCAGCTGACGCTGTTTGTGTGTAACATACAACAGTAAGGGGTATGTAATAAATAACACATCATGCAGAACATGGGGTCCAGAGTAGGTAATGTACACACAAAATCCTAACCGTTACATGAAATACCCTTGACTATTGAACACACTGTATGCTGTGGTGTCATTCCCTACCAAGAAAAATCCTTCTTCAGTAGAAAATTCTCCCCAGCAAACCACCTTAAAAAATCAACCCCAATCATTCACCTCTGCACCCCTGTCAATGTCTCACCTCTGTACCCCTGTCAATGTCTCACCTCTGCACCCCTGTCAATGTCTCACCTCTGCACCCCTGTTCACAGCTCAGCTCTCCACTCCCTGTCCAAAGCTTACCTCTGCACCACCTATTCACAGTCCACCTCTGCACCACCTGTCCACAGTCCACCCCTGCACCACCTGTCCACAGCTCACCTATGCACCCTCTGTCTACAGTCCACCTGTCCACAGTCCACCTCTGCACCACCTGTCCACAGCTCACCTATGCACCCTCTGTCTACAGTCCACCTGTCCACAGTCCACCTCTGCACCATCTGTCCACAGCTCACCTATGCACCCTCTGTCTACAGTCCACCTGTCCACAGTTCGCCTCTGCACCGTCTACCTTTGCGTCTCTCATCCAAAGCTCACCTCTGCAACCCTCATCTATGGTTAACCTCTGCACCTTCTATCTTCAACTCACCTCTGCACCTCACTATCCACATATCACTTCTACAGCCCCCTTGCAAAGCTCACCTCTGCACCCCTCCATCAACAGATCATCTCTGTGCCTCTCTACAGCTAACTTTTGCACTCCCCTTGCAAAGCTAAGCTCTGCAACCCTCTTCCATGTTTCACTTTTGCACCTCCTGTCCCCAGCTCAGCTCTTCACCCCCATGTCCACAGCTCTTCTCTGCCCCCTTTGTCTACAGCTCCCCTCTGCTCTCCCAGGTCCACAGCCAATCTTTTCATCTGTCATCCACGGCTCACCTCCGCACCTCCATGTCCACAGCACTCTCCTGCCAACCCTTGTCCACAGATCACCTCTACATTCACTTCCACAGCTGACCTCTGCAACCCTTGTCCACAGCTCACTTTTGCACCCTCCCCCCCATCTGCAGTTTGCCTCTGCAACCCCCTATCTAGTGCTATATATCTATCTATCTACATAATTTCAGCTCACCTCTGCACCCCCATGGCCATAGCTAAACTTTGTCCTCCATGTCCATACCTCTCATCCGCTCCTCCCCCCATGTGCGCCATGTAACTGGGCACAATTTCAGATGGTAGCCAGTTAAAATAGAAAGGGTAAATCTCCCTAATATGGACACATGCATAATAAATGCGCAACAGGTCATCCATATTCATTAATACTGTATATAATTACATCTATTTTTTTAAAAGCTGCAGTTTAATGATGATATTATATTTGGGAAATTTCACTTCATTTCTTTTCCCAGCAAATCAACGTCATTGGAACCGTTGTCAATAGGACAGAATGACACAGACAGTAATAATAACCTGAAAGAGTTTCTAAAATGTCCACGTTTTACTGGAAAAAAAGTTGTTTGTTTCACTTCTTGACATTACTGGATATATTTTCCATCACTTCCTCTTCTGAAAGAAAGTGGGGAATTTCTCTGGAGACATAGTTTGCAAATATAAACTCATTGGTGGTTCTAATCCTTCCCTTCCTTGCCCAATACAAAACAAGGTTGTGGATAAAGTTAGGTTTAACATTGTTTGCACCCTCTTGCTAACTTTAGCCAAACATGACCAGGGATAGACAGAATAGAGAAACAAAATAAGGAAACATCTATGAAAATTTGTACATATTGAGGCTTGGTGCTGCACCTTTAAATCTGATGCCCTAGGCACTGGCCCACATGTTGTACTTACACAGTAAAATTTGTGCTATTTTATCCAGGTATGTGTCTCGTTGTTAAGAGCTGATAACTCAGCAAACCTATTACGTAAAGCATTACATGCTCTAGTGACTTCATGCTGTAAAGGATTGAGCATGTTATACAATGTATTTATGTTCATTTGTAATATTGCAGTTCTTTGTAGTGAGCTATTTTAACGTAAAATAAGTACCATATATTGTTACTGATTACATTGATGGGGTAAATTGCTTTTTGTGTGAAAATTTCACTGCTTTCTTTATTATCCACTAGATGGCACTGTAGCAATTTGTTTATTTTTTTACATCTAGCTCACTGTTTTCCAAACTACAATCTAATACAGTGTACTGCAACTAGACTGAAAATACTATTCTGGTTTACCAATATTATATATTTAACTTTTTAGACAGCAGTGTTATCAAATATTATTTGACACCTTATTTTAGTGTGAAAATAAATGTAAAGCAAATTTAGACATTACATAAATATGCTTTTTCTGGCATATACATAAGATAGTATCCCTTTAATATATACTACTTCAAGGGCTAAATTATTTGTACATATTATTTTTTTAAACAACTAAATCAGTTCCAGGTTAATTGTTCAGCTTTTTGCTGAAAAGTTTTTAAGTCATTCATTTATTTTTGTTTTTTGTTTAAACGTGATGGACATATGTCTTTTTTCAACCTAACTAAGTGACTGGGTGGTATAAGACAGTTTTTAAGTCCTGGTGTTGTGCTTAAGTGGAATTTCTCCTTCTAATGTCACTGATTATAAATTATGTAATATAAAAGTAAGTTACAGGCATAAAGATATCAGACAGCTTTCAGGACATGTTCACAAGCTATTCATTACTGATGTCATGGCTAGTGTTTGTTTAGTTAAGGGAGAGCCATTGAAACATAATTGGTGGTGTGGGGGGTCAAATCCTGCATGAAATCTGCAAAATTTAAAATGGAACCCTAATAAAGTCTATAGGGGGTGAAGCTTGAAATTAAATTGTGGTAATTTTCAAGGCTAATAGGCAAAGTATTCTTTTAAAAAAAAGGACGCAGGGCAATGCCCAGGGAGGAAGGAAAGGAAAGAAAATACATTTGAAGAAATACTATACAGTACAAGAAAAGACTTCAACCCTTTAAATTATATGCTAGGGGAACTTATTTAAGCTGTATTCTAGATTTACATATTTTGTAGAGGAAAAAGGTTTCCGTTATATATAGAACAGACCAAAAAAGTAGGTAGTAAATACTCACCCAAGCAGTATAGCTAGTTAAAAATGCATAAAACTTGATTAACTTTACCCAAGCGTAAATACAGCAGAAGTACCCCATCTGATTCCTTTTGATTGAAAAAATTGCTTTTTTAGTAGTTTTGGCTGCAACACCTGATTTATTTTTATCAAATGGTAATAGGCCTGAAATGACAATTGGAAGTAGCAGCCACAACATATCAAAAAGTTACAGGAACGTTTACACTACAATTATAAAGTTAAAACCTTCAACTTTGTAGAAGTAGCACAACGGCATTGTCTTAAATGTGTAATAAAAATGCCAAAATGGAATGTAAAAAACAGTTCAAAGCAACTAGCCCACATTCCTCACACCCCTTCCCATCTCTGTATCTCCAATTAGTCCCAAAATATTCAAAATAGAGACTTTAGGTATGTTTGTTACAAACTGGCTGACATCAGGACAGTATGTAAGAACATGAATAGGCAGCAAATTGAAAAAGACAAGGCATGTTTATCTTGAAGACCATAATCACAAATATTGTACAGTGGCTGGACAGCTGGTAAGCAGATTGGTTAGGCCACAATATAAGAGGGATGAGGCAGTGCTTATCTTAAAATAAATCTTGAGGTGTATTACAGTAAACAAGAGAAAATCGTTTTTAATTGCCGGAGCATAAGAATAAGCTGCAAACTGTGGCCTGTCTGCTGGGTTTAAAAAAACTTCTAAAGGCATTGTTGAAGCAGTTACCACTGCTGCCCCTCCATTCAGGTATCAGGTAGTCAAAGGCATGCTGGTCATGAGAGGGGATCCATCATTAACAAACATGGCTTATAGGTTATTAGGTAGCACCTCCTCAAATATTATTCTACTTCTAGAATGGTGTTAGTAGATTGTCCATTTTCTCCTTGTATCGGGAATTCAATATGGTGGCCACACAATAGCGGTCCCTTGCTTTTGGGTCCCAAATACTGGGGTCCCAGCAAAGGCATTTTACCATAAAAAAGCAAATTCACCACAAACTGCCTACAGCATGCAGATTCCTCTGTTTTGCTCAGCAATGTCAACAATGTCCTCAACAATTTCACCCCACCTACATACAACTGTCAGGATTTAGGACTGTCCCAAAAGCATACAAACAGCATTTTCCTGGGATGTTTCATAGGCTCTGTGGCACTGGCAGGGGAAGGCTGTTGTTTCTGAGGGGTTGGAGGATGAGGACATTAAGGGGAAGGAGGTACAGGTAACTTCACTTTTACAAATGCCAAGAAGACATGGAGTGGCACCGCCAGCTCCAGGGGAGGGCCTCATTCCACTTTCTCAGCTGCCAGCAACTGGACACAGTTTGTGGTGAAGCATATGCAGCTTCCCTGCCTATGCTTGCTGAACGTTGTTGACCCTGTCCCTCCATTGACAGAATGATACAGCAACACAGGAACATTAAATACACAGGCGGGGTGCAGGGGAGGGCTGGCAGCCTTAGGCCTGGGGGGCAAGTCCAGTCAAGTGGCCCATTGAACCACTGAATCAGCTCACCACCCATCTACACCACATTCCCCGTACAGAGAGAGAGGGAGACTGCTCCACATTGCCCCAAAGAGAGAGAGACTGCTTGACACTGCCTCCACAGAGAGAGACCGCTTCACACTGCCTGCACAGAGAGAGACCCCGCTTCACACTGCCTCCACAGAGAGAGACCGCTTCACACTGCCTGCACAGAGAGAGACCCCGCTTCACACTGCCTCCACAGAGAGAGGCTCCGCTTCACACTGCCTGCACAGACCGCGCTTCACACTGCCTGCACAGAGAGAGCAGTCACTTTCTGTGCAGGCACTGTGAAGCAGTCAGTCTCTGTACAGGCAGTGTGAAGTGGAGCAGTCTCTCAGAGAATGGAGCAGTCTCTCAGAAAGAGACTGCATGATTGCCCCCAGAGAGACTGAGTAAAAGAGCTTGCCCCTTCCCCACACCCAGTACACAGACCAATGAGACTGCAGGAAGATGAAGACTAAAGACTGTGCTGTCACTGCCACCACACTAAGCACTGCCTGTGGAGTCCGGAGCTTCTCTGGTGAGTGAGCACCACACCACTGGGCAAGCCAAGCAAGCAGAGTAGCTGAGAGTCACAGTGAGCACAGCAGGCTAAACACACAAGTCCTGCTGTCTCCCCAGCATGAACACCAGATTCACCAGGGTGCAGGTTCCTCCTGTCTCAATTGCGGATAGTAAGAAATGCACATGCAGGCGCATGCCAGAGCACAGGCCAGATTAAGGGCATTGTGGGCCTGGTGCTGCAGTGGAGCAGGTTTAGGAGTGGCAGGGATATGAGGTAAGTAATGTCATATCCCAGCTCTTGCCCAGACTTGGTCACAGCCCCACGGGGCTGTAATGTTAGGGAAGCCCAGAACTTGAGTTACCAAGCTTCCGTAAGAGCCGTGTGTCGGTGTGTGCTCTGAGGTGAAAGTTTCCAAGCCATCAGAATACAGTGATCACCGCTGGCAGCTATAGCAGCCAGCACTGATCGCTAAAAAACATAAAGACACGCTGGTTGTACTGTCAGTTGATGGAGTCAAATTCTGTACAACCAGTCTGCACAGAGATAGATTGAAATGTCTGCTGAACCGGCAGAATTTCAATCTGTCTATTGTGGCCTAAGTGCACCAGTCTCTGGGTTTAATAATATCCTCAAATCTTCTGAAAGGGGGGCTCCACTTAGGTGTAGAAATTCACTTTGAACTCCACCTTATTTCCAGAACTCTCTTTAGGGTCCTTTAACACTGAAGGCGCTGTACAGGCATTTTAGTGCTAAAAAAAAGCACCTGTAAAGCGCTTCTTATGCCACCCCAGGTTTCCCACTGGGGCGGTGCGCTTGAAGGACATTCTGAAAAGTCCAGCAAGCAGCATTATTGGGGCGGTTTGGGAGAGGTGCCCAGCCCATTGAAATTAATGCAACATGGCAGTTTTTAACACTTTCTTTGGCCACTAGTGGGGGTTAAAAGTGCCCCGCTAGCGCCACTAAAACAATGATAAAGTGCCACTAAAACGAGCAGTGCTGTACCACTACCGCCCACATCGCCCCAGTGTGAAAGTACCCTTTGGTATTAGATGTGCAAACAAAAAGGTGAGACCACATCTAATACCTAAAGAGAGTAATGGAAATAAGGAGGAGTTCAAAGTGAACTGTGTCATTACCTGCAGGGATTGGCATTTAGGGGGGTTAAAGCAGGCAGGGATGAAATGTGATATCAACTATTCACTGCCTGTCAAATGCCTCTGAAAAGTGACCTGAGCATGGATCACTTTTCAGAGGAGTGGCAGTGGCTGCTGCAAGTGAATACAAGCATTTAGGCTCAAACTGGTGTGCTGCGGTTTGGCTGCAGTGCGGGTGTACTGGCGGATGTCACACCCCCTCAGACTTCTTTTAGGTTACTCATTGTTGCTGCATGTTCTGAAAGTGCACCAAACATGCAGCATGCAGGACGTTTTGTGCACTTTCAGAACATGCAGTAAAAATGTGCATCCTCTATGTCCCAGGGGCAACATGCAGGATGACTGCCAGTACACCAGCACTGCAGCCAAACTGCAGCATGTCAGTGAGAACCCTCATCATACCACCTAGCCCTAGGAGGGCAAGGAACTGGCACAGGCTGCTAGAAAAAACTCTTTGGCTGCAGAGAGGAGGAGAGAGGAGGAGCTCACTTACTTGGATGGTCCCAGCCTCCCAGGAGCCTCACTGGATTCCAGCCAACTGCTCAGTTTGTGCAGAGAGCAGGTCCAGCCTCTGCCAGCCAATGGTGTGGAGTAGGGAGGGGCTGGGCGGGGCTGTGCTGTTCTGTGTAACATAGACTGTCAGCCCTGACATGAAGACATCTCTGGCTCACAGTACTGGACTCGGCCAGCTCAAGAACTGTCCATGTTGCGGTTTTGAGCTGACGACACAGCAGCCTTTGCCACCGCATATCAGAGCAGCCCAGGGGGCAATTGCATCCCTGCCCCCTGGCCCAGCCCTCCCCTGGCGGGGTGTGTGGATGGATTCTGGGCAAAATAATGACAGCTGGGTACCTACCATTGTATTGTAGCGCAGACCATAAACACGTGGAAGGGAGCTGATTTCACAAGCTGCAGTTTTGCAAGCTGCCATTAAGGTGCTGGTCATGAGGGTGATTTGAGGACATGTTTTCTTTTGCTCCAGCACCTGCAAAAGAGACACCTGCCTGTGAAGGCTCTTGCTGGTGGCCTTCACTTGACCCTTCTCAGCATGACCCCATGATGACTTTCTTACCTGCTTGACCTGGCAGATCATAAACCTTTGTGAGACTTCCCCTCCTGCCACAAGAGACTGTTGATGTATCTATCAGCAGATTCAGCAGCAGAATCATGTAGAAAGGAGTTGTGGGATGTGGAAAGCACTCAGGAATGATGAAGAGCAGGAATGCAGGCTTTTCGCTGCCGACTGATATCATTGAGATGCTGTTCCCACAGAGCAGTATGGCGCTGAGCCATGTGTCTTATCATGCAAGTGGTACTCTAATTGTAGGTACTTTTAGCATGGCTACTATGCAGCATGCAGAGGCTGCTTACCACAATGGTGCTGTTGCCAACAGATATGTTGATAAAGCCCACACTAAAGAGCCAAGAAGAACAGTGGACTGTACCTGTGAGGTAGCGCCACCAGATGGTATAAGATGGCTGCTCACTTCAGTCCTCTGTTGGACTGTGCTTTGATGCACAACACTTTACTGCAAAAGTGACCTGCCGCAAAGTGCATGCTGCAGCTGACAAAATAATAAAAAGGCCCTAGCAATAAAAAAAGAAATTAAACTTTCAAAATCTATCTATCTATCTATCTATCTATCTATCTATCTATCTATTTATAAAATAAAAACATTAACCCCCCGAAACAAAAAAACTGCACAGGGCCTACCAGTTAAACAGCAACTGCAGTTGGGGAGCTGGCACATAACAAGATCTTCATGCCTTCATTACTGGCCCTTTTAATATAGCTGATCTACATTCAAAGGCTAGAATGTTTATTATGGATAGTTAGTTGCTATACCTGGAAAATCATTAATTGGTTTGAAGGATTAACAAACTGCAAGCAGCTTGAGTTTGCCTTGAGGCTCATGTTAGCCCCAAATCTGAACCTCAGTATTAATTATAACCATAATCAGCCTATTTTAGTATAGGTGTACATTAAATTACAAAAGAGACAAGTGCACCGCTCAGAACAGTGGAGTCACAGGATATCAATGAGTATTGGAAGCCATATACTGGGTGTTCAGGCCCAGGCATCCTTCCATCCACCAGTAGACAAAAAAGCCAAACAAAAGGAAAATCCGGCAACTCCGTTAATCCTTATAAATGCTTTATTGTTGCACATCAGTAAAAGCAGTGGCTAGCGCATTTCGGCGATAAGCCTTAATCACAGAACACAAAATAATTACAACATATGCCACAAATTTAGTTAACTGATCTGATGCAAATTATTAAACATACAGTAAAGCTATTTGTGGAGAAATTCTTATTAGCACTTTAGCAAATAACAACAACTGTCATTTGATATGGTTACAGGGTTTGCATCAGGCTGGCCATTGCTTACTATGATCCAGCCTGACATAGAATCCACCTCTCTAATTTCCATCTTGGAATAAGCATGCTGACTGCTAGAAAAGTTGCTGCATTTCAGCTCTGACTGAAAGTAAGAATGTACAGTCTTGTGAAGTAGCTGAGTGGTTGTCAGCAGTTTTAGCTATGTGCAGGCAATGCTATATAGTGAAACTAATGGCATTACAGTATCGGAATGAGGTACTAAGCCTGGACCAGCCACTTTCCCTTTCCTTTTTAGAAGAAAAATGATTGTCTTCTTTCCAGTACTGGAGACTATGAATGAAACTGTCTGTAAATTTATTAGTTGTTTGTGCATAGTTGTGTTTAGAATATTGTCACCATTATTTATTATTTTTGCTTTTGTCTAACAGGGACTGACAGGACCTGATGGATCTCCTGGCCCTCTTGGCCCAAGAGGGCAGAAGGTCTGTATGAATTCATACTTACAACATATCCATCTATTATTATTTAAAATGCACATTTTAAGTACAAGTCCGTTTTCAATAAAAGAAATGTGACTTTTTTATTTATAACAAATTGCAGTTAAGCATGTATTGATATGAGATATGAATAGTTACAGTATATTATTGTACAATCTATTCTTAGTTAAATATGGCTTTAAACCAGTTTTTATATGGTTATAATAGATTCGGCATGCTGTACAGTAAGTGAGTAAAACTAAGTATTGAAAAAGCCTGCAAAAAAAAAGAGGTGAAAGTGAAAGAAAAATGTGTTTACACACATATAGTTTGCAGGGAGTTTTGAAAAAATACAGATTCCCTTGTTCTTATCTCATTAAATTGGTTGTAAACTCTTACAACACACTTTGACCTACAGGTTAGCCTAGATTAAGGCTTACCTGTAGGTCCAAGAAATATCTCCTAAACCTATACGGTTTAGGAGATATTTGCCCGAAGACAGGCACCGCAGGTGCAGGCGCACTGAGCGCGGCATTTTCAGCGACGGAGCTGCCACGCGCGTCGGCTCCCGTGCGCATGCGCGGGAGTGACGTCATGGCGGCTTCGCCGAATGACATCGGCGGAGCTGCAAGACCCCACGAGAAGATAGATGCGCCGGACTACAGGGGACAGCGGTGACTTCTAAAAGCTGTCCACTGTTCCAGAATTCCAAAATAAAGGGGGTTGAAAACTTCCAGATGACCTGGTAATAAAAAATGGGGCCTGTCCAGGCAAACTTTAAAAAAAGATCCTTTAGACTAATTCACATATACCATGATGCATTATTTGTGTCAAAAAGTACAAACTACACTAAATGAAAAAAACAAAACAAAAAAAACCCTTTACTAAAAGAAGGCATACAAAATAAATTTGAGACTCTTCTGTTGTATTCATCCAATAGTGGTTCAACTTGTCATTCAATAACCCCACCTAGGTTCAAATATGGGAGGATACAGCAATTATTGTGAGTTATTATAGTAACATAAGAATAGCATTCTGAAAAGTTCTCATGCTCTTGATTCCCTGTTTTATATCAGTGGTCTCAAATCTGTGGCCCAGAGGCCAGATGCAGCCCTTTGCTTTCTTTTATCCAGTCCCTCGGGCACTATTTCAATCAACGACACCAACAATGGGCTATTATTCCCCCCACTGACACTAATGAAGGGGCACGATTTCTATCATTGATACCAACAGTGGGGCCCAATGACACTAGTGATGGGGCACAATTCCTCCCAATGACACGAACGATGGGGAACTATTCATTCTACTGACACTGAAGATGGGGCATTTTTTTCCCACTGACATTGAGACCTTTTCTACTCCCAATGGCCACCGTCTGGCCTCCCTAAAACGTTGAAGTACAGTAAACTGGCCCTTTGTTTAGAAAGTTTGGAGACCCCTGTTCTATATTGATGATATCATGTTGCTCATGGGTAACAATTACAATGTTTTATAGTGCGTCCAATCATTGTGAGAATTTCAGAAAATTTATGAAAACCATTAAATATGGTTTCATTTAATTTAAGGGTAAAGAGGTGCTGAGCATTGCATAAATGAAGAGAAGGGCAAGAAAACTTTCAGAAAAACACTTAAGACAGAATGTACTAACTCGAATTTGAGCATCTATTTCCCCTAGCACTTTCATCACTAAAAATATTATTGGCGATATTGCAAAAATGTATTGTATATCTGAAGTAATATGCTTTATTATGCTTGGATAATGATCCAGTTTCTATTTCTAGGGTGAACCAGGACTTCCAGGGGCTCGTGGACTATCTGTAAGTGTAATATAACATAATGCAAAGCATGCTTAGGTCTGTACCAAGACACTCAACAGATAGATAGACCGTTAAGACATTATGTTGTTACATAGATGTGGCTGTTTTATTCTTTTGTAAAACACTGTTTTACACAACCTTGTAGACATGTTGTAAAACACTGTTTTACACAACCTTATAGACATATACACATATAAGGAAAAAAGAAAGCAGTAAAAGGATATTAAACGGCACAATTTCAGGTAAATTACAATAAACAAATACTTATATACTTTTCATCATTCTGTCAACTTCAATGCATTTTTTATATATGACTTCCTCCAACTTTTGTGAAACCTACTGCTTTATCACACTAGAATCATATTATGTTTTCTGCAAGTGTGTTACCTCTACCAGAAAGTGACATGAATTTTATTAGGCAGTGGATTTTATAGATAAACTATAAGAAAGAACCATATAGCAGATGTTAGGTTCAGTTTGGAAACAGTTTCAAATATCTATTTCTGTAGCCCTAATTGTACAGTTCCAGTAATATCTGCTGTAGCTTGCAAGGCTCATCATAACTGTTCTAGGTTTGATATTTCTATGCTCTGATTTTAAATGACTGTTATAATCAGCTATATCTTACAATCTGATGCTTTTCAGCCACTACTCCTCAACTAAATGAATGTGAAACATAGCTCAGTTGAGGCCAACTTATTTATGTCTGCTAGACAAAAAGTATTCATTTTTTTTTAACACATGGAATAAATCTCCTTCAGAGTTAAGTTTAATACAAGATACAGATGCTCCATTAAAGCTTGGCATTGTCTAAAATAAGGTTATAACTGTCGTTAGAGACTCATATGTTATGACAAGATAGGGAACTTAAAGATATGATACAAATGAGTGTCATACATACATTACCTTTCAGGTTAATTTAGTCGCTAAGCTCCAGTGAGGGTAGTATTGTACTTTAAACAGGACAACTCATGTTTTCATGATAGATAGACATCTAGTACCAATATTGAGTATTTCATTATCTCCTATTGTTGTTATGTGGCAATTTGGCTACTGTGGTTAACTGAAAAAGTTTTTCCATGTATTTGCCATTGGTGGAAACCTCTTCTTTTAATAATTTAGCCCTACACTGATGGTTGGGCAATAATTTTATTTGTGGCTATGATTTTTATGTGAGAAAAAATCCAGCCATTATTCATCAGAAATATTTTGGAAACTTTGTTTTAAAACAGAATTATAGGAATTAAAATAAATAAGCATTCATACTTGTCTAGGTGGATGCAGCATCGATCCGACGCTGCATCTGTTCCCGCTGGCTCTAAGACTGAGAACCGAGCGATCAAAGAAAGCTGATCACTTGGTTTTCAGTCTTCAGTGAGCAGAGAGCTGGTGACTGTTAGTCACCGCCTCTCTGCTCTGCTCCTCCAGTGCTCACTGGAGCACTGTGCTGTGGAGGGTGTGGGAACGGCTGGCTTAGTCTCTCAAAAACACACTGAGGGGCTGAGCCAGCTGCCGCACAGGCATCTGTATAGATCACAAAATTAAAGTCAGAATCCCTACGGAGTCTGGAGTGACACTGTGACACCAGCAGACAGCGGACTTTAGCCAGCAGTCAGCAGAGTGCGAGTCACAAGGGTGCAGAACAAAGTGTACTTCTGTGACCCACAGGAGAAGTAGGGCCAAAAGAGCTTTGGCCCTACTTCTCCTTCAATGAATAGTTTTGTAATTATCAGTATATCATTGGTTTTTATGCAGAAGTGAGCCTGATTTTGCACTTTCCAGCTTTAGTAAATAAACCCCATTTTGTACTTAAAAGTGGGGTATGCCTGTATAGTTCATCTAGCCACTTGGCATCAGCGCTATAGCCGAATGATGGCTACAGCGCGGATCTGAATTTCCGGGAGGCCATCACATTTGCACACTCCCCGTGCGGTCCGTGCAGTGCGCACGCATCATGCGCTGTGACCACGTGTGGGGCTGGCCTAAGAGCTGATCACGTGTAAACAAAAGCTAATCATTTTTTTTCTTCCTCATGCTGATAGCGTGAGGAGAAAAAAAAGCCGATCACCGGCTTATGTGCAAGGGACATTGGTCTCGAAGAAGAAGGAGGCACATCTGCCTCATCTGTGCCAATCAGTAACTCCTGCCAGTGTCACCTGCCATTGCCACCTGCCAGTGCCCACCAGTGACACCTATCAATGCCCATGAGTGCCACCTATCAATGCCCACAAGTGCCACCTATCAATGCCCACCAGTGGTGCCAATCAGTGCCTCATCAGTGCCACCTAGCAGTGCTGCCTATCAGTGTACTCTACCAGTGCAGATCAGTGCTCATCACTGCCACCTATAAGTGCCCATCACTGATAGCTATAAGTGCCACCTATCAGTGCCACCTATTAGTGCCACTTCTCAGTGCCCACCAGTGCCACCTATCAATGCCCTTCAGTGCCACCCATCAGTGCCACCTCTCAGTGTCACCTCTAAGTGCCCACCAGTGATGCCTTATTGGTGCCCATCAGTGCAGTCCATCGGTGCCCATTAGTGCAAACCATCAGTGCCCATCAGTGCAGCCTATCAGTGCCCATCAGTGTAGCAGCATCAGCATACATCAATGAAGGAGAAAAATTACCTGTTTGTATAATTTTATAACAAAATATAAAAAAAATATATACATTTTAAAAAAATCTGTCTTTTTAAAATTTTTTTTACAAAAAATAAAAACCACAGAGGTGATCAAAGACCACCAAAAGAAAGCTCTATTTGTGGGAAAAAATGATAAAAATTTAATTTGGTTACAGTGTTGGATGACCGCGCAGTTGTTATTCAAGGTGCGACAGTGCTGAAAGCTGAAAATTGGTCTGGACAGGAGGGGGGGGTTTAAGTGCCCAGTAAGCAAGCGGTTAAGACTGTTTTCTATGGAACACGTTCTGTAGTGCAAATCTGCAAAATGCAAAAAGCACAAAAAATGCATAGGTGTGAATCCAGCCTTATAGATGAGCACTATAAAAACCTAAAGGTGGTCATACATGGTTGCATTTTCATTTGAATGTTCATATAAAAATCGTTTCACGAATTTCATTTGAAAGCCTTTACAATTCTTGAATGGAATCCTAGATGAATTAAACAGGTTTCATTACAATATCAACAATTTTAGAATAAAATTAACATTCATAGTTAGAATTTTGTTAGTTTAAGAAAAACTTTCCATCCTGCTCCCTCAGATCTTCCTGTCACTTTGGTCGATAAACAAACATCAATTTTATCCCATTAGCCAATATCAAACAAACATTACAAAAATTGAAAATTTCTAATCAAACTCCATTGGTATATGCCCAGCGTAAGCCTCGGGTGTACAATGTTTGTAACTCGCTCCCATTTGATTCGGTCCACTTTAGGAACCACTGCAGTGAATGTGTGTCACAGCTTCGTAGTATGTAGATTAGGCATGTCGAAAGTCCGGCCCGCGGCCCAGTTTTGAACGTAATCTAAACATATATATCTTTTGTGGATCTCCCAGCGCCGGGGCCACAAAAGATATATAGTCTGGTTGCATTGGAGATAGGAGGCTGTACGAGCGCCGTGCACACAGGAGTATTTCCTGTTTACACGGCAGCCTCTGTAATAGGAAGTCCCATCTCCGCTATTGGACGACTGTTCTGTCCATCAAAGGAGGCGGGACTTTCTCTTAAAGAGGCCGCTGTGTAAACAGGATATTCTCCTGTTCTTTGGCGCTCGTTCAGCCCCCTCCATGTCCCCTCCAAGGCTGCACTGATGGCAATGGTAAGTACATTCCTGGCTAATAGTGGCTGCATTCCTGGCTAATAGTGAGTGAAATCTTGGCAATGGTGGCTGCATTCCTGGCTAATGGTGGCTGCATTCCTGGCAATAGTATGTGAAATCCTGGCTGCATTCCTGGCTAATAGTGAGTGAAATCCTGGCTAATGGTGGCTGCATTCCTGGCTAATGGTGGCTGCATTCCTGGCAATAGTGTGTGAAATTCTGGATAATGGTGGCTGCATTCCTGGCTAATAGTGAGTGAAATCCTGGCAATGGTGGCTGCATTCCTGGCTAATGGTGGCTGCATTCCTGGCTAATGGTGGCTGCATTCCTGGCAATGGTGGGTGCATTCCTGGCAATAGTATGTGAAATCCTGGCTAATGGTGGCTGCATTCCTGGCTAATAGTGAGTGAAATCCTGGCTAATGATGGCTGCATTCCTGGCTAATGGTGGCTGCATTCCTGGCAATAGTATGTGAAATTCTGGCTAATGGTGCCTGCATTCCTGGCTAATAGTGAGTGAAATCCTGGCTAATGGTGGCTGCATTCCTGGCAATAGTATGTGAAATTCTGGCTAATGGTGGCTGCATTCCTGGCTAATGGTGAGTGAAATCCTGGCTAATGGTGGCTGCATTCCTGGCTAATAGTGAGTGAAATCCTGGCAATGGTGGCTGCATTCCTGGCTAATGGTGAGTGAAATCCTGGCTAATGGTGGCTGCATTCCTGGCTAATAGTGAGTGAAATCCTGGCAATGGTGGCTGCATTCCTGGCTAATGGTGGCTGCATTCCTGGCTAATGGTGGCTGCATTCCTGGCAATAGTATGTGAAATCCTGGCTAATGGTGGCTGCATTCCTGGCTAATGGTGAGTGAAATCCTGGCAATGGTGGCTGCATTCCTGGCTAATAGTGAGTGAAATCCTGGCTAATGATGGCTGCATTCCTGGCTAATGGTGGCTGCATTCCTGGCAATAGTATGTGAAATTCTGGCTAATGGTGCCTGCATTCCTGGCTAATAGTGAGTGAAATCCTGGCTAATGGTGGCTGCATTCCTGGCAATAGTATGTGAAATTCTGGCTAATGGTGGCTGCATTCCTGGCTAATGGTGAGTGAAATCCTGGCTAATGGTGGCTGCATTCCTGGCTAATAGTGAGTGAAATCCTGGCAATGGTGGCTGCATTCCTGGCTAATGGTGAGTGAAATCCTGGCTAATGGTGGCTGCATTCCTGGCTAATAGTGAGTGAAATCCTGGCTAATGATGGCTGCATTCCTGGCTAATGGTGGCTGCATTCCTGGCAATAGTATGTGAAATTCTGGCTAATGGTGCCTGCATTCCTGGCTAATAGTGAGTGAAATCCTGGCTAATGGTGGCTGCATTCCTGGCAATAGTATGTGAAATTCTGGCTAATGGTGGCTGCATTCCTGGCTAATGGTGAGTGAAATCCTGGCTAATGGTGGCTGCATTCCTGGCTAATAGTGAGTGAAATCCTGGCAATGGTGGCTGCATTCCTGGCTAATGGTGAGTGAAATCCTGGCTAATGGTGGCTGCATTCCTGGCTAATAGTGAGTGAAATCCTGGCAATGGTGGCTGCATTCCTGGCTAATGGTGGCTGCATTCCTGGCTAATGGTGGCTGCATTCCTGGCAATAGTATGTGAAATCCTGGCTAATGGTGGCTGCATTCCTGGCTAATGGTGAGTGAAATCCTGGCAATGGTGGCTGCATTCCTGGCTAATAGTGAGTGAAATCCTGGCTAATGATGGCTGCATTCCTGGCTAATGGTGGCTGCATTCCTGGCAATAGTATGTGAAATTCTGGCTAATGGTGCCTGCATTCCTGGCTAATAGTGAGTGAAATCCTGGCTAATGGTGGCTGCATTCCTGGCAATAGTATGTGAAATTCTGGCTAATGGTGGCTGCATTCCTGGCTAATGGTGAGTGAAATCCTGGCTAATGGTGGCTGCATTCCTGGCTAATAGTGAGTGAAATCCTGGCAATGGTGGCTGCATTCCTGGCTAATGGTGAGTGAAATCCTGGCTAATGGTGGCTGCATTCCTGGCTAATAGTGAGTGAAATCCTGGCAATGGTGGCTGCATTCCTGGCTAATGGTGGCTGCATTCCTGGCTAATGGTGGCTGCATTCCTGGCAATAGTATGTGAAATCCTGGCTAATGGTGGCTGCATTCCTGGCTAATGGTGAGTGAAATCCTGGCAATGGTGGCTGCATTCCTGGCTAATAGTGAGTGAAATCCTGGCAATGGTGGCTGCATTCCTGGCTAATGGTGGCTGCATTCCTGGTAATGGTGGCTGCATTCCTGGCAATGGTGGGGGCTGCATTCCCAGCAATGGTGGGCGTGCAGATGGGCACTGACCCTTATTTTGCTTTACAGTTTTTTATTTAAAATTTTAAGTTTTTTTCCTGAAACTTCCCTCTTATTCGCCAATAAATACGGTATATCCAAATAACACGCCCAAGCTCATCTCTTCAACACACACAGCCACAAAGGCAAGAGAATTCTTGTTGGGCCGTGTATTAGTGTTTGAACGAACACACTTAGACCGAATTTTAATGGTTCAAAGAATGTCAGGAAAAATGGTCGGCCCTCGTGCATGTTCACTTCATCAAATCGGGCCCTCTTTGAAAAAAGTTTGGACACCCCTGATGTTGATGCAGGCAAGTTAAAATGATGTGGCCGTAATGCTCAGTGAAGCAAAAGCTTGTGAGTTTTGGATTTTTCGGATCAACACATTCTTTCAGGTCCTAATGTCAGCAAGCGCTCAGTGGGTGTTTGGAATGTGAATTAAGTGTCCCTTTTTGACTCCTGTGTGTATAGTATGCCTATGACAGCTGGAGTTTGATTGTTCTCTGCAGACTAAATAAACACTTTTATTTCTTTGTTAGAAATCAACCTCACTATTTAGAATGTGGTTTTGAACAACCTTATGTTCTTTGTATTTTTTCTTTCTTTTAAAAATATATAGTGCATTTCATTGACCCCAACTGTAATGTGATCCTTTGTTAAAGCAGATTTTAAAGTGTACTTGTACAAGCTTTACATGGTAATTCTAAACAACCTGGGAGCTAGAAAACATATCCTACCTTTATTTTCTTTAAACTTGGTATTTTCACAGTGGAGGGACACCCTAAAAAACAAAACTACATTAAAATGTTCTAAAAAATATATATAAAAAAAATATATATATATATATATATATTTTTAAACTTACCGGAAATGCCTGTTGCTAGGCAGATCGTCCTAGTCTGCCTCTTCCTACTCCGCGGTGATCTTCAGTGGTCTTCGGTCTTCTCCTACACGCGTTGTCTTCTGATGAATGGGTGCAGTGTGTTCTGGGAACTGTGTGTGTCCTAGAACACAGCAAGGCTCCACTGCCTGTTACCCTTAGATAGAATGGTGGCGCCGGGACCCGAGAGCCAAGGGACGGGTCGGTCTCGGACGACCGACATCGCAGGCACCCTGGACAGGTAAGTGCGCTTATTAAAAGTCAGCAGCTACAGTGTTTGTAGCTGCTGACTTTTAAAAAATGTTTTTTCAGCTGGCTCACCCCTTTAAAGTGTTTGTTACCCCAAAACTTCACATTCCTGATATGTGCCTGCTGTACCATGTACTTGTATGAGAACATATCCTGTTCTCTTTTTGTGCTTCATTTATGTGAAATCACTGGTGTTCTTGCCAGTCCCTCTGCTTTCTTATTACAAACTGACCACACTAAGCAGGAGAACACCCCATGATCAGTTCTCCAGCTTTACTGGAAACTCAGTTTGCTCTCCTCCAATGATCAGACTTGTCCTGACATGCCTCCCCTGCATGGCCAGTCACTGGGAAGCTCAGTGGGCTGTTGCTTCTCCTCCTCCAGCTCATATGCAGCTGAGAACAGAGGGAATGTGATCACTTATAAAAAAGGGAGAAGGTGTATTTATAATGTATTTTTATATCTATACAAAAATGTTTTTCTTTTCATTTCTATTTTAAATTGAATGGGTTGTTTTACAAGGTGAAGGTTTACAATCACTTTAAGTCATAGAGGGATGGGTTACTCAGGCACTGAGTGCAGGGTGTACTTACCCTCCCCTTAGCCCAGAAGATGAGAAATCCTGAGAAGAGCGATATGGTGTAGCGTCTTAGGGTGCCTGTTTTCTTTGAAATAGCTTAGCTTAGTAATTTAATGACTGTTACTGGTTCACTGTGGATCAAATATTAACAATGTCTATCTGTGTCAATCCATTTAAACATAATAGCAGCAAAGTAATTCTGCATCATTAGTTACTTCAGAACAGCTCACAAGTATCTTCACTGAACTTCTCATTGAACTTCTCATTGTTATTGTCAGCTAGTAAGCCAATTGCCTTTCCCCCCATAAACAATGAGCATTTCTTCCGGCTCCATAGCCTGATGCATCAACAATAAATTAAAAACATTAAAAACACTAAACAAGAATACTGTTTAAAGTATAAGAAACATAGTTTTTATTTCCTTTTAGGTTGTAAAAATATTGTTCTTTATAAAAAAAATGATAGAATTAGTAGCGTAAGTGCTGACCAATGGAATAATGATGGTTGGGACATCAGTTTTCTAAAATGTTCTTAAGTTTAATTTAGGTTGAAAGCTCCAACGAACAGGGCCCCTTGTATTAAATTGTAGTTTAACTGTACCGGCCACCCTCATGTTGTAAAGCACAACGCAAACGGTAGGTGCTATAGAAATTCTGTACATTAATAATTATAATAATAATTTCACATTTCCTGCAATTATTTTTCACACAGACAAGTAAGGGTGTAGTAGGAGGGTTTGGCGACCGAAGAAACATTATAATACTCTATTTATGCAAAGTAAATATATTTAAACCATGTAAGATTTATTTATTCTCTGTTTTCTATTTCAAAGGGTGGCGGAGTTTCAGGACCAAGGGTAAGTAGAGAGATTTCAATAGTTCTTCATGACACAATAAAGTAAATTTATTTCCTAGCAAATCACTGCCTATATTTAATGTTTTAACTGCCAATAATGCATATGTTGATACTAATAAGACAGCACATAATATCAGTTATTTTACACTAAATGTCCACACTTAGACACTAAAAATAGCATATACAGGTGCTATTTTTAGTGTCTAAGTGTGGACAGTTGCCTGAAAAAGGACAGAAAAAGTCCTGCCAGCAGCTTATTTGGAGCGGTGAAGGAGTGGGGAACTCACCTCCACTGCTCCTCCACCATTGCTCCTCAATGAAATCAATGGGGCAGCACTGCGATACTGCTGCCAAAACACGGCTCCGGCGGCATTTTGCGGGCAAATTTAACCCCTTTTCAGCCGCTAGCGCAGGGTTAAAACCGCTAGCAGTGGAATAGCGCCGCTAAAACGACGGTAGGCTTTACTGCCGATGCCCTAGGCGGCGCAGTGTGAAAGTGGTTGTAGTAATAATTAACCTACATTTTTACATATCTGATAAGGGTCAGCAAATCCATGTGCCAGGCAGAGGTGTTACTAGACCCTGGCACCCAGGGTTTTCAGCTTAGTGTCCAAGATCAGCATTCTAGCAAGGGTTCTCATCAATCCAGGTATGATCTTGCACAAAACCGTATTTTAATCAATGCGGAATACAGTTTCTGAGGGTTTTTATATCATCCTTTTATACACACTTCCACTCATAACTGCCTATTTCCCTCACAGTACTTTAAAACGGAACTTCACTCTATCAGTCAACATAAACCATTTTTAGCATTTGTTAATATATAATTAATTAATAGAATATAAGGTATATTACCAGTATATTTACTTGTTTTTTTCTTTTTTATTTCTTCAGTTACTTCCTGGAAAATTATGTTATACTTTTCAGGAGTCTTCAGTAGGGGGAGGGGTTTTCTCATTTAAGCACACCTTCCAGCCTACATGCCTAAGCTAAGGGCATATAGATTCCAGGAAGTAAATTCTCCACAAATCATCTGCCCTTACTCAAGATGGCACAGTCAGAAATGCTATGGGGGTGGTGAAAGGTATATCTCAGCAAAATAAATCATGGAGACATGAATGGATGGATGAGTTTGCTTTAAATATTAAAAATAAATTTAACCTGCGTTTTTGGTTTGTGATGCTCGGATGCAGTGTAGTTCCGCTTTAATTACTCCTTCAAGCAAAGTTAATTAATTTGATCTTTAATCTTAGTCATGTCATATGTCATCATGTTAGTGAAATTACAGTTTTGAACAACCGTAGACCAATTCATTGTTTTCAGAAAAAAAAATTATATTAGTCTTACACCCAGATCTGATTTATAGCAGATTTTTTTAATGGATACCAATAAAAGGTATTTCCAATTGTCAGCTTATTTCCATAGAGCTGATGTAGGGAAAAATGGTATGAGGTATGGTGGAGACAGATTATTTTTGGGGTCATTTGAGAGTGCACTGGTTTACTGGCCTGGGGCCCCTGCTAGGCAAAGGGACAACGCATCAATGTCTCGGTTCTAAGATGCAGTTGTAAATGGGAAAAAGAACAAGAGAGAAGATAGAAAAGATATAGTAGAAGGCAGAGAAGAAAACCTACTTTACACACCCATTGCATTTCACCCTAGATGTCCAGTGTCCAGGCACCATATTTTTCAGGCACAAGTGGTTGTTTTGCTGTCAGATGTTTTTAGATGGGCATGACCCCCTTTTTGGACCCACTCGTGAATCTTCTGACCTATGAATCCTGTGATCCTGATATAGGACTCTGTTAACAGAGCATAAGTCCCATAAGCTGGTGCCCTCTGAGGATGCTACCCCTTAGCTCTACTGTGCTGGAATTGGACTGTTTGATAGATTCTTTTATAATGTGCCTCACCATGTTTTTCCACCATTTACAGATACAAGCATAGCCAATTTGGCTGTGACAAATGGCAACTTCATTGGAGGGGGTTAAAAAAAGTTTCCAGATGCTGAACCTATACCTCATTGAGATCAATGGAAGCTGAATCTGCCTTTTCTGGGCCAATAGGCAAGGGGGTCTAAAAAATAGTGGCTGTGGTGTTAAAAGGGTGGAGGGCAGTTGCCACTACCCTGGGAAACTTGTACCAAGTCAAAAAAAAAGAAAAAATCTGGGAGCAGAGATCTTTTAGCCTCTTGCCGACCAGCGCATGCCGATGTACGTCGGCAGAATGGCACTGGTAGGCAAAAGGGCCTACAGGTGCATCCCCTTTAAGAAGCGGTGTCGCTGGCATGTGACCGCTGGTCCCGCAGACTCAATGTCTGCCAGGTGCCCATGATTGTGTCACGGAGAGGAAGGACAGGGAGATGCTTTTGTAAACAAAGCATTTCCTCGTTCTGCATAGTGACAAGACAGAGATCATAGCTCTCTGTCATCGAGAGCAGTGATCACTGTCCTGTGTGTTAAAGCCCAGCCCCCTAACATTTAGAATCGCTCCCTAGGACACACTTAACGTCGTCACTGCCCCCTAGTGGTTAACCTCTTCACTGCCAGTGTCATTTACACAGTAATCAATTAATTTTATAGCATCGGTCAAAAATGTCCAATGTGTCCGCCATAATGTCGCAGTCCTGATAAAAATCGCAGATCGCTGCCATACACGTTAAAGCAGTTTGATGCAAGATTTACGGTGTTTGTGGATGCTGGAAGATCAGACCCCCCAGGATTTGAATAGATATTAGCGGACATTTATTTTTTGGACTTCTAGTCACTGTCACAAAATCTTTTTCACATCTTTTACGTATACCATTTTCTTGTATGTAGTTGTTCCTTAGCGCTGCACTTTATATTTATACTTATTTTTACAAAAGAAATGTAGCAGACTACATTTTGTCCTAAATTTATGAAGAAATATTATTTATTTGCAAAACTCTATAACAGAAACAAAGAACAAAGTGTTTCTTGGTATTCTTTTTATGAATATAGCAAAAAAATAAAAAATCCAGTTGTGATTAAATATCACCAAAAAAAGCTCTATCAGTCTAAAAAAAAAAAAAAATCTCATTTGGGTACAGTGTTGCATAGCTGGATAATTGGCATTCAAAGTGTGACAGGGCTGAAATCTGAAAATTGGCCTGGACTGGAAGGGGGTAAAAGTATCCAGTATTGAAGTCAAAATATGCCTTTGACATGATTGGTTAAGTGGAGTGAATACTCACACAATTGAAAATTCTCAACTTTTTTTGGTAAAGATATCGTTTTTATGCTAGCTGCCGTGATATAGTATATCTGTTTGCTGATAACTAAACCTATACTTATTTTTGTTTTTAGGGAACACCTGGTCCATCAGGACTCCCAGGTGAGCTTGGTCGTGCTGGTCCAGTGGTAAGTGTCTTCTCAGTCCTTAAAGGTTCATTACTTTAGTGATGTACTATTTTTTATGTAACTCAACAGAATGAATTGATATTTTACCTCATATATATTGTGTAGTTCAATGCATTCAAGTCATCCACATCACAAAACAAATCACTGTTTTTACATGCCATTAATTAAAATTTTCAAGTTACAGGGGGTGCCCCAAAATAATTGTTTGCCTCATGCTATATGCCCAACTACATTAGTAAATTGTATGCACTTCTCTCTGAGCTCACTGCAGTCTCACCTACAAATTGGGAGGATGAGAAAAACATTTGCAGAATAGACTCATGTGCTGAAGCCTTTTGAGTGTATATTTTTGCTGGGAAACTAATCTTTATATGCATGAATACCTACCAATGTAGGTATCTGCAGACTTGTTTGACATTCTCCCACAAACAACATGTTTGGCAATGTTCAGCCAGGTCATAAAAACATTATTAGCTGGGGAAGAACCAACGTTTAACATATATTGAACCTGCATACCCACAAGTACTGGGTCTAGAAAATTCCTTAGCGTAACCAAAATATTGGTAGCTGTTTTAGTGTTAGTTAAATATTAGTTAGTGTTAGTTAAATATTAGCTGCTGCATTTTGTGAAAAGGTGCCAAAAATAAGTGCAATTAGATGTTGCACATTATCATTATGTAGGTTAGAAAAATAAAATATATCCTGTAACCTTGAAGGAGAAGAAAAATATGCTTAAATAATATAAAAAAGAAAACTTTTAAAATAGCTGTGCTTTATATGTATAATTTACATTGTCCCAGCTTACTCAGTGTGTATATTTCTATTGCAGTGCCTCAAGTGTATCTCATAAATATGTTTCAATTGTATAGTGGCTCAATAGTAACTAATTATGAAACTGTTAGAATGAAAGAGAGAGCTCATGCACTAATTAAGGAGGAAACCTTCCTGAACCATATAATCTACAGTATTGACAGACAAGCACACTTTGAATGGTCACAAGAGTTCTTTTCAATGCAAGATTGGGCTATTGATTTAATAATTCAATAAATAGACCAAATAAATACGTATATCAATGCTTCCAACCAGATGGCCAAGCTAATGTTCCACAAAGCTACCTGTCACAATCAAGATATAAAGAGAATGGAGTTATAGGACCACCTGAATTGACATCATCACCATTGAATGTAATTTCAGTGTTGCAGAATTAATTCAGCTGATGTTGGCGACCAGCATTTATACCAGGGATACAGAATAATTCATTGCAAGAAGCTGTCTCTCGTTAAAATGCAAACTACTTCTAAATGAAAATGCATTTTGTGACATTCACAAATATATTTCTAATATTCCAAAATTTGAGAGATTTGGTTGTTACATTATATGTGGATTTTTTTAACCCCCCTGAGGGTAGCAATTTTCATCTGCTCCTTCCATGGAATATTAATGTGCAGGAAATGGCAAAGTAAGTTATTAAATGCAAAAGTTTTGTGAATGCATAAACACTCTTACAAATATAGAGTAATAGATGGCTGCATCGCTTGAATCATTAATGTATTACGAATTTGATATTCAGATTTTAAAAGATGGGTTTGCATTTTCTCACTACATGCATTTTTGTGTACAAACAGACAATTAGTGACATAAGATTCATATACTTTTAAACTCCCTAAATCTTACTAAGCGGCATAAATAACTGTATACTTGTATTTTTCTTTAGGGTGATGCCGGTTCCAGAGGTCTTCCAGGGCCTCCAGGGCCACCAGGTCCTAGAGTAAGTAAAAATGCATAAAACTGCACATAACATGTCTGTCGTCTACAATATGGAACATGCTTTATGATGTAATAATAATTTACTTGCTGTACAAGTTTGGCTTGGTAATCAATACTTTTTATGTCATTATTATGTTTGCCAAAGTAATAAACCTTAACCCCCTTATCGTTTATTTATTTATTTTTGGTGGCTAGAATGATTGCAGTCAGGAAGAATTAACTGATTTACTTTTGGCAGATGGTTATAAAGCATAAGGGCACATGGTTTATCTCTGTCTGTTCTTTGATAGCAGAGGGGCAGAGAGAACGTTTTTGTAAGTCAAAGTAATGTCCATTCATCATTGCTTTGTCAGGTGTTCACTGCCATATCATATTAGTCATTAGCTGGCAGTTAATGTGTTCAACTTCAAGTTCCACTATGATCATGGCGGCTACTAAGAGAGTGATCAGCGCACAGTGCATGTGAAAGTATACACTTGAATGTACTATTCAGAAATTTGGATCCTCCTTTATTATCCTTCTGTAGATACAGGGGTAAAGGGGAGTTCCTTTTTGTAGTATGAAAAAAAGAGCAAATTAGATAAAGTAAGTCACTATGCTACTACAATAGAGCAGACATAAATTGTAAAGTAAAGTTAGTAATAGTAGATTACCTAGGAATTAACAAAGCAAGTTAGTAATCTAGTGTCTGTCAAAACATGAGCTATAAAAAGCAGGTCTTATAGCTCTTCAGTTCTAAGTCACACAATATGAAGTGCACTGGGGCACTGATATCACCAGAGTCTTCAGTGAAGTTGACCTAAAATGTTAGCTTAAGGAAAGGTGACCTGAAGTTGTAGTAACATCTAATCTCAAGTTTATGGCTTAGAGGTAGGTTTTGGTGCATTTATTTCTCCTAGCCTTCTTCCCTAATGCCTGGCTAATCAGTGGAAGTAAATTAAACTTTACAGTTTAGGTCCACTTTAAGGGCCATTTCAGTAGGATATAGATCTACTTTTTTTTGGATGTTACCATGTTAAAAAAGGCTATGTCTACCCAAAATGATAGATCAGTGTAGATGGATTCCAATGAAATGAATCTGAAACCAGCTTCTTATTTGTTGCAGTAATATCAGGACCAATATTCACCTCATTAAACGTCCTAGTTCTTTCACTTGCCTCCCTTATTAGAAAGTCAAGCAACATGGTTTCAGCCTCCCTGCAGCATTCTGTACAATTTGAAATAAAAGGACAACTCAGAGGAAAAACACCTCATAATGGCTTGTGCAGGTTTGGTGAAGCTGGGAACCCAAGTGTTGAGATCTTGCCCTTGTGAAGAGGTTAGGAAGACAGTGAACTATCCTAAATGCAAATATGGGTCAGGTTGGATTCATTTGCTCATTTTGCATTGCTGCAGTCCATAAATGACCTTGGATTTTTAATTAGACTTTACAACAGGATATGGCTTTTAACCCCATGCCAGTCCCCAACCTGACATACCAGGTTACCACTTTTTCGTCTGGATCATCAAAGCTTTATTATCAGACCTTTCTGTAAGAGTGGTCTTAGCTATGCTACCTCTGGCATACCTTTCAGGAAAGATATTTTGTCTAAAAATGTTTAATATATTCTTAAGACAGTCCTTTTCAGCCATGATAAGGCAGCAAAACCATATATTTAGGTACAAAAAATCCCATATTTGAAAATGACTCAGCTCTTGGCTGTACATCAGCAATTTACTTCATTCATATTTTCAATTACAATTGATTTTTCTTGCATTTTATGATCACTGTGTTTCTAAAGCAAATGCAAAAATAGTCTATTTTTGCTTTCAACAGGGGACAGTTGCAGTGCGAGAAGGAGATCCCCTGGTGAGCTCTATGTGGAAAGCATTAACAAGTGTGTCAATGTTCTGTATTCTTTCAATTTGTTATTTATTACGACTTTTATTTTATTTTCAGTGTCCCAACTCCTGCCCGCCAGGCCGCACAGGTTATCCGGGTTTGCCTGGAATGAAAGTAAGGACATTCTTTCAGCTTGAAATAGTCTGATTTTATTGATACATTATGAAAACTTGCAAGACAACACTGAATAAATGAGTGACCATAAGCTATACATTTATTTAAAAAATATCAGGTTGTTAGTATGAGTGATAAATGTAGAAGTAAAAAGTATATTAGAAAAGATATGGAAGGATAGAAGGAAGTATAGAATAAATAATAGATGGATGGAAGTATGGCTAAGATTGCTTTATTATGTACATACAAGGTCACTTAATAAGGACTAACACAAGACAGTTAATCAGAACAAATCTCTATTAATCTGAAAAATGATTAGTTGCTATCAGTTAATGCACTTACTATTAAGAGACATTAGAGGTCTGCTATGTCTCTGTGGAGGCTTCTTTTTTTTTTGCAATATTAAATTATAAAAACATAGCATAATTTCAGTGGGAAACATGGTAATAATATTGTATTGCAGTTTAGGGTAAACATAATTTACAGATATGTAAGGTTTAATTGATTTTACTGTACAAAGTGAGTTGTCTGATTTGGCTGAATATGCTTTTGTAATGAATTGAACCCAATTGTTATTTCAGAGAAAATTTAAAAAGCAGTACTTTTATTTAGAATGATCCTAAAGAATCAGTATTTTCTACCTAAAGCAAATTTAAGCTTCTTAGTTGGAGTAGACTGAGCCCGCTGGGCCAATCTTAGGATACCAATGCTGTTGCATAAGAGGAAGGGCCCTTAAAGTGTTACTAAATCCACAACAGTAAAATCAGTCTGTATATGCAGTAAAGCATGCTTGTTATACTCACTGTGAAACCTAAGAGGTTAATCTTCTGCATTGTGTAGAAAGGCTGTGCGATCCTGTCTTCTATGATCATCTCCTTCTTCCACTGGCTCCAATATAAATCCTGATATTTACAGAGCCAGGGCACAGGCTGCACATGCTCAGTTTGGTGTGTATTGCTAGAGAGTTTTTTTTTCTTGGGACAGTGCATGCGATTACCACAGGGCCAATAAGCACTGTCGAGACAGAGGGTCAGGTGTCCTGCATTCTCATAGTACAATCATGGGAGAATGGAAACTCCTCCTACAAACTTTAACCAGATACTCATAGAAGTCACAAGACGGCTCTAATTGCTGGTGAAAAAGGTACTTAGCAGTTTATATTTACTAAATAATTGCGTTTCCATGTACTGTGGGAGACAAGAAATAGTGAATGCAGGGTCCTGGGTTTAGCAACACTTTAAAGACACCTTTTTTTGTATGGATCTGCATGAGCAGTCTTATAAAACAAGAGGTGAACAGTCACATGGTTATACTTAATCATTATCATATAAATAACACATGCTAAAACATATGCATATTTTTGTCTATTATTCCAGGGTCACAAAGGTGTAAAAGGAGATGCTGGAGAACCTGGAAAACAAGGCCATAAGGTAATAATTTTAACCACAATATATTTTAAAACTACAGAAAGATAATCAGTAGGTGAAGCTGCATGATTGCCATTGGTATTTGCATGATTTTGACAGGGGATAGTAAATCAAGCAGCTGGACTTGTTCTTGGAAAGGTTTCACCACTAATCCAATGTCCTGACCTAGCCACCCCTGTCTACAACAATTCACTCTCATCCTCACTGGATGCACTTGCTCCTCTAGTTACAAGCAGAATTAGGCCCTGACCCTGGCAAACCAACAACACCATTAATATAATGAGATATTGCCATGCTCTTGAATAGTGATGGACGAACGTTTCGCCCGGCGGTCGTTTCGCGGCGAATTTCCGACATTCGCGGTCCGCACGTTCGAACGCCTTTTTCCGTCGTTCGCCGCGGCGGACTTACGTGTTTAATGTATACAAGAACTTTAACCTTTGGTGACACGTTTATCATGTGATACAGGACAGCCAATTGAGACATGACAGCACATGGACACTTGGACATTCCCCCTAACCTATAAATACACCCGATCCGGTGGCCATTTTACATTCTTTCTTCTGTTACGATAGGGACAGGTTCCTGTGTGGAGTAGGGAGAGATAAACCACTAGCTATTTGGTACACAAAAGTTCTTTTCAGGACTGGTATAGGTGTTAGGTGTTGATAGGTTTGCTGTGCTGCTGATTCTTGCAGCAGCCTGAGTGTCTTTTGTTAGTTTAGAGAAAGGGAAAGGACGGTGTATGCTACAGGGACAGCCAGATTAGTCTTTCATCATCATCATCATCATCATCATCATTAGCTGTTACTATCAAGGTCCACAAAAGAGCTGTTCCAGTAACCACTAATCGTTCTCTTTTTTTGCCAATTTGTATAGGGACAGGAAGGAAGCAGTGTTGTCAGGCAGTGAGGGTAATTTTAAAGACTTGCTGTTATTATTAGTTCCACAAAGGTTCTTTTCAGGACTGGTATCAGTGGTACAGTAATAGGCTTGTACATGTATAATATTCTTTCTTCCAAATATAGAAAGGATATTATACTTGACTGCTGCCCTTCTGCTGCAGTCTGCTAAACATTCACAACTCACTTGTTCCACAAAAGTTCTTATAAGGACTGGTAACTTGGTATAGGGTGCTACGGTACATAGGCTTGAGTGCGGTACAGTCTGCTGTTCTGTAAGGACCGCTATCGGTCCACAATAGATAGGGTTGACGTGCACCACTGCTGACCGCTGCCCTATACTGCAGCAGTCCTTCAGCGGTATAGGGACTGACGTACAGTCTGCTAATCACTAACACACAACCTGCTTGTTCCACAAAAGTTCTTATAAGGACTGGTAACTTGGTATAGGGTGCTACGGTACATAGGCTTGAGTGCGGTACAGTCTGCTGTTCTGTAAGGACCGCTATCGGTCCACAATAGATAGGGTTGACGTGCACCACTGCTGACCGCTGCCCTATACTGCAGCAGTCCTTCAGCGGTATAGGGACTGACGTACAGTCTGCTAAACACTAATACACAACCTGCTTGGTCCACAAAAGTTCTTATAAGGACTGGTAACTTGGTATAGGGTGCTACGGTACATAGGCTTGAGTGCGGTACAGTCTGCTGTTCTGTAAGGACCGCTATCGGTCCACAATAGATAGGGTTGACGTGCACCACTGCTGACCGCTGCCCTATACTGCAGCAGTCCTTCAGCGGTATAGGGACTGACGTACAGTCTGCTAAACACTAATACACAACCTGCTTGGTCCACAAAAGTTCTTATAAGGACTGGTAACTTGGTATAGGGTGCTACGGTACATAGGCTTGAGTGCGGTACAGTCTGCTGTTCTGTAAGGACCGCTATAGGTCCACAATAGATAGGGTTGACGTGCACCACTGCTGACCGCTGCCCTATACTGCAGCAGTCCTTCAGCGGTATAGGGACTGACGTACAGTCTGCTCACTTCCTTGACCCAAAAAAGCACACCGTACTATATGCCCCTACCCTCCTCTTTGAAGAGGTTGAGCGGTGTCATATTTCTACTGGGGCTGCTTATGATATCCCTGTGCTGTGCTGACTTCCTCCTGGGGGTTCTTATTATGAAGGGATCACACTATCCCTGTGCTGTGCTGACTTCCTCCTGGGGGTTCTTATTATGAGGGGATCACACCATCCCTGTGCTGTGCTGACTTCCTCCTGGGGCTGCTTACGGTGCTGCTGTCAGTGCTGTATGTCACGGTGCTGCTGTCAGCGCTGTATGTCACGGTGCTGCTGTCAGCGCTGTATGTCACGGTGCTGCTGTCAGCGCTGTATGTCACGGTGCTGCTGTCAGCGCTGTATGTCACGGTGCTGCTGTCAGCGCTGTATGTCACGGTGCTGCTGTCAGTGCTCTGTATTACGGTGCTGCTGTCAGATGCCTCTATCACGGTGCATGTGTCATTCCGGTATGTCACGCTGCTGGTGATCATCTCCTGCACCCTCTTCTTTGCCTACCCTGGTCCCTGACCTTCCCTCTCCTCCATTGCCTTCATTAGCTCCATAGTCCTGAATTGTTAGAACAATTTCCCAAATAAAATAAAAATGCTTGTAGTTATCGATCCCAAATTCACCTCATACATGTATTATGTCATTGTCCAGATGGTGGGACTACGTTTTACCCCCTAATAATTACCACGTGGCCGCAAATTCGACATGAAGGTTTGCAAAGTTCGCCTCCCATTGAAGTCAATGGGGCCCGCGGCGAACGTTCGGTTTCGCGAACGTTTGGGTCCGTTCGCATTTCGCTTTCGCGAAACGTCCCGTCGGAAGTTCGTCCATCACTACTCTTGAACGTGCTCTTGAAAACTGAATTCCTGCAGGACTTCACCCTATATAAATCTGCCCTCCTAAAATACAATTCGTGCCTCCAAGCTACCTAGAAAACCTACTTTGTCTCTCTTATTAATACCTTGTCAGCCTGTCCCTGTCCGCTCTTCTCTACCTTTAACTCTCTGCTTGTCCTCCACCCCCTCTACCCACTAACTCACTCACTGCCCAAGAGATTGCCAATCACTTCAAAGAGAAGATTGATGCAATACATGAGGACACCCCCACTGTACAGATATCTATCCCACTTAACCTACCTTGTCTAACAGCACAGTTAACACTCTCCCCTTTTGAACTGGCTACTACTGAAGAGGTTACAAAACTTTTCTCAGATGCCTACTTAACCAACTGTCCCCTGGATCCTGTTCCCTCACAAATACTATGGTCACCCTCTTATTCTATCCTATGCTCCCTAACTCACATCTTTACTTTCTCCCTCTCTGCTGGCTTCTTCCCCTCCCCTCTAAAGCATGCACAGATCACTCCCATACTTAAAGTGTTTGTTAACCTAAAAAAAAATAAAGATCCTGTTCCTTTAAAGCATGTTATACAGAACACGGTATATCATGGCTGCTGAGCCCTGGCACCATGGTCAGTTTACGTGCCTCCAACATCTGCTGTGTCTTCTGTCTCTCCTCTGTGCTCTCCTCCATCCTCTCCCCCCTCCCTTCCCTGCCTGTCAGCTTCATGTCTGTGCCTGTCTCCTCCCCTCCTGCTGCTTAAATTAGGGTTACATTTACATTATCCTCTTGGTTGATTCATGTAATATCCCCCTGTGACTGTGCTTTATAAAAAGGCAGCTATATACCTGGGTACAGAGCGCCGATCGGCGCTCACATGATCCAATGCCTCTCTCAACGCTCACATGACAGTTGCAGTGGGCGGGTCCTCCTGACTGACATCAGAGGGGGATCCTCAGCCCTGCCTGCTTCAGCTGTCAGGCTGAGAGAGGAGAGTGCCTATCTGCATTCTGTAAACAGGTATATAGCTGCATTTTTTTTATAAAGCACAGACACAGGGGGACATTACATGAATCAACCAAGATGATAATGTAAATTTAACCCTGTTGGTTTTACAACCACTTTAAAAATCCCTCATTGGACCCCAACAACCTGAACAACTTAAGACCCATGTCATTGCTCCCATTCACCTTTAAACTTTTAGAACGCTTAGTCTACAACCGTCTTAGCTCCTACCTCAATGACAACAGCCTTCTTGACCCCTTTCGTTTGCAGTACTCCACATAAACTGCTCTACTAAAATTCACTGATGATTTACTAACTACTAAAACCAATTGCCACTACTCCATACTCCTACTACTTGACCTCTCTGTGGCCTTTGATACTGTTGACCATACGCTCCTTTCCAGTAAACTCAATCAATTTCCTCTGCCTCCAAGATTATACTCTATTCATGTTTTCTTCCTGCCTATCACAGCGCTCCTTCAGTGTTACCTACAACTCTGTCTCCTCCTCTCCAGTACCTATTTCTGTAGGGGTCACCCAAGGCTCTGCTCTTGGATCCCTTCTCTTCTCTATCTACACCTTCTCCCTTGATCACTTGATAATTGACCTCACTCCATCAGTCTCCTCTCGCATTACTAACCACTAACTGACATATCAGCATGGATGTTGCACCATTTCCTAAAATGAAATCTCTCTTAAACCAAACTGATAATATTCCCCCCTGCCTGTACCCCCTCAATGACTTTTCCACCAAGGTCAATAATGCAACCATCAATCCTTCCCCTCACGCCAATGTACTAAGTGTAATCCTAGACTCTGACCTGTCCTTTCAGCCCCAAATCCAATCATTGTCCAAAGCTTGTAGACTTCACCTACATAACATCTCTAAAATTAGCCCCTTTTTCACTAATTAAACCACCAAGCTACTCCTTCATTCCCTTGTTATCTCTCTCCTTGACAATTGCAACTCCCTTCTCATAGGCCTACCTCTCCATAAGCTATCCCCTCTTCAGTCTATCATACATGCTGCTGCCAGACTCATCTACCTTACCAACTGCTCCGTGTCTGCCACCCCTCTCTACAAATCCTACACTGATTTACGATCGCCTAGTGAATTAAATTCAAAATACATACAACATACAAAGCCATTCACAACTCTGCCCTGTGCTACATCGCCAATCTTGTCTCCAAATATCACCAAAACCGACCTCTCCACTCCTCTCAAGACCTCCTTTTCTCAAGCTGCCTTGTCTCATCCTTCTATGCTTGTTTCCAGGACTACTCCAGAGCCTCTCCCATCCTCTGGAACTCTCAATCTCAATCTGTCTGACTATCTCCTACTCTGGCTGTATTTAGGCGATCCCTGAAAACTCATCTCTTCAGGGAAGCCTATCACGCCTCCAACTAATCTTTTATCACTTCAATCAGCTCATCCCCCCACAGTTACTACCTTTTCTACCACTTGCCCCCACCCTATTAGATTGTAAGCTTTTGCGAGCAGGGCTTTCCTAACCCTCTTGTATTTTATTGTATTGTAACTGTAATGTCTTCCTTTTTATTGTTAAGTGCCGTGTAAACTGTTGGCACTATTTCAATTCTGTATAATTATAATAGTTAGTTTACTACATACTTGTACCCCTTGGAGTTTGATTGGGCCCAGATTTTGTTTACTTAAAATTAAATTGCTTAAGAGAAAATTGTCAGACTTTATACTGATGTATTTAAAAATAATTAGATAGGTGAAAGTAAAAAATAAAACTTCATCTGGAACTTTTATTTGTGGTTTTGGACAGATTGGGGAACATTTAAAACCAGTGTCTGGTTTTTATATTTTTAAGAGTTAGGGTGGAGGAACACTGGGCTTTAAGCTTGGTGAAGGCTCCAAATGATTAATTTGATTGATAACATGTGCCAGTTCTCTAATGCCTGAAGGAAGTCCAACAGGGTACTTGGGAAAGTTAGATTGCATGGACTGAGAAAATTAGTTTGCCAAGTAATAGGGATCAGCCTGTATAACATTTTTATTTGCCATTCAATGCATTTCAAGCATTATGCAAAAATCCTCCTTTATAACTGTGATGTTGACATGGTGTGGTTTATCATATGGAGACTTACCAAGGCAGTAGTAGGTACCTCAAGTTCTGCTTTTGGAAACAGAGATACTCTGATGTTCAGTACATTACCAAGTGTTTTATGCAGCATATAGAATAATGAAGGGATTACTTCAGACTAATTTTGTTTTCTATTATTACAGGGAGAAGAAGGAGAGCAAGGAGTTATTGGAGACATCGGAACCCAAGGCCCTCCAGTAAAGTGCTTTTATTTTGGAAATTATCCTGACAGATATATTTACATCAATCTGATTTGATTATGATTAGTGACATCTAGATTATTTTACAATTGAAATGAGTACATGTGTCACATTTATAGGTATATCAGTAGATAGATGTCTTTAGAATTGTATGTGAGCACCAAAACTCCAAGTTCAACTGGATTTTGGTATAATGTGCATATAGATAATTTTATGTCTAATAGCAAGAGTTGATTTGCTTGATAAAGTAATTGTTACATCACCTAAAACAAGGCATTTAGTTGAGGAATTATCTAAATAGGTTTATTTAAATATGGGTGCTATAGTGTTGCATCTTATGCCTCACTCCAGTATACTATAGTGGCCTGGTCATGTTCTCCCATTCTAGGCATATCAAAATACACCCCTAGACTTCACTATGCTTCTCCATGAAGGTGAATATGGACAAATACACAAAGGTGCAAAATGTAAAAATATATGAGCAAATCTGCAAAACTTAGGTGCAAAGTAAACAGAAATAGATTCAGCCTCTTGGTGCTTTGGAATGAATGTCTCTATGTATTTCTGAATATTTATTTTTCACAACTAGCCTATATAAACCATGCCTTAAAGGTAAGCATTTTGTATTAAACAGAAGCATTTATTCCAGTGCACATTTAACACTGAGAAGTTGTTAATGCTATGTCTCCACAGTTACAGCTTTACCTTGTAAGTGTGTGACCTGACATGGCGCACAGGTTAACAGGGCACATTGCCTGCAGACACTCTCTTACATGGCAAGGAAATAGTATGAATAAAGAATTGTTGTGACAGTAAAGCCATTGCAGTTCTGTGTATATAAATTCCTTATGAAATAAATGTTTGATATGTTCCTTTTCAAAAAAAGAATATTTTCCAGCAGCATACAATCACAAACACTGCTGTGCAATTGTATAGTTTTCGCTTACCACTAAAAAAAAATTATATTACTCGCATATGTACAATTATGATGATGTTTGATCAGATTTACAACATTCCATGTCTTTTTGTTGTAGGGGCCACAAGGCTTAAGAGGAATCACTGGTGTCATGGGACCCAAAGGGAGTAAAGTAAGCTTAGTAATTTCAGCTTTGCTGGTATTCTTTCTAAATCTGGTTTTATACAAAAAATATCTTATAACGTCATATCTTAGGTATTGCATATGAGTAAGGAAGTGCTTTGAGAGGATCAAAGGGGTCCAACAAAGGATTCACAGTGCAGTTCGCCCATCAGAATACAATATAATAGAGAGGTTCCAATTACAAACAAGATTCACCTGTTACATTTAAATTTAAACAATTCTCCCATCAACACACACGATAACAGATTCCAATTGCAAACAAAACTCAAATTTTACATTTAAATTCAAGCATGATTTGTCAATCAGTACCAGTATACAACATAACAAAGGGATTCCAAGTGCAAACAAGATTTTGTCATCACATTTTAACCATGTGAGGACTTTGAACATAAGGGATACAACTTAAAAAACTTCAACAGCATTTTTAGAATGCATCTCTTATGTTAAGCTCTCGTGTATAAAATTACACTTGATCATTGCAGATGCATCTTGCATCTTTGTACTTCCTCATGGGGTAACAGAAATGAAAAAACCCGAAGGCTTTGAGAGGGGAGTGATGTGATTTTTTAAATTTAATTATTGATTGCAGTAATTTCTAAGCATTTCCCAGTATGTGTTGAAAAGTACCAGCATATTCACATACTCAGTGATTGTTATAACGCAAAGTAGATCACTAATATTTTATAGAGGTGTGGTAATTATCTTTCTGTATATGATTGGCTATAGGTTGGCAGTAGACAGGGATGTGTTTCGCTGCCCATAATTGTCAGAAATACATGGGTCCATCCTTAAACTTAGTTTTGTAATGCCAGGACCTGTTGTAGCAAGCAAGCTCTCTCCTGACTCACTCAGTGTGATTGATTTACTAAAGGCACGTTGATTATTCACTTTAGAAAGAAATTTGCCCCAGAGCTTAGTGAAAGATGTGAAGCCCTGGTGACTTCCATGATCTAACCACGTGCACGCTGCATTTAAAAAAAAAAAATTTTACTTGCATGCTATTGGGTATTCTTTACAAAATTAAATTTTACCACATTCATTTTGCTGTTAGAAAATCAACACCCATGTGTATTAGGAGCTTAGATTTGATAAACATTATTTTTATTTAACTCCATTGATTAGCTTGGCTGTTGCAAACTTATGCAAAGATTTCAAAGTGCTTGAAGATCTCTGTGTGCAATAACATGAGTTTTGCAAAAGTCAGAGATACTTATTACAAGCTATGAAAGGCCTGTACAATTCAATCCTCACACGAACATTACAAGCTATGCTAAAACATGACTCTACCATGTATGATTTTTCTTAAGCTAGCCATAGACCATTTAAATCTCACCAGGGACGGGCCAAGATTCTAACCATGTATGGGCAGGCTGATTGTATCCAAGTCGACTTGGGTACAATCAGCATGTTGGATCGTTAGGGTGCAATTATTGCAGGCAACTATAGCCGCTGGCAACAATTACTGTGTTCTCCCGGCAGGGACAGCTCCCCGCACCCCCCCCCCCCCTACTGGGAGAACACAAAAGCTGTACGTGCCCATCTGCCGCAGTATATCTGCGTGAGACGGTATATAACCCTTCCTGTACTAAATTGCATTTAGAAGATGTACACCATGGCTGGCTAAACCAAATGATTGTAAAAAAAGTACAGTGGAATAAATTTATATTTGCTACCTTTATATATACTTTGTTTTTATAGTTTAATAATTTTTACTTCTAAGGGTAACCGTGGAGTGGATGGAGAACCTGGTCCCCGGGGAGTTGCTGGTGCAACTGTAAGTATCACCAACTATATTTATAAATATTAGCTCTAACTTGGTGCTGTGAATTATGCTGACGTGATCTGACACCTCAGCCAACTGCCAGTTGTAGAAGGATAATGGGAGCAGCTGCATTGACACACTCATTGACATACATGATTATCCTCTAATTAAATTTTACATTTTGCTTGTTTGATTTCCGAATGGATATTCATGGCCTTTGGGCAATTTTATTAACACACAGGCTGATTACAAACATATAAGGCAAATCTAGTCGGCCTCATAATTGGTCCATGCACAGGCAGTGGTAAAATAAGATGGAATGTGTTGAGTTAAAAAAAAAAAAATTATATATATATTTTTTTTCTTTTTTCAGGGTGACCAAGGCCAGCGAGGTTCAATAGGAGAAGCTGGACCCAAAGGTGAAAGAGTAAGTATAATTTGTACTTGATCTTGAATAAATATTAATCTGCCTAAGACATATTTGTGAAGCCCAACAGCTAGCAGATTTTTAAGCAATGCACAACATTTTATGAACATTTGCTTTTTCCAGGGAATTTCTGGACCAAGAGGAATTTCTGGAATGCCAGGATCTAAAGGAGAAGCGGTATGTTAATTTCACTTCACTAATTAGCAGTTTAAATCTACACAACCACAAACTTTCTCTTCCCTTGGTATTAGAAGGTTATTGTGAAATTGATTTTGGTTGGCTTTTCCTCCAAAGCACAAAATAACTTGAGTTGAGTATGATGAACGTTGCTCTACCAACTGATTAGTAGGCAGTGTAAACTTCCAGATTACATAACTCATTTGTTGGCATACCATCCATAAATCCAGTACTGTAAGCCCTTGTACACACGGTCGGAGAATCTGTCGGAATGAGTGTTATCGGACCGTGTTGTCAGATAATCCGACTGTGTGTGGTATGCATCGGACTGATTCCGTCCGAATCTCCGTTCCGACCCAATTTTCCAACATGTTGGAAATATTTCCCGACCAACTGGGCCGGACGGACCTAATCTGATCATGTGTAGCGAATTTTGATCAGACCAAGTGCCACGCATGCTCAGATCAAATTCCTACAGCAAAGCTATTGGCTACTAGCCTGAATGTAGTCCCATCGTAACGAAATTACGTCATCACGTTCTGAAAGATCGGATTTTTCGCCAACTTGGCCGACCGTGTGCATGCAACAGTTTCGGACACAATCCGTCGGACTAAATCCGACGGACAAAATCCAACGTATTTGGTTGGCAAAATCTCCGACCGTGTGTACGTGGGCTAAGTGGGATGTAAAGTTAGGGTTGCCACCTTTTCTTAAAGTCAAACCCGAACACTTTAGTGGCACACAGCAATTTTATTTATTGTAAAAACTCCACAGAGTCCATAGAGTTCTCATTTTACATCTGAATCCACAAAGTTCCCCTTTTAAATCTGAACTCAACATCACTGTAAGGGGGGACTCTGCAGACTCTGATGTAAGGGAGGGGACTTGGGGATTGGAGTGTGGGAAGACACAGAGGGGTAGGGGTGGGGGAAGAGGTGCAGAGCAAGCCCTCTCTCCTCTCCCGTCTGTGTGTGTGTGTGTGTGGCTGGAGGAACTGTTAGTGCTGACTTTGGGCAGTGTGAAAAAGTGTAACAGACACTCTCAGCTTAGAGCTGCAGCTAGCAACCCTGCTGGGAAGCCATAATCCAGTCTAAATAATGTGTCCAGGTTTCAGGCAGTCTGAAACCTGGATGCATGATTCCAAACCCGGTCTGTCCGGGTGAATCCTGGACAGTTGGCAACCCTACATACAGTACCTTGCAAAAGTATTCACAGCCCTTGAAATTTTCCACATTTTGCCATGTTACAACCAAAAATTTAAATGTATTTTATTGGGATTTAATGTGGTAGACCAACACAAAGTGGCACATAATTGTGAAGTGGAAGGAGAATTATAAATTTTTTTAATTTTTTTTTACAAATAAAACTGTGGGGTGCATTAGGATTCAGCCTAATTTACTCTGATACCTCTAACTAAAATCTAGTGGAACGAATTGCATTCAGAAGATATCAAATTAGTAAATAGAGTCCACCTGTGTGTAATTTAATCTCAGTATAAATACAGCTGTTCTGTGAAGCCCTCAGAGGTTTGCTAGAGAACCTTAGTGACCAAATAACATCATAAAGGCCAAGGAACACACCAGACAGGTCAGGGATAAAGTTATGGAGAAGTTTAAAACAGGGTTAAGTTCTAAAAAAATAACCCAAGCAGCTCACGGAGCACTGTTCAATTCACCATCCAAAAATGGAAAGAGTATGGCATAACTGCAAACCTACCAAGACATGGCTGTCCGCCTAAACTGACAGACCAGGCAAGGGATGCATTAATCAGAAAAGCAGCCAAGAGGCCCATGGTAACTCTAGAGGAGCTGCAGTTATCCACATCTCAGGCGAGTGAATCTGTTCACAGGAAAACTATTAGTCATGCACTTCACAAATCTGGCCTTTATAAAAGAGTGGCAAAAAGAAAGCCTTGTTGAAAGAAAGCAGTAAGAAGTCCCATTTGCAGTTTGCAAGAAGCCATGACATCAAACATGTGAAAGACGGTACTCTGGTCAGATGAGACCAAAAATTAACTTTTTTGGCCTAAAAACAAAACGTTATGGGGATTGGAATACTAGCAGTACACATCACCCTGAACACACCATCCCCACCACAAAACGTGGCGGTGGCAGCATCATGTGGTGGAGATGCTTTTCTTCAGAAGGGAAAGGGAAGCTGGTCAGAGTTGACGGGGAGATGGATGGAGCCAAATACGGGTTAATCTTAAAAAAAAAAACTGTTACAGTCTGTAAAAGGCTTGAGACTGGGACGGAGGTTCACCTTCTGGCAGGAAAACGACCCTAAACATACAGCCAGAGCTACAATGGAATGGCTTATATCAAAACATATTTGTGTGTTAGAATGGCTCAGTCAAAGTCCAGACCTAAATCCAGTTGAGAATCTGTGGCAAATCCAATCTACAGAGCTTAAGCTATTTTGCAAAGAAGAATGGGAAAAAAATGTCACTCTTTAGATGTGCAAAGCTGAGACATCCCCAAAAAGACTTGCAGATTTAATTGCAGCGAAAGGTGGTTCTATAAAGTATTGACTTGGGGGGGTGAATACAAATGCATGCCACACTTTTCTTTTCACATATATAGTTTTTGAAAACCATTTATCATTTTCCTTCCACTTCACAATTATGTGCCACTTTGTGTTGATCTATCACATAAAATGCAAATAAAATACATTTACATTTTTGGTTGTAACATGACAAAATGTGGAAAATTTCACAGGGTATGAATACTTTTTCAAGGGACTGTAGGTGCTTGTTACAAATGCACAACACCATAGTGAGTTCTTACAACTCATTTACCAATTACATTGGTAAAGCATAGTAGGATATGTGAATCAGTATTAAAAATGAGTCTATGGTTTTGATCCTATAAGTCTCCTGATGAGCTGGTTAATAAATAAAGTGTCACTTCTTTTCTGCGAGGACCACATCTTTTTCTTCAATACATTATTTTGTAAAATTTGGTTTCCTCTCTAGATAAATAAAAAAACTGTACTTCTGGTGAACTGTATATTATACTACTGCACTCCCAGATAAAATTGCATGCTATGTCACCTAACTTTACTATTGGTAAAGTAGTATATATATATATATAGAATCAATGTTGGATTATAACATGGGTGGCTGCCTTGAGCACCCATGTTCCTATTATTTTCTCATGTGATATTAGGTTGCATGAGATGGTGTTGCCATGTTATCACGCCATTGTACCCTCACTGCCACTGATAACTTCATCACTAGAATAGAAAGTTATTGGAATCTCTTAATGAGGGCACACACAGCAATATGAATGTAATAAGGCTTCTAACTCTTGTTCACTCTATCCAAGACTATAAAAATGTTTTTCTTTGGAATTATACCATAACTGGCCCAGTCACTGATCCATCCTATGTAATGAATACTTGGTCATATTGTACATTATTAGCTAAGACTGTGGTTATTAATGTCAGTCTGAAACAATTCATTTAAAGCAAGGTTTATATAAGTCCATCAACCCACCAAGAAAAATAGGGTGTACACAAAAAGTAGGGTGTAATTTCTACAGCAAATGTAAAGATCTGGGAATTCAAACACATAGATCTCAGCAGCGGGGTTCTCAAAAGACTTAAAAAACAAATTCAGCGATTTAACTCTCCAGCATCTGCCAACATTTTCAATGTCAGCTTAGAATGGAGTGCCTACTAAATGATTGCCAAGTAAAAATAAATCATTACTATTATTTTGTACATGGCTAATGCCCAGCTAAACTCAAACTCAAAACTTTAAATGGATGAATGCTAATGTGCCATTCAAATCGGTTATTATGAAGGCTTCCTACTATATTTCAAAAATGTATAGTAAAGTTGGCTATTGTGGATCAAGCTCACATCCAAAGTCAACACATTATTTTTGCTTTAACTAATGTTTTTAATCCGATTTTAAAATTATAATATATTTATAATGAAAGTCATAATTGTATATATTAAAATATATTAATAATTGTGTCTACAATGCTATGTAATCATAATAGAACAAACAGACAGATTGACCAAAGATCACTAAAACATATTTTTTCTTTAGGGCTTGCCAGGCGTTGATGGTCGAGATGGAATCCCTGGAATGCCAGCAGCAAAGGTAAATTGAAAAACAATAAACACACAGTGTGGTACCAGTATTTATAATAGCTTGATGTATAGCTGGCTTATTAAGACCTAAAGCACGCCAAACACTAGGGGATATGTCACAATTAATAAATCAAAGTCTGGACCACTTGCATTCCTGTGATAAGGTCTGTGTAAGGGAAGATTACTGCTCTGTGATGCACTATGTACAGTATATATAATCGTTGCACAAAGTAAATGGGTATGTTTGTTTGTTGTTCATAACTGGAACAAAGACAATCATATGGATATATCGAAAACAATTACAATAATACAAAAGGATTTCATTGGAGTGTCACTTATCTCTTTAGCACTTCAATATAATCAATGATATTACTGCTACCATATATCAAATACATGACATTAATGTCACGAAACACATGACTTATTTTAATATCCCATTCTATAATGCTTATTTCAAATGCAATGAGTGTTATAAAGTGTGGAACATTTGATGTAGAATTCTACAAATGACAAGGTTAATGATAGCTTAGAAGTGTCACTAGTCTATGAATAGAACTTGATTGATCCTTTCCATTATTATACCATTAGAACCTATTCTGGCATTACGTGCTGACGATAATGGTTTAAAAGAGGTGTAACGCACTTTGTTACAATGATGTTACAGCCTCATAACCAATATGACACCTAAAACCATTACAAAGATTAAATGTACATGTTTTGCTTTTATTCACTTTAATGAAATCCTATTCTTCAAATGTGGTTTACACACTTATAAATTCTTTAATACAGGCTCTCAGAGCTTGAATGGAGAAAAAAAGTCAATTGGTCCTTAAATAAAAGAGATATTGTGCAATTAGGAGTATTATAAATATATATTTAAAAATTTAAATTAATTATTTTTATTGCTCAGCCGATCTTAGAGCTGATATTATTACAAACATTATATAATTATACAGATACTCTTTGCAATATATAATTATATGAATGGAGAATACTCATGAATGGAGAATATATGTGTCACATTTGTGTATATAGAAAATAGTAAAGTTTGCTCTGTTACATGCTTTTTTGAATAAGCTCCATGATAGTTTTCATAATGATCAGTAAAGGTAAATTAAATCAATAGTAACTACTTATATAGAAGGGAATGCATGTGATGTAAAAAAAATCACCCACTATAATAAAAAAAATGTGTATTAGAGCAATTTTGAAGTGCTCACTTGTATTCAGGGCTTGGCCTGGTGACTCATATTTACAGTATATAAAGAACTACTTATATTTTACAGCAGAGAAACAGAAAAGACTATGATTATACATGCAAGTTACAAAATACTTACTTTAACTAATCTGCCCATAAGAGTTATTTTAATTGTAGGTGCAACATAGTAGACTAGGTCAGCCTATGGCTTGATAATAAGCCTTGGATACTTCACCACTTAGCAGCAGGATCTCCCTGCCTAAATCCCTTACTTTGCCGCCATCTAGCTTAGAACGTTGAATGCTCCTGTCGACCATTTGTTAGTTTCAGACTCTCTGTTTGCATTCTTTATAATCGTAAGTAAATTATAAGTTTCACAGGGAGCATGAGACCCTTTTATAATGGCCACAACATGTATGCAGAGCTAGAGCACCAAGAAGTCATAAATTGAGTGCCCTTGTGATGTAAGGAACTGTTATGTGGTTTAGTTATCTGGCACATGCTAAAAAAACAAAAAATCAGTTTTGAGTTTTTTTTTTTATAAACTGATAGTTACAATGTATTTATTTAATCTAGGGTGATTCTGGAGAGCCTGGTGCCCCTGGAGAAGCTGGATTACAAGGATTGCCAGTAAGTTTTTCTCTATATATGTATCTATTTGCATTTAGCAGTATCTCATGGATCAAATATTTACTTTTTAACACAATAACCATATAGATAGCTAAAAAAAGCTGTTCAAGCTTCGAACAATTCACCAACATGTTTCACAATGCTATTTTCTTCATTTACTTTGAGTGTTACTAGATTGTTATATCTAGAATTAAAGTGGAACTTCAGGTAAAAGGTTTAGTTTTGGATAGCACATGGAAGGGTTTGAACTTAAGTTTTTGTCCGGTTTTGCTTTTTTTTGGCTTCTCTCACTTCCTGTTCTGTTCTGGTGACTGCCTGGCCAGAAAATAAGAGGAAATCTCTGCAATGCAGAGATTTGACATCCATGGCGGGTGCAGGTCCCCAAATACATACAGTGTGGATTTGGTTACAGGCAACTGCACCCACACGGATGTCAAATTGAAAGCAACATTTTGGTTCATGCAGCCATCATATCCCAATGATATCAATGGAACTGCCTGCACAGGGATGCACAGAAAATCTGTGCATTCCTGTGAGGGTAAACATGGTCCTCGCACTGGCATATGTTGTGAATGAGGCTTAATGCACCTGAACTTGCATTTGTTTTCCTTTACAATATTATCCATGTGGATTTTTTACTTTATTGATTTGGCTCATGCTAAGATGCGTGGCTGCAGAGTGGTAATTTATGCATTAGGGTAACCACTAGGGATAATTTGGGGTTTTACTTCTGCTATGGGTTTGTAACAAATTCTTAGAATCCACGAAACTCACAAATTATGGACCTTTTGCTGAAAAATTTTGCATTCTCTAGAACCGATAATGTAAATGAATAGGTAATCCAACCCCTTTCTATAAAATCGTGGGCTTATAGCAGCTATATTATTATGTTTTGGAGCTGTTGGGCAGAGCCAAAAATACTGCGTATGGAGAGATACTGTTTTTAATTAATTTAAAGATTTAGGCATTGGTACATTACCCCCATGGCAGTGCCTATCTTTCCACCTTTACATTTTAGTTTGACAACAGCTTGCCAGCTCCAAAAAAGGGCAGAATCAAATAACAAGATTCACCCCAATGGGATGAAACACAGTAAATAAGAAACACACATGAAAGAAAAAAAGAAAAAGGTTATTGGTTTTGAGAAGGCAGCAGTTAATTAATAAAAGGGATTAGCCAATATAATAATAATACAAATGCAAAGAGGAAACTTATAAAAAAACATAATGGACCTAGCTTTAACTGGTCAGGCTGACCTTAACCACTGTATATCATAAGTTGAATTATTTCAGCTCTAAGCTGAATAACCATTGTCTCCCTAATAAAATTGTAACAGTAATTAACACCAAAATTATTACAAGTGTTAAGGCAGGAAGGAGAAGAGCTGTATGGTGCTCTGACTCCAATGCCTGACAGCTATCCACTATTAGCCTACTTAAAGAGGAATCCACACTGTCTGCAGAGAAAGCTGAAAGTTAATTGGTTAGAAATCTTGTCTCTTGAATGGCTGACAGCAGTCCAATGAGTTGGCTGTCGCTATGCAAATAACACCTTTTACACTTGCTGTTTAAAAATGAAGAACAAGTGTTTACTAGCCACCCACCAAATTTATTTATTATTTTTTAACAACCTTCAACCTTATCACATGGTCATTTTGCTATTTGCTACAGTCCCCTTTCATTAGATTTTTGCAAAGGTTTGCTGCAAAGTTTTCAAACTTCTAACTCAAAGAAACATTTGCAAAACTGTTTGTGAACTGAACCCAGGTAGATTTGTTCATCCCTAATGACCATAGATACGCTTTAAAAGTGAAACACTTGCTTAAAGGCATGACAGAAGCTGGATATTCACTTGTGCACATCTAGCTTCTCTCTTGTCATAAAAAGTTTATTAGTATCGTCCTTTTTTTAAATGTGCTTTGCATACACATTTTAAAGTATGGAGAGACTGTGCGGAATGAAGTGGCAATATGTTGTTTTGTTTTATTTTAAAACTATCCCATGAGATGGATGAAATTAAATTTCCAACGCCTTTTATATTGCAAACAAACTGTACTAATTGACTGTTGAGTTTTCATTTTTATATAGCGTAAAATAGATAATCCAACACTATTTTGTGGCATTCTGTGTTCATGTGAATAGATTTTTTTTGTTTATTTGATTATACTCTTGGTAGCTGTTGCATTATAATGCAAAAGGGATTAGTTGCATTTGAAATGAATGACCGGGTAAGCAGCATAGAGCATCGTATGGCCATCCAGGGCAGGATTTTTATTAAGAAAGTGTTACTAAAAAAAATATAGGATCATTCATCAGTCTTTCATTCATCACTGTACTCTGCCATCTTTTCTTGCAAAACATGTTTGCAGTCGGTTGTAAGTGTCTAATTAATGCCACTCATCATGTCTCACCTCACCTGCTGCAAAATGTTCCAATTTGGCATCCTAATAAACCATATGTTCCCTCTTGAGTCTATACAAAACACCGCTACTAGGCTCATCCATCTAAGCCGACACAACCTGCCTTGCCAGCCCGCCATACAAATCTATTCCATTCTTTCCAGTTACGCTTCACATTAAAGTCCCCTGTGACACAGACTGCAGTTTAAAAGGCTGCTCATTTGCTTCATTTTAGTAACCAAGTACATTATATAAATAAGCTGCCAAAAAGACTTTACACCTATACAGGAATAACAACATTGATAAGTACACCTGTCCTTTAAAAAAGTTCCAATATATGAAGATTTTGCTGGTTTCCTATAAAATGGAATTTACAGCCAATTGGTCACCAAACATTTTCTCCTACAGGTATTGCATTGCTCAAAGTCCTAACTGTTAGGTAACAGATTTGAAGTCAATATATGTTTAAGATAATACATAAAATGAAGAACCACCTGCAATAATTACAATATTATAGTAGCATTTTTGAACTGGATCTTTCAGTAACTCTACAAGCCTGCAAGAATAAATTCCAAAATAGCTGTATATTCAAAAATGGAAAAAGAAAACTGACAAGTGACTTTGAAAATATATTGAGTTTGCCTCGAGGTTACAAAAGATAATAATGACTAGGGTACCATCATCCAAAAATAGTTATGCAAATGAAAAGGGAGGTAGAGACAGTTGCTGAGGCTGTCTGACTACAATCACAATTAAAAGGAGGGGAATGGACTATCTCAGTACCACAGAACACATGTAAGTTTAAAATACAATAATATTTTATTACATATAAAAAACACATATTATTCCAAAAAGTCATAAAGCATAAAACAAAAAAGAAAGGAGAGTCAATAGATTTCTGCACAATTTCCAAACTCATATAATGCTGGAGTGAAAAATCGAATATGTTATTATTTATGGTATTGAGGTATGAACATGCACTACAGACCAGTGTTCATTTTGAAATTGGATTTCAATTTAGTTTTAGTCTTTATGCCCTCTATACACGGTCGGACATTCCGACGACAAAATCCGTCAGATTTTTTCCGACGGATTTTGGCCCAAACTTGTCTTGCATACACACGATCACACAAAGTTGGCAGAAAATCTGATCATTCAGAATGAGGTGATGTACAACACGTATGTTGGGACTATAAACGGGCAAGTAGCCAATAGCTTTCGTCTTGTAATTTATTCTGAGCATGCGTGACACTTTGTGTGTCGGATTTGTCTACACACGATTGGAATTTAAAGGATCCGATTTTGTTGTCGGAAAATTTTAGATCCAGCTCCCAAACTTTTGTGTCAGAATTTCCGATGGAAAAAGTCCGATGCAGCCCACACACGATTTTCCGACAACGCAATCCGATCGCACATTTTCCGTCAGAAAGTCCGACTGTGTGTACAGGGCATAAGCCTTTTGACTAAAATGGCATTTGAATTTTAGTCCCATTTTAGTCTTTCGACTAAAATTCCATTTTAGTTTTAGTTCTATTTTAGTCATCTCAGTAGTTTTAGTTTCAGTGGTAGTTTAGTAGACTAAAATAGTATTCATTTAGTCGACTAAAATGTTTTAGTCGACCAAATGAACACTGATGACAGGTAAGTTGACACATGTCTGGGGCGGCTGTGGTCCAGATTGAAAAAGGATCCGGTGCATGTTTGGGTCCGGTGCGTTTGGGTCCTGTTCAGGTACAAAGTCAGGCAAAAATTCTGACCTGAATCATACCTGAAGCGGTAAACAGACATGCACCAGACCCCAATTGTGACTGCACATGTGTGAACCTGGCCTGAAACTATGCAGAAGGCTACAAGGCGAGAGGTCTGAGTTAAACATTTGTTAATACAACCAAGAAATGCGTTAAGCCTTTGCCAGGAAAATATTGCCTAATGAATGAAGGTTATGGATACCTGTGAGTGTTATTCCCACATGTTAGTATATATGCAGTTAACATGAAAAAAATATATCTGTTAGGTCCACTAATCATTTTTTGCAGTATGTCAAAAGATTGTAGCGCTATCAGCTGAAAATAGTAATAATGAATTGCTAGAAAACATTCAGCAAGAAACGAAAATTCATTGTACATTGTTAGCATCATTTTTACATCATTAGGCTATGTGCAGTGATGGACCGGTATAGCAGTGGTCTGTAACTTATTGATTACATATGAGCCACATCTTCCAGTTTTACAGTTAGCTCTTTTGTAGTGGGACCCTTTTATCTGTACAGGTGCCAGAAAAGGTGCCTTTTAAGCACTAATTCATCCTAGATGATATCTAATAATTAGAAGTATGACATTAACAATATGTTACAAGATCTCCATGTGCCCCTCAATGTATGCAATTTTTTTGCTCCTTTCCATTTGAACAGCATTTCTAATGTGTGACAGATAGCATTAGAATTCATAATGCATTTTGTTTTCATACAGTCAGAAATGTTACATTTTTTATTTTCAGTCTTTTTCTAAAGTGCATGTAAGTGATAATCAGCACAGGCTGTTAAATTAGGTAATTTCCCTTAAAGGTATATAAATCTGAACTACCTTTTTTATGTGTTTTTAGGGTTTGCCAGGCAATCCAGGCGCAAAAGGAACTGCTGGAGAGAAGGTAACGCTGCTAATATAGCTTCTCATTCAAAGCAAAACTCATAAAAAAATTATATAATATGTATAAGTGCTGCAAAGCAGGTGTTCTGCTATTAAAAAATCATCTTTCCACTTTATTTGGCAGCCAAGTTTGACATTCTAACACTGCCAAAAAATGTAACTGCTGTCTTATTGCAACTATGGGAACACTGGGGGCATTATATACATGGTATGCATAAACACCTCCCAGAATCAAATATCCTGCTTATTGTATTATCTCCCTGTAGTTATTATGTAGTCAGAACTCACAGGGCATAATATATGAGACTAATGTAAAAGGAGAGGTAACAGGGAAAGTATGGACAAGAGATCATGTGTGAACCTTAACAGGGGCATCTCACTCCTCCAGGTGCCATAAATTAGACATGAGGAGCTCTGTCCCATCACACAATACAGAAATATTAAGGTAAAAAAAGTTAGAATTTCAATAGAAAATATTTTAAGACTAAATTATTAGCTACTGCCACGGTCTGGAAATTGCAGGTATGAAGTACAGGCATACCTGCAGTAGCCTACCAAACCCTCTTGTCATTAACTATTGTTGGGCTGCACTAAGAGGCAAAGCTCAACACTCTTAAGGGGAAGGTTACTTGCTAATAGGATTTTTTAGGAGGCAGAAGGGCATGGGTAAGCTTCTCTACTTTCAGGATCAAACGTTTGCTTGTCAGAAAGGCCTGTGATTCAGCCATGACAGGAAGGTTTGGGAGGCCTTTGTAGGTATGCACAGGCAAGTATCCTGCACTCCATATCTGCAGCAATTTGAACCCTTCCTACCAGTGGAATAACATGTGTACTTACACAGGCTGCGGGCACCCAGTAAAATACAAATACAGGATTGAAGGTTCCGTCCCACTGAAGACACTTTGGAACCTTCAAGTTCCAGGCCCCGATCCTGGACTACAGAACCTGGAGAAAACCAAAAATACAACTTTTTCGACTCAGAAACGATAAGCCTTAATGTGAATCCTGAGTCATTTTCTCCTACATTTCCACAGTGGCAGGGCCACTATATATAGGGATAGTATTTTAAAGCTCCCCTTTAAGTGATTGCTTGTGATATTGGGGCATCCAGTGTTCTCTGGGTGCTCTTGGCATAGTCTATTACCCTGAATGATATGAAGAGGAATGTTGTAATTCTGTAACCATAAAGTATCCATCTAAAGTTTGCCACTGTGAATGCAACTTTAGGTTGGGGAACTATAAAGGTGGCTATAAATATGTAGTCTTTCAATATTTATTTCCACGTCGTTCTCCCCTTTGCAGCTTTGCAGAAAGATGTAGGGGCAGATTTTCAAGCTTGACTGCCCACCTAGGCTTCAGTTGTGCCCAAAGATATATTTTACAAGAACTATTGGGAGTAAATCATAAGCCATTAATTCATAAGTCATTAGTCATAAGCGTAGACTAGAAAACATTATGGGCCATTGTGCATCTTCCTCCTGTACAGTAAACAGTTTTTAAGAAAACCAAACTAACACACCCGCGTTTAAAACTCTTCTGCTTGCCATGTAAGATAATAGAGCAGTGTAACCATTGTAAAGGCAACCATCTCAGTTTATTCAGCCATGAGCAGCAACAAACATCACCCTTTCTGACGGCCACTCATGTCTAATGCTTTTCACCTGGATGGGCTTAATTTTAGAGACTGCCTCATGCCTCTCATGGTTGAATAAGCAGAGCTGTCAGTAACATCATCAAATTGTGGTGTCTCTGTGTTCATTGTATGCAGGTAGATTGTGAATGTGCTCCTACGATTGGTACCTGGCATCTGCAGTAAGGAGAACTTGGGGGTGTTCACATGCAGTATATGTGAGAATGTGGTTATGATCAGTGAGATATAAATGAATGAATAGATTCATCCGACAGACAGACTTTGGTTATCTCTTGGTCTAGTTTTCTAGTGGTCAGAGTATACTTACTGCCATTTTATGGAGAAGACATGGAGAACATATATAATCATTGACTCTTAGGAATTATGGATGAATGCCTTTAAAAGCAAAGAAGATTTTTTATAGAACAGTTATTTAGTTAATTAGTTAATTTCAGTTAAATGCAACATTTACATGGCTTTCTTTCTAGGCTTAATTTGCAAGCACCAGGGTTCAGCCCCAGTCATACTGATTCCCCCATGCAAATTGAGTCATTCAATACTGTATATTGAACTTATAATGTGCTCCTCTTAGCAGTTCACTTCCACTGTAAAAAAAAAACGTCTTCTGAAGCCGGAAGAAACCAGTCAAACTGCTGTATTTGTTATGATGAAATTGTTGCCCTTATTTATACTTTTTATAAATGTACATGAAGGCAATCATGTAATAAAGACAGGCTATGTTCCTTGTCAATTTTACTAAATATAAGCCTCTGACTGGTTGACTCATTGAAAGTGGGACACCAGGGCATGTGAATATGAAGTGAACTGGTAGGTGGTAGGTGGTCTTCTTAGGAACCCTTTATCAATTCTGTTCTAGCAGGCAGACCAGTAAAAAAAAAGGAAATTGTATTTATCGGGAGGATGTTATGATTTGCTACCATTGCTTATTAGTGCCGCCTCCATAGAACAATCTCTTAACCCCATCTTGTCCACTATATGTGATAAATTCAGCAATTCTGTGTGATAACATTTCTTTCTACATTTAAAGAGTGTATTAAAAACATATAAATGAATGTTAAATGTATGATTTGAATGCTATATTTTTAAAGATATCTGAAAAGAAAACACTGTAAGAATTAAATAGTACCAGTATCAGACTTTGGTTTTCAGACTGACATATGTTTTAAGTAGAGATGTAAAACTTTGAATTATTATTTCTAAACTTTTGCTTTTTATTTTCTTTAGGGTAATTCTGGTGCCCCTGGTGTACCTGGCCTAATGGGAAACTCTGGTAAACCTGTAAGATTGAATTTATATTTTCCTGTAATAATTTTGCTGTTGATTTTTTTCAAAATGTAAAAAGAATACTTTAGTTTTAAATGGTTACATTCTCTGTTAATTTTTTTTCACCCTCTGTGTCCTGTTGGGGAAACGTTCCTTTACTTCCTAACCCAGAGACACAACAAATGAAAGAAAATAATTCCAAGATTAGAGTCCCCTTGTAGACAGTTGGCACCAGCTGGTCCATGTTGGAATATTTCACCTCACCCCTTGTTCAAGCGGTAAAATATTGAATTCCTATCAGGTGACAAAGGTCACAAGGAGAAATTAAAAGTGGGGACAACAATGAATACCCCACAAAGTTTCTCTCCCCTTGTTTATCCAAAAAACAAAACAAAAAAACATTACCACATCGGCAGAGTGGCACGGCTGGGCACAGGCACGTACAGGTACATTGCCCTTTAGGACCCCAGCTGTGGGTCGCGTGTGCGCTGCCAGCGGCGTACTCGCGACCCAGTCGTGGGCCATGGGACCCGCTGACCCGATCGCTGCCGGTGTTCTGCGATCGGGTCACAGAGCTGAAGAACGAGGAGAGGTAAGTGTAAACAAACCTCTCCTCGTGCTTCCTAGTGTGGCTGTCACTGATCGTCTGTTCCCTGTTATAGGGAAAGATGATCAGTGATGTCACATGCCAAGCCACGCCCCCAACAGTAAAAAAACACACACACTCACATTTAACTCCTACACTGCCCCCCTAGTGGTTAGCCCCTTTTTTTTAACCCCATTTTTAATCGCACTGATCACGATTATGCCAATAATAATGCCAATGGTCCCAAAAATGTGTCAAAATTGTCCGACGTGTCCGCCATAATGTTGCAGTCACAATAAAAATCTCTTATCGCCGCTATTACCAGTAAAAAAAAAAAATATTATTAAAAATGCCATAAAACTATCCCCTATTTTGTAGATGCTATAACTTTTGTGCAAATCAATCAATAAACGCTTTTTGCGATTTTTTTTTTACCAAAAATATGTAGAAGAATACGTATCAGCCTAAACTGAGGAAAAAATAATTTTTTATATATTTTTTGTGGATATTTATTATAGCAAAAAGTTAAAAATATTGAATGTCGCTCTATTTTTGTTTATAGCGCAAAAAATAAAAACCGCAGAGGTGATCAAATACCACCAAAAGAAAGCTATATTTGTGGGGAAAAAAGGATGGCAATTTTGTTTGGGAGCCACATCGCACGAGCGTGCAATTATCAGTTAAAGCAACACAGTGCCGCATCGCAAAAAATCCTTTAGCTGGAAAATGGTCCGGGGCTTAAGTGGTTAATATATATTGACTGTATTTCTGTATTAGCGTATTAAAATGAAAGACTGCTTGGAAGAATTTTGTAATCTTAGGTTTTCTTGTGTGCTAATGTCATATCAAAGAAAATCCCTGAATTTGTGTGTTTTTTATACTTTTGTTAAAATCAGGGTGATCAAGGACCACAAGGCGAAGTTGGCCCAAGAGGACCCATTGGACCTCCAGTAAGTGGATAAATATTTTTTTTAATATTATTATATTTAAAAAATTTTCATAATTTTCATCAAACTATAGAATTAAGTGATTAAGAGATATGTACTGCCTTTAATCTTGTACTGTGCATTAACCTATTCTGTACTACTGGAGTGAGGCCGCGTACACACGCGCGGACTGTTCGCCCAACCTTGTCCGCTGAACAGTGTTTGGGCGGACAGTCCGCTCGTGTGTGGGGCTTCAGCGGACAGTTTCAGCGGACAGTTGGCCGAACAAGGTCTTACGGAAATTCCGAAAAACTGTCCGCTGAAACAAGGTTTCAGCGGACTGTTCGCTCGTGTGTAGGCTTGTTCGGCCAACTAAGTTCCGCGCATGCTCAGAAAGGATTTCCACGTCGGAAGGTTGCATTGCAGTGTATAGGACGTCGTATTTTTCGTCCCGTCGTACGTGCCGTTCACGTCATCGCGCACGGTTTCAGCAAACTGTTCGTCCGTCGTGTGTGGCCATGTCCGTCCATGCTAAGTTTGAGCGGACTGTTCGCTCAAACTGTTGGACGGACAAAGTTGGGCCAACAGTCCGCGCGTGTGTACGCGGCCTAAGAAAACATGTATCTGATTTCTTCTTACTCTTTTAATAAATCAACCCTCATGAATTATCATACTACATCATCTATTAAAGTGGTAGTAAACTGCAAAAAAAACAAAAAAATAAACGAAACCCCCAAAAATTGGACCTCTGCAGGATAATATCATAAAGTGCTAGTATGCATTGCATGCTAACACATTATGACAGACTTACCTTAAAATGAAGCCCCCCCCTGTGGCGTGCTGTCATCTTCCTTTCAGGTTTGTGGGCTCTGGCCATTTGAATAGCAAAGCTTCGATGACATCACTCCCGCACATGCGCATGGGAGTCATGGCTGTGACAGAGCTCTCTAAATGAACGGCATGCTACTATCTTCCTTAACAGTGTGAGTATTTACTGTGCCTACAGGTAAGCCTTATTATAGGCTTACATGTAGGTATAAATAAAAAAGCAGATTTTACTACTGCTTTAAGCAAAATTATTTCTCATGAAGTAAAATGTGATCCATAGTATAGGCTGCCCATAGACGGACTTTGAAATCTGCTTTTGACTGCAGCATACACACTATGAATGAGTTAGCTGTCCTATAAAAGAAAATAAACAATCATTTATCAGCCATAGGGGTTTTCTAGATGTTGTAAATGATTTGCTAAAGGAGTAAAGCATGTTCACTTTGCAGAGCAAATTTTAACTTTACAAGGACACTTTTATTTACAGTAGATTAGTGAATGAAGTGAAGTTGTACTGACATTTATTGTCCAATCTTGTACAATCAAGATTTTTTTTTTATTGCATATGCCTGGGTATTCCATGCAAAGTAAGTACATTTTCACTACATTCACTAAGCTAAGGGAAAAATCTCTTTGCAAAGTGAACATGCACTGCTCCTTTAGTAAATCAGCTACGTTTGGAGGACTAAAGCTTACAACAGTTGCACCTGATTAGTATTGCTTGATCATTACCCCTATATGTACCCATTATCTTATTTTAGACACAGCTTGCCCATGACAGAATTTATTAACAATATATTCTGTCTGTCCTTATCAACAGATAATCTACCTTGGTGATTAACTGAAATTATTTGTTTGCCTTTGCGTTTATACACATAATAATTAGTCATTATGAAAATAGTTACAGTTGCAGACAGTTTTTAACTATTCTATATTTTAACTGTATTTTATATTTCTAGTTTAACTTGCACAGTTAGACAACTTTAAAGAGAATCTTTTACCAAGAAAATGACTTTTGGACATACAGCAGTCCATTAATTAGATAAAGTTTCATGTTTCTGCCAAACCTGTCAGTGTCTGGTTTAATATTGAATAATTATATGCAGTGTTCAGGCACATAGTCGTGTCAAGAGCTCACTACTTTATCCAGCTTTCTGCACAGATTTACATTGAAGGTTCCTAAATCATTGATTTTTTACTGTTAGTAAACCAAAATGGCAAACGAACTCAAATATAAACATTATTCCTCCATCTGCCATGAATTTCCCCTTAACCAGAGGATTGTTCGTTTTTAGAACCTCAGTTATTTTAGTAGCAGTTCAATATGCTCTTTAGTACTGGATGGTTGTTTAATGAGGTGGGAGCCCAAAAATACACACTCTTTAAAAACACTAGCCAATTGCTTCCGGGTGCTGTGTTATTCTACACTTGTGTCCAACAAAAGCTGTGGTGAGAATTTGAAAACTGGTTATTTTACTTACTTGCCCTGATCATTTAACCGTAAGGTTATAACCCTCTGCCCCATTGGATAAATGGATCTCTTGAACCTTTAACCTTTTCACCACAATGTAAATGCAATACATAAAAAGAACATTTAAATAAAGTGTAGATATTAGGGAGATTAGTATTTTAGTGTATTACTATTGTTATAGTTGTACAATTTCTCTGTCAGACTCTCCTTTTCATTTTTCATCGCAATATGGTGGCATTGTGTCATTATTTTATTTTTATGATATGTTTTATTTTATTTATTTTTTAAATAAAAGCACAAGTGCAGTCAAAAAAAACAAAACGCAAAAATGAGCACAAGGATCATAACTTAACATCAGTAGGATGTCACCAGGGGACATCAAGTGCCACTGACTTGGTGATAGTCTTGTGCAAGTCTTACAAGTGGGGGAAGAGAGTCCTCAATTGCCTTTCCCGTGCTCAGCATTTATTACTGAACACAGAGCTCTTCTGTGTTCACTAACAAACTACAGGAAATATTAAACATGCCTCTTGTGTTTGTTGACGTCTTTCAGTATTAATGAACATAAAAGTACTGAGTACTATGTGAGGGAGGTCAGTAAACATCAGAGGCATGTTTATCTCCTGGTGCTCCATTCTGAACAGAAAGAACCTGGTCTTAACAGCAGTACAGGCATACCCCACTTTTAAGTACATAATGGGGATTATTTACTAAAGCTGGAAAGTGCAAAATGAGGCTCACTTCTGCATAGAAACCAATGAGCTTCCAGGCTTTATTACCAAAGCTTAATTGAACAAGCTGAGGTTAGAAGCTCATTGGTTTCTATGCAGAAAGGAGCCTGATTTTGCACTTTCCAGCTTTAGTAAATAAACCCCATTGTGTACAAAAAAGTGGGGTATGCCTGTAACGACTGATGCAAGAGTAGAAAAAGGGCACTTGGCAGAAGTAGGGAAAACAAGAGTAGGGCAAACAAGCAGCATAGCAGGAAGGCACACCCTGAGCCCTCCTAAATGAGCTGGTGGAAGAGAGCACAGGTAGGGGTGTCGATGGCACTCTCAATTCTTATGAATGGCTAGGATCAGCGTCTTGTCAGCTGCTGATCACAGCTGCTTCAATAGGCAGCACAGTCTATGGAGCAATATTCTGCTAAAAGCTCATAGTCACTAATGCGACCATGAGCTTAAAGCAGAAGGGAATGCAGCCAATGAAAGACTTACTGAGCTGGCCAAATAATTATGAAGATTTTCTTTCTTAGTGTCCTGTTTTAGGCCTTGTTCACATGAGGCATGTTGGGAGGTGAGGAGTTACACCTCAATTATTGCCCCTTAGGGGCTCCAGATAGCATTGCAAGTTGCTGCTTTTTACACGTAGGTGACATTTATTCAGTGTGAGCTTTAGCTCTTGATTGGTCAGAGGCTTGTTAACCCTTTGTGCTCACAGATACTAAGCTGTATTGCATTTTGACACACAAACGGGCACTTCATTTATTTAGGCCAGAATCCAGGGACATTATGGCCCTTTTGAATTACTGACAGAAGGTGCAAGCCCATCAGTCATACAGAATATGCACTTTTCTCCACTAATCTATGTCACATCTTCACTATTGTGTTGCACACTTCTCCAAAGTGGCAGCTACCTCTTCCATATACATGTTGCACACTGTTGCTCCCTAACCATAAAAGTTGATTGGAGAAGACACAGGGAGAGATGCAGATAACAGTGTATAATGGAGGCACATACGCTGATCTCTGTATCAGAGCTCAGCAGTCCTGATATAGTGTGGTCAGTGTACAGAAGGGAGGGTAGGAACTGACAGGATCAGCCATGTATTTTAGGTGTTACAGGGGGCAAACATACACAGCACAAGCAATGTGTTGTTATTCATGCTTTAAGAGACCAGGATCCATTTTTTTTTCGGGTTAAGTCCTTAGTAGAATAACTCCATCCTTCAGAACCCCATTCCAGGTTCCGGCTGGAGGGTGCTGTACCTGAAAAAAAAATCTGATTCTCACAGGTTCCATCTGCTGGATTCCCATCCCTTGATGACCACATGGCACACTTTCCTTGGTATATATGTCCTCCACAAGTTCCTGGCTAATGCTGAAGGGCATACTTACTATATTAATGTAGCAGGAGTTCTGTTTGCCTGCAGTCCTCTTATCACGGGGGGTAAACAAGCCATATGCCTAGGGTATTACTACACATGAGATAGGAAACCTTTGATTAGTGTAAATGATACTATTTTCTAAAGAGGATGCACAGTAGAAGTTCTTTTTCCCTTCACAAACTTTTTGCTGAATGCCAAAGAGGTAGAAAATGTTCTTTTATCAAAATGATCAGTTTGTATTACAAATACAGTTCACTTTGAATACTCAGGCACGTTAAAATAACATTATTTTCCTTGCATGTTTGAAGTGAACACAGCTTCACTTTATTCATTAAGCTAATAAGTTATTAATATTACTGTACGGGATTCATATTGCACAACACTTTTCAGTATAAAGGGAAACAGTTCTATAAGGTAATGTGAAGGATTCAAAGTTCAGTTGTTAGGTGGAAGCAGGATATGCTTTTCTGAAGGGATGAGTTTTCAGGAATCGCTTAAAGGTGGCCAGAGTAGGACATAGCCAGACAGATTGAGGTAGAGAGTTCAAGAGGATGGTAGCGACTCTGGAGAAGTCCTGGAAATAAGCATGGGAGGAGGAGACAAGAGAGCTAGAGAGTAGGAGGTCTTGGGAGGACCGGAGTGGACAGTGTGCATTCTATTAGGAGACAAAATTGGCGCTCTAGCTTGAGGCAGAGTTGTAAACTGCTTTGTATGTTGTTAGTATTTTGGCTTCAATTCGCTGGGCAACCGTAATCCAGTGGAGGGATTGGCAGAAACTGAACAGTTGGTAAGGTATATGAGTCTGGCAGCAGTATTCATGATAGACTAAAGGGGGGTAAAGCCTACACAGAGGTAAGCCTATAAGCAGAGAGGTGCAATAGTCAAGGAGAGCGATAACAAGAAAGTAAATGAGTAGCTTGGTGGTTTCATTAGTTAAAAAGGGCCAAATTTAGAGGTGTTACAGAGGGGAAGTCTATAAGCTGTTGACTGTCATCAAATTTGAGACTAAAAGGACAGGTCAGAGTCTAGGATTACACGGTTCACCGTGGCGTGGGGGAAGGGACTATTCCTTGTGATATTGATTTTGATTGAAAGAACTCAGAGAGGAGGGTACAGGAGGTGGGGGAATATTACAAGCTTTGTTTTAGAAAGATTTAGTTTGAACAAGTGGTTTGGCATCCATGTTGATATGTCAGATAGTAAGTTAATAAGTTAGTAAGGTAATGAGTACAAATGCACTAGGAGACATTCACATATTCACTATTTCAACTCCCCTCAACCCTTTGTCTCTGATTGTACATATCTATAAAGACCTTGTACATATCTATAGAGAAGTAGGGTGAGAGAGGGGGAATGGGTCACTAGGCTGACTCATTTGATTGGGTATGTAATGTGTGTGCTATAAACAGGCTTTTCTCAACAGTAGGTAAGGATACAGCAGAAAAACTATTTTACAATATTTGAATCCTTACCATAATAATTAAATCAAATATATTCAAAACTACTATACATTCCTTCAATAATATAAGGCATCCCCCTCCAAAGAAAGGTGGACCACTAGATCAGATCACGGGCTACTGACCTGTGTATTGAAAATCAGAAACAGAAAAATGAAAACATTTACCAGCATATTTGTTATGTATATGTGCATGGAAAGATTAAATATACACACCCCAAGCCAGGGATATTATATACCATTTTAATGCATATGTCATCTGTTAATCATAAAGCACATATGCTGGTGTTTACTCATTACAGTGCTATTCCTATACCACCATCTGTTAGAAACATCCTGATTTATTTCAGCATTATATCAAACCAAGTCATGGCCCCATGTTTGTTGCTGCTAAGCAAATTAAACTTTTTCATAATGAGTTTGAAGTGTAGGTTCTTCTTGACCTAGAACAGCTGGACAACTCTTTGTAGGACTAAATCTATCAAGAAGGGAATTATTAATAGTGATAATTAGAAAGACAGGAGGCTTATAGGGAAACTATTATTTCCATTAGGTGCAGCTTTTAATTATTACATTATTTACATAAAAAGTGATGTACTATGATGTACATTGTGTGCAAGATATCAAGATATATCTACAATATGCCAGTGAAATCAGCATTTTTCTGCATGTAAAACGATAATGATAAAAAAGATTACAGATTGTACTTTAAAAACATGTACTTAGTTTAGTTATCCACTTAAACCAAAGTTGACCTATTGACTATTACTAACATACTGTAAGATAAAACACACTACATGACAATAAAATATGGCTTCCCTCATTTATAATTACAAACCTACACAGATTTGATGTTTTTAAAACAGCACAGTTATAAACTTTATGTTTTTCACATTACCTAGAAAAAAATATACTACAGTTTGTCTGTCTATAATGGCCCACACAAAACTACCTAACTTGGTAGTTTGTTAATTATAGATTTCAAACCAAACAAGTAAGTAATCATTTTAGTTTAACAAAATATATTTAAAATATTTAAAATAACTCTTCAAATTTCCGTAAAATTCCTTATTCGTTTAAAAAAAACACTAGAAACCTCAGGTGGCTTTACTTTTAGGTATGGATATTTAGATTTTCGTTATCAATATGAATATACTACGGCAAAGTTGTGTCAATTCTAAATATAAGGAGATTAAATATACACCACATAACAAGAATGATTTTGCAATAAAGTTGTATTCAGCGTATAAACACAATTATACATTAATAGGTACAACTATCCAAGTATGTCATATCACATCAAACATAACAGAGAAAATATATTTGGTCCACTGTTAACTCCAATCTTTAACCAAAAAGAATGCATATAGAATGTGTATAGTTAACGTTAGCACCATTTAGTCATACAGCAGCTGATAATCAGAAATACATACAGGAATTCGGGACTAAAAATGAAAAAAAGGAGAAAAAAAGCAGAACCAGATGTTGGCCAAACGAGGAGGAAGGAGAAACCAACATGACAAACACCTACACATCTCAGCACAACCATTAGTAAAAAATGTCCATTACATATGCTTTTCTGCACTCAGCCTACTTCAGGAGGAGCTAACTCTTTAATACAATGACTACAGAGGAACCAGAAACTGTTGTACAATATAAAAAGTGCAGTGGTCAGGAGTATAATATATATTTAGTGTACAGAGTTAAGGAGTATGTCATATAAAGCCCAAGAGTGCAGTGGTCAGTTAAAGTAACCTATAAGAACCATTCATATTGTAATCATTTGTATCAGTGGTTTTCTGCCTCAGTAAGATAAGAGCCTGGTAATTATCTTCCAATACCCTCCATGCTCCAACAGCAGAGTGCCCGTTTACTTCATTGCAGTGCATTAATGCATGTAATGTTGCACATTGAGTTAAGGCAGTCCACTCTCATACTTTTATTGCATGACCAGTGCCTGCTAAGTATGTTTGTTGATCTACCTTGCAATCATGTAGTCATTACATGACTGAAAGATGGATTAATAGAAATACACAGCAAGTATGCGGCAGGTCACACATTCTCTGTGCCACTCCTGTAATCTGTGAGATTGATCTGCTGATGAAGATCCCCATCTGTCCCCACTTCTGGGAGCCAAGGCCATGGCCACTGACGTCACCGCTCGGCTCCCTCCTCCTTCCCCTGCCGCCAGGCCAGTAGGAGAGAAGAGTGGAGCCTCGTGCATGCGCAGTAGGATACCCAGCGTGAAACCGTAAGGCTACACTGCTGGGTTCCCTCACCCGCAATGGCAGCGGCAGCACCCGACAGCTGATGGAAACATCAGCTGCAGTGCCGACATCGTTGGATTCCAGGACAGGTAAGTGTCCGATTATTAAAAACTAGCAGCTGCAGTATGTATAGCTGCTGGTTTTTAATTTTTGCAGTGGTGGGTGGACCTCCACTTTAAATAATATGAATGTGAACAGGAAGTTTATGAAGGTTATAGAAAGCAAATGTAGTTATTTTCTTAGGATATACTTTTATATCCTAAGGATATCTCTGTCATTGATATACATTTAAGGATAAATATATATATTAGTTTGAAAAGATGACACAGCATTTTTGAGTGGAATGAAGAAAGTGCTTTGCAGCGGTGAGATTAGTAAAATATTGATTCTGATTTCCACTTTTAACATTACATAGTTACCAAGTTACATAGTAGGTGAGGTATTCACCTGAGCCCATTCGTTCCCTCGTTGGAGACACCCTCTACCTCTCTGCCCGTTGTCTTGGCTCTTGATTGGATATGTTGATAGCAGCACAGCAATTGGCTCCCACTGCTGTCAATCAAATCCAATGACACGGGCGCTGGGGGGACGGGGCCGAGTCCGCCATTCTGTGTCTATGGACACAAATGCTGGACTCGGGAACACACCTGCGTGGTAAGAGAGCGCTTCTTCTGGGGGGTTTACCAATGCAGGGAGTTACTGCCGGGGGACCCCATAACAGGTCGATCGGGGCCACTCTGTGCAAAACTGCACAGTGGAGGTACGTTTGACATGCTTGTTATTTAAAAAAAAAAAATAGAGTTTACAACCCCTTTAAATTAACTTAAATGATCCAGTGCAGCACCAAATGTTCATTAACGATTATATGATATTTGGTGCAATATAGTTGACACACTTTTCAGATAATTTCAGTGTCAAAATACAGAATTGTATGTAAATGCTAAAGTGTTTCAAACATACTTATTTATAGCATGCATTCAATAGTACATGACATTTTTCTTTTTAAGGGTGACAGAGGAGAGCCAGGTCCCATTGGCCCACCTGGACCACCTGGAAAACAAGTAAGTAAAATTTTTTAAATGCCTACCTACCTGATCAAGAATCTACACTATACTATATAATCTATTATCTTACTATGATATATTAGGCACACTCTTGTATGTATAGCAATGACAATACTATATATACAAATCTTATAGAGAAACTCTAAGAATCTTTTTTCAGGAAGCAAATGTAGCTATGGACAGAAAAGCAAAAGATGTTCTATGGCTGGATCTAATGAACACAGCTATGAATAGCCTCATTCACTGCAGACTAGCCACTATTTACACAGCACAGCAGCATCAGAAGGGAATATACACAGTCCTTTGTGAAAGAATGCACTGTTGGGAGGAATGTAAATCATGGGTTGGGGTTTATCTCACAAAGGAAACACAGAATAAATATTTTAGTCTCCTTTATTTTTTACTTTCTTTATTCAAAGTAATTCAATTTACAGTTCAATTTACATCTAATCTATAATACCGCAATCTATGCACTCAAATTGTATATTCTATTTGCTGAATTCTAGTATGTGATTTCTTTTTAAGGGTTCCAGAGGAGATCCTGGATTCTTAGGCTTGCCAGGACCCCCTGGTCTTCCTGGACATAAAGGTGACAGGGTAAGTCTTACACAAAACATACACATTGATAAACAAGTGGTATTAAAAGAAAGCCTAAATGGTCCAAAGTCATGACTGCAAAATCAAGCTTCAGTCAGCACATTACATTATTAATAGTGATTATTGGTAATTTAAATACAAGGATATATTGACTCAATGTGTCAACTAATAACTGTATATTTAAATGGTCAGCCTACCCAAAACTAATATTCCCGTGTTGAGTAAGAACCCAAGCACAATTAATCTTCTGGTGTCTTATATATCTCATTGAATAATCTGGAGATAACTTCCCACTGGCTTCCTCTCTATTTTAAAGAGTCTCTCTTCTCCTGCAGTAAAAGGATTCTATATACATATCTAAATAAGTTTGAAATGTGTGAAATTAATTAATTCATTCATTTCACATACCACTGAAATTCAGTTCATGAGAGCTCACCAGCGTTGTCCCTGTCATGAAACGTTAAAGGGAGGCTGAGCCTACAGGTAACTAACCAATAATGTTTTGAATGGATTCATCTTTATTTCTTTTATCAGTAAGCAATATCATGTGTGGTAGATGCTAATTGTAAATTTAATCTTTTTTTTTTTTTTTATATAAAACCATGACACCATTGCAGTACAATACTGACATTTGACTTCATAACAAAGGAGATTATTCCTGCTGAGTAGACAGCAGGTAACAGTGAGGACTTGTAATTAAGAAAATGAGAAGCAGCACTTTTTTGGCTACAAATGCATAATTGAGATAGACCTGGAACAAATTATGCAGAGATAATGATAACAGTGAGCATAACAATACTGTTTCTTCCAGCTATGAAGTACATAAAGAAAATGCAGCACAGGACATTTGCAAGATCCCATTTTGAATCTTAATCTTAATCAATAATTTTGTATGATGAAGATGATATTTGAACTTAATGGCATCCTAGTGGTACATAGATTAAGTCACGTGAATGTGAGCATTGTTATTTTTTTGGTTCAATGAGAACTACATTGGGAGAAAGCAGATTTTAGTATAGCGGTACACCCTTGTTACAAATACAGAAGCCTATTTTTTCATTAGTGTCCATGATTATTTAAAACATATGGTCACAAATGGAGTGCACAAGTTTTGGAACTGTAAAATTACTTTTAAAATACTTTATTTTTCAAAATGAGAACTGAATCTGAAAAATGTAATGAAGGCTTTTACACTGACTATCAATGTTACAGGGGCAGTAGCAATGACCACCAATGCAGTGGGGGTTTTACTCTCATCAGGTATTTACTAGTAAGGGTATTTACGATGCCCACCAATTTAATGTGGGATTTTACCCTGGCCATCAATGTAATGGGAAGATTTACACTGACCACCAATTTAGCAAGGTCATTTATGCTAGTGGGAAGCAGAAGGGTGAACTTGTCATGGACACCCCTCTGCCACATGGCTATATTGATATTTTTTCCCACAGAACAACTTAATTCCCCCAAACTCCACTTTAGATACCGTATTTATCGGCATATAACACGCGCCAAGTTTAGGAGGGAATTTTAAGGAAAAAAACTTACATTTAAATGCCCATCAATGCAGCCTTATCAGTGTCCATTGCAGTCTTGTCAGTGCAGCCTCGTCAGTGCAGCCTTGTCAGTGCAGCCTTCCCCCAGTGCAGCCTTCCCACAGTGCAGCCTTGTCCCAGTGCAGCCTTGCCCCCAGTGTGTATTGCAGCCTTGTCAGTGCAGCCTGCCCCCAGTGTCCATTGCAGCCTTGTCAGTGCAGCCATGCCCCAGTGCAGCCTTGTCAGTGCAGCCTTGCCAGTGCAGCCTTGCCCCCAGTGCAGTCTTGGGTCAGTGCAGCCTTGCCCCCAGTGTCCATCGCAGCCTTGGATGAATTTAAAATTGGCGCCGCTGAGACTTGCTGGATTAGTGCGAATGCCGCTGAGATTGCATGGACTGGGCGGAGTGTACTCGGCTCTTCTCGGCTCCGCTCACAGTCACGCCCAGTCTGGCCCTATGGTGGACATAACACAGGACTGGGCATGACTGTGAGCTGAGCTGAGAAGAGCCGAGTACACTCGGCTATGTGTATCTCGCAATCAGCGGAGATTCATGGGGATCGGTGGGGATTGGCGTATAACACGCACCCACAATTTTCCCCAGATTTTAAGGGGAAAAAATGTGTTTTATACGCCGATAAATACGGTATTAATAATTATAAATGCTTAGTCAGTTTTCAGGACTTGGGAGACAATAAATCAAAATCAGTTTTTATTTGTGTAATTTGTTGTAGAGAAGTTAAAGTTTATCTAAACCCAGAATTTCAATATATGACAATTTCCAGTCCTTAGATGTGATGGCTGCATTTGGTTACAATTGTCAGGCTTTCTTTATTTGTATTTGAACCCGATGATCTTGACAGTAGCACACTCCTGTTCTTACTCCCCACACTTTATCTATGGTAGAGTGGTGTTGTCACCTTAGTCTGCTCTCCTGGTTTGGATTACAAATACCACCCCACTCATCTCAATTACATAGAGGGATTTTACTTTGTAGTTTAGCAAAGATAGGTGTGAAAGATGATTGTTCAAGATTTCAGTTTAGTCTACAGGAAATTATAAGGACACAAGGCTTCCAATAGGAACAACAGGTATTTTTCCACACTTTCTGAAAATGTACTTTGCTTAAAAATATTTTAAAGCAGAGCTCCACCCAAACAGGGAAGCTTCACTTATTTGCCTCCGCCCCGCCTCCGTTGCCATATTTGGTACCTGTTGGGGGAGGGAGCGAGTGCCTTGTGTGACAGGTACCCGCTCCCATTTCTGACTTATTTCGCAGCAAACTTAGCTGGAAATTTGCCCCACCCTCATTCCCCCAAAGACTTGTGGGACATTTCACAGGTCTCAGAAGACTGGGGCCCATTCATAAAGCGCAGCACACTTCGCGCATGCATACTAGGAAACCGGCATTGAAGCTGCAAGGCTTCGCTGCCAGTTTCCCTTAGTCAAGGTGGCGGCTATTGGTTGGGGTGTAGACACTGCTGGATGCCTGGATAGGTAAGTGCCCTATTATTAAAAGTCAGCAGCTACAGTGTTTGTAGCTGCTGACTGTTATTTTTTTCTAAAGGAGCCCGGAGATCCTCTTTAATACAGCCCCCACACCTGAATACTTGTAAACTGCAATAAATTTTTGTTTTTGTGCTCAGGTATGTATAAAGCGCATTTTATTACAATAATTAAAAAATATGCTAAATTGACACTTTTAGCACACTGCATGAAATCATTTTTCACATTAGCAGTTGAGTTGGTACAGCAATTACAACAATCAAAACTCAGCGGGTTGTTTTTTTTGTTTCTAGAGATGTCATAGGTAAAATTAGGTAACAGTTAGCAAGATATGGATTCTGGGTATACCCTGCTAAGCAGCAAATTGAGAAGCTCTTTAATGTAAAATTAGGCTTACTCTCCATGGCGATTTATTTTTCAAATAATTTGCAACTAGCCAGCTTGTTTTTAAAGGGGTTGCAAAGGTAAGTGTTTTTTCACCTTAATGCATCCCATGCATTAAGGTGAAAAAACACCTGTCAGTGACCGGCCACCAGCCCCCCCATTTTACTTACCTGAACCCTCAAATTTGTTCCACAGGGATGCGCCATCTCTCTGCCTGGGGTTCTTGGCTGTTGAATGGATAGATTGATAGCAGTGCAACCATTGGCTCCCGCTGCTGTTAATCAAATCCAACAACGTGGCAGCTGGGGGCAGGGCCAAGTCCTGCATTCGGCGTCTATAGATGCCAAATGCTGGACTCAGGAGCATGCCCACAAGCTAACCTGCCGAGAGAGCTCTTCTCCCAGGGGGTTATCTGAAGCGGGGATGGGCCGAGAGAGCCGCCAAAGGACCCCAGAAGACCAGGTTCGGGGCCACTGTGCAAAACGAGCTGCACAGTGGAGGTAAGTATGACATGTTTGTTATTTTTTTTAAAACTTTATTTTGCATAAAAATATACAAAAAGCAAATATTTCAACAGGGTACATTCCACTCTGTACTGCGACTTAGTGCATAAATACACGACATGACAATACAGTTCCAAGCAAGCTTTTTTACAGTTATGCAAAGCCATCAAATTCACATACGAATGTGCTTGTACCCACTGATTTGTCATAAACAGTCCAAGGGGTGGAGCGAAGCACACAATATGAATACTCTACCAATAGTAGCATAGGTGTGCGCACTCTATTGCATTACGGTGTGTACCCCAAAGCTCAAGCACACATGCATGCGTGTGTACTGACTAAATTGTGCTGAAGTCCAGCTCACACTGCAGGCTGTGTTTACTCTCCCTCTCCCCCCGCTCCAGCTGCCGGCACCTCCTGTTGTAAAGTCAAATAAGGCATGCTGAGGAAGGGGGTGGGTAAAGTGTTGTTCCCATTGGCTAAAATGCAGCAGAGATGTGGAAAAACTGTAGACTCTGGCTTTTTAAAGACACTGCATGGTTGGCAGCCTTGGTGATTTTCATAACAATTTTCATAAAAATCCAAAAGAAATGTATAGGTAATATTGGCTAAACATATCCCTTGATTTACCCAAGTACTACAGATTGATAGCAATGGGAGCCATTGGCTCTTGTAAACCTCTCAACCAAGCTCTTGCCAACCAACTCCAGTGGCAAGGAAACAGGGGGTAGGGCAGAGTCCCGCTGTCTGTGTTAATGGATGCAGCAGTGGGTTTCGGGAGCGAGCAGAGTGGAGATATATTATTTCATTTTACAAATACTGATTGCTGAACCTTTTACAAATCACATACTTCTTTCTCTCTTCAATAGTTTACCTGTGTTATATTTAACAGTGAATTATTTATGTTATACTTTACATCCATCTTTCATTTCCTGAAAAATCTGTGTGATCCTTTCATCTATTACAAACAGAAGTCTGAGCGTCACTTCTGTCTGTACAATTCACTGAATGGCATAACTTAGTGCTCTGTGCTCCATGTGTCTTTTTTTTTTTTTGGTTTTGATTCCATTTGCTGAATGCTTAGTCTTACTGAGTGCACATTAGTTATGCATACTTACTAAGGCAAAGACCAAACATAGTGTAATTTCCATCCCTTGGTGGTGCAAAAAACATCTGTACAGCACATGTACCAGAATTGTTAGCTTAGTAGTAAAGGAAAATGATGCTCATGAGTAGAAAACAATAACGCCAGTTAATATGATATTGTATGTTATTTTGTAAGATTAGATTCTGCATATTATTTGTATAGTTCTTTGAAAGAGTAAGGTCTTGTGGCAAACCATTTCGGTTATTTAAATGCATTATTTCTAAATGGGTTTTTTAAATCTATGATTGATTTTGGTCTGAGGATCATGAAAGAGAAGAAAACAAATCAATATCTGTGCCACCCCCCAGCAATATTAGATAACTTGCATTTCTCATTAATAATAAATTATTTATAGATCAGGAAGATGCACCCACCTGAATGTAAGCTCAAAGATGTTAATTTACTGAAGGAAAATGGCTGTTCACTTTGCAAGGAAATGTTTAATTTGCAATGGGATTTTCCTTTAGCTTCACCTTGCAAAGAATATACTGTACAATCACATGCAAGTGAAAAAAAAAAAAAAACAAGGCAAATCTCCGTTATGACAGAGGGAAGGGATGGCTTTTGCATTCATGAAAAGCCTAGGCGCACAGTTAACCCTTTGATTTCCCTTGATGTTTAACCCCTTCTCAGCCAGTGTGATTAGTACAGTGACAGTGCATATTTCTAGCGCTGATCACTTGCATTGTGCAGATTTGCACTACAGAACGTGTTCCATAGGAAACCATGTTAAATGGATTGTAGTGCAAATCTGCAAAATGCAAAAAGCACTAAAAATGCATATGTGTGAATCCAGCCTTAGTGTCACTGGTTCCAGTAAAGTATCAAAAGTTTCAGTTAGTGTCCGATTGTCTGCTACACAATAGTAGCCCCATTATAAGTCACTGATCACTGCCATTACTAATATAAAAAACAGTTCCTTAAATATATACCATAGTTTGTAGATGCTATATAATGTTTGTGTAAACCAATCAATATATGCTTATTGTGATTTTTTTTCACCAACCAAAAACATGCAGAATACATATTGGCCTAAATTTTGAAATTTGATATACATTTTTTTTTTATTGTATACGTTTTATAGCAGAAAGTAAAAAAAATATATTTTTTCCAAAATTGCCAGTCTTTTTTGTTTATAGTGGTGATCAAATAACACAAAATAAAAGCTCTATTTGTGGGGAAAAAAATTACATGAATTTTATTTGGGTACAGTGTCGCATGACCATGCAAATTTCAGTTAAAGTAACGGAGTGCCGTATCGCAAAAAATGGCCTGGTCATGAAGAGGGGTAAATCTCCAGGAGGTCACGTGGTTAAAAAAAATATTAAATTTCCCAAAGAAAGTCCCTCATTGTAAATCTATCATCAATCACATCATCCAGGGATGCAGATCCACGATCCTTGTGTTCCTGCTAACCAGGAAAACAGATCACTCTGTCCATCTTGTGAGTCCATCCCCCACACAGTTAGCAAGAACCCCCTAGGGATACAGTTAACCCTTTGATCGCCCCTGATGTTAATCCCTTCCCAGCCAGTGTCATTAGTACAGGGACAGTGCATATTTTTAGCACTAATCACTGTATTAGTGTCACTGGTCCCCAAAAAAGTGTCAAAAGTGTCAGTTAGGTGTCTGATCTGTCCGTTGCAATGTTGCAGTCCCGCTAAAAATCGCTGATCACCACCATTACTAGTAAAAAATAAATAAATAAAAATGCCATGAATCTATCTCCTATTTTGTAGATGGTATAACTTTTGTGCAAACCAATCAATATATGGTTATTGGTGGTGGGGGTGGGGTTACCAAAAATATGTAGCAGAATACATATTGGCCTAAATTGATGAAGATTTTTTTTATAGCAAAAAGAAAAAAATATTGTTTTTTTTTTCAAAATTGTTGCTCTTTTTTTGTTTATATTGCAATAAATAAAAACAGCAGAGTTGATCAAATACCACCAAAAGAAAGCTCAATTTGTGGGAAAAAAAGAACATCAATTTAATTTGGGTACAGCATTGCATGACCGTGCAATTGTCAGTCAGTTAAAGTAACGCAGCGCAGTATCGCAAAAAATGGCCTGTTCATGAAGGTGGGGGCTAAAACTTTCTGGAGCTGAAGGGGTTAAAGTGGTTGTAAACCCAAAAAAAAATAAAAAACCTGCAAGACAAAGGCATAATGAGCTAGTATGCATAGCATACTAGCTCATTATGAATTACTTTTCTGAGATCGAAGCCTTTGCAGCCATCCTCGTACACTGCTCTGGTGGCTGACAGAGTTACTTCCTTTGCGTGTGGGAGCCACCGGTAAAAGCACACTCACTGAAGCAACGGCAAGTACAGTATGTGCCGATGACATTGACACATGCAAATACAGGGGATGTCTCCTAAACTGTTCAGGTTTAGGAGATATCCAGGGTGGCTACAGGTAAGCCTTATTATAGGTTTACCTGTAGAAAAAAAAAGTGTGTTGTAAGGGTTTTCAACAAATTTAAGATTGAACAAGACTAAAAGCGCATTTTCTTTTTCATAAATAATGGCACACATGTATTTTGCGATTTTGCACATTCATGAATTCTTTTACTCACTTTTATTAAAATATGTTGGTGCTCTGGTGGGGGGAGGGGCTCCCATGGAGGAGAAATGGAGATGAGCGGGAACCGGTAATTGCACTGTCTGGAGGCAGCAAGAGATGACAGTGACACGCAGTCACTGTTTATTCATGTGTTCATGCCCTGTGTTCTGCTTCTTCCATGCCGTGCTGCAGTGTGGCGAAGATGGAGGGAGGAGGTGGGTGAAGCCAACACTCGCGGAGAAGGAAGAATTCTCTGCTCTGAATGCTGGTGCTCTCCTCCTCGTCAGCAGCGGCTCCTATGTGACGGATGCCAGGTAAACTAGCAACCAGTGCAGGGAACACTAGAGGCCAAGCCAGTGGCATGGCTCCACCCACCCCCTCCTGGTCCAGCTGTCAGAAACCATAAATCAGACTTAGAAGTACAGTTAAATCACACTTGTTTAATAATAATAATAAAAATGTAAACAGAGTAAACATAGTTAAATCAGATTTCCAGAACCGGAAAGCTACAAGCCAAAATGTCAGAGAGCCAGAGATGAGCATAGTAGAACAGCAAGCAGGATATGGAGCCAGAAGAAATGTCAGCCAAGCAAGTCTTTAACAGGAACACAGGAGAGCGTCTCTAGAGATGTGACCAAGGTGAAGGCAGAGATCATCTGGGCTGGATGGCTTGAGTAGGCAGGACTGATGAGCAGGATAGCATCAACAGGTGAGTCACTGTTGAGAGAAAGGAGCTTTGAGAAGGAAGGGCTGAGTCCAGCACTGACATCAGCGTAGCGTAATAACAATAACACGGAGTCTCTCTCTCGGTGCCGCTGATTGGCTGATGATACTGAGAGAGAGAGACTCGGGACTGCAGTCAGTCAGTGATATTTTCGGGAGGGGGGGGGCAATTACTCCATTGCCCCCCTGGATCCGCCCCTGCTCTAGATTGAGGTGATGAAAGGTGAGATGTCTTTAAGATTTCATTAATGACATACATGGATAGCACAGTACCCAGAAATTGCACTGACTATTATATATGAAATAATGCAACCCCAATTAGGAAATATAGCAAATTTACGGTAAAGGAGCAGTTTTTATATTATGCAAAACACTTTAGTGCTTGCTATATGAAGTGTAAAAAAATAAGTTTTTATTTTATTTTATTTTTTTACAAATTATAAAGCAGAGAGAGAGACTTATGTTTTTAAAACCATTCCTCTGTGGATACCATATGCCTTAAAGCACACCTAAAATTGACTGCAATGTATTTTACAAAAAGCACAATTTTTTATTGAAATCATTTATGTTGTATAGGAACTAACTTTACATTTGTAAAATGTGAAATGTAAAGAACAGGAGTAGCTGCATGCTTTTTTTCTCCGTGTGCCCTTGCATTCATTTAGATAATTGATGTCCACATTGCTGCCATTGGGTTATGTGTGGTCCTTTAATCTTATACAGGAGTTCAGTGGCTGTATCACATACAGGAGAAAATATAGCAATAGGGATTTTCCATATTTCTTTCCATTTGCTAACGTCTCTCCGTCATGGGTTGAGATAACATGCAAGTCAGTGTAACCATTAAAGCTGAGCTCCAGGCACAAAAACTCTCATTTAAATATATTCCTCAATATCCACAGAGAATTAAAAATCCACTTTGTGTACACCAAACATCTTTGCAAACCCAAATATTACAATATAAAAGTAGCAGTGACATCATCACTATGCTGAACATAACTTGTGCAGAGGGCAGAACTTTTGTTTTCTGAACATGCTAGCATTTTTATTGTGAAGCCTTAAAAACATTGGCAGTGCAAAGCTAACTATTGCAGTTATTATTATGCACTTACCGTTGTGTAAAGAAGTGCACATGTGTTGTTGTTTTCTTATTCTCAATTATTTATTTTAAAGCAAATAAAATATAAACTTTAGCCTTTTGAAAACAGCTGATGACTAGATGTTAAAGTGTATCTAAAGGCATTTTTTTTAGATTTAGGCTTGGTTCACATATATGCGAACCGGATGCATTTTTTGAACCATATCCGATTCGCATAACATAAGAACCAGACTGTATATGAATGGAGCCGGTTCATATAGATGCAGGCTGGTTGCGGTGTGAATTAAAAAAGGGTCCTTTGTGTTTTTCAGTCCGGTTCAGGTGCGATTTTAATGTCAAAATCGCACCTGAACCGCAAATGGAAACTGTACCTCTGCATGAAAACCGATACATATATGTGAACCCAGCCACGGATAGAATGGAAAAAGGTTCAAAGCCCTTTCAGGTTTATATTACTGTCTGCATCCCTGCTGTGGAGCTGTATTTTTCCTTGTGATTACCATAGAGGTGTTACCATAGAGTGTATAGAAGGGAAATCTTCCAGTGTTGACACTTTTCTCAAGTAGCTTCCTGCCAAAAGGCAGTTTGACCACTCCTTACTATACACAAGACTAAAAATAGTTTTGGCTTTAGATACACTTTAAGCACAACAAAGCTATGCACTGGGGTGCCCATAGGGCTTTCCAAGCCATATCAGGACACCGTTTCCATCAACATTACTTATTATTACACACAAGTGTGTGGCAATTTGAAAAAAAGGGGAGAGAAACATATTATAGGGGTTAAGGATGCAACATTAAGGCTGGGTTCACATATATGCAACTTGGATGCTTCTCAAACCCCATCCAATTCGCATGACTTGTGACTCTCAATAAAGCCAGTTTACCCATGTCGGCAGCGGCTGCGGTGTGCTTTAAAAAAGGGTCTTGGGTCAGGTTCAGAGGCGAATTCGGGCACCTGAGTCGCAATTGTACCGGTGAACAGAAATATACCAGACCTCGGACTGCAAAATGCAGCGGCACATATGTGAACCCAGCCTTACAGAAATGGGTTTAGCAATATAGCACGGGGTCATGGTTTATATCTTTCAACAGAAACCAGACGTATAAAACTATGTCACTGTTTACCAGGCTCGCTTATTACAGGTCTTCAGGCATACATTTTTGTCAGTCATTGATTGGTCCCATTACTCTAGTTATAGTCTTTGTTTGGCTTGTTACAAATCTTTATGTCTAGGGAGTCATAACAATATTATATTTTCTTTCAGTCTTGTGAAATTTGCAAAGACAGGCTCCTTATTTACTGCATTTAGCTTGATTCTGTTGTTTTTTTGTTTTTTTTGTGTATTACTTTGTTGGAATTTTTTTGAATAAGTCCCCATCAATAATTCTGTTAATCTGCATATCTCTGCCACAGATGATAAAAGATCTGTAGCTCTCTATTAGTTTACAGATTTGTTATATTAAATTTCCAATCAAATCTGAACGTGATATATGATCCCAGTTCTCTAGTGACAAAAATGATTCTGTTTGTACCATCACATCTTACAGTTAGTCAGCTATTTACTTAATGTCAGATCACATACTCTGTATGTAATTAGTCTGACAGGTCTTTTTTTTTCTATTTATTTGCTTTAGTTTGCTTAATTTTCTATTACCTTTTCAACTCTTCTTGATCTATCCACTATGCAGCTGCAAGGGAATGTGGGATTTGTAAAAAAAATTACATTTGTTTGATTTACAGAATTTAAACTGCTGTAGCTTTAATCCAGCCCTGGCAATTCCTGACTGCACTGATTACTAAACATATGCAAATATGTGTTGAGAACAGCTCCTTATAATTGTAGGATGCTTGGAATATCTTCAAAAGTAGTTTTGCTCATGGGATTTAATCAATTTATCTCAGCTGATTCTTCTAATATTCTCAACCTCCTCTCTCATTCTTTTTGTTTGCTTTTATTTGCTAACAGTCACAAGAAAGAATAATTTAGAGCACACAACAAACACTGCAAATGAATATGGATAAAGAACCTGCATAAAACTATTATATTAAAACATACATTTGCTGTCAGTTGTTTATTTGAGATCTTAGACTGTGCTTTTTCCATGCAAAGTAAAATAAAAGATTTACCTTTTTTGGCACACCATACGTGCCACAGAGAATGAAGATAAGTACGTAGTACTTAAGGGTATAGGAATCATGTGACTCATCTGTCATGCCATCTTATCTTATGTGATAGTGGATAGCTAGTACTTGCCAATTGGCTTAGCCCTGTGTAAGCTCCAAACTGAGTAACACTAAGCTTACACCGGAATTCCCTTTTATAAGTTGAAGGAAGCAGCAGGGGAACATTAGGAAAGATTGTTCTCTTCGGCTGGTTGGGTTGGGATTGGGACATTTTACCTTGCAAGGCCAAAGCACAGATTTGATTTACAAACTTGTCAACTGGGGCAATAAATGCATGCATATATAAAACCATATAGGTATTTTTGCAAGGTTTAAATGTAACCAAGTAATATGAATAAATACAGTATACTATATATATATTGATATGCTTAATTTGTTAAATTGTTTCTGTTCTTTTTAGGGTGGCGTTGGTGAAACTGGGCCTAAAGGTGAACAGGTGAGTGATACATGAGAATAAAGTATATGTTGATTAATCATATTTTCATTGAGAAAAAAAGTGAGTTTGTGATTCTAAATGTATTATATTAAATGCAGGGTGGCCCTGGAGAAGAAGGCTTTGGAGGAGAGAAGGGTGAACAAGTAAGAGACATTTTACATAACTTAATCACTAAATTATGCCCTGATGCTAAAATGTCCTATTTTTGTATATACGCACTTGTCCCTTTCCCAGGAGCAATCTTTCTCAATCCTTATACTTGTATTGATAGCTCTGTGCCTAAAGATACTGAGAATGCATGACCTGTACATTTTTCTAAATTGGTTATATGTCCCTTCATAACATGCAATACATTTACACTGTCTTCACAGAAGCTATAAAAAATATATAGAATTATTCGGTCATGAAAGACAGCATAAGAATAGTAATACGGGCTTACTTGTGTCTCACTTGATGGAAAGGGCATAAGACTGAATGATGATCAGTAGTGCTGTCATTTTAGGGTACTGTCTCATGGAGCATATGAAAATGGAACATAAATTACTATTATTTGTATAATATTAAAGACAGTGCATATAAAAATATGTAAAATGCTATATTTTTTATTTAGGGTGATTTAGGAAATCCAGGACCAAAAGGATCTGTAAGTATTCATTATTTAATGACAAACTAAAATTGACACTTGTGTGTTCGTTTCTAACTTCAAGTTTTTCATAAACCCCTTTCCTGCTAAGATGTTTAAATAAGAAAGCCTATTGATTATATGAAGACCTATTCACTTTTTCTGATTAAAATTCTTGAGTGGACTTAAGTGATTAGATTTCAGAAAGTAAAGCAATTTAAAGTTGGTCTCAATGTCTTATGTATTTGAAACATGGTTACAGTGGTTGTTAGCCCAATTTTAGCTAATCTGAAAACTCCAGTTGTTTGGCACTTGAAGAGGATCTTCACCCTAGAGAGAAAAAATAATAAAAGTCAGCAGCAGAGACGGGTGGCCGAAGTGGGAGCGGGTCCCTATCAAAACTAGATATCCAGTCCTCAAAAAAATATTTATGCACCAAATTTTGTAAAGGAAGGGGGCAGAAGGGTACAAGGTGGAACTTACCCTTGTGCTACAGTGCTAAAAATAGCGCCTGCAAAGCACCCTGAAAGAGCCGCTCCTGTGTCTCCAGTGTGCTGGCAGGATGGTAAAAAAAGTCCTGCTAGCAGCATCTTCACCGTTCCTGCCCATTGAAATCAATGGGGCAGCGCGGCTATACCGCCGATAAAGCACTGCTGCAGCAGCACTTTGCGGTGGTTTTAACCCTTCTCGGCTGCTAGTAGGGGTGCAAAACTGCCCTGCTAGCGACTGAATACCACTGCTAAAACAACAGTAGAGCGGCGCTAAAAATATCCCGCCCCAGCGTGAAAGGGGCCTTAGGGTGAAGTTCCTCTTTAGGATGAATGGCTGACATAGAAAGGCCACTTTTTTCTGTGGCTAAATGATGTCCACAAGCCATGTACTGAAAGAACCAGGTGAAGGTTATGCTGAAGGCATATAACTAAGACCACTTTTGCCATGGTTGAATTATGACCTCTAGCATTATTGTGTTTTTATACAGTAGTGTCTACCTGCCCTTTTGAGCTTCACTACTGAACTTCTAGGATAATTTTATTATAGTAATATTATTAATGCTGTTCTCTGATAAAATAACTTTTTAGCACTCTCAAAATACCTGTCATCACAGTGAACAAGGAAGTTAATTGGATTGTACAGAAACAACATAGATTCTGGAGCATAAAATCAAAATAATTAATTAGAAAATATAAAGGGATTTTCCGTAAAAAAAAAAAAAAAATGCTTTGCGAATGTCTCAACAGTCAGGAAAAAGTCATGAATAGTACACATGATGATTGTAATATGTGGGCAAAGTCAGTTTCTCATGTGGCCTTTCACAGAGCAAATGTTAAATTTTCTAAGATTTGATCCTAGAAGAAAATAGCCATAGGCACATACAACCAACAGAGAAAATAGCCACCAACACTATAGGCTAAGAACATTTGATCAGAAGAAGAAATAATATTGGGGAGACCTCTGCACTGTAAAAAATGCATGGTGTATGTAGATTTCTATGTTCTCCATGGAAGAGCTGCAGGTTCACCTATTGTTTAGGAGGTTTAGCAAAGGTTCTATTTAATGACCTTTCAGCCTAATGAATCACCAGCTGCAGTTGGAAGTGAGACATCTAGCAGTGCCATTAATACCACTGTAGAGTGTATAAAACTGCCTCACCAGGGCTCCTTACTCTTTTGTATATGGAAGGGCCAGTATTTGGTCCCCTTCATTTTTAAAAGGGGATTCTAGATTCCAATAAGTACCCCTCCCACAGGTCTCCACAACCATCAGAACAGGTACCCTGGACACCCTGAACAGGAATCTGTCACATTTAGAAGTGGTCGTAGTACTCATGGTGTTACATTTAGCAGTGGTGGTAATATAAACATTCATAAGAAAAAATTTTGTACAGAAATTCAATCTTGGAATGAATATATTTCCTGAAAAACAACTACATTTACTATTAGAAATGTTCCACCCTAAAGAAAAAAAATTCCACCCTGCTTCGAATTTTCTCGTCACTGTGGTCAAAAATGAATTTTGATTTGACCCCACTATTGTCTAGAAAATTTAATAATTGCTCTAAAAATGAAAATATTTGAATAAAATTCTACTTGTATGCATACTGCTGTAGTCTATTTTCTGGATTGGTTGAATAGGATCTCTCAGGATTGAAAGATTGGAAATGTCATATTCACTCTGCAAAAGGCAATAAATGAAACTGACATTACACATAAACTACAGGTATTATTTGTGACTTTTGCATGAATGCTGAGACATTCGCAAAGCAAATTTTTTATACATAGATCCCAAAGTGTGAATAAAGACTGTAATTCTGTTTATCTGAAATGTCCAAGGATAAGCTTTAAGATATAAAAACATATTTTACATTTACATTTCAGAAACTATATTTAATACTGCCTCTGTAAAGTATTCTGTGAGCTCCGTCTGTCTGTATCTTTAAAAAAAAAAAGAATCTGACACGGACAATACTGTAATTAATCACCTATCTGAATTTATTACATTCTAGGATTTTTTTTCATTTTGAATAACAATTTGTTCTAATGATCCAAATCTTTAATGCATTGATAATAATTTGGTCATTGCTAAATTCATTTTGGAATAGCCAGGGGTTACCCTTACTAAACTCTCAGCATAGGGAAAATGGACTCAGTACCCAAGAAGTAGTGCAAATTATATAATAAAAAGTTTTTTTATATTTTATTTATACAAAAATTGGTTAAAAAAGGACATATCTGTATATACATAAAAATAAACAATGCTTGCAATGATATATTTGTTATGTTAGTATTGCTGGTAATAAAGTATCCTCCAGTGGGTCCTAGGGACATAGGATGTAATTAATTCTTGATGTGCAATGGATCCTCTTCATGTTTTGTGGTAACAACCATTTCTTCAGGAGAATTTATTACTATCTGTGGTAAAAACAACACAGCAGATAATAAGCTAGTGAATACATGGTAATAAAAATTGGTGGTAGGGGAAAGAGGGGAGGTTTTTAATAAGTTACTTACCCAAAGAGGACGAGCAGCCAGGTATAGCAGCAACAGCAGGGAAACCCAAAGGTACTCACCCACGATGGACACAGGGGACAGTTCGTTTAGAATAAGGTTTGTTTTACACTATGGCCAGTACATACAAATTATCACTCTATTATGAAACCAAAGAGAGAAGGGGAACAGGGGGGAGAAAGGGGGGAAGAAACAACAGAAAAGGGAAAGGGGCTGTGGAAAGGGGGTTAGGAGTAGGAAAGGAAGGGTGGAAGGGAAAACAAGAACAAGACTGGGTGGGGAGGGAGGGGGAGGAAAAGAGAAGGGGGGTGGGAAAAGTGGGAGAGGGAGAAAAGGAAATGCCGTGGGGGAAAAAAGGAGGGAAGGGGCATGGAAGAAGGGGGGGTGGTAGGAAGGGGGAGAACGGGGAGGGAGGGAAAGGAGAGGCAGGTGGTTTGGTTGGGGGGGGGGGTAAGATGGGGAAAAAGGGAAGGAAGGGGGAGGGAATAAAGGAAGGGGAAATCATTCAGATAAAATTAGGGACTGAATGTATGTAAGTCACCAATATTATTTAGTAGTAGTAATAGGAGCAAAACCCACACAGACACAATGAAAAAAACTCCATGCAGTTTATACCCATAATAGGAGATTATTCAATTATTGGTACCAAGAGAAATATGAGCGCTGTGATTGCTGACTTCTCCTCATGAAAATGCTGGTTCCCTGCCTACTGGGTGGGGCTTATGGCTTTCTTTCTTTTTAAGCCACTGACTTTAAACAAGTAAATAAGTATTGAGAACAAATCAGAAGTTCTGAGTTCAGTTGTAGCATGCTTGCTCTGGGTCAGTGGCTTAGAAAGTACTAAAGCTGTTTTTTTTAGAAGAGGGTCAACATCCTAGGTATTTCTCTTAGGTTTCCATTAATGCTTAAAATGTAGCTGTGAGAATGGAAATATGGGAATTGCCGACAGGAACAAGCATACAGCCTGGTGAAGGGTGAAAAGGGTAACTCCCATCCAGCATACAAATTCCAGGTCAGTGATGAACTAAAAAAATAAATTATCAGGGCTGCTGTGTGCAAAAAAATAAAATAAAATTTCCTTTTAACACAGCGATGTTGATGTAATGATCTCTTTTACTGAGACAATGTGTTCTGACAGGAGGGCTCCCCTCCTACCAGAATACACTGATTAGCACTTGCAGCCATTGGCTGTGAGCGCTGATCGAATGCTGGATGCTGGGTTTCCAGCATGGCCATTCAACAGAAATAATTTGTTAGACTGGCTTCTATAGAATAGACAGCTGTACAAAAGTTGGCCGGTTCCTGTTGAACCGCCCAATATTTGTGTACTGGGTCAAAGTTTTCTCTCTGATCATGGTTATTTTATATTAATAGTTAGCATTGGCAAATTCCCTGTTTCTATTCTCACAGGTTCACTTTAAGTATTATGTTACCCAAGGGTAACATCATTTATAATTAAAATTGGATAACTTTGTTTTCGTTTTAGTCCAGTGCCCCAAATGGACCTTAATTTCCACGTAGGAGTCAAGTTATGTTGAGTGGAGAGGAATAAAAAAAGATTTACAGTGAAACATATGAAAATTTGTTTTATGTATTATGCTATGCAATATGTATATGTTCTCAAGTTCAAATTGAACATGTTTTAATAATTTTGTAATAAATGGTTAGATTTTAACAATATAGTTCACACTGTGCATTACTTGGCACCCTAAAAGCCCCATATTTGTAAAAAATAGTTTTGACTATTATTGGCCTAGGGATGTTGGTGCCTTGTCAGACAATTCTGGCACTAGATACATATATACAATTTCTACCTCATTCAATCTGGGAAAGCCTCATATTAATTGAAAAAAAATACTTTCTGTGAATGACAGTGCCAAGCGAATGACCCTTAATGGTCAGTATATAGCGGGACAGCCACTTGAACATGGCTGACCATGGCAATCACTGTAGTAGCCCCAACTGCTACAGTGACTGTCAGCTTCCATAGCAGCCTCTCAAGTGTGAGATATGCACAGTGGTCCAGGATAGACTAATGTAAGTATACAACTAGATCATACCGGGTATTCAGCTTTAACAAAACATTTTTTGTGCTTTCTGAGACTAAATGAAAATACATACAGTACATTAAATGGTTTTGCAAGCCATATCAATTTATAATTACAATACTTGCAAGTATGTTTCCGGTATCCCCCAATTAATCTGCATACTATGAAAACCCATCTTTACATACAGACTGGAAGTCCTGGTGAATCTGGTAATCGTGGTCCTGAAGGAGTTCGGGGCATCCCTGGTGTAGAAGGTCCTCAAGGGTCATCTGGTCCCCGAGGGATGCAGGGAGAACAAGGAGCCCCTGGATTACCTGGAGGTCAAGGTCCTGCAGTAAGTAATCAGTGATTTTTTTCCTGTTAAAAATAAAAAACAGCAACACAATTGTGCAAAATCCCACAGATCCAGTTTTTTGATCTGAGTGTTAGGCCGTTATGAAACTTTTAATTGCCTGAACATAACTTCCACATCTACAAGCCTAACAATATGTAAACCAAACATACACTTGCTATTACTGTATACAAATCTCCTAATCTGGTACAGTAATTGGTCACCTTTTGGGTACTTTTACCTCTATTTGCATTAGCTAGATTCATTAAACAACATCATTAATTTAGCTTCAGAATTTTGTCATCATTCTATTGTGTCTATGAGCATGAGTGAGAACTCTGTAGCTTTTTATAATGCTTTGGGTATGTGGTAGAGAACATAGTGATGGTCCTCACCTAACTTCCTGCCTCATTTATCCTCATCCTATGATACCTACATTCATGAATTTGTCTCACTGATAATTAGTTTAAGAGTTGAGTCATACGGTCACTGGCACTTTCACCTGCAGTCAGGGTGAAAGATTTTACAGACAGGAGAAAGAGGGGACATGGTTTGTTTTCCATGTTTATGTTACTCACTGCATATATGTAACTGGAATATAATAGACACTTGTACCTGTAAAGGTTGCTATAAATATAAGATGCTTCTTGCCAGAATGGACAAGTAAAAATAGAAGTAGACAACCCTTAACCAATTGTTCTTGGGGGAACAGCAGATCAATGGGGATGAAATGATTCTCTAATTTAAAAGATGCTCTTTTCATAAGGCCAACACTAGGGATATTGCTTATTGCCCCCTCCTTTACATTAATATACACAGCTAGAAGATACAGTACCTGTTTGCTTGTTATTATAATGGTATCAAAAATGTATTACGTCTAATGCTAGCTTAATTAAAATAAGCTATTTTAATTTGTTTTATTAATGTGTGTTGCCTTTTTCTGTTTATACATGTCAATTTTCCTGTTGCGCAACTAAAGTATAACTAAAGGCAAAACTTGTTTCAGTTTTGGACAGAGTGAAGAGATTAGAACACCTGTCAAGGTATAGTGCGACCTGTTCGCCATTAGGGAGCTTCTCCCTCTCTATTGGTCCTGTTATCACCAAAGGTAAAAGTAAATCTTAAAGCAAGGATGTGCAATTAGCGGACCTCCAGCTGTTGCAAAACTATAAGTCCCATCATGCCTCTACCTCTGGGTGTCATGCTTGTGGCTGTCAGAGTCTTGCTATGCCTCATAGGAATTGGAGTTCTGCAACAGCTGGAGGTCCGCTAATTGCATATCTCTGTCTTAAAGTATGGTTTGTCCCCAGCACAGTATTAGCCCTTGTACACACGGTCAGAGAATCAGTCGGAATGTGTCCTATCGGACCGTGTTGTCGGATAATCCGACTGTGTGTGGTATGCATCGGACTGATTCCGTCGGAATATCCGTCGGACCCAATTTTCCAACTTGTTGGAAATATTTTCCGACAAACTGGTCCGATAGGACATACTCCAATCATGTGTAGAGAATTTTGATCGGACAAAGTGCCACGCATGCTCAGATCAAAATTCCTACATCAAAGCTATTGGCTACTAGCCTGAATGTAGTCCCATCGTAACGAAATTACGTCATCACGTTCTGAAAGATCTGATTTTTCAACAACTTTGTCCGACCGTGTGTATGCAACAGTTTCGGACAAGATCCGACGGACAAAATCCGACGGATTTGGTTGTCGAAATCTCTGACCGTGTGTACTGGGGCTTAGAGGGGAAATCTTCCAATATGGACACCAGTTCTGGCAACCTTGGTTACAACCAGGGATTACTTCACTTTAGAGGGATTTTGGTTATGGGGAGAAATCTCCCCAATAGGACACAGGTGGCAAAAAAAAATTCCCTTTAGTTCTACTTTAATTGTTTTATTTCAGTATCTGCATCCCTTTTTTAATTGTTTTCTTACCAATATTTATATCCCCCTTATCTGGTAATATTCAAGAGATGGTGTTGTACAGTAGGACACAACTGGCCTAATAAAAACGTTTTTTGTTAACCAAGAGGGCTTGAATTCTCAAATCTAGCACTGCAGCTTACATTTCTAGTGTTGTTTTACATTTCAGTGATAAAGGAAAAGCATCCTTTCATTTTCTACCTGGCTGATAATTTATTCCCTTGATGGTGGTGTCATGCAAAGGTCTACACTTTATTACTTCTCACTGATATTGGATGATGGGAATCTTATGTGTCAGTTTACTACGTCTGTCAATTTTACAAAATATTTTACCTTTCTCTGTTCATTCTGCTTAAATGTATTTACAATTTTTTGTTTGTATACCATATCTTTTTATTTTTTGTATTGTAAACTGCTGTTTGATAGCTTTATTTTTTAGCTTCTCTAAAAATAATTTGTTTCATTTAGGGAAGAGAACCTACAGACCAGCACATCAAACAAGTGTGTATGAGAGTGTTGCAAGGTAGGTTAAACTGCAGGACAAAACAAAAATTGCATTTTCATTTCTCAATTCATGTAATTTATCTTTAACCACTTAAGCCCCGGACCATTTGGCTGGCCAAATAACAGAGCGATTTTTGCGATTCGGCACTGTGTCGGTTTAACTGACAATTGCATGGTCGTGCGATGTGGCTCCCAAACAAAATTGACGTTGTATTTGATCACCTCTGCTTTTTTAATTTTTGCACTATAAACAAAAAATAGCGTCAATTTTGAAAAAAAAAACACATTATTTTTAAATTTTTGCTATAATAACTATCCCCAAAAAATATGTAATATAAAACATTATTTTCCTTGGTTTAGGCCGATACGTATTCTTCTACACATTAATAAGCAATAAGCGTTAATTGATTGGTTTGCGCAAAAGTTATTGCGTTTCCAAAATAGGGCATAGTTTTATGGCATGTTTATTAATATTTTTTTTTTATTAGTAATGCCGGTGATCAGTGATTTTTATCATGACTGTGACATTATGGCGGACAGATCGGACACTTTTGGCACGATTTTGGGACCATTCACATTTATACAGCAATCAGTGCAATTAAAAATGCATTGATTACTGTGTAAATGTGACTGGCATTGAAGGGGTTAACCACTAGGTGATGTTGTAGGGGTTAAGTGGGTCCTAGGGAGTGATTCTAACTGTGGGGGAGAGGGGCTGTGTGGCACACATCACTGATCACCGCTTCCAATTACAGGGAGCTGTGATCAGTGACAGTGTCACTAGGCAGAACGGGGAAATGCTTGCTTACATTAGCATTTCCCAGTTCTTCCTCTCCATGACAAGATCGCCGGTATCCCCACGGACATTGAGTCTGCGGGACCAGCAATTGCGTTCATGTAGCTCCCGGCGGGCGCTTGCGCGTGCCCGCAACCAACCTCTTAAATTGCAAGGTATAGTCAGGAGATAAGCCAAAAGGTCAGCTATCAATTTATCCGATCAAGAGCCAAGAACCCCAAGCAGAGAGGAAGTGTGTGTCTCCACCGAGGGAACAAATGGGCCAGGTGAGTAAAACAGGAGGGGGAGGCTGGGGGGCTGGTCAGTGTCAGAAGTTTTTTCACCTCAATGCCTAGGATGCATTAAGGTAAAAAATCATGAAGGTTTACAACTCCTTTAAGCAGACAGGTATGGGAGTGCAGGCCCTAAGGCTGATGATAGACAACCAGAGGTAAACAGACAGGCAGGGCATGAAAGTATTACTGCAGATTCATGACAAGGTTTGATCTCCTTCTGGAGACAAGAATTGATGAAAATACTTTCTAATGTGCTGTGTAATATATCAGTATTTTACAAATAGGAGAAATAAATACAAGTAAGCAAAAGTATCCATTATAGTACAATAATATAACATGTACAAAAAAAATGTGTTAACCTGACTATATATGAGTATTAAATTTGTGTTTGAATTTTATTTGTACAGATCAGTTAGCAAACTTGGCAGCCAGTCTACGAAGACCAGAATCTGGTGCTGCTGGCCTACCAGGGAAACCAGGTCCACCTGGTCCTCCTGGAACTCCTGGGGATAATGGTTTACCAGGACATATTGGACAAAGAGGACTTCCAGGGCTTAAAGGTCCTTCTGGGGAACTTGGTCTTAGAGGTCAAAAAGGTAAATGATTGCATTTCACTAACCAATAAGTGTGTATATGCTTTTCAGTATACTGTGTTTAGAAGCTGAATTGGATTGACAGGCAAATGCATACACATTATTCCAACTTGCACTGGTAAACTCTCAATACCAAGGTCAGTATGCCTATAATGTATGTTACATTTTACGTTATGAAAAGTAGCACATTTGCATTTGGTGTAGAATTTTCAGGGCCAGAAATGTAAGCAAACTCATTCCTTCTCTTTCACTTTTATAGCAAATGTTGCTCACTTATTACACCTCAAATTATATATATATAAAACCGCATAAAAAAAAAATATATACACTTAATGACTCTTAACCTGAATATAATCTCTTAACTTTAAACTAACCATACACCTATTGCTTATCCTCAACCTATATTTAAGGCCTAACCTGAACCATCCCCTAATAGTGTCCTTAAACCCTAGATGAAACCTATACTATTAGGGTGATAGATAGTATATTTTCTTGGTGATAAATACTATCACAGTGGTAAATTTTATCGTGCTAATTATATCAATAAACATGTACCACAATGGAAATGCCATTTAATAGCTTTCACACTTTCAAAATATTAGTGCCAAAAGCACCAATATATATATATATATATATATATATATATATATATATATATATATATATATTGTGGGGTAAAAAATATAGTGACATGGTTATAGGGCAGCTGTTTTTCTAGTAACTAAACTTAGCTTAGGCCTTCTGTACAAATGTTTACCTGCATTTCCCAGGAAAACTGCTATTCTCTTCTTTCAGTTGGCATTTGAAGAATTGCAGTCCTTTGTACAAAATTTTCCCAATGTGATAGGTCCACAGAAAGACAGGTAAAATATATCACTGCAGAACTTTACTTAGGCCGCGTACACACAGGCGGACTGTTCGCCCAACTTTGTCCGCTGAACAGTGTTTGGGCGGACAGTCCGCTCGTGTGTGGGCTTTCAGCGGACAGTTTCAGCGGACAGTTTGACGGACAAAGTCTTTTGGAAATTCCGAAAAACTGTCCGCTGAAACTTGGTTTGAGCGAACAGTCCGCCCGTGTGTAGGCTACTTTCGAAATGAGCAAATTGTTCCCGCTCAGAGGGAAGTCTGCTCATTACGAGCGCGTGTGCAGGTAGGCGGGGCCCGCGACGGAGACGTCGCGGGCTCCGCCGCCTGGAATGGACTTAAAGGGGAACCCCAACGCCGAAAAAAATCGGCGTGGGGGTCCCCCCAAAGTCCACAACAGACCCTTGTCCGAGCACGCTACCCGGCCGGCCAGGAAAGGGGGGGCGAGCGAGCGCGCCCCCCCTCCCGAGCCGTACCAGGCCGCGTGCCCTCAACATGGGGGGTGCCTTGGGGAAGGGGGGGCCGCGCGGCCCCCCCACCCCAAAGCACCTTGTCCCCATGTTGATGAGGACAAGGGCCTCTTCCCGACAACCCTGGCCGTTGGTTGTCGGGGTCTGCGGGCGGGGGGCTTATCGGAATCCGGGAGCCCCCTTTAAGAAGGGGGCCCCCGGATACCGGCCCCCCACCCTATGTGAATGAGTATGGGGTACAATGTACCCCTACCCATTCACCTGTAAAATAAAAGTACCCAAAAAAAAACAGAACACACGAGAAAAAATATTTTATTGCACAGCTCCGGGGGTCTTCCGTCTTCGGGGGTCTTCTCGCCGGACTCCTCCGCTATCTTCTTGTAGCTCTTTTACTAGCGGAGGAGTCCGGCTTTCTTCCTCCCCGCCGCCGGCCTCTTCTCCCGACTTCGGGGGTCTTGTCCCCCTCTTCGGTTCTTCTGCCGGGCCACCGCGCCTTCTTGTAGCTCTTTTACAGGCGGTGGCCCGGTCTTCTGTCGCCGCCGCCTTCCGTTCTTCTGCCGGGCCACCGCGCCTTCTTATAGCTCTTTTGCAGGCGGTCTTCTGTCGCCGCTGTCGCCGTCGCCGCCTTCCGTTCTTCTTCTTCTTCTTGTTCTTCTTCTTCTCCAGGAGATGTTGACACGTCGCTCTCTCCGGCCGGAATGCCAGAGCCGCCCTGCGCTGCCACTTATATAGTGACAATGGGGCGGTGTCACATGGTATATGTCACATGGGTTGGTCACATGGGTTGATGTCACATGGGGACTATGACATCGTAAGGGGGCGGGGTCACCATGTGACATCAACCCATGTGACCAACCCATGTGACATATACCATGTGACACCGCCCCATTGTCACTATATAAGTGGCAGCGCAGGGCGGCTCTGGCATTCCGGCCGGAGAGAGCAACGTGTCAACATCTCCTGGAGAAGAAGAAGAACAAGAAGAAGAAGAAGAACGGAAGGCGGCGACGGCGACAGCGGCGACAGAAGACCGGGCCACCGCCTGCAAAAGAGCTATAAGAAGGCGCGGTGGCCCGGCAGAAGAACGGAAGGCGGCGGCGACAGAAGACCGGGCCACCGCCTGTAAAAGAGCTACAAGAAGGCGCGGTGGCCCGGCAGAAGAATCGAAGAGGGGGACAAGACCCCCGAAGTCGGGAGAAGAGGCCGGCGGCGGGGAGGAAGAAAGCCGGACTCCTCCGCTAGTAAAAGAGCTACAAGAAGATAGCGGAGGAGTCCGGCGAGAAGACCCCCGAAGACGGAAGACCCCCGGAGCTGTGCAATAAAATATTTTTTCTCGTGTGTTGTGTTTTTTTTTGGGTACTTTTATTTTACAGGTGAATGGGTAGGGGTACATTGTACCCCATACTCATTCACATAGGGTGTGGGGCCGGTATCCGGGGGCCCCCTTCTTAAAGGGGGCTCCCGGATTCCGATAAGCCCCCCGCCCGCAGACCCCGACAACCAACGGCCAGGGTTGTCGGGAAGAGGCCCTTGTCCTCATCAACATGGGGACAAGGTGCTTTGGGGTGGGGGGGGCGCGCGGCCCCCCCCTCCCCAAGGCACCCCCCATGTTGAGGGCACGTGGCCTGGTACGGCTCAGGAGGGGGGGCGCGCTCGCTCGCCCCCCTTTCCTGGCCGGCCGGGTAGCGTGCTCGGACAAGGGTCTGTTGTGGACTTTGGGGGGACCCCCACGCCGATTTTTTTCGGCGTTGGGGTTCCCCTTTAAGTCCATTCCAGGCGGCGGAGCCCGCGACGTCTCCGTCGCGGGCCCCGCCTACCTGCACACGCGCTCGAAATGGGCGGACTTGCCTCCGCCTTACGTGGGCGAGTCCGTTCATTTCAAAAGTTGAGCGAACTGTTTGGCAAACAGTTCGCTGAAACAGTCCGCTCGTGTGTGGGCAAGTCCGCTCATGCAAATTTTGACCGGACTGTTTGCCGAAACTGTTTGACGAACAAGGTTGGGCGAACAGTCCGCGCGTGTGTACGCGGCCTTAGACACATAATCTGTATAAGGCATTTTGGGAAAATTACAAACCGCACCATGGCCAAAATATTTGAAAGAATGGCTTATTATGCTGCACATTGCGCATATAACCAATTTGATTTCAACAGTTTTGGAATCCATTTTAAGGCCATTTTTCCAGACACTTCAATATGTAAGCCCAAGTTTTATCATGGGAATTGTGTTTTTATAAAAGGACCTGGTATGGTTTGGGGGAAGCCCCCACATTGTTTTTTTTTCACGGACAGCTCCTTTGTTTGTATTCTGCTGTCAGTTGGGAATCCAGCTGACCCCGGCTGAAAGCAGGGATGAGTCATTAATTGTTAGGACCCGGCAAGTGCTGGCTCCACCAATGACTCCTGCTGCTGACACCAAGGGTGAGATACTAGTTATTAGGATGCAGGTATGTTCTGGCTCCTTAACAACCAATGGCACATCCCTGCTGGCTGACAGTATTTTACAAACCTGTGTTCCTCAGTGGATGGAGAATAAAGATAAAATGCATTTCATAAAGGATCAATTCAGCATGAAATCTTCTGCAACGTGATAAGTAATCTTAAGAACAAAAAAATGAAGCCAACATTAAATTACATTTGCCAGTTATATTTTATTAGATGATATGCCTTTAATAGTAGCAATCATCTCTATCTCAGCATAATGTTTAAATTTACTGTAATAAAAAGAAATATCATTTGTTAGGGAATAAAAAGTGTGCAGCAATTTATTAATGTCCTGTAGAAGTTCAGCAAACCTTACCTCAAAGAATATCCTAACTAAAATAAATATCAGAATAGAACCATAAAAAGTGTACTAAGGAATACCCGAAGGAGACTTGACTTATATTTCTTGGCCAAAACTTGAAGATACAATGAATTCACAAGATGCTATATTGTACCCCTGTAGTAAGATAAAATGTCCATAGCATTATAATCCTGTGAAGTCAGATTTTTTTAATTAATTACAGTGCAGCTGTAGAGGTTTGATCTCAGCATAATCTCATGAATCATGGCAGCAGTGTCAACGACAATTGCAATACAATGACTAAATACAGCAGTATGTCACTATACAATAAAGGTTTTCCAGGGATATTTACCAGAATAAATATAATGTTTAAAGCAATGCTTCTTTACAAACATTACTCATTTTAAAAGGTTATTAGCTGCTAGCTGCATCTTCCCAAGAGCCTCTTCCTGCTTCAAAAGCACAAGGATTGCTGTGTCAAATATCCCGGGTGATTATCGCAGTGCACCTGTTGCTTAGTAACACCGGTGGTCTGTCAAGGGCATTGCAACTAGTTGCTAGACTGAGGTTATTAGAGCCTATTACAGTGGGGAAAATAATTATTTGATCTCCTGCAGACTTTGTATGTTTGTCCACTTACAAAAAAATTAAGGGTCTATTATTTTTATCATTTATTTTAATGATAGAGACAGAATATTAACCAAAAATCCAGAAAAAACACATGATACAAATGTTATAAATTTAGTTGCAGTTCAGTGAGTAAAATAAGTATTTGATCCCCAAGCAAAACATGACTTAGTACTTGGTGGAAAAACCCTTTCATCCACAGATTTCCTCATTAAAAGCAAGATGAGGCAAACATAGTGTAATCCATTATTTTAAAAGTTTTATTAAATAAATAGATAGAATGCTACTCACACAGTAGAAGATAAACAATGCGTTTCAATGTTTCAATGAAAGTCACAGCGTATTTGAATTCACCACCGCCACCGCTATACGAGAGTGTATACACCTTAGGCCACGCCTAAGGAAATCTTTGGATTATCACTGGATAATAACCGGACCAGCTCTGTACAGCGGCACAGGGGCTCACACTGTGGAGGCGCATTAACCCCTTAAGGGGAGGGGGAGCTGGTGAGTGCGGACTATTGTCTTTATACATGAAAATCGCACCGGTTGCAATCCAGGAATCCACTGAGAACTGAAGCACACTGTCACCTTTGTTTTAGAAGAACTTTTTACTGGAGCTTTATTGTCTTTTCTGCCGTTGGACTTTTATGCTTTATTAATCGTGACCAATTATGTCATATGCCTTTGCTGCGAGAGCTCCAGGAGAATAATCCAGATGATTTTTGGCATTATCTCTGGATGGCAGACCCCTGTTTTCACCAACGCTTGGCATTGTTGACCCCCTATATTAAGAAGCAGGACACATGCATGAGGCTTTTATTTAATTTTTTTGGTTGAATAATAATGAATAGATTTGATATATTTTTTATATTTTTGGATGCATAGAATGCACTTTTTGGTTAAGTTCTATTGGCATATAGCATGTTTAATTTTATTTGTTGTGTGCTTGTTATTTATTTTTTATTTTTTTTTATGCATAATAATTTTTTTTATAGAATAATACTTAGCTATGTGTTTTACGTCAAATATCAGTTTGGGAATAGGCAGTTACATTTAAAAAAATACAATGTAAAATTGACAAGGGACACCAACATAGTTGTATCTTTGATCCTAAAAACGACGGTATAATGGTGTTGGGGTAACTTGTCCAAATAAATAAAAAAAAAGCATAATAATATTATTCTTGATATCACTAGAAAAAAAAGCCTTTGAAAATTAGTTTGCAATAACTCCATCAGTATCACCAGAAAAGCAGCTTCATTATCCCATTAAAGAAGAAGAGAATTTGCGCTGCATTTCGAGATTTCATAATTTGCCACGTCACGAATATTAATTCTCCATTACGAACGCTAGTTTACAAGATCGACCACTTCTAGCTTGTCCTTGCTTCCGAGCATGTGTTTGTACTTTGGACTTTTGTCCGACAGACTTGTGTACACACGCTCGGAGAATCCGACAATAGACATTTGTCTGCGGAAAATGTTAAAACCTGTTATCCAACATTTGTCCACGGAAAATCCGATGGAGCATACAAACGATCTGATTTTTTGCCAACAGCCTGTCATCACACAATTCCCATTGGAAAATCCGATCGCGTGTACGAGGCCTAACAGGACAGGTTTTTAAAATAACTGAAATACATCACAGGTGATATAATTTGCTGCTCAGTGATTGCAGTATTCTAGTCTACATATCCCCATTTTAATACTTAAAATCTGGCCTGCTAGTGGGTCCTGAGGACAGGAGTTGAGAACCACTGGCCTAAGGGATGAGTGGTTTGATCCACACTGATCAAAAGCTGATCTGGTTTGGGCAGTTTTACAGACCGTGAATACATACAATTATCAGCTGAACCACAGATTTTGCTTCTATTCTCTTTTCTTCTTAGTTTTAATTTTCTCAAATAATTAATGAAACTTCCTCACTAGGGATAGGTGAACGGTTAGGGCCAAGCATGAGTTCGGACTGATGAATGCCCAAATTATCAGGGTGTTTGACTTCTTGTTCGGCCCCATGCATTGAAAGCCCTGATTGGCTGAAGCAATGAAAGCAATCAGGGCACAGAGCACTGTCAGAGCCATGATTGGGCTCAGTCATGACGACTCTATCCAATTATGGCTCATTGCTCTTAGTTCCGCCCCACACTATAAGTAGTATACGTTTTTTCAAATAGCGGCCATTTGTAGTGTGATATCGGCATGGAGAGAGATAGAACAGAGCTCTGTTCAATCAGTTTAGTGTGAATCTAGTGATATTTCAGTCAGTTTAATGGCGTATATTTCAGTGCGTTATGTGCCATTTAACGTAGTATATTTCTGTGCATTAGTGCATGTTTAGCACAGTATACAGTATTTCAGTTCACTGCTGCAAGTTTAATGCAGTATATTTCAGTGCGTTACTGCAAGTTTAATGCAGTATATTTCTTTGCGTTAATGCACGTTTACGTAGTATATTTCAGTGCATTACTTCAAGTTTAACACAGTGTATTTCAGTGTGTTAAATGCCATTTAACGCAGTATATATCTGTGCGTTAGTGCCATTTAATGCAGTATATTTCATTGCTTTACTGCAAGTTTAACGCCGTATATTCCAGTGTGTTACATGCCATTTAACGCAGTATATTTCAGTGTGTTACATGCCATTTAAGGGAGTATATTTCTGAGTGTTAGTGCACGTTTAGGGCAGTATATTTCAGTGCGCTACTACAAGTTTAAAGCAGTATATTTGAGTGCGTTACAGCAAGTTTAATGCCTTATATATTTTATATATTTGAGTGCTTCACATGCCATTTAACGCAGTATATTTCTGTGCATTAGTGCACGTTTAATGCAGTATACTTCTGTATGTTACTGCAAGTTTAACAGTGTATATGTCAGTGCGTTACGTGCCGTTTAAGGCAGTATATTCATGTGTGTTAGTGCATTCTTCAGTGCGCATTCTTCAGTGCGTTACATGCTGTTTAACGCAGTATAGTTCAGTGCGTTACTGCAAGTTTAACACTGTATATTTCAGTGCGTTGCATGCAGTTTAATGCCACATATTTCAGTATATTTTGTGCCATTTAACGCAGTATTTTTCTGTGCGTTAGTGCACATTTAACATAGTATATTTCAGTGCGTTACTGCAAGTTTAATGCCGTATAGTTCAGTGCATTACTGCAAGTTTAACGCTGTATGTTTCAGTGCGTTAGTGCAAGTTTAACGCCGTATATTTCAGTGCTTTACTGCAAGTTTAACGCCAAATATTTTAGTCACTGATGTGACTTGGATGCAGAGGAAGAAATTGAGGGTAAGGCAACATCAATGAGGCAGCCATCATGGAAGAGTAGAGAGCAGCCTACCTATTCCATCAGCATCCAAGGGGCTATTCAATGAGTCAGGCAGTGCTTCAGCTGGTGTGTCTAGCAGACAGAAACCACACTGGAGTAGAGATTCTTGCAGCTCTGCAAGGGCAGGCCCAGAGGTGGTTCACAACATGCCATGCCATGCCAGCTGGAGCCAGGAATGGTGGTGTGCGACAATGGCACAAACCTCCTGTCCACCCTTAGGCAGGGAAAGTTGACACATGCCATGCCTGCTACATATTCTCAATTTGGTGGGGCAACATTTCCTAAATAGGTACCCAGGATTAGAAGATCTGCTAAAGCAGGCCAGAAGAGTGTGTAGCCATTTTAGGTTATCATACACAGCCATTGCTCTGTTGGCTAAAATTCAGCAGGAATTCCACCTACCATAAACCGCCTGATTTGTGACATGCACACCAGGTGGAACTCGACTTTGGCATTGCTGCAGCAGCTGCACATGCAGCAGCGGGCTTTCAACAAGTACCTGTGTGAGTATAGCACAACGACAGGCTCAGGCCAGCTTGGATTTTTTACCCACGCCAATGGCTGCTCATAAAGGATGCATGCACTGTACTGTCACCATTTGAGGAAGGATGGTGAGCCATGACAATGCATGCATCAGTGACATCCCTGTTGTGTTCCTGCTGGAGCAGACTCTGCGTGGCATTATGGACAGGGTACTCGAGGCAGAACAGCAGGATGAAAAGGAGGACTTACTTTCCTCTCAAGGCCCACTTTATGCAGACACCATTGTTGGAGCATTCTGGCAGTTATGGAGGCACTGAAGTCGAGAAAGACATACGTCAAACAGTTGGAGATGGTTTTCCATCCCCAGAACCCTTGAGAGAGTAGTACGTGGCTGGGAGGAGGCAGTTCCAGATACTATAAGCCTCAGTGACCCTGAGGACTCTGCTTCAAAGCCTGCGAAAGGACCAAGGAATATGTGGCAAAAAGAAGAAGGATCACTATTGGTTGGCAACCTTCCTTGACCACCATTGCAATGGGAAAGTCTCAGAACTCATCCCATCCACTCTCACAGAGAGTGCAGAAGATGAAATCTCTTGAGGACACCTTAAAGAGGAGCTTACACTGGTAGGTTACACTGTCATGTAAAACTTAGTTTTGAGGCTTCTGTTGGTCGAGAAGCAATGGAGAAGGCGGCCGCCTAAGTGATGCATTTCACAATTTTTTTACTCCTTGCTGCCCAGGACTGTCAGCTTCCACATCCCATTGGCAGCATCTGCATCACATGGTGGACGATTATCTAGGGGTGAAAACAGGGATGGAGAGCTTTCCAGACGATGGTCCAAGGGCTTACTGGGTCATGAGAATAGACCACTGGTCAGAACTTGCTCAGTATGCAATTGAGCTGCTGTGAAAAATTAAAACTGTGAGTGCAGAGATATGTGTACCTCTTTACATGCAACAGTCAATGTCTGTAAAAAACACAGTCACAGTTCATTAGTCCATATGATAAATTGAACAATAGCAAATCCTAAAAGGAATAGTGGTGGGCTGCAGCTATCCTTAGGGATAAGCCAGCTCTGTAATAGGAAGACAAGGGAACAAGAAGGAAGTGCCACCAAAGTGCAATTGAGCTGCTGAGCTGCTGTACAGCCAGCGTGCTTTCTGAACAGGCATTCAGTGCTGCAGGAGGTTTTGTTACTGATAATAGAATAATAGAACACATCTGTCCACAGACTCCATGGATTTTTTGACATTTATCAAAATGAATCAGTCCTGGATTACCAGCAGCCCCTGATGCTGATGTCACTGATTAAGTATTTTTGGGATGTGAACTCTCTGCAAGACTTCCAGGGTGCCTTGCTTTGTGGGTGTTGATTTCATCTGGAATCATTTTTTGGTGTAAGTTTCTAAGTTAATTAACACCCAAAGACCAATTTTTATGCACCTGTTTGACAGGTGCATATTGTTTAAATTTTGACAAGGCCAATTCTTGCTTTCATCAAGAGTACCTATATAGGGTTTTTTTCGCACCTGTTACTTCTATCCAAATTCTGTGGAAGAAACATCAGAATTTATCCAAAATACCTCTAATCTTGTTCCCAGTGCATTACATTGTGGCCTCATCATACATACTGTCTCTGCTAACTGTTGCTTCCAAAATAAAGAAGGCTTGCAGGGAATTTTTCAATTTTTTTGTGCTTTACAAATGCAATTATTGCTGCAGCAGGTACTATACACAGTACAGATGTGCCACTTTACAGGTAGACTAAAGAAAGCCCCCCAGGCACTATATTGAAAGAAATTTTTCATTTTTATGCTTTCACTTTAAGCATAAATAAATCACTGTTCATTTAAAAATTACGTTTTTTACTAACTTTTTTCATTGATACATGTCCCCAGGGCAGTACCCAGACCCCCATAACCATAGTATGCTCAATTACGTGCATATAAGCCTTCAAAATGGGCACTTTTGATTTTTCCAGTTGGGGTCCCGTAGACTTCAATGGGGTTTGTTATTTGGTTCTGAACTTTTGCGATGTTCGAAAGTTCTGATGTGAACCAGACAGGGGGTCATTCAGCCCATCCCTATTCCTCACCTCTCCTAGGAAAAAAATACCATCATACTAGATATACAGTATAAAGATACCTATAGCAATAGGACTATAAGGGTGCTCTGCCTTAATATATTGGCAGAGGAGGGACCTACCCCACTATATTAGCAGAGCTATGTTGACCATACTGGGTAAAATATTATGTTGCAGAGGGACCAAAATCAGGCAGTGCTTGCCTTCCTCATTCTCTCCAACTGACTCAATTACCATACCACCCATGCCATGCTCAGAGATTCCAGGTTTGGTGGGACATGCTTATTGTCAAGTCTTGGCTCTGTTAAATTGGCACCAAAGAGGAATTACACAGGAATAGGGTGTGGACTGGAAGTGCACCATGGCATGGAGATATGGCAAAGAAGGAAAGCACTGATTCATGTTAAGTAAGCCTATACTTTTGTATAGGATGCAAGTACAAGTTTGCATTAAAATGTAACCGAAGTCCACTATGTGTGAATGAACTTTTGCCATAATGTATAAGTATGCCCTTCTCCAGTGGTGATAAGCCAGGGCTGCATTTTTAATAACTGCCTGCTTTGAAAGAGCACAGCCAGTATTGACAGTGCCTGAACCATGGAACTTACTGAAAGGCTTCACAACTGATCTTTTTCCTATGGTGATTGTTCAGCAACAGCAGCATAAGTGCAAGTAAAGAAAAACATGTTCTACTTTGCCCTAAAATGTCAGGGAATAGTACTACTTTAAATAAGATTTTCTTTTGTACTGCAGTTCATCATATACTAATGTTGTTGTTACATGATATAAATGCTGCAGACATTTATAGATAGCCAGCAGTCATTCCCCTACTAAGTTTTCAATACATCTGATACTTTTTTAACAATTTTTATCATCATTTCTGGTCTTTATAACCTAGCAGGGTATTAGACAATTCAGACCAGACTTCCTTTACCTTTAGTGTTTCAAGGTAATCCCACACCTTTTGACTAATGTAACCCTACAGCATTATCTGAGTCTCCACAGGCCATTCTACAACTGGGATATGACTATAATAGTAAATAGTACAAACAAGAAAACACATAAAAGCTTGCATTTTCACAATCATATTCTTAATTATAAGACTAGCATTTGTTGGAATTGTTAAATTGCTAATAATTTTGACTCACTTTTATTGAGAGCAATTCAATGATTTCATCAACAGATCCCTTTTCTTCAAACAGCTTTATTCTTAAGCATTAGGTGGCAGATGTTTAATGTCTTTGAGATGTAACAGGCTTTTTGATCAGTAATATTTTTTTTCTGAGTAACTTTGTAAGTTGTGTGATATCTCTGTTATAGCTCTAGAAGACTGCAATAAAGTTAAAAAGTAGAACATTAAAGCAATGATTATACTTCAAAAAGTTAAAAAAATTTTACACAAGAAATTTAAACTATAACAAGCAAAAAGTACTAGATACAGTTCATTATTTTAATTTCCCTTACATTTCAACTTTCCTTCAGATAGAATTGGGTTCTGCCCGCATTCCACCTTCTTATAGGTTGTAACACCTATAAAATGTACCTATTTGTCAAAATGTCCTATGTCAAGATTCAGTACTGTTGGCCTCGGTTATTTCATGGGATGATGTATTTTACAAAATATTTCCTGTATAGTAGAACAAAATAATCTTCCTTGTCTTCTAAGTATTATTTCAAGTTGAAATGATTGCAAACTGTGTTCTGTTATAACCATAGCTAGCCTTAAGAGCTTAAACTACATTTGAAGTAGCCACCTAACCAGATTTATAATGTTAAGCCACATTGATGATATTTAAGCAGTTGCTCATGTCAACATTCTTAATTTATATAATAGAAATGACTTCCAATAAAGTGATCATATCCATAAATGTCACAGTAGCAAAATGTAATGTGTGCTCCCAAAGATAAACAGACTTATGGATTATCAAAGTGAGATTATATGAACTTTAAAATGTTTTTTATACTTGCTTTATGTTACTTTACTGTAAAAGCTTTTGACGTTGAAACATATCAGCGGTAGCTTAATTTATTAGTATTACTGTTGCTGTAGCGCTCTGTAATCCAGTATCGTCATTATGGTGCTTGCATGCAGGCAATATCAGGCATTAAAGAATACATTTTGGACAGCTGATCTCTCAGCTATATGACACCTCTACACATCAGCTTGCTTAAAAGTGTCAATACAGCTTTGGTATCATATTTTAATTTATCAGGCGGCTACGCATTTGGAGAGAGCATTTGTTGTCAAGCTATTTGCAAAGCTGAATGATGATGAAGATCAGAATATATTTCCTTTTCAACATGATTCTTAATTTGTACTTTAACCTTTGCTATATTTATTGTGTGAAAGGAGAATCTAATTTTTCATATTTATATTCCACTACTGCTTTCAAGGCTGCTTTGCATAATTGCATAAATGGCATATGATTCATAATTCCAGATCCCCAGGGAAAAGTTGTGCACTGCAAGCTATTGTGTGTGTGCAATACAGAATGCTTTTAATAGCATGAGAAAAGCAAGGGGAAATGCTTTTTGCTATAAAGAACAGTATATAGACACCTGCTTCTGATTAATACATTATAATATTCTTGTAGGTGATTCTGGAGAAAGAGGAGAAAGAGGATTGCCAGGAAGAGGTCCAAAGGGATTACCAGGATTGCCAGGTCTTACAGGTATGCACTCCACCATGTATTCTACATATGTATAACTGCAATGAGCCTTACACAGCACAAAAAGAACCGACTCCCACACTCTGACATTATTTTATGGTTTTATGTAGGAAGTGCTAGAGTCTAGAACGACGATTTTCAGTAAGGCTAGCTGAGTGAGCTGAGTTTGTACCCTAATGTTATCTATAGGATCATCTCAGCAGATGCTGCTTTAAAATCCACTTCTTATTTGGACATCTGCTATATTACTGTTTCATTTAATGGTTCCTTGCTAAAGATTTTGAGGGCCATTTTTCATATTTATTGAAACTCATCCCCACTTGTTGTATCCTCTTATATCTATATAATGTTAAACCAGTTGGAAGACATCAAATGTATAAGTTACTCATACTGTATGATTTAGCAAATCAGGAAATGCCAATACTGTCATTGCATGTAGCTATAGGATTCCAGGAATAATAGTGGGGCCCTGAGATTGGGAAACATGAAATATGACTTGCACTTCAGTAGACATTATGTTGAAAGGTCTACACTTTCATCAGGTTGTCTAGCATTCATCTTTGACAATGGATCCCTCTAGATTACTTAGAATACAAAAAGAGAACATGTTGGGCTAATTAATATTAGCTGCTGCCAGTTTAACAAGTGACATATTCAATGTAATATTACAGTCTAAGCATCTCCCTGTTTCTGAAGATTAATTCTACAAATATATAATTAGATACATTGACTAGAATATTTAATTACATTCAGTTGTATTATTTCTAAATGTTTTTTGGAAATATGAATCATGAAGATGAGTAAATTGATCAACATACAGTAGTTATAAGTATGTAAAAGTTAAAGCATAGTTAAAGCATATGTAAGTCCAATGAATATTTTTACATGTTAATGTATTTTCAAAATAATTCCCAAAATGATTGAAAAGGTACTTACATGTCATTTTTACCTGCTCTGTGCAATTTTTTTTGCACAGAGCATCCCCAATCCTTCTCTTCTGGGTTCTCCGCTGACGCTCCTGGCCCCTCCCCCTTAAACCTGCTTGCTATGGGGGCTCTGGTGTGGGCTTAAACCTGAGCTGGGCTCAGACACACACAGCATGGCTAGGCCTTGTCTACCCCTCCCTTCTGTGATTGACACCAACAAGAGCCAATGGCCCTCGCTGCTGCCTCCATGTCCTGTCAGGAGAGAGCAGCTGGATCAAGATTGGGTTCAGGTAAGTATTTAGCGGGGCTGGGGGGGAACTGAACACAGAAGGTTTTTTACCTTAATGCAGAGAATGCATTAGGGTAAAAACCTTCTGTTTTAACTGCCACTTTATTAATGATAAATGTGCAATTTTCATTAAAATAAAACCTAGTGATCCTGTCATACAGGTCCTTGTTCAGACACTTCCTGTTATGGGGGGACAACACTGTATCTTTGTTCCCCCAAATGCTTATTCATGGTTACCATATTCCACAAGCTTCAGGTGGAGACTATAACCAGTCATGCTAATGTTCACTGTGCTGCCATGGCCTGTCCTTATCACCATCAAAAAGCTTGCCCTGAGCAATGGCATGCAGCTGCCACTGATGCAAATGCCTTACCAAGCTAAATTGAATCAAGTTAGGGTTTAGATTTAATGTAAAGAATCAAATGATTCGGTAACTGAAGATTATTCACATATTTTTGAGCCATCTGCTGATGTGCTGGTATGTCACAAAATTGTTCATAGGTATTTTTTAGTGATCTAAACAACTCCAGCCTTTAGAGATAATGATAGCTAAAAATATAATAAAATGTGCTAACCTCTATATCTACCCAGATTGTATATCCAGAACTATATAAATAGCTAAATAAAAATGAATTAATTGTCAAAAAATGAATCATCAAGAAAAAAAACTCACTCCTTGTGAATTTGTCCAACACTTCCACTGGATGCAAACTCACCAGATGTAATTGATCTCCTTTAGCTTATGCCACAAAATATCAAAGCAGACCTTTTGCAGCTCCGCTGTGCATGGCTCAAATCGTGTTTCCTTAGACGAAATACAGGCTCACATGCATGGCGTGGCCAAAACAGAGAGGAAATTTATCGTGCAAAACATTGTGTTAAAACTTTTTTTAAATAGCTGTTTAGATAACAAATTTTCTGGTGCCTGCCCAGCACCCAGGAGTCATCTGTCAGTAATCAGAACAAAAGCTGCCCGCCGTTCCAGTCCGGGAGCCGATGGTAAGCTGTATACAATCTCCGAGACCAGAGAAGCCTAGTTGTCTTTACTAATACAGGTTTCGTCCAGTTCATCTGACATCATCAAGAGGCTTCTCTGGTCCCTGAGATTGTATACAGCTTATCATCGGCTCCTTGACTGGAGCGGTGGGCAGCTTTTGTTCTGATTACTGGTAGATGACTTCTGGGTGCCAGGGAGGCACCAGAAAATGTGAGTGGTATCTAAACAGCTATTTAAAAAAGGTTTCAATAAACGTTTTGCACAATGAATTTATTTTGGTCCCTCTATGCATGTGAGCCTGCATTTGGTCTAAGGGAACACAATTGGAGCCATGCACAGCAAAGCTGTGAAAAGCCTGCTTTGGTCTTTTTGGCATACACTAAAGGAGATCAATTACATATGGTGAGTTTATATCCATTGGTGGATGAGCACAAACTCAAATGGAGTGGAGTATTATTGAAGTAGAATAGGCACTTTGAACACTGGCACTTTTTGTTACAAAAGATTCTTCATAGTTTATGCACCTTTTTTTAAACAATTTTTTTTTATATAAGCACAGACTTCTATATGAAAACTCATCCTAAGGACTTACTATCTTGAGCACTGACACTTTATTCACTAATGTTTGATCATTTCGATTTTTTTTCTGGTGATTAATTCATTTTTATTTTAGCAATATATATAGTTTTAGATATACACTCTGTACGTATAGAGGTTAGCTTGCTTTATTATATTTTTATCTATCAAGTCAATGTGCTTACATTGAGAGAGCACTGCTTCCCTTGATTTATTATGTATCATTGTGCAGGTGTTAAACATTGGACTTATTTAGAGATAATGGAAACATTTTGTTCAGACTGGCTTTTGAAGTAGATTGAAATGATGATTTGAGTTTAGCTGATCACATTCACATGTATCTCAGAAATAGATTGCCATGTACTATGTTTAAGCAGGCTGTACATTCAAGTTTGCAATGGCTGATTAGTTACCCATTTAAAAAAAAAGGATTAGTCCATGCTTTATTATAAATGTCTGTTAAACAGCTGAAAATGCATTATTTTTGCATGGCCCTGTGCTTTCAAGTCCCTGAATTATTATTTTTTTTTTTAATATGCATTATAGTTTTATTAGTTATATAGTATATATTATTATTCATTGAAGTTGTATGTACAATAGGTAATATCATACCTCCCACTTTTTTGAGATAGGAACGAGGGACACCTATTAGCAAAAGTATGTAAGCATAGGAAACACCAAATAATTATTAGTTAAATCCACAAGTGCTTTTATTTTTCACTACTGTTCCCTTATACTGGCTTTTGAAATTGATAAATGCAGCAATTTAGATATTGTATGAAAGGTTTAGCGCTGGGAAACACTTTTTGAAAGATAAAAAGTGCATTTTATATACAACTATATAGATCAGACCAATGAGAAGAAAAGAGATACAGAAAGACATTTCCAAATCAGGTACAGTCCCTCGAAATCAGGGACAGTTGGGAGTTATGGGTAATAGGTTATTGACTTTCAATTACATACTGTAAATATGTCAAATGCACAGGTAGAATAAGATCACTATGTGGTATTATATGATACTGTCACTGCGTTTATCACAAAATATTTACAATATCTCACAAAAGTGAGTACACCCCTCACATTTTTGTAAATATTTTATCATATCATTTCATGTGACAACACTGAAGAAATGACAATGTAGAGTAGTGAGTGTACAGCTTGTATAACAGTATAAATTGGCTGTCTCCTCAAAATAACTCAACACACAGCCATTAATGTCTAAACCACTGGCAACAAAAGTGAGTACACCCCTAAGTCAAAATGTCCAAATTGGGCCCAATTAGCCACCCCCCCCCTGTGTCATTTGACTCATTAGTGTTACAAGGTCTCAGGAGTGGATGGGGAGCAGGTGTGCTAAACATGATATAATAAAATATTTACAAATATTTGAGGGATGTACTTTGTGAGATGCTGTATGTACCATTTTCAACACCGAGAGATTTTCTGGTGGCATATAATATGGTTAAAAAATACTTAAATTACTTTTTTCTTTTTTTTTAATAGGTGAACAAGGCAAACCAAGTTATGGGCGTGTAGGTCGGGATGGAGAGAGAGGCCCACCTGGTCGAGCTGGGCAGCCTGGAATCCCTGGACCACCAGGCCCTCCTGGACAAGCAGGATATTGTGATCCTTCTTCTTGCAGCCTTCAGGCCCTTGCTGCTCCACAGTCCGCTAAAGATTTGAAAGGGCCAGTGTGAAGAGGTTTTGAACTGCTAAAAACCATGTTACTGTCTGCACCTAAAATCAACATCAAAGAATGGAATGAAGGGAAGAGAAGATAAACATGCCCCTTTTTAATTCCCAAACAGCAGGCATTAACCCACTGTGACATTTATGACTTAATAAATACCTACCAAATTTGGAAAAGAAAAGTGGTGCTTAAAATACTTCATGAAGACATCCATAAGCAGCTGCAGAGAATAAAAAAAAAATATTTTACAAACATTTGTAAGTTGCCATTTTCTCAAATAAGAGCCCATGGATGAAGAACTGCCTTGTACTTTACCTCATGTTTTAATCCCCAGCATAGTGTATTTAAACCCACTGGAAGTACACAGCCTTGAGAAAATGTTCCTAGATTGCAGTTATAAAAAATAAATTGACCATAGTTATAGAATCCCGGCCCAGTTTATAGAAAGTGTCACTGCACTCCAATCTTTCACCAATAATGTGTTTGTAAAATTGTATTTTCATGTCTAAACATGGAGGGAAATGGTTCATGTAAAAACGTGGTACAACAAGAGCTGTAAATCTCTGTATATGTGCTATATGTTGGCTGATATGTTGTAAAGATGCAACCCAATTAATGACAAAGTGACTTTTTTCCTTTAGCTTATTTTGTCTCTAAGCATTATGGGTATAAAACCTGTATTAACTGACACCTTCTCTGTGTGGCATCCACTCTGCAGTGTGATGAAACTGCTTAACAGATTTTTAATATCCAGAAATAAAATCGTTTTATAACTGAGAATATTTATTTTCATGTGGCATCTCTGGTTGTATGGAAAACAAGAAAAGTAAGAAATAAATACTGTTTCGTAACCCTGTGCATTTCTTCAGTGTATGCTTGAATAAAGTTAAATAAGGAAATTGAACAAGACCCCTGAGGAGACATCTGCCTTTTAGTTTTGAAACGTTTATTCTGTAAATGAGATAAATTGAAAGTTTAGATGTATGCTTTATTTATTATATGCTATATAGAAACTACAGGGGGTTATATTTCAAAGTAATGGCATTAACTTTAATTAATGTTAGGAGACCCATTATAAACATATGGCAGACTGCTTTGTGGTAAGCTTATCTTATTCTCTGTTAGCTGTGGGTGACTTGCGGGTGGTTACAAAGATCAATAGTGCATGTCAAAAATAATAGAACTTTTCAAAATGTTGCTTTTATTTACAAGATAAAAAAGGTTGTTTGATCAGGAATAGGGGTATGATTAAATTACATGTACATGTATGATCAATGTATTTAAAAATTATTTATTTACTTTTGTAAAATCATAAAATATTGCTACACAAGCCATTTGTGACCTAATATTACTACAAATGACACTCCCCTTTAAATCAGTGGTTGCTGTAATTTTCAAAAATTGTTCAAAAAATGTAATACAATATGGCAATCTGGAGGCATTATGTACACTGCTGGTGTATGGAATGCCCCAGAAAAGCGTTTCCTGCTTCAGTGATTGGCTCAGACATTTTCTCAAAAATTGGGGATACAATTAAAATATTAGGCATCCCCTGGGATAGGAGTTTAATTTTTGGTAAAATATTCCAGGATATCTGGGGGGCTCTTATATTAACCTTTTTTCGCCTAAGGGTAAAAAAAAAAATTAATGACTAAGCACAATTTTGCAACTTTGACATTCATGTTCGACAACTTTGTGTTCATAAAACCATACATATGTGAAATAAAAAGGTTATGGCGCTAAACCCTATTAGTGATGAGGTGAGTTGACTTATCAAATCCTAGTGTTTGATTTTTTATATAAAAAGAGAAAGAAAAAGAAAAGAGCTGTTGGTGATACCGTGAAAAAAATATATATATCCTAAAGCAATTTCATCCAAAACAAATTGTGTGTGATTAATGTGGAGTCAGCATTCATGTTCCATTATAAAAAAACAGAAAATGAGTATTAAATTATCATATACGTATCAGCCTGCTAAAAACATGTAAACCTTCATTAAATGTGCAAATTAGTGGAAATAATGTTAATATTCAACAGTATGTTAGTGTAAAACAGATTGTGCAAACATGTGCAAAAAAATGTACAAAAAAGCAACTAAAGGTCAGAACAACCAAGGATCAGAAATAATTTAACCATAAAATCGCATGAAGTCGCTAAATGTGCGAATAGACAATATTTTCAACCAATAATCGCATGAAGACCTTTTTATTTCACATTTTCATTTCCCTCTCCTCCCCAATAAGGAAGTGAGGGCTTCAGGCAAAGGCAGCTCTAACCCAGTATATTTTTATTTTCAATTTATTTCACATATTTCTATCACTTAGGAGATTTGTTTTTTTTCCATAGCGCGACTTTATTTATTTATTCAAAACCATACATATACCCACAGCTACTTGGTGCATCCAGGTGGATTATATATACCTTGTTTTTTTCAGGACAAATTGAGAGTTCATTTGATGGTAAATGATAATTGGTTTCTCATGATTTTTTTTTTTTATCAAAGGAAAACTGGCACAAAATAGTAAAAAACATTTTTTTCTTAATTTTAGCTGTATATTTCTTGTTCTTATCATAACCTACCACCAAATAGCAACCCAAAATAAATTCTCCTGCTCCGAGTCCTGACAATCGCAGAGATCCCACATATATGTATGTTGTTTGTACCTGTAGTACAGCCTAAAAACAGTAGTGTGCGTTTTGCTTTTTTTATCCTACCTAAAACACACTGACACTAACTGACATTAATACTAATTTAAAAAAAAAATCCTGTCCAAAACAATACTGACCCTGACCTTTGACCAAACTCCTAACCCTGGCACTGACCAATATTTCTTATTTAATTTTTTTCTTCTTCTTTTTTTTTTTTACACACACTTTTTTTCTCTCTGCAAGGATAGAGAGATATGATGTATCTCTGTCCTCCATTCGCAGAGAGACAAAACACGGGGGTGGCTTTCACAGTGACTGATCACTTGGGCATTCCTGCAGCGTGCTATACAGGTCTAAAGGAGTGAACCCTAAACATGAAAAGGGTACCCAGTCCTTGAAGGTTCTCAAGTGAACCCACCATGAAGGGTGAATATTGGGCTCTTAGTTTCTAAGGTTGCCCTGTGCCTGGACAGGTAAGTGAAATCCCCTCTTATTTACTTATTGTGGGGTGTCCGATGTGTGTAACAATCTGCTAATCTAGCTAAGGCTGGACACCTGTGTATCGGTGACTGCAGGGGGGAGTTTTTGGGCTGACTGTTGGAAAGAGTAAGCTTTCTTGGGTCTTTTGCTGTCTTGTATTTTTTGGATGGTCCGCATACGAAAATTATTTGCATCCACGGAAATTAGTTGGCGGGCAAAAAATCGTGTGCGTGAACATGGGACCATGAACGGGCACGTGCAGGTGCACAGCCATCTTATTTAAGCTGAGAGTAACTGACATGTGGCACTTCCCGGAGATAGCTGTGGGACACAGAGCGGGCTCTGAAAACCTTTCACTTTCAGCAGTTCATTCCTCCTTACCCGGGTCATGTGAGTCGCCAGGTGTTGGTTGACAAGCTACAGAGCTTCGCAGGATTGTTGCATAGGGGCTTGATGAGCCCTATTAAAGGGTCTCCCTTCTGGGGTAAAATCATAATCCCAGGTGCTCCCTTTTTGTGGCTTGCAGTGTCTTCGAAAAAAGAGGAGTGGGGCTAAGATTACAGGAAAAGGCACACCTATGTCGTCAGTAGCTCCTGAGGAACCTAGTCGAAACCCTAGTGTTGTATCCCCTGAGAGACCAGAGGCTTCTGGGCCTGTCTAGTATTGTGCCTACAGTCAACGCTGCTGCTTCAGCCTTCATCACTAAGGATGAGCCAAACACCTGCGGTGTTAGTACCAGAACTTGTGACCAGGCAAAAAATTCAGATGAACACATGAACACCGTTAAAGTCTATGAGACATGAACATGAAAAATCAAAAGTTAACCACTTGCCGACCGATGTCAGCAAATATTCGTCGGCAGAATGGCACTGCTGGGCAAATTAACGTACCCGCCGCGCGCACACCTGCCAGGTCTCCGTCAACGTGCCCGTGGGACCTGCGAACTCGATCACTGTGGGCATACCTGCGATCGTGTCATGGAGCTGAAGAACGGGGAGATGCCGATGTAAACAACATCTCCCCATTCTGCCAAATTACAGGACATTGATCGTCTGCTCCCTGTCATTGGGAGCAGCAATCAGTGTCATGTCACACACAGCCCATCCCCTAGACAGTTAGAAACACTCACCTAGGACACACTTAACCCCTCCCCACCCCCTAGTGATTAACCCCCTCACTGTCAGTAACATTTTTACAGTAATCAATGCCATTTTATAGCATTCATCGCTGTATTAATGCCAATGGTCCCAAAAATGTGTCAAAATTGTCCAATGTGTGCGCCATAATATTGCAGTCACGATAAAAATCGTTGATCGCCACCATTACTGGTAAAAAAAATGATTAATGCAAATGCCATAAAACTATCCCCTATTTTGTAGACGCTTATATTGTATACCTTTTGTGCAAACCAATCTATAAACGCTTATTGTGATTTTTTTTTTACCAAAAATATGTAGAAGAATATGTATCAGCCTAAACTGAGGAAACATTTTTTTATATATATTTTTGGGGAATGTTTATTATAGCAAAATGTAAAAAATAATGAGTTTTTTTCAAAATTGTTGCCCTTTTTTTGTTTATAGCGCAAAAAATAAAAACTGCAGAGGTGACCAAATACCACCAAAAGAAAGCTTTATTTGTGGGAAAAAAAGAGCAACAATTTTGTTTTCGAGCCCCGTCGCACGACCGCGCAATTGTCAGTTAAAGCGATGCAGTGCTGAATCGCAAAAAGTGCTTTGGTCAGGAAGGGGGTAAAGTTGCAAGTTATTGTCAGAAAAAGTGTTTGGGGACCCAGGTCCTGCCCCAGGGGACATGTATCAATGCAAAAAAGTTTTAAAAACTGTAGTTTTTTCGGGAGCAGTGATTTTAATAAAGCTTTAAGTGAAACAATAAAAATTTAATATTCCTTTAAATACCGTGCCTGGGGGGGGGTGTCTATAGTATTCCTGTAAAGTGCCACAGTTTTCCAATGTTTAGAACAGTACCACAGCAAAATACTTAGTATGAACACACAATCTGTCTTCTCTCCTCTGACAGTACAGGGATTAGGGATTTGTGTGTTCACACACACAAATCCCTGTGCTGGCTCTCATGCACACGATTGTGCGTGGCCAGCAGTCATTGCGACCATTGGCCACATGCATCAAGTCCCTCACCATGCAGCAGGTGCACAACCTCTGGTGGCATGCGCACGCCCTCTGGTGGCTCTTAAAGGGAAGCCCGTATATATATTTATATATATATATATATATATATATATATATATATATATATATACACAAGATATTGCCCAGGAGAGCCATTGTGCCACAGTAAATCTTAGTGAGCCGATTGGGAACTGGTTAAAGGCTTCCTTTTCTTTGGCCAGTTCAGATATTCAGCCAGCTGTCACAGCACTTGGTGCCTGCCAGTCCTTAAAGGATCAGGTCAGATGGGCTGATAGGCCTAATAGGAGCATTCTGCTGAAAAAAGGGCTGATATTCCTCGAGCGCTGTGTTTTGCTGTAGATGCCTTAAAGCACTGGTCATCAACCATGTCCTCAGGGCCCACTAACAGGCCAGGTTTGCAAGATGTGTGCAAAAAAGAGAAAACAACTGCACTAAACCAAAAAGTGGTGAACTACAAATATAAGCTGCTGGCACTCAAAGTCTACAGAATTTAAATAAAAATTAGTGCTGCACTAAACAGAATGTGACTAGATGTGTGAAGATGTGTGTAGATGTGTGTCTAGCTCTACACTCATTTTTATTTCAGGCTTGCAAGATAACTGAAATACATCACAGGTGATATAATTTGCTGTCCAGTGATTTCAGTATTCTAGTCTGCATCTCCCAATGTAATACATAAAACTTGGCCTGTTAGTGGGCCCTAAGGACAGGGTTGATGACCACTGCCTTAAAGGATTATATACATCAAATCTCTTGTCTGGCTCTCCTGTCTGCGCAGACTTGTGTGGCTTAAGAGCTGGTCAGCCGAGCTTCCCTGTAAGAAGTTATTGGCAGGGTCCCCCTTCAATGGGGAATGTTTGTTTGGTGATTATCTGGATAAATATATCCAAATTATTTCTGGAGGAAAGAGTTCATTCCTGTAAGGAGGACCAGGCGTCCCATGTTTAAAACCTTCGGGGACTTCCTCAGGACTTCCTCAGGTCTTTCAGCGCCATGGCAGTTCCACCTCCAACAGGGCGCTAGAGCCAGGGGCAAGCCGCAGGGCCAGGACCAGGGACAGAAAAAACCCTGGGTCCAGAACTCTTCTAAACCCAGCACCAAGCCCTCAACAGTATGCCACGGTTACTAGTTGGATTTATGGAGGTTTCCTCTTCAGAGGTTTTTAAGATCCAATATTCCTGCGGATCCTCCAAAAAGAAACTTATTGTTTCAAGCACTAGAGAAATTAGTGCATCAGGGATTGATCATATAGGTTCTAGTGTCTGAAAGAGGCACTATTCTCTATTGAATCAATTTAGGGATAAGAATTTTGAACTCATCTCAACTGTCTGGATCTCATTCCTACAGTCTCAGAGCTAAATGGAGACTGGACAAATCTGTACAGTGATAACTGTCATCAGAGTACTTAGAACAATAGGATTATTTATATGGTAAAAACAAAAAACAGCAAGCTGTATAGGAAATTTCCACAGCAACAAATTACATTTCCTCGCTCAGTTAGTTGGTTGTAAGGAGTTACTGCTAAGGATGATGGATTCACGAATATCAATGATTTGTCTGTTTTTGATTCCTCTGAAAATTTGCTGGTCGACCTGTGTAATTGGGGAAAAATCACACAATTTCAGAATCAAAGCATTCATAAATTGAATGAATTATACGACTCTCTGCTCACAGGAAAAATTTACATGCATAAATTTAGAAGAATTAAATCACAAATTGCTTAGCCGGCGAGTTGAATTTCCCATCACTTGTTACTTCACTTTGCTGTTTGCCCTATTAAATAAGAATGCACATATATAACTGGCTCTAGTAAATCTGCCTCTGCTAAGTTTGTTACATAAACATGAACGTCTGGCTAGAAAGTGATCTTTAGAATGTACTTGAAATATTTGTAGACTAGAGAGGTGACTTAGTTTGAAAATCGTAGATTAGTATTCATAAGCTGCTGCAGAGAAAACAGTTGTGTTATAAGCTGATGTCAGCATTCTGGGTGATTGAAGATCTTTCAGGCTGATTTGTGGATCATTAAAACGAACACAGCATGGTGCACAGCAGAGTAACAGACCGTTGTTTCTGTTATTGGTGCTCTAATATAATATGAGGTTTAACTGTCTGGTATAACTTTATTGCAAAGTGTATAGTTCTCAGCTGTTTTACTGATTAAATTGTAGAATACTTATGGTACTAAGTATATTTTAGTTTATATATTATATCAAAGATTGAACATACATTAAGCAACTAGAGATGAACCAAATTTACCTAGGTACAGTTTGAGGGGCATTCACTGAACAATAAAAAAAAAATTTGGAATTTGCAAACATTCCGTGAACCCTTTGTCATTCTAGCAAATTCAAATTTTCCCTTTTAAGGCAGATAGGGAAGGGAAGCTTGGCATGGCTAGTGGGAACATATATCAATGCCAGAATAATAGCATTCGGTGGGGGATAGCACTTTTAAAAATCCTTAAAGGGCCACAATGCACAATTAGTTCAAGTAACTTACAAAGGAAAAACAATGCCATTGAACATCTTTGCACCGTTGCCCTTTAAGTGGTTTCAGATGTTGGGTGGTGGGGGCACAAAAACAGTTCATGGGTGAAATAATCCAACAAAAGAAGTGTTCAAAAACGAAATCCAAATAATAAGTTTCCACCACTAGTGTAGCCCGTCACCTAGAAATAAGCAATGGAGGCTTACCAAAAAAGCCAGCGACCACCCTTATTCAAGGGGGTCACATAAGGCTTAGTAGAACAGCAATGGCTTGCTGTTGAAGTACCACTGAGTGTCCTCACAGGTAACCGGCCAGCGTCTGTGGAAAGTGGTTTCAAAGGGGCTTCTGTCAGGAGACGATCACTGCACATCAATGGACGTTTCCTTCCACCAGTGGGATGTGGTCATCCAATGGATTTCTGTAAAAAGTTATGAGGAGAAAAAAAAACTCCAATAGTGCAGAGATACCTTTGAATCATTTATTCAAAAAAGGTACCAACAGGTTCACAATGCATAAAAACGTTCCTTGCAAGGATAAATAGATAAAAAGGCTCTGCTAATCTCCAAAAAAGCAATTTGCGCACTCGCACTGCGTGTATACGCAACGTCCCTATGGCCGTTTTATCACAGCTAACATCATCACCACCCCTAATGATGTTAGCTGTGATGAAACGGCCCTAGGGACGTTGTGCATACATGCAGTGCAAGTGCGCAAATCCATGCGGGAGAGCCTTTCTTGGTGGTTACAGCAGAGGAACCTCCTCAATTGTCACTCTATTGCACCTGTGTCCTGGATCACAATCACAAAAGATGCCAGCAACAGGGGCTGGGCACGCTCTGCTTGACAGAGGTAGCCCAAGGCATATGGAGCTTTCCTTCTCAAAGGATAGTTTCCAAAGTCTGGAACTCTGGGCAGCATTCTGCGCTCTACAGGCCTTTCACCACTTAACAGCAGGAGCCTCAGTTCTCATAAGACTGGACAACACAATGGCAGTCTCGTACATCAAGAGACAATGGGGTACTCGCAGTCTCTCCCTGTTGAGGGAAGTAGAAGAACCTGGCCAACCTGAAGGCTTTCTATCTCCCTGGAGTCCAGAACATTCAGGTAGATTTTCTGTTGAGAGTGTCTCTAGACAACAACGAGTGGACTCTCCATCCCAAAGTCTTCAAGTGGGTCCTGTCCCTGGGAATCATTCTGGAAGCAGACTTGTTTGCCTCCCCGTGCAACTTCAGACTAGAGAAATACTACACAAGGTCTCGTTGTCCCCAGGCTTTCGGGGTAGATGCTCTAACAGACCATTGGCTATTCCACAGGGCCTATAACTTTCCCTGGAAGAAGCAGAGATAGTGGCAATAGTCCCGTCTTGGCCAAACAGGCCATGGTTTCCCCTGGTGATGCAACTCAGCTTCCGGGACCCAGTTCCTCTGTCCTCCAGACCAGATCGCTTAGCACAAGGGGAAACTCTACATCCATGCCCAGCCCATCTACATCTGATGGTCTGGTTCTTGAGAGGGGAAGGCTGGAGGCCCTAGGCTATTGAATGCCAGAAGAGCAGGATTTAACATGGTCTACCAGAGGATTTGGAAGAAAATTGCAGGCTACACCTCTTCTACTGCAGGGTCTCCCAATAACCCAAAGATACATGATATCCTGTACTTTCTACACTCTGGCTTGGATCTCTCCTTTCAGTCAGCTCACTGCAGGTCCAAGTCTCTGCAATTTCTGCCTTAATGGGAATTTCCTGGGCAAGACACCCTTGTACTCAACAGTTCTTTAGAGGAGCAGTGATGCTCGGACCTCAGAAAAAAGCCAAGATTCTCTAAATGGGATTTTCCCCTTGTCCTTGATTTCTTCTCATGAAGAGATTTGGAACATGCAAATCAGTCCTCTATTAAGGAATTTTCCCTGAAAGTTGCCTTCCTGGTGGCTATAACATTGGCCAAGAGGGTCTCCGAAATCAGCTCTCTGGGATGCAAAGACCCATATTTAACCTTTTTACCTGATCAGGTTGTTTTGAATCCTATGGTGGGTTCAAACCCCAAAGTGTCATCTGTGTTTCACGAAAATCAGGAGATTGTTCTTCCAATGTTCAGATCTACTGGAGATTCCAGTGTTCATCCCCTAGATGTCGGGAAAGCTCTGAGTCGGTATCTAGAAGCTACAGCTCCGTTCTGTCAATCCAACCACCTGTTCGTTCTTTTTTATGGGAAGAATAAGGGAATGCATGCCTCTTCCAGATCTATCGAAGCATTGATTGTTCAGGCTATTCAGTGGGCCTACAAAGCCAAGGGCTTGGCGCCTCCAGAAGTGGTGACCACTCACTCAACTAGAAAGGTGTCTACATCATGAGCGGCTTCACATCACATGGCTCCAGAAGTTATTTGCAAGGCTGCCTACAATTATCACATTTATGGAGTACTACTGCCTAGAGCCAGCCTGATTATCTTCTGTTCAGTTTGGTTTACGTATCTTGTCTGTTGATGGTGCCAATTAAACCTTTTTTCTTTTGTCCAGCACTCTGCCTACCTGGGTGTGTATGACTAGTTATTTCCCACAAGTAGGTTGCCATGGAGTCTGTCAGGAAAACTGAAAATGTCTGTCAAATACTTACTGTAATTTTCCTTTACTGATGGACTCCATGGCAGCAGGAGTTCCCTCTCAGTGGTTGGAGTAGGCTAAATTAAGGAACATGGCCTCTGGCCCGAAGCAAAGTTTTTTGAGAGAAGGGTCCTATGAGGTATGAGGGGGCGAGATTTACCCACACATAGGCTGCCATGAAGTCCATCAGAAAATGAAAATTACAGTAAGTATTTGATAGACATTCAGTTTTTTAAAATCAGGGTATCTCTAAGCAAGTAGGCAGTGCTAGGCTTTGTAATTAGAATGCCCTGCATATTTTGCAAGTGAGCATCACAGATGTAACCTGTATAAGGATGAGAGTAATACCTGGTACCTACTGTATAAACTGAAGAACTTGAAAGGAACTTGCTGTACTAACTATGCAATGTTAGTACAGTGATCACTCTGCTGAATTATTGTGTATTGTGATGGCCCTGCTGAGCCATTGGCTGCCAGCCCTGATAAGATAATGGTCAGTTGCTGTTTTTCCAGAATGCCCATTCGACAGAAGCTGAAAATTCTGCTGTACACGTGGACGGAATGTCGGCACCTTTTGTTTACCCAGCCAATACTAGCCGATATTCGGCCCATGTCTAGCAGGCTAAGGGTCTGTGCAGACTAAGTTAGAATGGGGGAAGATGCTGAAAGCCAGAGGCAGAATTAAAAAATGCTCTTACCAAGGACAGGCTTTGATAGTAGTTGGTCTTCCCCAGAGTTGTGATGTTGCATTGGATTTGTGTGCAGTGCAAGTCCTGAAAAACAGCAGATAGAGAAATCAGAGGACCAGTCATTGGGCAAAAAAAATTGTGGCTGTATTCAGCTAGGTAGAGATGCTAAAATGGTATGAGACAAAAGTGTGGTTAGGAAGAGCAGCCAATGTTTTTGCCAGAGTAACCATAGCCAAACAAGAGTACCCGCCTGGAGTTCGTGAGCGTGGTCGCAGGTCCCGCAGACTCGATGTCTGCAGGGATACTCGCGATCGTCTCATGGAGAGGAAGAACAGGGAAATGCTAATGTAAACAAACATTTCCCCGTTCTGCCTAGTGACACTGTCACTGATCCCTCCCCCCACAGTTAGAATCACTCCCTAGGACACACTTAACCCCTACAGTGCCACCTAGTGGTTAACCCCTTCACTGCCAGTCACTTTTACACAGTAATCAATGCATTTTTAATTGCACTGATCGCTGTATAAATGTGAATGGTCCTAAAATCATGCCAAAAGTGTCCGATCTGTCAGTCATAATGTCTCAGCCACGACATTATCGCTCATCGCTAGGCATGTGCATTCGTTTTTGTCCTAATGCATTTTCGTCCGAATTTCAGGTATTTTCGTTATTGTTTTAACAAATGATAACGAAAGTGCAGAGTCCGAACAACGAAAGATCCGACATAAATAAATGCTTTATTTTAGTTTTCGCTGTGACAACAGTTCGATATAGATAGGAGATTCAACATGACGCTGACAATAACAATCTGTGTCTATCTAACCTGTGGTCAAATGTGCCTAACCTTAACTCTATTAGTCCAGGATTATTCTACATAGAGAGAAAAGATTTGACATAGAGAGAAACGATTCGACAGAGAGAAAAGATTCAACAGAGAGAGAAAAGATTCGACAGAGAGAGAAAAGATTCGACAGAGAGAGAAAGAGGTAAAATAAAATAAAAATAAAATAATAATGATGATGATGAATGTTATTGGTTGATTGTAACCAAAGAGTAGGAACAGTAAAATAGCTAGAACTAAGTACACACATACAGCCAACTTACTTACGATTGCTAGCAGAGAGAGATACACACACTGAATCATTTCAGAAGACAGTCAATCTTATCTGGTCCGTTTGTCAGAGAACCTAAATTATTTAGCAATTAAGCATAAGCACAGAAGCAGAACAATAGTGAAGCAAGCTACAGTTCAACTTTTCATAATAATCTGCTGCTATTGTGTAAGTGTTGTGAACTTGATAGTGATACTAGTGTTGCTAGTGTTTAGTGTTGTGATAGCCTCAGAGGCTGCCCGTGTTGTGGTGGGGGGGTAATTTATTATTATAGATTCTATATTATAGATTGAGATTCTATATAGATTCTATATACCCTTTCTTGTTACCTGTCTGATCAGTGATCACTATCACCGGTCCATTTTCTGTTTGGACTATATACATTCAACATGAATCACAAAGATTCGACAAAGCAGCGAAAAATATACAAACGTTGAATCTTTGGCTTATGGTGTCTGTTGAAAGTTCTAAGAAGATTCGACGGAGCAGCTAAACTATACAGAGTCATACAGTTTAGCTGCTCCGTCGAATTTTCTTTGAACATTCGACAGACACCATAAACCTTCAATGACAGATTCGAACTTAATTCACTTGGATTTTCGGACAAATTTTTTACGAAAAACAAAATAAATAAAAATGAATTTCGGGAGTAACTAATGTATTTTTCAGACGAAAACTAAATTCTGAAACAAAATATTTCAGTGTGCACTGATCGCTGCCATTACTAAAAAAAAAAAATATTAATAAAAATGCCATAAAACTATCCCCTATTTTTCAACTTTTGTGCAAACCAATCAATAAACGCTTATTGTGATATTTTTTTCAAAAAATATGTAGAAGAATCAGCCTAAACTGAAGAAAAACATTTTATATATATATATATATATATATATTTTGATATTTATTATAGCAAAAAGTGAAAAATAATGTGTTTTTTTCAGAATTGTCGCTATTTTTTTGTTTATAGAGCAAAAAATAAAAACAGCAGAGGTGATTAAATACCACCAAAAGAAAGCTCTATTTGTGGGAAAAAAATAACGTAAATTTTGGTTTAGGAGCCACGTTGCACACCTGCACAATTGTCAGTTAAAACAACACAGTGCCGAAACGCAAAAAGTGCTCTGGTCTTTGGCCAGCCAAATGGTCCGGGGCTTAAGTGGTTAAATACACCACCAGTAACTCAATCTTATTTATTCTCCATAAAAACAACAAGATCAAAAAAGGGAGGGTTTGTATGCTGCCATGGATTGGCATCAGGAAAGGAAAATTATGGTATTTGATACAATTTTCAATTTTCCTGATGCCAACTTGGCAGCATACATATGATAAATAATGAGCTAAACAAGGAAGGCTAAAATGTATAATCAAACTTTATTACAATGGACATGGAAACTGGACCATCATTCTGTTGAAGTTCATTGATGTAAAAGCTCCTGGATCTTCCCTGTAGTGCCTGAGGCAGGTGCACTGCGCCAACTAGCCTGCTGCTTTGCAGATGTCTCCATAGGCAAATGCCTCAATTTAGAGATTTAAAAATGCACATAGATGAATGAGCCTGGCTGTACCACTTCTGGCAGTTCTTGCCTGAACACACTACGTTTTTTGGATGACCTATATTGATTGGTCTGCACAAAAGTTATAGTGTCTACAAAATAGGGGATAGATTTATGACAATTTTATTTATTTATTGTTTTTACTAGTAATGGCGGCGATCTGCGATTTTTATTGGGACTGCAATATTGCGGCAGACAAATCGGACACTTTTGACACTTTTTTGGGATCAGTGACATTTAAACAGAGCTACAAATAGCCACTGATAACTGTATACATGTCACTGGCAGAAAAGAGGTTAACACTAGGGGGCGATCAAGGAGTTAACTGTGTTCCCCCCTATGTGGGGGATGGGACTGCCTAGGGGAGGAGACTGATCAGTATTCCTATATACTAGGAACACACAATCTGTCTCCTCTCCCCTGTCAGAAAGTGATTTTGTATGTTCACACACACACAGATCCTTGTTCTGGCTCTGTCAGGAGTGATCGTGTGTGTCCGGCGGACATCGCAGCCGGCGAGCATGCGCATCTGCTCATCAGTACCACGACAGGTGTGCGCGCTTGCCCCCTATAACCCTTAACATGGCCACCGCATAACTACGCCAAGTCATGCAGGGGAGCCATTCTGCCACCGTCAAACAATGGCGGGCGGCAAGCGGTTAAATACGCAGGGGTTGATATTCCTAGAGGTTGCAAAAACATATCCAGGTATTGGCCAAGTCTAGATGTTAGGGAATCTACCCCATTGATTATAGGCCTCCCAGGTGGATTTTGATTACCCTTATGTATTTTTGGAGGAAATATATTACTGGAGTTTGGCATGAAGTGGGGTTTAGATATTTTGCTTCTTTTTTACATTAAATATTTTCTTTACTCCTTTTGTTACCAACTCGGAAAGATCTTCTTTATATTGTTGCGGACTGCCTCAATCAATGCTTGGAGGCACTCGGGTGAATGTAGAAAATGTAGCAGGTAAATACTTCTTGAACTTATGGGAAAACTAGGTTGATTGCTTGCAGAGATCACGTTATTTATACTGGTGCGTTTGCTTACCTTTTTAGTGATCCCTGCAATGCCATTTGTGAATGTGGTATGTTCCATGCTTATTGAAATAGGAGTGGCTAGCTTTGCATGGTGGAATATAGTTAGACCCATTCTGGTCGGGTTTGAAGGGGTTATTCTATATTTTTCTGACCACTATTCCACTACAATTAAGATCACGGTGAAAGCAAATTTAGAAAGTTGTTTTCTTAGAAGAGTGTGTTACATCTATCTCTGCAACTGAGCTTTGAAATTGAAAGATAATGGAATATTTGTGTCTTTTTATATATAGATATCTGCAGGCATTTTGGAGGTTGAATCCCAGTATTGATCTTTTATACATAAAAAAGGAAATGTTTTCCTCTCCTTCCATTGGTTTGTTAAAATCTTGGTGGATATTACAACTGCAAGATGCTATAATATTATTAATATTATGCACTAATGATGAAAGTGTTATTTAAATGTTTTTTTTAAATAAATTATATACATATATATATATATATATATATATATATATATATATATATATATATATATATATATAAAATTCTATTTTGCCTATTGCCTAGGGCCTTTAATTGGGTATGTTCCCCTCTCGATACATCAGTGATCCATGGTACGGGTAAAAGGAAATGTACTTGCATGTCGATTGTATGGTATTGTTACTTTTATCATTCTTTTATTATATTTGATATGATTGAAATGATTTTATATCTTTAAAAATAAAAAGATTTTTATATATGTAGTATTTATTGTTCTGGCACCTTAAAAATACCACTTTTCAATTGTTCCTATTTACAAAGCTAGTTGCCAGGTATTATTATATTATTATTATTACTGTATATAAATGCATATATATTAATAATTAAAATGTCAGGTCTGAGCATGTAGGCCCTTTACAATATAATCTGGAGTGGGTGACTGGGGACAAAGAGAAGGCAAATTTATTAAATACTTTCTTCAACCCTGTGTATACAAAGGAGCATGGGGGAGCTCATGTCCATAATGGGGATAGTATTGACACAGCCCCAAATGATCCACAATGGCTCAAAAGTGATATGGTTCAGAAATATTTAGGACAGAATAAATGGTGGATAAAAGCACCTGGACCAGAAGGCATCCACCCACGGATCCTAAAAGAATTGAGCTTTGTCCTTTCAAAGCCATTGGAGGTTATTTACGAAAAGGCAAATCCACTTTGCACTACAAGTGCACTAGAAAGTGCACTTGGAAGTGCAGTCACTATAAATCTGAGGGGTAGATCTGAAATGAATGGAAGCTCTGCTGATTTTATCATCCAATCATGTGCAAGCTAAAATGCTGTTTTTTATTTTCCTTCAATGTCCCCCTCAGATCTACAGCGACTTTACTTCCAAGTGCACTTGCAGTGCAAAGTGGATTTGCCTTTCGTAAATAACTCCCACTGTTTCTAATTTTTAGGGACTCGTTAATGGCTGGAATGGTACCACTTGATTGGTGTAGGGCCAACGTGGTGCCTTTATTTAAAAAGGGATCAAAGTCTTTACCAAGTAACTATAGATCAGTTTAATTTCTATAGTCAGGGAAGATACTGGAGAATTTAATAAAAGACCAAATAGAGGCGTTCTTGCTGGAAAGAAATATTTTTAGCAACAGACAGCATGGATTCATGAAAGACAGAAGTTGTCAAAAAATCTGATTTCTGCTGGCTGTGGACATAGTATACTTGGATTTTGCAAAAGCATTTGTCACAGTTCCCCACGCATGGCTAATATGTATGGTAAAGTCTAAAGGCTTGGAAATATCAGTTTGATAGAAATAGGGATGAGCCTGATGTTCGAGTCAACCGTAAGTTCGTCTCGAACATCGGGTGTTCGCCGGTTTGCCAAATTTAGAACATTTTTGGGCGTTCATGGGAAATTTGAGCACCTGCAGAACGCCCCACAATTCACTGTGATATCGCAGTGTATTGACGGCTGATGATTGGCCAAAGCATGCACCTGACCTGCATGCTTTGGCCAATCACAGCGTGCACAACTGCTCGTGGCTGTAATGTACTGCTGGATCTTGGCAATATACATAAAAATCATTGTGACCCCCCCGTCCATTACCAGGCCCTTCGGGTCTGATATGGATATTAAGGGGAAGCCCGTGCCAAGATGTAAAAAAAATGGGGCGTGGGGATCCCCCCTAAAATCCCTACCAGGCCCTCCAGGTCTGATAGGGATTTTAGGGGAAACCCTGTGGCAAAATGAAAAAAAAATGGTGTGGGGGTCCCCCCCAAAATCCATACCAGACCCTTATCCAAGTACTCAACCTGGCAGGCCACAAGAAAAGGGGGGACGAGAGAGTGCCCCCCTCCTGAACTGTACTGCATGCTACATGCCCTCAAAATGGAGAGGGTGCTTTGATGGAGACAAGTGTATTTTCCCCACAACCCCGGCCCAGTGGCTGTGGGGGTCTGTGGGTGGGGGTGCTTATCAGAATCTGGAAGTCCTCTTTAATAACGGGAAAAAAACAACTAAAAACTGTGTAAAAAAAGTAAAAATGACAGGAGACAGTTTTGGACAATTCCTTTATAAAAAAAAGTGTTGCACAAAGTCCATACATCTTGTGGACATCTGTGGCCTGGTACGGTGCAGGATGGGGGGAGAGCACTCTCTTGTCCCTCCCCCTTTTCCTGCAGGCTGCCAGGCTGCCTGCTCGGATAAGGGTCTGGTAGGGATTTTGGGGGGACCCCCACGCCATTTATTTTGTTTTAGAGTGGGGTTCGTCTTAAAAACCATATCACACCTGAAGGACCAGGTATGGATTGGGGGGTGGGGCCCACGCCATTTTTTTTTTTACATTTTGGCACGGGGTTCCCCTTAATAAATATACCAGACCCAAAGGGCCACATAAATGTTTTGCCTGTTCACATGTTCTGCTGTGAACCGAACCGGGGGGGGGGGGGGTTAGTTCAGCTCATCCCTAGATAGCAAACTGGCTAAAAGACAGAATTCAGAGAGTAGTGTTTAAAGATTCATACTCTGATTGGTCTAAGGCAGGGGTGTCCAACCTTTTTTCAAAGAGGGCCAGATTTGATGAAGTGAACATACGTGAGGGCCGACCATTTTGCCTGACATTCTTTGGACCATTAAAATTCGGTCTAAGTGTGTCCATCCAAGCACTAATACACGGCCCAACAAGAATTCTCTTGCCTTTTTCGTGCTCGTTCCCGACACACAGGTGAATGCTCTGCTCTTTAGGGGTACCGTTATTTCTTAATGGTACCCCACACATTGGAAAACATGGGGTGCTTTTGGTGCAGTGCAAATAAAAAACTAAAAAAATCTTGGGGACTTCTTTCCCTGCATTTTTGTGGGCAGGGAAGCCCATTGAAATGAATGGGCTGCCCTACACACAGCACGCAGCCACACAGATGTGAACCATGTCAGGTTGGAGGGGCAGTAAAACCACATAGTTGAGCTGTTATTACCACCCCCAGCTTCTCCCCCTTTAGCTGCAGAGGGAGCAGCTGGGGGTGTACACATGCTATGACTGCAGCTGGAGGTATACCCATGGCGAATGGGCTTGCACTGCAACTACCCCGCAACTGTGTGAATTGCACAGTTGGGGTATAGTGATGCTGCATTTACAGGCTTAAAGCAGGTGGTGAGGAGGCAACATAATGCCTCTTTGCCGCCTTTCAAATGCCTCTGAAAAGCGATCTGTGTATGGATTGCTTTTCAGAGGAGCAGCAGTCCTGGCTGCTATCACACACAAGCCCTACAAAAGCAGTTCTGATGATACAAGAATGGGGGGGGGGGTCCGGATTAAAAGTAACGTACACACAGACACATGCACACACATGCAGACACATACACACATGCACACACACATACAGACAAATGCACACACACACACATACAGACACATGCATACACATACATACAGACATACATACAGACACATGCACACACATACAGACACATGCATACACATAAATACAGATGCATGCACACACATACATACAGACACATGCACACACATACAGACATACATACAGACACATGCATACGCATACATACATACACATACATACGCACACACACATGCATACAGACACATGCATACAGGCATACATACAAACACATGCACACACATACAGACACATGTATATACATACATACACACACATACATACAGACATATATGCCCACACATACACACACATACATACAGACATACATGCACACACATACATACAGACACATGCATACACATACATACAGACATACATGCACACACATACATACAGACATACATGCACACACATACATACAGACATGCATGCACACACATACAAATGCATACTTAGACATACATGCACACGCATACTTACACACAGACACATACATACAAACATACATGCACACACATACATACAGACACATACATACACATACAGACACATACATACACATACATACAGACACATGCATATACAGATATCCAGACATACATACAGACATACATGCACACACATACATACATACACATACATACAGACATACATACATACACACATGCACACACACACACATACAGACACACATGCACACACATGCACACACATGCACACACACACAGACACATGAATAAAGCCCTTTTATCACTAATTTAGCTTCTAGCACAGTACTGTACCTTTCCAGCTTCCTCATTCAGCCAGGTACTGCACTGTAGGGGGAAGCAGAGAGCACAGCACACTCCCCTGAACTTTACTTTCACTTTAGAAGCTGGTGGGGCTGGCAGATCCATTCTCTGACTCACCGATTCTGAAGAAGCTGTAAGGCGAAACAGGTAGAATGATTGCATGGAAAACTGTATGAAGGAAGTGACTCTTTTAATGTTATTCTTTTCTGTAATAAAAATATATTTTTTTAAATTAAATTTAGTGTGATATCTGTTTATACTAACAAGCACCCTTAACGTCCCATATCCCCCAATATGGTTTTTCTTATGTTTAGTATATCACTAAGTTTTAATCTATACCAGCCAGGCTGAGTGTTCCTGTCCAGTGCCTATCCATCAGGTGCTATTCCCTATCCCTATCCTATATCTAATAGCCCTGTTTTCTATATACACTGAGTGCACACTGATATCTGTACACTGAGTGCCACTTGGTGTACAGAGATCAGTGTTATAAATAGGGAACAGAAATTAGTGAGTGTTATTCCCTATATACTGTATAGCATAGTGCTGATATCTGTAACATGAGTAACATGAGTGCTACCCCAGTATATAACAATGCCATCTGTACACGGAGTGCCACTCAGTGTACAGATATCTGTGTTTTATTCATTCAATTATTTATCACTCTCCCATTATACCCCCTTTATCTGGTTGTACTAACTGTTATAATACAATAATATAACGAAAACTTATTTTCTACCACTATCCAAGTTACCCCTCATTATATTTTATATTTTATTTCATTATATTATTTCTTATATTCATGTGATGCATAGTGGACATTAATTGGGACTTTTAACGAAGCTATGGCCTGGTAAGGTCATGTGTTTCCATCCCACGGGACTTTAAATGAAACCATGGCCTGGTAAGGTCATGCGTTTCCATCCCTATTGTAAAAAAAGGGGGGGGAACAAGGGGGACATTGGGACTTTACATGAAGTATGTGGTAGCAAGAGAGTACAAGGTGAACTAATAGGAATTTTATTAATCATTGCAGTTCGATTTACAAGAGATAAATACAATGATAACCAAAGTAATAAACAATACATGATAATGGTAATAGTGATAATAATAGTACAACATGATAATAACATGAATATCACAAAGTATCATAATAAAACTCCAAAGTTAACCGCACAAGCAGGATTGAATAAAAACATATGTAGCATAATGCCTGCATGACCAAGGTCTTTGTGCACCAATTAGGGTAATGTATAGTAACGTCAAAATCTGAATGTATTCAAAAGAAACACGGCATATGATAGCTCTACGCACGTTTCGTGGCCTTTGTACCACTCATCAGGAGCAGAGCACGTGTTCAATCTATAATAAAGAGTAATATGATATTCAAAAATAAGGTAAATGAAAAATAAAAATAATAATCAAAACGCATGAAAAAGGGTGGGGTAAACAAGTCACCCACACCTAATACATGCTTACTCACTTAGGTGAGTGCACTAGTGGTCTAGTAGGTGGGTGCCGCAAGCCGTCCAATATACACCCCCAACCGGGAGCCGTGGTGGGTAACTCAATGGAGATAGCCACAAAGGCCACAGCACAAGCAGGCATGGAGTCACCATGAGGCACTTCTATAGAGAGAGTGGAAAATTAGAACCATTAGGAGATTTGCAAGATGTGGAGAGAGTGAAGGATTAAGAAAGATAATTGGGGGAGCTGAATGTTAAGAAGAAAAGGAAAATATAAAAGTGAGGGCTCACCGAGCAAAAAAGTGAGGGGACCAAACATAGCTGTGAATATAGGGGTGGAATAATAAGTGAACCACCGTAAACATACACTAGGTGAAAGTAAAAAAAAACAATGGAGCCGGTAAATGGAAGTGCGGTGGTGCCTATTAGCGATAGGAATGAAGTGGAGGAGTGAGAGATTAAATGAAAAGACTGCATGTGATCTGGTGTATATACGGTCGGAGATTTCCACAACCAAATCCGTCGGATTTTGCCCGTCGGATTTTGTCCGTCGGATCTTGTCCGAAACTGTTGCATACACACGGTCGGACAAAGTTGGCGGAAAAATCCGATCTTTCAGAACGTGATGACGTAATTTCGTTACGATGGGACTACATTCAGGCTAGTAGCCAATAGCTTTGATGTAGGAATTTGATCTGAGCATGCGTGGCACTAGGTCCGATCGAAATTCTCTACAAATGATCGGAGTATGTCCGATCGGCCCATTTGTTCGGGAAATATTTCCAACATGTTGGAAAATTGGGTCCGACGGAATCAGTCCGATGCATACCACACACAGTCAGATTATCCGACGACACGGTCTGATAGGACACATTCCGACGGATTCTCCGACCATGTGTACAAGGGCTAATATGACATATCAATTTGATCCACCTTCTGTATATCCATTATCAAATTCACTCTATGTACTTGAATATGAGCTATACTCTTATATATTAATTGACCCTTGCCCCATCCACCTAATAGCTGCTTTTAACTATTAATTCATATCTATTAATTTTATAATTAAATTCATTTTTATTTATTTTAATCTTATCCAGCATCTACTATGTGCATATATATTTCTTTTAACTATTATTGAGTTTACATTAATGATAATTGACCTTTCTTAAATGTTATTTCCTCCCTCACTGCACAGTTTGATTATATTATTGGCTGTATATCTATCAAGCAATCGGCCAATTGACGTTCTCCTTGAGCATTTAAATCTCTCCTCTGTACACTTGAGAAAGGAGCGTGCATGTTCAGTATGAGCCTTGTGCATGCTCTGAAACACGTTTTGGTTCCTCTACATTCCGCTGACGTCACACGCCCAGAAGTATCACTCTACGAGCTGACTATCACAATCTCCTCCAGCCATCCAAGAGATTAGCCGACTTCCTGTCTGGCTCCTTGTGGCTCTCGCAGCATGGGCTCAATGCTTACTCGGGACATGCTTTAGACTCTGAAAACAATCAAAGGAGATTTCAATCTCCCACGAGCATGCCAGTCCTTACCTAGATGTAAGCGTTGGCTATTTTTATTGTACTATATATTAAACATTGCACTTAGAGGTGCTTTTCTGTGTATTTATTTCTATGTTGATATCCTGAGTTGGCTTCACTCTTGAAAAAAGCTGGCCCTTAGTGCATGTCACCCAAGACTCCATCAGATCTCTCAAGAAACACCATCTTCAAATTATTGGACATTTTATCTTTAGCCTTGGATTTTCTATACTCATTTTACATCCATTTTTAGGTCCTGCTTTTATTACCCTTATTGTTGCTGTCCATAATACCTGCATCCTGAATGTGAACATCTGTTGTCTTTTGTTTAAGATTCCTATGTGAAGTCTTGCATAGCAGCTATGATTATTGGTTTTACTATTATTATTTTTATTGATGTTTCTGATACGATATAGGTTTTAAACCTTTTTTTGTACTGTCACCATTTGAATTCCCTTTGATCATTTTCATTTTCATTATTCGCTTTTACATTGCTCCCGCTATTTGCTCTGCTACAGGATAATTTGGTTTGTCCTTTTGCTTGACCACATCATACAACCTGCCCTTTACCTATTCTGTTTTTATGCTTTGATGGAATTGATCAATGAAATAGAATATCACAAATATGATGTACTTGGCACACTATACGCCAGTTTATCCCATGATATTTTTTGTAGCTCAGCTAAGCTCACACATTCTGATCGATATACCCTTTGTGGCAAATTCAAAAAATTAGAGAGACTCATCCACTCTGCCAACACCCAATGGTGGGATAAATTTTTCCTAAAGAAATATTTAGATGAAAAAAATCTCTCTTAAAGGTCTGAGGATTCTCAAGACTTGGATAGTTCTCACAACAAAGAAATGTAAAGGTATAGCAGAATTGTGTACTAATAAATGGATAGGAGTTCCCATTAGTCAGATACACATTAAATATAATGAATTCGTTCATCATATACAGATGCTCTCATTAGAAATTATTGTAAACCACCAAAAGATCCCACCCACTTGGCTACACTTAAAAAGAACACGAAGAACAAAGAGAACTCCCTTAGTCAAAAAAATTAGGCAAATTCCATAGGATTTTAGATGATTACCACCACAAGAAAATCTTTTCTTGGAAAAATAATAACACAATACCTGCGTTAATGTTCATGTTACCCTATTCTAGGGCACCCTCCAATGTTACATCCAGGCCGAAAGGACAACCCAATACTCGCCTTCCATCATCCACGTCCAGGAGTGGACATCAATCCCTCTCCCATAATACCAAGTCCACTATATCTACCATTTCTCATAAAGCTAGTCTGTCACCTCAAAGGGCACTACCTACACATAGACCTAAAGCAAAGCATCCACCCATAAAAGTAGACTCACCTTCTCTGATGGTGTAGTTCTTTCTTCTGCTCCCAATAACACCACATCATCTATTTCTTAACAAACAACAAAGGATTCGCCCTGGGACTTTAAATGAAGTGGGTACTGTTTCCGCCAGTAAACATAACAGTAGTAAATATAATATATGGTTTATTCAAGTACAATTGTTTACATGGATAAATAACATCAACGGTTGCCAATATAAAATATATAAACAAGGAGTATTGGTACATAAATGTAGAAGTAGTACATGGTACACGGGCATCATACCACCCGACTAGTTTCGTGAGATCCAGCTCGCTCTTCAGGGGTGGATGTGTGTAACAATGTACCTAGGATGAACAAAAATATATATGTTTGGCAATGTAGCACAGTATTAGTTATAACAGCACAGGGTAGGAGGGGTTGTAGGCCCCCCCATACTTACCACTGAGCTTGGCCATGGCTCCAGGTGTGCAGCCTCGAGACGGCATCATCTATTTCTTCAGCATCACCTTCATTTAGTACCCGCTTTTCATAGATACATTCCACTATACAATTAGTGCACCCTACGTCCACAAATAATGATCCCTCCTCCCCTATAGCTTCCCCCTCTATGGTTTTTGGGTCCCCACCCACCACCATTAGTCAGGGGGCTAATAATCAACCTACTATCGCCTTTGACCTTCTGCTTGGTGACTTCAATAACGGTGAAATACCACTATATTATGCCACCTTGCCCATTTTCTCCTTCTTTTTTAGTAAAAAAACATTGTCTAAAAAGAAAACACATAGGCGAGGATGTAGGGGAGGACAAAGAAAATCCAAAAATCAGCGCCAAACTACAGAAACTATAAAGCTGTTCAATTTATCTTCCTGCACACTATCCCCTGAAGACATTTCCCTATTGGGTAGAGATCTTACCTTTTCCCCTACCATACAACAAAATGAATTTCTCCTCTTTAAGGACCTTAATAAATTTATAAGGAATCTTACTCTAAAAAGGTTCTTCCATATCCAATCAACTAAAAATAAACTGGTGTATTTGGATACCCCCTTATTAGTTTCTGTGGAACCCATTTCAGAAGATATTCCTGAGAGTCTCATCAGCATTTATGATTCTTGAGTAGATTCTGGGGAGATAGACTTTGATCTAAACCTTGAATTACTCACACAACACCTTCAAACATCACCTCCTGTAGTATACACACAATTACACCCTAAATCGTTTTTTTATCCCATCAAATTGGTGGGGACTGGTGGGCTGCAATTGGTGGGCACTGGTAGGCTGCAATTGGTGGGCACTGGTAGGCTGCAATTGGTGGGCACTGGTAGGCTGCAATTAGATACTGGTAGGCTGCAATTGGTGGGCACTGGTAGGCTACAATTGGTGGGCACTGGTAGGCTGCAATTGGATACTGGTAGGCTGCAATTGGTGGGCACTGGTAGGCTACAATTGGTGGGCACTGGTAGGCTACAATTGGTGGGCATTGGTAGGTTGCAATTGGTGGGCCCTGATAAGGCTGAAATCGGTGGGCATTGATAAGGCTGCAATTGATGGGCACTGGTAAGGCTACAATTAGTAGGCACTAGTAGGCTGCATTTGATGGGCACTGATGAGGCTGCATTGATGCATTGATCTCTTGTAACATTTCTGCAGTCTCTGACCATCTCTTGTATCGTGTCTTCAATCTATGACCATCTCCTGTAGTATGTCTGCAGTATGTCCGGGGGGCTCTTTCTAAATCTAACAGAGGCCCTCTCTCTGTCCATTAGAAGTACTCTGCTTCTCTTCCTGTATTTTGTTTATTGTTAAGAGATTGTGGGAGGATCCCAGGGTAACAAAGACTCCTTAGGGGAGCATCTCTGTGTTTGAGTCATTGCCATAGAAACATTTGTAAAGAGGAAGAGTTAACACGATGACCACACCCATGTGGGGGCGCCAGAAATATTTCTGCACCTAGGCATCTGTGACCCTAGGATCAGCCTTGCTTTCTGTAACCCCTAGCCCAGAATCTAGAATCATACATACGAGACTCTATACATCTTATGGAACGTCTGTCCCCATATACATGGCTTGACAGCTATTCCTGGCTGTTCCTGGATGTAAACTCCCTGTACACCTCTATTCCCCATCATATAGGTTTATTGGCTGTACAACAATTTTTATAATCAGATCCCATGGTCAACACTAAACAGGCAACCTTCATTTTGGATGCTATGTCTTTTTGTCTTATGCAGAATTATTTCCATTTTGATGGTGATTTTTACCTACAAACCCATGGCACAGCATGGGTGCCATTTTTGCCCCATCATATGCCAACCTGACCATGGGTTTTTGGGAGATCAGCTCATATGGAAAAATAACCCCTTTGCCAAGCACTTGGTATTTTATGGCAGATACACCGATGACATTGTCATCATCTGGGACGCCCCCCCTCCCTGGTTGATTATTTTGTTACTCACTGTAACCCCAACAACCTTGGGCTCTCGTTTACAGCTGTTTGGAATAAGGACAGCCTAGCCTTCTTGGACCTTGAACTAGATCATGAACATAACCAAATCTTTGCTCGTAATTATACAATTATACAAAACCCACTGCGGGAAATTCATATCTTCACTTTGACAGCTGCCACCACCCCAATGGGTTAAAAATATACCTAAAGGATAGCTCTGTAGATTAAGGCAGAATTGTACAAGAGATTGTGACTACATTTCTCGGAGCAGACCCCTTAAACAAAAATTTCTAGAAAAAGGATACCCAGAAAATAATGGTGGCAATCAGTGATTTTTAGCAGGACTACGACATTGTGGTAGACAAATCTGACACTACATGACACTTTTTGGGTACAAGTGACACCAATACAGTGATCAGTGCTAAAAAAAATGCACTGTCACTAAATAAATTACACTGGCAGGGAAGGGGTCAACATCAGGGATGATCGAAGGGTTAAGCGTGCTCCTAGGTAGTGATTTCGAACTGTGGGGGGGAATGCTGACACTGGAGGAAAACAGAGATCTGTGTTTCTCCTTAGCAAAATACAAGATCTCCATTTTCCTCCCTCACAGAACGGCGGTCTGCCTTGTTTACACAAGCAGACCGCCGTTCTGTAACTCCTCTGAACGATTGGCCATCATGGCTGCCAGACCCACTGATTGGCTCCCACGTGCACCCCAGAGCCGACAACAGCGATGACGTATAGTTATGTGATTATGTGCTTGAGGGCCACAATGCCGCAGTACACGGTGGTCCTTAAGTGGTTAAACTGATTTTTGGATGTACAGATCTGTGCACATAAACAGGGCACATAATAAAATGCACTCCAGCACTGCATTTCAAGGGACTCAAGTTTACTTTCATTAAAGGAGAAGTCCAGTCTGAGCTCGTTTGGCCAGACTTCTCCTATGAGTCACTGAAGTGCAATTTGTTTTGCACTCCTTTGTCAGCAGAGGGCGGACTAAAGTCTGCTCTTTGTTGACGTCACAGGAATCAGCCCAGGCACCGCGTCAATACAACAATAAAGTCTGGATCTGCCCTCTCAGCCGTCTTAGACTCTCCACAGCACAGCACTCCAGTTAGCATGCGGGGGGGGGGAGGGAAAAGTCGCTGACTAACAGTCTGCAGCTCTCTGCTCAGGGATCTGTGAGAACCGAGCCATTAGTGGTGTTCGATCACTTGGTTCTCAGTGCAGAGGCGACAGATGCAGCATCGGACTGAAACAAATTGGAGTGCTGCTCGAAGCACTACACAGCCCCTCCTGTAGTCCAAAGCTCAAAAGCAGTATTAAAACAAGCTCATCCAGGCAGGCAGAAATAAATCAGAAGACCGTGGGTGGAAACGCCACACACCAGAGCCTAGCCACTATATAGACAGGTGAAGATACAACTTAATCTTCCTGGCTACACTGCTCTGACATGTTTTGCCTCACCCATGGGGCCTAATTATAGACAGTGTCTGTATAGGGGCTGGACTCAAGTGTGCAGTGTTTCCACCCACTGATTTATAACCAACAAATTGTCATAGAGGTTTTAACAACTGGTGATACTAATTTGTCTGGGCACTCTTATGGGATGACAACTGTCAGGGCTGGCTTAGCCCTTCCTCCTCTGGGCTGGCTGCTCAGCTGTAGGCTAATTGCCAGATCTCTTCTCTTTCCACAGTTACCAGCTGTTCCCGATGATGCTTGTCTGACCTGCCTATTTAAAGCCTTCCTGCTCACTTTTTTATTTGCCTTCGCTTTGGTCACATCACAGGGAACCATCTCCTACTGTTTGTTTCAAGACTGGCTTGCTGACATCCCACCTGGCTTCTTATCCTGCTTGCGGTTGCTCTCCTTGGATCCCTGACTCTCGGCCTGGCTGATTACCCGATCTGGTTAATGTACTTTGGACTGGCTGACTACCCGATCTGGCTACTGGACTCTGGCTATGCTTGAATACGCTTTTTTCTTTTTCTTTTTATTAATAAACAAGTGTGATTTGATTGTACTTCTGTCTCAGTCTGTTTCATGGTTTCTGACAGTACGCGAAGGCCATGAATTCAGAAGATACAGTCAATCCATTTGTTGGTAATATTTTTTCCAAATTAGATGAGCAAGATCACCGCATTGATCAGTTTGCCTTGGGGTTACAAATGCTCCTGAATTGCATGGCTCACCTGGAATCCCCCATGGTGGCTGCTCCGGTACAACCTGAGTTGCAGGCCATCCCTGCTGCTGTGCCAGTCTCTGTGCAGGCACCCGTCTCAAGTATTACCTCTATAAGAGGTATGTCTGGTTCTGCTCCACTTCCCCAGCGATTTAGGGGCGATCCAGTTCAATGCAGAGGGTTTCTCAATCAGGTTGAGATATACTTCGAAATTCTGCCCCAGGCGTTTCCCACGGACAGAAGCAAAGTAGGTTTCATTATATCTTTGCTTTCTGAGAGAGCCTTGGCTTGGGCTTACCCTCTATGGGAGAAAACCTGTCGTCTTGAGTTACCCTTCAGTTTGTGGCCTCCTTTAAAAGGGTTTTTGACATTCCCGCACACTCCGCTTCTGCTGCCAAGTGCCTCCTGCCCATCAAACAGAGTACGAGAACTGTTGCTGACTACGCCATTGAATTCTGTACTTTGGCGGCAGAGGTTGCTTGGAACAATGAGGCCCTCGTGGCTGCTTTTTCTCATGGTCTCTAGGATTCCATCAAGGAATGAGATAGCAGCCCGAGATATACCCACTCGGCTGGAGAGCTTGATCTCGTTTGCCATCCTCATTGACTCCAGACTCAGAGAAAGACTTTCTCTTAAGGAGCGCTTGCGGAAGCCTTCTGTACGTTTGTCTCCAAGTTTTGTAGTCCCACCAATGCCTCCCTCACCTCCCATGCCTCCTGGTACTGAGTTGGTCAGTGAAGATGAACCCATGCACCTGGGCTTCACGCGTCTCTCTGCGGATGAGAGAGCCTTTAGGAGATTGTGCCTTAATTGTGGCCAGGCAGGTCACTTTTTGAAGTCTTGTCCTACCCGTCCAGGGAATGCCCAAACCTTGAGGTCCTGTCATGGACAGAACTTAGGTGGCGTTGTTTCATCCCCAGTTATCCAGAAGGATAAGCCCCTGGTTTTGATCACCCTTTCTTGGGCTGAGTCGTCCATCGAGATACAGTCTCTAATTGACTCTGGGGCTGCAGGCATGTTCATTGATGCTGCATTTGTTTCGCAGCACTCGATTCCGCTGAAGCTGCGTGACACACCACTTGCCATTAAAGCTCTTGATGGGAGACCTTTACGGCCTGCCCATGTGACTCATGAGACGGTTCCATTGTCAATGGCCGTAGGGGCTCTTCACCATGAGATAATCCAATTCCAAGTTATTTCCTCACCCAGATTTCCACTGGTTATTGGTTATCCTTGGTTACAGAGGCACAACCCCTCTTTTGATTGGCTCCATGCTGAGGTTTTCTCCTGGTCACTACAATGCAGTGAGACATGCTTCCTGAAGGTATCCAAGGTCCTGTGCACCGCTTCACTCCCCTCCTTGCCAGAGTAGTACTGTGGTTTTGGCGATGTCTTTGATAAAGGTCAAGCTGGTAGTTTGCCTCCACACTGGCCTTATGATTGCGCAATTGACCTTCAACCTGGTGCCATACCTCCTCATGGCTGGGTTTACCCTTTGTCGGTCTTGGAGGATAAGGCCACGTCTCCTGCTGGTGCTGGTTTCTTCTTTGTGAAAAAGAAGAGCGGGGAACCTGTGACCTTGTATAGATTATAGGGGTCTCAATCGTGTCACGATTAAGAATGCCTACCCGATTACATTGATTACGAAGTTATTTGACCGCCTCAAGGGAGCAACGATTTTTACAAAGCTTAACCTGAGAGGGGCATACAATCTCATGCGCATTAAGGAGGGTGACGAGTGGAAAACTGCGTTTAATACCAGAACAGGCCATTATGAATACCTGGTAATGCCTTTTGGCCTTTGTAATGCCCCGGCAGTTTTCCAGGAATTTATTAACGATGTCCTCCGAGATTTGTTGCAATTGTGTGTGGTTGTTTATCTCGATGATATCCTCATATTTTCCAAGTCCCTGGAGAGCCACCACACAGATGTCTGTCGTGTACTTCAGAAACTAAGAGAGAACAATCTCTATTGTAAACTGGAGAAGTGCGAGTTCCATCGTGAACAGGTTACATTCCTGCGTTATGTCATTTCCACTGCTGGTTTTTCGATGGACCCAGAGAAACTGTAGGCAGTCCTACAGTGGCCTCGACCCGTGGGTTTACGTCCTCTGCAGTGTTTCCTGGGCTTTGCAAACTACTATCAGAAGTTTATTCGTAACTTCTCGTCTCTGGTCAAGCCTCTGACTGATATCACCAGAAAGGACGGTAACCCACAGAGTTGGTCTCCAGAGTCCATTAAGGCCTTTGAGACTCTCAAGGCTGTCTTTGTTTCTGCTCCTGTGTTTGCACATCCTGATCCTATGTTGCCTTTTATCCTAGATGGTGATGCTTCTGAGACGGGAGTTGGCGCCCTTCTGTCTCAATGTCCTAACTCTGAGAGCGCTATGCACCCGTGTGGCTACTTTTCCAAGAAATTGTCACCTGCTGAGTGCAATTATGAGATTGATGACAGAGAGCTGTTGGCGATCATTTTATCCCTGAAAGAATGAAGACATCTCCTTGAAGGTACCACTGTGCCCATTCTTATTCTTACTGACCATAAGAATATTACATTCTTGTCTGAGGCTAAGCGACTCTCTCCCAGAAGGGCGCAATGGGCTCTTTTCTTGTCGAGCTTTAATTACATTGTCTCATTCTTACACGGTACTAAGAATGTAAGGGCTGATGCCTTGTCACAACAATTTTCCTCCACTTCCAAGTCGGAGTCGGTTCCGGTTCCTATGATTCCTCCTGATCGTATCTTGGCTACGGTTCACACCAGTCTTACTTCTCCTTTGGGTGACAAAATTCTTGCTGCTCAGGTCCATGCTCCTCCTGATCAACCTTGTGACCGCTGCTTTGTCCCAGAGAGTCTCCGTACTGCAGTGCTCCAGACTTGCCATTCTCCCAAGGCAGCCGGCACTTTCCAGTAGGCCTCCTACAACCCATACCCAATGGAGAGAGACCCTGGACTCACCTGTCTATGGATTTCATTGTGGAATTGCCCAACTCCCAAGGCAACACTGGGATCCTTATGGTGGTTGACCGGTTCTCAAAGATGTGTCATTGTATTCCACTTAAGAAGTTGCCCACCTCTAAGGAACTGGCTTCCATTTTTGCTTGGGAGATCTTTCGCTTACATGGGCTACCCAAGGTGATTGTCTCGGATAGGGGCAGTCAGTTTGTCTCCCGGTTCTGGCGAGCCTTTTGTGCACAGTTGGGAATCCAGCTTGCGTTTTCTTCTGCGTATCACCCGCAGTCTAATGGGGCAGTAGAACGAGCCAATCAGTTCTTGGAGCAATTCCTACGTTGCTATATTTCTGACCATCATAACAACTGGTCTGACCTATTACCTTGGGCAGAGTTTGCTCACAACAGTGCCTTGAATTCTGCCTCCCAATTGTCTCCATTTATGGCGAATTATGGTTTCCAACCTTCCATGCTGCTTGACTTGTTTGTTCTGCAGAGTATTCCTGCGTTAGAGGAGCATATCCGTGGTCTTCATTCCACTTGGGTACAAGTCCAGGAGGCTTTGCGTCATGCTAATGATAGGTACAGACTCCATGCTGACCACAGACGCCTGCCTGTGCCTTCCTACCAGGTTGCTGACAGGGTCTGGCTGTCATCTTGCAACCTCCGGCTTCGTGTTCCCTCACTGAAGTTTGCACCTCGGTTTATTGGGGCGTTCCGTATCCTTCGCAGGATTAACCCAGTAGCTTATGAGTTGGACCTTCCTCCTAGTATGCGCACCTCTAATGTGTTTCATGTCTCCTTATTGAAACCGTTGGTCTGTAACTGATTTACCACCTCAGTGCCACGTCCTCACCCTATTCTGGTTGAGAACCATGAGGAGTATGAGGTATAATCCATTGTTGACTCCCGTATGTTCCGTGGGCGCATACAGTACCTGGTGCATTGGAAGGGGTACGGTCCGGAGGAACGCTCCTGGGTTTCATCTCAAGTTCTAGTCCACAATGTTTGCACTTTGATGCTTGTGCTTTTCTAATGCCCTTGCAGACTCTGCTTCAACTTCCAGAGTTGCTAAAATGGCAAGTATGCAAGAGGCCACACTCGTCATCTCAGGCTATGGTACATGATAGGAACATACTCTGTGAAAAACTGGCTCATAATAAAGCCCCCTTTATTGTCCATTTCAAACCAGCTAAGAAAAGTTCAAAAGTAAGAAAGTACATTATTGGTAGCTGGTTGCTATAGTGGGGGAATAGTCACATTAGTTTGAAAAAGTAATCTCTAGTCAGTATCAAAGGTCAAACCTAAACGCGGAAAAGGGTCCCGACCCAGGCTAGCACTATAATGTGCAATTTGAGAGCAGAACAAATCAGGATGGGCAATAATGTCCGCCAATGTGTGGGCCGCTGGACAGGTTTAATTTACCCATGGGACGGTGCACTTATGATGATAATGAAGGTGAATCTGGAATGTAGGAAGACCTAACAGTTTGAATCGCTGAGATACACGTTCCAGAGAGCACATCAAAGGAAATTAGAGCATTAGATTCTGCCTTCAGCTGTCCCTCCCATATATTGTCCTCATCACTGAAGGCTGAGATTTTGTAGACCAGCTGATTTCCTCTACTGAGCATACTTAATTTAAGGTCCCTTCAAAGCTCTTCATTTCCTCCTTTTTCTTATCTGACACATGACTATAAAGTCACACATGTGAGCATATACACAGTAGAAAATGACACTCCCCTCACTCCTTCCCTCCTCCCCTCCTTTCCTATGTCTTCCTATTGTAAAACACTATGGGGGGGGGGGGGTGAGATATAGTATGTTAATTGATTACATTCACTAAGTGTCATGTCCACCCCAACACAGGTGGTCAGACACTATAGCTGGCTACTGTGTTCTTCACCTATAGCAGCCCCCTTTCCCATAAGGCAAGCAGGCCTACCGGTACTTGGTTGCCCCCAGGACTTATACACAATGCTAAAGTGCCTGGCCACCACGCCAGGGCAGATGCAAACTGAACAAAGCAAACTGATACTTACGGTTAGCAGACAGATAGCATGGTTCTATTACAGTCCAGGTAAAAGGCAGTTCATGGACTAGTCCAAAATCCAGTCCAAAGTCATACACAGGGAAATCCAATCTAGCAGAGCAGGGTAGACAGACAGGGAGCTTGCTCTGGAACCACACACATATCACTGTCTATCACAAGCATCCAAATGAGAGTTCAGCTGGCTTATAATAGGCTTGGTTTCCACCCAGAAACTGATCACATTAATCAGCCTGCAGATGGACAGACAGACAAGGAGTGTGCCATAGCCAAAACCCCAGATTCTGAAATGAGCAACAGGAGCACTAAATGCTCCTGACAGTAAGAAACTCACAAAAACGCTTAGTTTTAGACCCCTTTCACACTGAGGGCATTTTGCAGGCGCCATAGCGTTAAAAATAGCACCTGCAATCCGCCCTCAAACAACTGCTCCATTGTCTCCAGTGTGAAAGCCTGAGGTTTTTAACACTGGAGCAGTGCGCTGGCAGGACGTCAGGAAAAGTCCTGCCAGCAGCTTCTTTGGAGCGGTGAAGGAGCGGTGTGTTTACCGCTTTTCCACCGCTGCTCCCCATTGAAACCAGTAGGGCAGCGCAGCTATACCACTGGCATTGTGGGCAGTTTCAACCCTTTCTGGGCTGCTAGCGGGGGTTAAAAGCGCCCGCTAGAGGCCGAAATGCGCCACAAATGTGACCGTAAAATGCAGCTAAAAATAGTGGTGTTTTACCGCCACCGCTATGGGCGGCTCGGTGTATGAATATAAATCTGTATTAAATATATCTAATGTAATTGCCTATACCTGTAAAGTTAAAAAGGTGCCTTGGGTTCAGATGCCATCTGAACCAAATTAACCTAGTGTCAATTTTATTTGACCCCACCTACACCATATTAATGCACAAAAAATACGCATTTGATGTAAATTAAAAATGTATTGGGAGTTGTAAAATGGTAATTTGATATTTTGGGATCTAATTTGAATTGCTCTTGCCCACGTGAATGGCACAGCACCAATTAGGGCTGACCAGACACAGACTCACATTGAAGAGAGCATACATTAGCAGAGTAATAGAAGCCCCTCCCAAAAATCTTTCCCTGCAGATGCCAAAGAACAGAGAAAGATCATGTAACCACAAAACAAGGCTGCAGGAATAAGGTACTTATAGAATTTGTTTAACACAATACAGTGACATGATATGTATGATTTATGTAAATGCATTATAACAATTAACACGTCACTACTCAATTCTTGATCATTCCTCAGAAAACAGCTAATATACAGGCAACTCGTAGATGTCTGGCCATAAGAGGGATTACTTTGATGCAGTTGGCTGGCTTAAGCATGTGTTGCAATATGTGCGAACTAAAGATCCCTGTTTTTCATTGCATAGTTTGCTGGAAAGGGTGTATAGCAGTGTGCAGATGGTCCATTCAGAATTTGCAGTGATAACATGTGGTCACACCCCTTTAGCACCTGATAGTTTAAATACATGTACAAGCTATTGGGATTTGAGCACAGGTATATCTTGTCTCTCTGTGTGTCTATTGACACACACACACATTGCTACTTGACCTTGCCCCTCTCCCTCCTCACAATTTTTTGACAGCAGCAGGAACCTATAGATCCTGCTGCTGCCTCAGTTCCTGTGAGGAGAGAGAGAGAGCGATCAGTGCTGGATTGAGATTGAGTTAAGTGTTTAGGGGTGGTTGGAGGAGCTGTACTTTTTTACCTTAACCACTTCAGCCCGGAAGGATTTACCCCCTTCCTGACCCTTCCTGAGCACTTTTTGGGATTCAGTAGTGTGTCGTTTTAACTGACAATTACGTTGTCTTGCGACATTGCACCCAAACAAAATTGATGTCCTTTTTTCCCCCACAAATAGAACTTTATTTTGGTGATATTTGATAACCTCTGCAGTTTTTATTTTTGCGCCATAAACAAAAAAGTGCGACAATTTAAATAAAAAGCAATATTTTTTACTTTTTGCTATAATAAATATCCCCCCAAAAATATAATTAAAAAAAAATTCCTCAGATTAGGCTGATATGTATTCCTCTACATATTTTTGGTAAAAAAAAATCTCAATAAGCGTATATTGATTGGTTTTCACAAAAGTTATAGTGTTTACAAAATAGGGGATAGCTTTATGCCATTTTTATTATAATTTTTTTCTATTAGTAAAGGCGGCAATCTGCGATTTTTGTCATGACTGTGACATTATGGCGGACACTTTTGACATTATTTTGGGACCATTGTCATTTATACAGTGATCAGTGCTATAAAAATGCACTGATTACTGTATAAATGACACTGGCAGACAAGGGGTTAAACACTAGGGGGCAATCAAGGGGTTAAGTGTGTCCAAGGGAGTGATTCTAACTGTGGGGGGCGGGCTACCACTCACATGCAGCAATCACTGCTCCCGATGACAGAGAGCAGTAGATCTCTGTCATGTCACTAGGCAGAATGAAGAAATGCCTTGTTTACAAAGGCATCTCCCCATTCTTCCGCTCCATGACATGATCGCAGGCACCCAGCGGACATAGAGTCCTCGGGACCCGCGGTCATGGAGCACACGGCATGTACATGCTTACAATACCACATCTTAAAGGGAACGTACCTGTATGCCCATTTGCCCAGCTGTGCCATTGTGCCAACGTTTATCATGGTGCGCTTGTCAGCATGTGGTTAATTCAGAGAATGCATAACCTAAATCACATTGTGTGTACCTCTTAAGAATTCATCCTGCTGATCTGTGGTTGTGGCATAGCACCAAAGCACGGGGGTGGAGACCTAACATCATACTCTTCTTTTCTCACCTATGCACAATCTCTATCTCTCTATTCTCTACTATCTCTCCTCTCTGTCTCTCTTTCTCGCTGCTGTCTCTTCTGTCTCTCTCCCCTCTCGCTCTCTGCTGCCTCTCTCTGTAGCCTTTCTTCTCTATATCTCTGCACTCTCTGCTGTCTCTTCTTTCTCTGCCTCTAACAGGTAAATACTTGAAATTTTTAGTATATATTTATATCAGGTGTTTCATATGAAGCTTACTATGTTTCTAACCATTAAATCTCTGATACTACACATGGCAATTTAGATTTATACTGAACTGGCACAATTTAAATAGTGATAAATGACTAAGAAAGTCTAGAATTGCAAGCTTGGTTAAAACGTTGCTTCATTTTGGTTTAAACATTATGGGATTCACAAATAATTTATATAGTCTCTTGCAACATCTGCTTAATCTGCATCACATATAATTAGTTCCACTAACATGTGTTTAAACTCACTATGTGAGAAATTATAGCAGTCCCAGGTGTTTACCTTAATTCTTGCTCAATCACTTTTGTTTATAATGACTGACAATTGTTTTGACAGCCTTTCAAGTCTTCTCGGCTATCGTCAGGCTATTCAATTTCCTCCATTCGCTTTACCTACGTGAAACAGCCAAAACCAATTTGGAGGTAAGTGATTCAATATAGTTATGAAATAGGTCTTTAGAGATTTGAAAGCTGGCTCAATACAACATTTCCTTTTCTTCCAATCTGGAATTGTTGTTTATGTTTGGCAAATTTCACAACTAGTTTATATAATAATTTTATAGTATAGTATCTATCTATCTATCTATCTATCTATCTATCTATCTATCTATCTATCTATCTATCTATCTATCTATCTATCTATCTATGGTTCAGAGCCCTATGGCTGATATGGATATGGATGACATACAGGGTTAACATAAAACTTACCACATGAAATGGACCTGAAAGTGTGCCTTGGTCTAACGTACGGTATACCAAAATAAGGGGGCATACGCTAGATAAGAAATGAGGAATGAATGAAATAAATATGAAATGAGTACTCTGTGAGGAGTATGAATACTTTGAGAAATGCCATAAAATGGGGATGGGAGGGTGGGTATCGCGCACAGGAACCGATGAAGAGCACAGACGAACGGGCTGGTTAAATACCCCTCCGGGCTCCTCGCATTAAATTAGGTCTCCATACTGGCCTTCTTATTTATGGTTCAGAGCCCTATGACCGGATATGGATGACATACAGGGTTAACATAAAATTTACCACATGAAATGGACCTGAAAGTGTGCCTTGGTCTAACGTAGGGTATACCAAAATATAACTATATAACTAATATAACTATTTCTGGCTATTATTCAGTGGCATATACTATATATACAGAATGCAATCTGCATGCCTGGTCTGTGGTATGGAATCTATAATTAATTTGACTCGATTGCCTTTGATTAGGATGGGTTACTATTTGTACCATGTTGTTTTCAGTTAATTCAAGACTGCCAACACAACTACTTTGTAATGCACACATTTGGGGGGGGGGGATTTACTAAAAGTGGTGCACACAGAATCTAGTGCAACTGTGCATAGTAACCAATCAGCTTCTCAGTTTTATTGTCAACGCTTAATTGAACAAGCTGAAGTTAGAAGCTGATTGGTTACTATGCACAGCTGCAGCAGATTCTGTGTGCAGCAGTTTTATTAAATATCCCCCATTATTAGGTAAATGTGGCTGTCCAGCTTCATCATAATTGTATCTAGGTGAATGATAGCTTGATAATGGTGAGGCTTCTATGTTGGTGTACATTTGGAATGAAAGTAAATTGCTGCTTTAAAGTACTGTCGCTCTTGGCAGACCCACTTACTTACACAATGTAAAAACAGTATAGTAGACTAGTTGCCTTGAAGGTATAGGCTGTCTTCTGAAGAATATGGAACAATTGATTTAGAAATCTCAACAAAAAAATAAAAGAAAAAAAAAATTAGGTGAACTCATATAGTAAATACTTTGTCACAGCACAAGAGAGAGGCTGAACATTTTTTGGTAAAGTGTGTGTCTAGATGTAAAGTGCGGAGGGGGTTTAGCTGTTTACGCTACACAGGAACTTTTTGCTTTCATGGTCTGATACTAATCTGTAATTTTAATTTCTCTAATGTGGTGCTTAAGCTCATAAGAGATGGGGTGCTTAAGCTTATATGACCATATTTCTATTGATGATGGGAAACATGGGTTGCCAACAACTAACCTTGGAAATAGAGGCTCTTTGATTTTTTTTTTAAGCTTTCAATTTAGGTATGTAATTTACCAGTGTGTAGGATTTGTAACCATGGGTATGCCAGTCTTTTAGAAATCAAGCTTGTCCTTTCTGACAATGTTAAATGTTTTTGTGAAGTTTCTGCACTTTCCAACATTACCACCAAAGGTATTGACTATATATCTCATGCTGTTCAGTGACAACTCATGCTTGTCAACTTGGCAATAAAAAAAAGACCCCAAACTTAATTCTCTAGCACTTATATGCTGTGTACAGTACATCTGTAAAATGTATAATTTACTAACACAACTTTTTTTTTTAATTGTGTATTTTCTGCATAAACAAACTGTATGTTACTGCCATTCAAAAAACATTTTTTAATCTTCTATTCCAGCAGCTATCCTTTCAAATGTTGTCTAGGAGAGGTTACAGAAAGAAGCACAAACTATTTATTTGATATATTGTAGTTAGGATTCTGTAAACTTGCAAATCTTTTATTTGAGGGGTAGCATATAAATGAAACAAATGTCAAACTCTTTTCCATTGCATTATGTAGAATCAGCATCTATGGATAACTGAATGATACACTGTCCCCATTGTGAAAAGAATGATGAGCAAAAATACAGGAATCTATTTATCTCTGCTTTATTTGATAATTCTAAGGGTAATCACCGCATCCTGTGCTATAGGTACAGTTATAATTTAAGAATTTGTCACACTTGGCTAATCTAAACCTAGAGGCTGCATGGACAGGCTCAGCTCTCAATGACTCGATCCAACAATGGCATCACAAACTAATGAGGGAGCTGTCAGAAGTGCTGCACTGTGTGGGAGGAATAAAATGTTTCGATCACCAGATGAGATGAAGGCAAATCAGAAGAGATCTTTTTGACATGTAGCTCTTAGTTCCTCTTGTATGTCAAGAGGCCTGTTTTTATCCACAGAAAGGTAAAGTCTTCAGTACAAGCCAATTCTTATCTTCTATTCATTGGACACAGCCTGCAAATGTTGTGAAGCTTAGCTCTCAGTAGGTCACTATAAATATGATAAATGGACAATATGAATTAGGCTGCAAAAGCCACTAACCACCATTTAGCACAAAAAAAGGTTAGCCAACCCATGTCCTAAATGCACATTGTAAGTGACAGATGATTTAGATGTCATTATTGTAAATCTAAAATGGTAAAAAAAAAAAAACGTTTGTCAAGTTAAAACCACAAATTACAGTGTTTAATAGAGAGCTGAAGGAGAGAAATGTTTGCAAGTGTTAATACTAAAACCAAAGTTGAATATTTGTGTAAAACAGTAACATAATAAGACAAGCATTTGCATACAGTACCTTTATACTTGGCTGGGATGCATGACCGTTGCCATTCTGAATGTGTTTAATTATTTCTACAAGTTATACACAGCCTATTTTTATCTATATTGACCTGATGAAATACCATAGAGCGAGAAGAAATTAACATTTTTAAACAGGGTATATTTCTTGGCAAGTAAGATACTTGGTTATACTGCTAAGCCAAAACTTAACCTCCCTGGCGGTATGATTATTTCAGATTTTAGGTGCTAAAAGCGGTACAATTATTTTACATGGAAATTTGGCGTTTTATATTGTAGACCTGTAATTCTTAGAAATAACTCACTTAAATCTGTCCAAACAAGAGTCTAGTAGACCTACCGGGTATGATAAAGTTTGAAACATGAAATAATAAATTATAATATAATAAATAACTATAAATAATTATAACAAATAATAATAAAATAAAATTGAATAAAAATGATTCAATAATGTAATCAAATCAAAAACACTGAAATTTGCTCAGTTGCAGAATTGTCGCTGTCATTACTTTTAGTGTTTGATGATGAATTTTCCCACAAATCACTATTGCTCAATTCTGCAAGTGATTCCAATTTATTATCGCTGTTTTCTAGCTGGTCTCAAAGAACTTTTGACGTAAACGGACATTTTTTGGTTGCTATGGACAATCTCCAGTTTCCTGGCAGAAAGAATAGTATTTATAATATAAAACTGCATGCAGGACACTGGACAAACCACTAGGAACAAAAGGGATGCGTAATTATTTGATACAGTACTGTAATCTGTAAGGTTGCAGTATACTGTATCTATACTGTGTTTTTTACTTTTTGAATTTGGCGCCAAACTCCGTCCCTGTGCGTCGCAACGCTCGCAGGGAACGGAGCCTGGCACTGTGACAGATTGAGTGAGACACAGTGGCTCGCAGATCACAGCGGGGAGACATCGCAGTATCCATAGGACAAGGTAAGTAACCTCTACATGGATCCTGTGATGCGATCCCGAGTCTGGCTCGGGGTTACCGCTTCTGGTACTGAAATCTCACCCCGAGCCAGCCTTAGGAATACCACCAGGGAGGCTACGCTAAAGTAAAACTAAAGGCAAAATATTATTTTTTGGGGATTTACAAATGGAGTATTTTTTTCCATCTCTTTCCCATTGCAGAGATCTTCCTTTGCTTCCTGTCCCAAAGTCAATACAGGAAGGACAGAGGTGTCATCAGGTTCGCCAGATAATATCCCAATTGGAATAATTCCCCTCTATTACTGTGCTGGTATCCACCTAAAAGTTGGGATTTCCTTTTACTTAATTTTTTAATGTTAATGATAAACGGGACAAATAGAGAAGTGAATATCCCTAATGGGGAAATAAACAGCACTTTAAGAAAGACAGGGGCAGTGGATCTGTAGAGCTGTACTTAGCATAGTGAATTTCAACTAAATAGCCCTTCTATCAGGATATTGGCTGTTGCCAGCCTTGCAGAGTTATTCAAATGTATGTTTCAAAGAGGTAAATCAGTCTTAGATACAAAAGGATATGCAGCAGTTACAGGATCATCTAATAATATTTCTTGATACTATACATCTTTTAATTATTGAAAGTGCAAGCACCCAAATACTGATTTTAAAGTGGTACTTAATCCACAACAGTAACACCAGTCTGTATATGCAGTAAAGCATGCTTGTTATACTCACTGTGGAATCTACTGGGTTAATCCTGTGCACTGTGCATAAAAGATGGTTGATCCTGCCTTCTCTGATCCTCCCCTTATTTTACTCAATCCATGTGCTGATAGAACAGAGCCTTGAAATCACTCTGCACATGTTCAGTTTGGTGTGTATTGCTGGAGAGTTTTTTTTTCCTTGGGAAGGTGCATTTGATCAGCACAGGGCCAATCAGCACTGTCCAGACAGAGTGTCGGGGTCCTGCAGCCTCATAGGACAGAGGAGAATGAAAACTCCTCCTACAATCTTGAACCAGTGCTAAGCTAGACACTGATATAAGTCACAAGACTGCTAAATACTGCTGATAAGAAGAGGTATTTAGCAGTTTATATTCACTAAAATAATTTCCACGTTCTGTGTACTGTGGGAGATCAGATATGGTGAATGGGTTTCATAACACTTTAAGGTAAAGAAGGATGCAGCCTTAATGAACTGTTCCACAAATATCATGCTTTATTATTTAGGAGGTCATCTTGTATTGGACAAGTGGTGAACCTATCAGTTCACCACATGAACTTGCTCCTAAACCAGATTATGCATGTGTTTTGCCACCACCATGGAAGTGTACTCCACACTAATTATAATACATATACTTTTTTTATACGTTAGCTCAAAACACCCCTTTGGTACTAAGTAAATAATTTCCAGCTTGACACTTGTTAATTAGAAGGTGATTGTGTTTGTAACCAATAAGAGCAATGAATAGACTCATTTTGCTTTCTACACAAACAGGAACATGAGGATTCCCAGAGCATCATGGCTTTTTAAAAGACAGAGTACAACAGATGTTATTTCCTATAACACTACTACTGTCTCAAGTTGAAACCATTTATGGAGCCATATGCAAGAAGAAGGTGAGAAAGGGTTGATACAAGGGTTGAGACACCTGTAGACAGGTGCCTACAGAATGTTAAAGGATATGTTTTTTATTATGACTGTATGTGCAGGTGCCATTCAATTGTATTATGTAATGTATAAATTTTGGTACTGAGGGAGTTAACTATATTTGGGCTACACCCTCGGTGTTCATGTGCCTGCCCCCTGGTGGAGACATATAAATACATACAATCATTTTGCCTGATGGTCAGTCCATGTATGGGAAGTCAGAGGAGAAGATCTGAGACATGTAATTTATTTTGCTCTGTAATACCCTCCAGCAGGAACCTAGGCGGGGGAAGGGGGTTCCAGGGTGTGGATTGCTAAATGGACATTGCTATACTTACTAGGCTATGGACTGAAATTTGGGGAAGGGCATCAGGGGAAACACAACCAAGGCTGAATTAATATTTGCACAGGCAGAAGGGTTATATGAGTTCTGTACATGATGGACTTATTATTGAAGTTCATGTAATATGCAAAGATGTGCCCTAACTTTTTATTTATTGAAAACCAACTTTATGCCTGGTCTGAAGTCACTGAAAGGACTAAGTATATACATAGGGGTGTATTCATAAAGTATTATAAAGAACTGGGAGTGAGGGGTTAACTAATCCTTTGGGTTGAAAGACAGAATTCTCACGCAGGAAGAAGTGTGTCCAGAATAACCTGTGAGGTTATGAAAGTTTCAAGAGTAGTCATAGTGCATCCTTTATGGCTGGGGGATATACTATTCAAATACAGAGGGGATAGCAGCCAGTCTTGTGGGATGTGTGCATGTGTCACATAGTGAAGATATGACATGAGGACTGGTGGAGCAATGTAACCATTCTGTGCTACTTTCTCAAAATACTTGGAGTCCATTTGCTGGGTGACGCTGGTCATTTTGTTGGCTAAATTGCACCTTATGTCTAACCAAGTGGTAGCTAATGTCAACTGACCTACAGCTTCATCAATTATTGTGCTAAATACATGTGTAGTGAGTAAGACTAGGGCTACGAGCGGTGGTGCAGTGGAGAATGCTTAAAGAGTTAATTGGCCACTGGTCAGTCAAGGGTAAAGTGAGATCACACATGTGTGCTATGTGAAGATGGGAACCGCTTTAAGTTCATGTAATGATGTCTGGTGCCCCAGGGGGTAATGTGCGAGGTGCTAATCCCTACCCTGCTAACACGCTGTTTCAGCTTACACAGTTGTGTGTGCACATTTCAGCTTGAGTCACTAAGACCAGTAAGCCCCCAAATAATGAAAGCCAGGCCCCTGCAACAAAAGGGGAATCAGTTTAAGAAAACAAACAGAAAAGGGTTCTCTGCATAGCAAAGGTAACGGTAGAAATCCTAGGTGATTTGTATAATTTTTATCTGTAAAAGTGTAAATTGGCTGCCAAGTTCCCTTTAAGATGTAAATTTTCGGTAAACATGCACATTGATACAACATTTACTCACTACAGTTCCTGCCAGTATTTACTGATTTTGAGTAGAAAACTGCTTTAAGGACAACATCTTATAGGACCTCATGTCTTGGACCGTTGACTATATTTGATCTGATTGTCCCCCTGGCAGTGAGACTTAATAAACCCCAAAGCTAATAAAACCCTGCTTGCACAGGCGCTTGTGGATTCTTTCAAAAACTGGAAGAAATTATATGAATTCTATTGTAATCCAAGTTCTAAATCATGTCTCAGATAACTAAATAACATTGTACTGCCTGCATTTATTTCATTTTACCTGCACCTGTGGATTTCATGTTTTGAGTGGTTTGCAGTTTCAGATGCTTAAAAGAACAGACGATCTATGTTTCATATAGTTATTATTTTGCATGGTTTCTTTTTTTGCTTGGAACATTTTTTTTATATTCTGATGTCAACTTATAAATATTTCAATATTCTATATATAGCAAATTAACTGCAAAATAATGTACATATCCATGTGTGCATATCTTAATGTTAATTACATACAGCTTACCATCTGTATCCTTTTCAGAAAATATCATACTTGGAGTATTTTTATTTAAATAACTGTTTAAAAAATGAAAAGCATGTAACTTACTGAGTTCATGGACTGTTTGTGTACTTATAGGTGTACTATTTAGATATAAAAATTAAATTGAAGCATGGAGTATGTTTAGTCCTTGCATAGTTCATGTAATTATTGCTTTCATAGTTTTATAGGTTCGTTCTTTATTAGAAAAATAGAGATTTGTAGTTTAAGCACTCATTGGTTCAAGTGCAGTTACACTGGCATACTTAACAACTATTAATATAAGATATTCCTTATACATCTCTTATAATGAGTCAGTCAACATATAGGGCCTGATTTACTAAAGGAAATTACCAGGAGAAGGGATAAATCACTATACTGCGCTTACATTGTAGGCTGCCTGATTATGCAGATGTATGTACATACAGAGAATGCATTTCCTTTCCTAAATGTAAATTAAAGCTATTTTTATAGGGGTGTTCCATGCATTGGGTGGGTTCCTAAATGCTGTACATGCTGAACATCCATGCTGGTTTTGTGCCTTTTGGTTGTTTCAACATGCAACCATTAAAAAAATGCATATGTTAGGCATGCACACATTTACCTAACAAACACACCCATAGAAAACACCATGAGGATATCATTTGGTTATCAGTACATGATTGATGCACCTAAAAACATGCATAAGCTTTAGTAAACAGGGTTTATAAACTTTCATTGTAAGAAGGAGTAAGGCTGGGTTCACACTGGTGCGACATAAAAGTTATATGACTGTGGATCTGACTTTGCTCTGTGACGTGAAGTCCGACATCCATCCGACATCAATGAATGCGGATCCGACTTTGATCCTGACAATGCAGGCAGTTTGAGTTTAGTATGAATCTTTAGAGGGAACTCCATGCCAAAAAAAAAAAAAAAAAAACGGCATGGGTTCCTCCTCCAGGCCCTTCATTCTGGTATGGATTTTAAGGGGAACCCCCACACAGAAAAAACGGCATGGGGCCCTCCAAAATGATTACAAATTGTACATGTAAACAAGCCTTTTAAAACAAAATGTAAATATTCACTGATCTCCTTTACATATTTATTTGAAAGAAAACATTGAATAAACTATGCATTCACCTTGTCAAGCACAATATGCCAAGAAAGAATGGCTACAAACTACAAACATAATAATAAATAAAACATATGGAGCATTTACCAAAACTGCAGTAAAAAAAATATTGTAAATTTTAAATATTTTCATGTAATATGGAAAAAAACATGTGTTCATTTATCTTAAAAAACAAATAGATATGTCTAAATAAACTATAGAGCAGATTTCTTAACAAGATTATGACAGGAAAAGGGATAAATACAGCGTATTTATTAAACAAAAATTTTAAGAATCACTGGGACCTTCTACAGGTACATTTGCATATGAGGGGGGAGTTTAGTGCAAGTTCTTTTAGCCCTGCTGTCCTGTGTTTATCTCACACACCAATATATTTTGTTTATATCATACAAAAGATTATAAAAGTACAAGTTTATTAATACAGTTTTATTAAAACTAGCTGATCAACCACAAAGGTATATACAGAGACCATCCTCACATCTACAGGTAAAAACCATATGTATGTAGATGAAACCCCAACATGTTTACATTTTTCCGAAAATCTTCAACGGGGGGGGTATGATGGCCAATCTAAAGTATGAATACGGTGACATAATAACATCTTCATACAAACCATGAAAGAGCAATAATGGACAGATATCATGTCCACTGATAAAGAAAGTGTGAAATGCATTGGGGTTTCATCTACCTACATGTGGTTGTTACCTGTAGATGTGGGGATGGTCTCTGTATATAGTATATAAACTCAAGGTTGATCAGCTGCTGATTTCATATGATGGTTTTAAAGAAATCCCAAGTAGCAAGGATAACTTGCCACAAATGTGTGGCAGTGTTGAATTGTAAGTCTGTTAACTTGCTGCACATTTTCACTGGCAAGTTGTACACTTGCAGAGCACTTGAAGCACAAATTCTAGTTTACACTTTTACAATTTGTAGCAAATTTACATGACAAGTCTCTAGCAAGAGCAAAGTTGCAGGGGTCTGCAAGTCTACAGCAAGAGAATTCAGCCACAGTGACCCCTGTGGTGGGGTGACTATTGCACAACATAACTGAACCAGAATTGCAGAATGATGCAAAGAAAGTTGACCTGAAGCCATGCAATGTGGAATTGCTGTAATTGTGCAACAAACTTGTGAAGCCTGGCAAGTCTAGCAATAGCTTAGCAAGTCATTTTCAAACTTGCAGCACAATTGCTTGCTATCTGAGATTGTATTAATAAATTTGTACTTTTATAATATGTTGTGTGTAAGTGCCTAAAAAGTCCCTAATCCCAATTATACACTATTCTATATATGAAATGTAGCACTCAGCAAAATCCGACTAGAATATTTGTTTAAAAGACAGGTTCACTTACTGAAATAAAAATTATTTATTCTGTAAAAATGGATGTACACAATGAAGTTACACAATTTACCAGAGATCTTGGAAGGATGCATATAACAAACTAGGATTTTCTTCAGCTCACCTAACCTATTCTAAACCCCTATCATGATGTCTAGTTATCTCTTTCCAATGGTAGACACCTCTGTGATGTTTACATCTTCAGTTCAGAAATTTCTTGCACCTGTGTAGTAATTTTCCATCAACATGTATAGGCTTTTTTTCCAATAGTTGGGAACAGACTATTTAGACCTATGTGAAGTTACTACATAGTGGTGGGCAGTGCCAAGAAGAAACCCAAACCAAATACATACACAGCAGGAGGATACCACCTCAACTGGGTTGGGAGGGGATTCATTTGGAATAGGTTAGGAGGCATGCTGGGAAACAGGAAGATTTAATTCTAAACTGAAACAGTTCTTTAAAGTTACAAGCAGACAGTAGACAGTGCTTTCCAGACTTTGTGGATAAAGACTGTTCTGTAAACAGTAGGAATTTTCTCTACCAAAGAAAAAAAAATTCTTGTAAGTTCAATGGAGCTGATTATTATCAAAACATTTTTTTTAGATCCATGACATTCAAGGACACCTTTGCTATACTTCTTAGCTAGAAGATCAATTTACAATTTCTTTGCTCTGCTTTACTGCTTCTTGGGTAACCTCCCTGTCCAATGGATAGAGGTGATGACTCTATATCTTTGCTCAGTGAGCAGACTGGAGACATAGAAGAGACAAAGGAAGCTGCATTGCTGAGCCATAAAATAAGCATGTCAGCTGCATTAGTTGTACAGTACAGCAAAATTAGAACACTTGGATCAGTATCACTGTACAGATTGAATTACAATTCCTTTGATAGGTAAAATAGTAAACGAGCATGTATTTAAACTGTTTATTTAACAGTTTTCCAGGAATCCCACATGGAATCTAATATTACAGTTATGAAAATATATGTGGACCATTCAGAAGCAAACACTGATATTTATGTGAAAATCTGAAGCCGACCTTGGACAATATAGTTGATTGGAACGTCTGAGTACCGTAATTCCAAACTTTTAAATTTTTAAAAGTAATGGTGTGTGTTTATATGTTACAAGCCTACAGGTCTCTGCACTCAGCACAAGTTTGGCTGTTTTCTTTACAGCACTAATAGAGTCAGGGTGCCCACAAACAGGAATTCCATCCTATTGCAAGGTGTATGACACTAGCTTAGGTACTGCAGTTGCTTTTAGGTAGTCATCTTGCAAAGATTGTACTGTATATACTTTACTGATACTATGGTGAACCTATAAACTTGTACAGCACACGGTCTGGGAAGTGTGGCTAAATCCACACAAGACAAAAATAAAGCTACCAGGTTAGCAAAGACTTAGCAGCAATGCACAGCCAGTGGGTCAAAAGCAGCAGGGCATAGGCAGTGCCACAGGATGAAACAGGAGTTGATGTGAACAGGTAACTAGAACTGAGTATCAAAGCTCACAACAGCCACATTGTAAAGATCCACAACAAATTTATAGTGGTCATAGTCCAAGGTCAGGACAGACGAGATCTGCAGCAAAAATCAGTCTGAAAAAAGTCACACTCACATGATAGTCATCTCATTGATGAGTTGCCTCACAAAGGTAACCCAACGGAAAGGTTGCTCACCATGGTGTGGGCACACTTACTTATGCCCTTCATGGAAAACATGATGAAGTAAAGAGAGTACTGGTGACTGTGTGTGGACAGAGTAGTAGAATATGGACTGCAGGAAGACCTGGCACGGGTAACTAAAGAACAGTAGAAACATAGAAGAAAACTGGGACTACACCGGAGGAGAACATCACAGAGCAAGCACAGAAAAAAGTTCAGACAGAATGTCTACACTGAAAGTCCTAGTTAGGCATTTGATAAATGACCAACTTCCTACTGACCAACAGGATGAACACACTGTAAGCCCTTGTACACACGGTCGGAGATTCTGACAACCAAATCCGTCGGATTTTGTCAGACGGATTTTGTCCGACGGATTTTGTCCAAAACTGTGGTATACACACGGTCGGACAAAGTTGTCGGAAAATCCGATGTGTTGACATTATTTCGTTACGACGGGACTATGTTCACGCTAGTAGCCAATAGCTTTGGTGTAGGAATTTGATCTGAGCATGCGTGGCACTTTGTCCGATCGGAATTCTCTACACATGATTGGAGTATGTCCGATCGGAGCATTTTGTCGGAAAATATTTCCGGCAAGTTGGAAAAGTTGGTCCGACGGATATTCCGACGGAAACAGTCCGATGCAGACCACACACAGTCGGAATATCCGACAAAACTCTCCGATCGGACACATTCCGATGGAATCTCCGACCGTGTGTACAAGGGCTTACTATGCCCATGACTCCTACCCTCTGCAAATGAATATGATCAATAGACATGTAATGCCTGTGAGTACATTAACCCCTTTATTTCATGCCGCTGCCACATTGGGAGAATTATAAAAAAAAAAAAAAAAATGAAATAAATTGTCATTATCTTAAAGGTCCTCTAATATTTTCTTTGGTCTTTGCAAACGATTTTACAAATTAAACTTCAAAAAAGGTTGAATTTCAAAACAGTGCATACATTTCACAAGTTACCAAATGAGCTAGTAAATCCACCAGATGGCAATGTTCTCCTGAGAATCCCTAAATGCTTTTATATTCTGTAATACAACCAAAGGCATTTGCTCTTGTCCTCATAGAATATGAAGGGCTGATTAAACTGAAACAACTGCCTGCTAAAAAAATGCTGATTTGCAGGCATTAATAAATAAGAAGAACATGTTTTCCTTTTCTTTCCACCACCATGCTGAAAACTATATGACAACTGAAAACGTGTTATTTGCTAGATGAACCCGGACACAAAATTATCACGGACCATTTGTTACTAGAAAACCTACTTGCTATGAATTCATTTGGGATTCTCTTAGAAAAAAAAATATATATTTACTGAATGCTTGTGGGTTTTTTACTGTGGGTTTTTATGATCTTTAAAGTGGATTTGCAACCAAAAACAAGATTGTGAATGTGAAATCATGAGCCATGACAGACTGGTTATTCATTTCTTTCCCCAAAAGAGCTTACGTCTTTGCATGAGTTAACTGCATGAATTCAGCAAGCAGTGTTTTAAATGTGCCACAGTAAGGAATGTGTAATAGACTGGTACAACCACTGATAGTTGTCAGCACTCTAGCTATTGATACACTTGCATGTTTTTTCATACTCAACTGTCCTTCGCATGATGGGATCAACCAGACAACTGCTTCTGCATTGTGATTACTGTACTGAATTGCAATTGTCAGTGGCAAACTTGGACTAGCCATCTAGCAATATGGGCAGCCAGAAAGTTTAGTTTGTTTGAGGGTATTTGTGGGTGATGTTAGGTCATATTACCTAATCAGTGTCAGCTGACTGTAAAATACAAACATTCTATCTGGTTCACAAGTCTCTCTTAACTTCTTCATGATAAAGGGTAAAGTACATTTTAACACCTGAACACAATTGTGCAACATTGACATGTGTTTAGTAAAACTGTACATATTTTGCAACTACTTAGTGCATCCAGATCAATTATACTTTTTTTTAGGACAAATTTGGTGGTAAATAGTAATGGATATCTACTGATTATTTATTGTCAAAAGAAAAACTAGCCAGAAATAGTGAGAAATATATATATATTTTTTAAATGTAGCTGTATACTTCTTGCTGTTATGATAACCTCCACCAAAGAACAACTCAAAATAAATTCTCCTGCTACTGATGATCATAGAAATACCACATATGTGTATAGTATTTGCACGTTGTACCAATGGTAGGGTCTGATAACAATGGTGCAGGTTAGCTCATTAAACCTCTAAAAATGCTTTACCTCATTAAAATGCTTTTTTTTTTAATTCTACTTATCATGACCTTTGACTCCAACTGTTGACTCTGACCATGACCTTTGACTCTAACCTTGACCCTAACTTTAACTCTGACACTGACCTAGTTCAAACCTTGATCTAGTTATTTCTTTCTTTCTGAGAGCTTAGGTTCTGTGCAGGGAGTGCATGTAGGTGGTGGTAACCTGTTTGTGCCTGTGGCACCCGTGCACACCTTACTGGGACCCGCCTAGTAACACAGGGCATACAGTAACCACAGTTATCTAGTCAAAACCTAGTAACAAACCACAGAATTCCGTATCTGTCCTCTGCATGCATGCATGCATGGTGTGTCTCGGACAAGGAGCTCTCCTGTTGTGCTCACATATATAAGCAGAATCATGGATAAAGACCCACTTCCGTGAGGCCACATATGTGCGTACGCATGGTGGGAAGGGTTTAATCCATCAGTGGTTCCAACATGTTTAGTCAAAAAACATAGTAGGTGAGAGTTTCTGTTTTTTGTGTATTCCTGTCTGCTTCACACCATTGGGAAGATTTTCTCTCACTTCTTCTTTCCACTGTATAAAACAGGGACAGTAAAAGTAAGAAAGTTGTCTCATGGACAAGAACGTACATACTGTCATAAAAATATTACTAAAAGCTCTTACTCATTGCCACTGTAGTAAAAGTGTTTTTGTCTGCGTCCCCTTGAAAGAAATTTCCAATCACTTCATGTTCTGAGATAAAAATAATGGAACCCTCCCCTTGTCCCTATATAAGTCGCCGCACAACATGTCCCTGTCATTGCGGCCAGAGAGAGCGTTGAGTCAACATCTCAAGGAAGAAGAAGAGAAGGTGGCGACAAAAGACCGGGTCAACGCTAGTAAAAGAGCTGGAACAAGAAAGTGGAGGTCCGGCAAGAAGAACCAAAGAGGGGGACAAGACCCCCGAAGTTGGAAGAAGATAAGGCAGCGACACAAGGCCAGGCCACCGCTAGTAAAAGAGCTATAAGAAGATAGCGGAGGCCCGGCAAGAAGAACCAAAGAGGGGGACAAGATCCCCGAAAAGGGGGACAAGACCTCAGACGTCGGAAGAAGACCCCCGGATGGCGGCGGTGACGAAGAAGAAAGCCGGGCTCCTCCACTAGTAAAAGAGCTAGCAGAAGATAGCGGAGGAGTCCGGCGAGAAGACCGCCCAAGACGGAGGACCACCGGAGCTGTCCAATAAATTATCTTAAAAACATGTGTTGTGTTTTTTTATTTACACTTTTTTCACAAGGTGAATGGGTAGGGGTATATGGTACCCCAATACTCATTATTAAAGGGGGCTCCCGGATTCCAATAAGCTCCCCGCCCGCATACCCCGACAACCAACGACCAGGGTTGTTGGGAAGAGACCCTTGTCCTTATTAACATGTTGAGGGCACGCGGCCTGATATGGCTCGGGGGGGTCGCTGGTCCCCACCCCTTTCCTGACCGGCCAGGCTACGTGCTCAGATTAGGGTCTGATATGGACTTTGGAGGGACCCCCACGCCATTTTTTTGGCGTAGGGCTTTCCTTTTAAGTCCATACCAGGTGACGGGACCAGCGAGGTGTCAATATCGCCGATGAAGGCGGTGACATTGACTTCCTTCGCTAGTCTCGGCTACCTGGAGTCACGCTCAAAATGAACAGACTTTTCTGCTTGTGTGGGACAGTCTGTTCATTTTAAAAGTCCGGCAGACTCCCGCCATAGTCCGGTGGATTGTCTACCGGACCTAGTTTGCTGGAAGAGTCCGGCGTGTGTGGGCAGGTCCGCTCATTCAGAAAGTCCGGCGGACCTCCGCTACAAAGTCTGACGGTTTGTCTGCCGGATTAAGTTCGCCAGATAGTCCGACTGTATGTACGCGGCATCAGTCTCCCCTTCCTATCATAAGCCCCATTTACATCACAGTCCTCCCCTTTGCATAAATGTTCTCAGCTCCACTTGCACATTATAGTCCCCCTTTACTTCATTGTCCTCAACCCCAGGCTCCACATCATAGCCCCCTTTTACATCAGTGTCCCTAGCCCCCTCTTCACATTATAGCCCCCTCTTTACATCTGTGTCCTTAGCCTCCCTTCACATCAGAGCTCCCCCTTAACATCACAGTACCCCCTCTACATCAGTGTCCATAGTTCATCTTGAGGGTTGGGTCACACCTGAATTGCACAGTTTATGTGGACTCATAATGGTGGGATTTTCAGCCCTTTCATTTGCATAGGCTGGATTGCACAAAATATAGTGCATTTGCTACTTTTCAAAAACACACTGCACCAAATCATGTGGTACTCGGTACCACGTGATCCTGTGTAGAAAAATTCACTGAGTTTGTGATCTGTGTTTGGGGTGTTGTTAGGAATACATTGACACCCACAGCAGAATGCACACCCAGTGAATTTTGAATGCGGTGTGGAAAATGCACACAGAACGTGGGTTCTGATGTGAACGAGCCCTCACATCATAGATCCCCTTCACATCACAGTCCCACCCCTTTACTTCAAAGTCCCCCCTTTACAGTATTCCCACAGTGTCTTAACTTAATTTTCACATTACATCCCCCTTGCAATTGCAGCCTCCCGTTAAAACACAGTGCAATCACAGCCTTTCACCTTCACAACCCCCCTTGCAGTGAAAGCTCCCTCTTTCCTTCCTTTCATCACAGCCCCACTTTCAATTGCAGCCACCCTTGCACAGTGCTACTTTAACACAGCAGGGCGGAGGCACTTATCAGCCTGGGTGTCCTCTCCTGGATCTTGTGCCCAGCCATCGCTGGCATGCTCACAGCAGGGCAGGAGGAGGGGCAGGTCTGGGCCGAGGGTGGGAGCTACCCAACTTATTATGTTAACAAGTGGGTGATTACCTGCTAGTTATTTAGAAAAGACTCCCGCTCTCAGAAGAGATTTACAGCACCTTCCACCCCCTGCCCTGCTGTGAGAATGACAGCGCCAGCCAGGTGGGAGACCTGGAAGAGGACACCTAGCTGCTATGTAGTATGGCCACAGTCTAGATAGGACTGTCTCTCAAGTCTGGACCATGCTCCACCATCTTATTTAGTGCAGAGGAAAAAATGTCCTATGTACAGAAACAACCATTATACAGGACTTCCCTAAATAATATTACCAATTGGTCGGCAACTTGACAATACTGCCCTTAGTTGCCATCCAATCAGTGCCTCTGCCCACACATACAGATGACTGAGCCCATGTGATATCCAACATGGGGTGGGAGGGAGGAAAGTGCTGAAGGGAGCCTAAAACTGCTAACAAATAAGGCTGGGTACACACTGTACGAAAATCGTCTGGTTCTGCAGGAACTGGACAACTTTCAGTCAATGTGTACAGCAGTCTGCCTGACAGAATCCAGTCGGCTGTCAAAGTTCCCGCTTTCAGAGTACAATAACACCGCGGAGGGAGATCACTACTCCTGGATTTTGCAGAAACTGAAGTGTTATGGCAGTGGGAGAAATGACCTGTAGTTAAAGCAGAACTACACTGCATCTACAAACCAAAAACACTAATTAATTCATTTTTCATATTCAAAGCAACCTCGCCCGTCTATTCATGTCTCCATGCTTTATTTTGCTGAGAAATCACTTTGAAAAAAACACCCCCTAGCATTTCTAATTGTGGTCATCTTAAGTAAGGGCAGATGACTCATGTAGCAATTACTTCCTGGAATCCATCTGCCCTTACCTTAGGCATGCAGGCAGGAGGGTGTGCCTAGCTGAGAAAACCCCTCCCCCTCCTAAAGACTGCTGGCATTTATGACATCATTTGCCTAGGCAAGGAAAGTAGAAAGTAGAAAGAAACTGAAGAAATGTAACAAAAAAAAATATATAATATACATTCCTATCTATTTACTAATGCTAGCAGCATAATGAAAATAAAATAAAAATAGCCACTTTAAGTTAAGCTGGCCATAGATGAGCAAAATCTTTAACAAAAATTCTTGGGAAAAGAAGGATCTAAGAAAACTTATTTGTTTTTCTAATTTTAGTGGGTTAAACGGAAGTTTGTTTTCAACCACAGTGATGAAAAAATTCAGAGGAGCAGGATGGAAAGTTTTTTTTCAGTAAATTCAACTCATTTCAAAATCAAATATTAAAAGCAAACAAATGAAACAAAAACTCAAACGGAAAGTCCTGAAAATGCTCTGAGAAATTTCTTGCAAATTTTCCTAAGAATTTTTGTTCAACATTTTATTCATCTATAGCCAGCTTTAGAGTTTAGTTTTGCATTGGTTCTGCCTTAACGATCAGGGGAAACAGCCATCTACTTATTTATATGGCTCGTTCACATATGTAGCCTTAAATAATTCAATTGAACTAATTGAAATGGCATATGACTAAATTGCTAAGATTATTTTTCTCACTGTATAGTTTAAGTATAAGGCACATGGGATTAAAAACTGTCACATTTTCACTGAACTGAACAAAGGCACATTGTTGTCTGTGGAATTATTGTTAGAAATTCTGTAGGCTTACAGAACAGACAGTGCACAGTCCACATGGGGTTTATCTGCTGCTTAACTGCAGACAGGAAACAAGAAATGTATTTAGAAATAGAGATGAGCCGAACACCCCCTGGTTCAGTTTGTGTCCCGAATGGCAAACCCCATTAAAGTCTACGAAAACATGAAAAATCAAAACTCCCCATTTTGAAGGCTTATATGCAAGTTATTTGTCATAAAAAGAGCATTGATTTTAATGATGCTTAACCACTTACCGACCAGCACATGCCGATATACGTCCTAACTTTGAGGATGGATATTGTTATGGCAGCAGTTAGCTGCCATACGCCTGGTATCCTCGTATTCGGTGGGCGGTCAGCTACAAGATAAAAGTGGTCTCTGGGGAAGATTCACTGCAAGATCACTCCGGTGCTTACCGGAGCCGTCAGCAGCAGCAGAGGTCCCCTCTGTGGCTGTGCATGGAGACAAGTGAGGGGAGGATACCCACCCATCTCCATGACATTGCAGGGTGAAAGCGATGTCCTGCCATGCTTTTTTTCTATTAAAAGGAATGATTACATTCCTTGTAATAGGAATAAAAGTGGCAACATTTTTTTTTTAAAACAGTGTAAAAATAAAAAAATAAAAGGTAAAATAAATAAGAAAAAACATTTTTTGACTGCGCCCCATCCCAACGAGCTTGCGTACAGAAAGGAATGCATATATGACTGGCGCCCACATATAAAAACTGTATTCAAACCACATATATGAGGTATTGCCATGATTAGTAGAGCGAGAACAATAATTCCAGCCCTAGACCTCCTCTGTAACTCAAAACATGCAACCTGTAGAATTTTTTTAAACATCGCCTATGGAGAATTTTAAGGGTAAAATTTTGTCGCCATTCCACGAGCGGGCGCAATTTTGAAGAGTGACATGTTGGGTATCACTTTACTTGGCATAACATTATCTTTTACAATATAAAAAAGAAATTGGGTTAACTTTACTGTTGTCTTATTTTTTAATTCAAAAAAGTGAATTTTTTCCCAAAAAGTGCCCTTGTAAGACCGCTGCACAAATACGTTGTGACAGTGTGTTAGAAAAAAATGTACAATGTTTGCGGGTTTTTTAGTAATTTTCTAGCAAAAAAAAACAGTTTTTAACTTGTAAACAACAAATCACAGAAAGAGGCATTGCCCTTAAGTGGTTAAAGTGAAACAATAAAAATGAAATATTCATATAAATATAGTGCCTGGGGGGTCCCCTTAGTCTGCTTGTAAAGTGGTGCACCATGTATAGAACCTGCAGCAAAACTTACATACAGGTGCATCTCATAAAATTAGAATACCATCAAAAAGTTAATTTATTTCAGTAATTCAATCCAAAAAGTGAAACTCTTATATTTTATATAGATGCGTTACACACAGAGTGATATATTTCAAGCATTTCTTTCTCTTATTTTTGATGATTATGGCTTACACCTAATGACAACCCAAAATTCAGTATCTCAGAATTTTTTTATATTACATAAGACCAATAAAAAGGATTTTTTTTCAAATATTTTATTTATACCAGGAAAGGCAGATACAAGTCACTACATCAATAGTGTATAACCAACAATATATCCAATTACATAGCATATAACATGTCTAACCATGAAACAAATACAGGATATACATATTCCTCAAAAAAACAACTTCCGATAACAGTTTGGGTAGGAATTATCGTTCCATTATAGATTCTAATGCTGCATACACATGAACGGATTTTCCGACGGGAAATGTTGGATGTGAGCTTGTTGGCGGTAAGTCCGACCGTGTGTATGCTCCATTGGACATTTGTTATCGGACTTTCTGCCAACAAATGTTGGCTAGCAGGTTCTCAAACTTTTGCCAACAAAAGTTTGTTGTCGGAAATTCTGACTGTGTGTGCACAAGTCCGTCACACAAAAGTCCATCGCTATGCATGCTCGGTATCAATTATGAGCCGTAAGTGATATCACATTTGTGATGTGGCAAATTAGGAAATCTCTCAATGCAGCGCATTCTCTTCTTCTTTACAATGGTATAATAATGAAGTAGCTTTGCTGCTGATATTCACAGAGTTCTGAAAAACACAATTTTTTATATTTCTAGTGATACATTTTATTTTATTTTTTTAGTGATCTCCAGAATATTTGTTTTATTTTTTTGTGTTTTTTTTCTAGTGATCTCCAGAATAATATGCTTTTCTTTTTTTTCTAGTGATCTCCAGAATATTTTTTTATTTTTTGTGTTTTTTTTCCCCAGAATAATTTTTTTTATTTTGTTTTGTGTGTCAAGTTACCACAACACCATCATTATCTTGTATTTTTTAACCTCAAAGATATAACTATGTTGGTGTTCCTTCTTAAATTGACATTGTATTTTTGAAATGTACTTGCCTACTCACAAACTGTCCTTTTTGAAGTCAAAAACATAGCCAAGTATTTGTCAAAACCAAAACTTATAATTTACTAGGGAGCACAAGGTCCTAACAAAATAAACAGGAAGGCAATGATGGAGAAACAGTTGAAATTGGTGAAGCCTTTGTACCCCAGGTTCCTTGTCTTCCCGGTCCTTTCCGGGTGGAGGGATTTAGTCAGGCTGCTTGCCACAGCCTCCTCCTGGATGAGACTTTCCTGTGTATGAAAATGGTACATAGTTTTAGGTTTTTGTTCATCAATCACACACAATTTTTAGCTCATGACTGTTGCAAATTGAATGTTAACAAATAGAAAAGACTATTATTCTGACCCCAGCATTTTTCATTCTTGTCCCAATCATTTTTGGCCACCACTGTCTATTGCTATGTAAACCGCTTTGTTAAATCAGAAATTTGTGATCAATAACATCTAGTTAACACCATTCAATTTTTGACAAGAAATATCTTCAGCAATGCTATACCTGGGTAAAGCTGAGCTCCTCCACATCTTCTTCCAGGGTGGAAGGCACAGTTTGGACCTCAGGAGCCTCAGCTGATGTGGAAGGAAGTGTTGATAACGATGGCCTGTGTTCCGTCTGGTCGGACAAAAAATGCAGGCTGTGGTAGTACCACAGCCTGGGAACAAATACGTAATCTGCTGCTGGGAATCCTGGTCTTTCGTGCACTCCCTATTATATGTGCTCCTCAGGCTACCAATTTGCCCTTAAAATAGGTGATGTCTGCCGTGGGATACACAGACTTCACAAATTCCAACAGTTTCTCCAGCTCTGCCTTCCCCTTCAGCTTGTTTGAATAGTCCCTGCATTGGACTTGCCAGAGACATGACAGCTCCCTGTATTTGTCAATAAAGTTGGGCAGGAAATCAGGGGCTGTGAATTTGTCAACCATCTTATCTGCAAGACAAACCCTAATGTCAGGCTAAACTCTCCCAATCTCGTCCCAATATATGCCTCAATCTATAAGCATTAAAGGCCACTAACCACTGATGCCCCATGTTACAATTGTACCTTTGTTTGAATGATCGGCTCTAACAATCCTCCATCCTCCACTCACATATCGTACGTACGTCTCCCCACATGTTATGCTTTATATACACTGCGCATGCGTGAAACTCCGCCCCTGTCCTTCTTTCTAGTGTATTCCCCACTTCTTCTCTTTTGGGGCAGTGGGAGAGCACATGGCAGAGACACAGCAGGTGTGTTCTGAGAGCAGCAACGATGATGAAAGCCCGTAGCAAGGAGATATGAGGCCTCAAATATATCCTTTGAAGAAACGGTGGAGATAGTGGACATTTTGAAGAGGACAGACTATGATGGGAAGCATGAGCCGTACAGAAACCATAATGTGAGAAAGGCCAAGATCATGGCTAAAGTTGTGAGAAGTGTGCACAGGACTTTTTATGGTACGACGATCCAAGGAGCAATTGAGGAAATGCTGGTCAGACCTGAAATTGAAGGAGCAAGATCAGTATAGAAAGATCAGGAAAGTGCTGCAAAAAAGTATTTGTCATGCGTTACTATTATTATTATTACTTTCTTGCTGGTACGTGTGCTTTTCTTGACTATTGTACAGTTTAAAATGCCAAGTTTGAGGTTCGTGGGCACAGGAATCGTTTGCATTAAACATTGTTTGTTCAACCACTAATACAACGTTTTTGGCAGATGTAGGTTAACTACATTTGTTCATGCCTATTTTGATTAAAATAAGTTTATTACATTGTTGTCTATATGTGTTTGAAACTATAATGAAATGACAATTTGATTCAGTGTAAGGAGAGGACACTCAGCAGCTGTTTACACATCTGGACACAGGAGCACTAGAGTGGGACACCATAACAATCTTGTTATGGTGTCCCATGCAGCTGCTCTGGTGGATACTAGGGTTCTCTGCATGTGTGAAAATTGCACAAAACAGGTAAGTATTCCAGCTTTTGAAAGTGAAAAAATCATGACATTAGCTTGGAACTCTGCCAAAACAGACAATTGGACGACACTTCCAAGCAATGTTTCATATTACTATTTCTAGCCTGACATATCTGTATACTAAGTATAACTTTTTGGTATTCACTAGACATGTGCATTCGTTTTCGTCCGAATGCATTTTCGTCCGAATTTCAGCTATTTTCGTTTTCGTTTTGACAAACGATAACGAAAGCACAAAATCCGAAAAACGAAAGATCCGACATAAATAAATGCTTTATTTTCGTTTTCATTGTTACAACAGTTCGATATAGAATAGGAGATTCGACATGACTCTGACGATAACAATCTGTCTATAGAACCTGTGGTCGAATGTGCTTAACCTTACCTCTATTAGTCCAAGATTATATAGAGAAAATATTCGACAGAGAAAAAAGATTTGACAGAGAGAAAAGATTCTGCAAGTTACTGTCCTAAAAAGTGTTTGGGGACCCGGGTCCTGCCCCAGGGGACATGTATCAATGCAAAAAAAAGTTTTAAAAACGGCCGTTTTTTCGGGAGCAGTGATTTTAATAATGATTAAAGTGAAACAATAAAAGTGTAATATTCCTTTAAATTTCGTAGGGGGGGGGTTGTCTATAGTATGCCTGTGAAGGGGCTCATGTTTCCCGTGCTTAGAATTGTCCCTGCACAAAGTGTCATTTATGCAGGAAAAAAAGTCCTTTAAAATCACTCGCAGCTATTATGAATTGTCGGCTCCCGTAATACAGAGAACACTCATTGAAAGTCATTGATAAAAAAATAAATCAATAAATTAAAAAAAAAGCGTGGGGGTCCCCCAAATTCAATTTCCAGGCCCTTCAGGTCTGGTATGGATATTAAGGGGAACCCTGCCTCAAATTTAAGAAAAAATTTGACGTGGGGTTCCCCCTAAATATCCATAACCAGACCCTTCAGGTCTGGTATGGATATTAAGGGGAACCCCGCATCAAATTTTAAAAAAATTTGACATGGGGTTCCCCCTAAAAATCCATACCAGACCCTTTATCCGAGCACGCAACCTGGCAGGCCGCAGGAAAAGAGGGGGGGACGAGAGAGCGGCCCCCCCTCCCTCCTGAACCGTACCAGGCCACATGCCCTCAACATTGGGAGGATGCTTTGGGGGTCTGTGACCCCTCAAAGCACCTTGTCCCCATGTTGATGAGGACAAGGGCCTCATCCCCACAACCCTGGCCGGTGGTTGTGGAGGTCTGCGGGCAGGGGGCTTATCAGAATCTGGAAGCCCCCTTTAACAAGGGGACCCCCAGATCCCGGCCCCCCCCCCCCTGTTTGAAATGGTAAGGGGGTACAAAAGTACCCCTACCATTTCACAAAGAAAGTGTAAAAAATGGTTAAATAAAACAAACACACTTTTGAAAAATTCCTTTATTAAAAATAAAAAAAAGATTCCAGCGGCGGTAATCCACTCTTGCTATCCAGCGACGGACGGTCAGCTCTCCATCGATGTCTAATGTCATCCAGCGCAGCGCAGCATCCTTCTTCTGTCTCCGTGGAGGAGACACTACAGACATTCCGGCGGCTTGACGTTTCTTATATAGGGTGGGCAGGGCCACCCGTCACCTGACCCCGCCCCCCTCTGACGCAAGGGGAAACCCGGGGTTCCCTGTGACGTAGGGGTGACCCGCACCCCTCTGATGTAACACAGGCAGGTTTCCGTTACATCAGAGGGGGGCGGGGTCACCCATACGTCACGGGGAACCCCGGGTTTCCCCTTGCGTCAGAGGGGGGCGGGGTCAGGTGATGGGTGGCCCCGCCCTCCGTATATAAGAAACGTCAGCGCCGGAATGCCTCCAGTGTCTCCGTGGAGGAGACAGAAGAAGGATGCTGCGCTGCGCTGGATGACATTAGACATCGATGGAGAGCTGACCGTCCGTCGCTGGATAGCAAGAGTGGATTACCGCCGCTGGAATCTTTTTTTTATTTTTAATAAAGGAATTTTTAAAAAGTGTGTTTGTTTTATTTAAACATTTTTTACACTTTCTTTGTGAAATGGTAGGGGTACTTTTGTACCCCCTTACCATTTCAAACAGGGGGGGGGCCGGGATCTGGGGGTCCCCTTGTTAAAGGGGGCTTCCAGATTCTGATAAGCCCCCCGCCCGCAGACCTCCACAACCACCGGCCAGGGTTGTGGGGATGAGGCCCTTGTCCTCATCAACATGGGGACAAGGTGCTTTGAGGGGTCACAGACCCCCAAAGCATCCTCCCAATGTTGAGGGCATGTGGCCTGGTACGGTTCAGGAGGGAGGGGGGGCCGCTCTCTCGTCCCCCCCTCTTTTCCTGCGGCCTGCCAGGTTGCGTGCTCGGATAAAGGGTCTGGTATGGATTTTTAGGGGGAACCCCACGTCAATTTTTTTTTTAATTTGACGCGGGGTTCCCCTTAATATCCATACCAGACCTGAAGGGTCTGGTTATGGATATTTAGGGGGAACCCCACGTCAAATTTTTTCTTAAATTTGAGGCAGGGTTCTCCTTAATATCCATACCAGACCTGAAGGGCCTGGTAATTGAATTTGGGGGACCCCCACGCTTTTTTTTTAATTTATTTATTTTTTTATTTTTTTATCAATGACTTTCAATGAGTGTTCTCTGTATTACGGGAGCCGACAATTCATTATAGCTGCGAGTGATTTTAAAGGACTTTTTTTCCTGCATAAATGACACTTTGTGCAGGGACAATTCTAAGCACGGGAAACATGCGCCCCTTCACAGGCATACTATAGACAACCCCCCCCTACGAAATTTAAAGGAATATTACACTTTTATTGTTTCACTTTAATCATTATTAAAATCACTGCTCCCGAAAAAACGGCCGTTTTTAAAAAAAATTTTTGCATTGATACATGTCCCCTGGGGCAGGACCCGGGTCCCCAAACACTTTTTAGGACAGTAACTTGCAAATTAGCCTTTAAAATTAGCACTTTAGATTTTGAACGTTGGAGTCCCATAGACTTTAATAGGGTTCTAAAGTATGCTATATAGTTAGCTCCGTCGAATCTTCTTTATACATTCGACAGACACCATAAGCCTTCCAAGACAGATTCGACCGTAATTTATGTGGATTTTCGGACGAATGCAATTTTTGAACGAAAAACGAAATAAATAAAAACGAATTTCGGGAGTAACTAAATAAATTACGTTTTCAGACGAAAACGAAATTCCGAAACAAAATATTTTACTCTGCACATGTCTAGTATTCACATAGGGGAGAAAACAATAGGGACATCTGAGGACACCAGTAACCCCACACCTAATGAACAGAGGGAACTCACCACACAGCATGAGGATGTGGATACAGAGGGTCAGGAAGTACTGGGTGAAGTGGTCGAAATGGTGTCAACAACAGGTCAGTGTCTGAGACCACAGCTTCAGGTAATAGATGGATGCCTGCATATTTATAATACGTGGTGTGTTTTTTGATTTTTAGGTGATGTGGATGTTGTGGAAAAAGAAACTCACTTGTGCAGTGCAAGTGCAAAAGTGCAAAAGATACTCATCAGTGAGACATGGTGTGCAATCGTGATTTGGCAAAGATGAAACAAAACATCCATGATGTTCAAAAAAGACTGAGCAAAATCATTGATATTTTAGGCAAAATCTAAAACATTGTTGTACGTGTTTTACAGTTTTAAATGAATTGCAAAGCCAAATTTTGAAGATGCTACAGTGTGTCAACATGTGCTATCTGCCATCATGGGATATCAATGTATGCATTTTGTGGGTGCAACCCCTTCCTCCAAATGAAAGTAGGTGAGAGGAAGCGGTTGCACCCACAAAACACGTCCATTGATCCCCCATGATGGGAGCTAGCGCTTGTTGACACACTAGGGTTTATTTAAAAAAAATCAAAACCACTTTACAAAAGTGCAATGCAAGTGCACTTTTAGGGCAAAGTGGATTGTCCTTTCTGAAATAAGCCCCAGTGTGTCAACATGTGCCAGCTCCCATCATGGGGGAATTAAAGGACATGTTTCAGGGGTGCAAACCCTTCCTCTCACCTACCTTAGTTTGAAGGAAGGGGTTGCACCCACAAAACGCGTACATTGATATCCCATGATGGCAGATAGCACATGCTGGCACACTGGTGGGTTATTTACGAAATGCAAATCCACTTTTCACTGCAAGTATACTTAAAAGTACACTGAAAGTGCATTTGGAAGTAAAGTCACTGTAGATCTGAGGGGGACATGCAAGGAAAATAAAAAACAGCATTTTAGCTTGCATATGATTGGATGATAAAATCAGCTGAGCTTCCACTCATTTCAGATCTACCCCTTAGATTTAGAGTGTCTGCACTTTCAAGTGCACTTTCAGTGCAATTTCAAGTGCACTTGCAGTGCAAAGTGGATTTGCCTTTCGTAAATAACCCCCACTGTGTGTTTTGTGGCTTTAGCAAAATAGATGTAGGGAAAATACACACATTTTAGTCATTGAATCGTGAGGGAAATTCTAATTTTGAGTCCCAATTTGTGTTCATCTTTAAAATGCGGCTTTTACAGGGGTGAGATGACCCCATCTGATGAAGGCAAAATCAACACAGTTATGACATACTAATGTCTCATATGGCCTTCACTTTGGCAAAGTTGAACTTTGTAAGTTCCTGAATTGAGGATGCGTATGTTATGTTTTTAAACATGCCTGCTTAGCCCCCAAAAAAGGTGAATGTATGTCAAACATACATGTTATACGGCAAGATGTTGGTTTGTTCCAAAACCATTTATAATTAGACATGTGTATTCTTTTTCGTCCGAGTGCATTTTCGTCCGAATTTCAGTTATTTTCGTTTTTGTTTTGACAAACGATAACGAAAGCACAGAATCCGAAAAACGAAAGATCCGACATAAATAAATGCTTTATTTTCATTTTCCTTGTTACAACAGTTCGATATAGAATAGGAGATTCGACGTGACTCTGACAATAACAATCTGTGTCTATAGAACCTGTGGTCGAATGTGCCTGACCTTACCTCTATTAGTCCAAGATTATATAGAGAAAATATTCAACAGAGAAAAAAGATTTGACAGAGAGAAAAGATTCTGCAAGCTACTATTCTAAAAAGAGTTTGGGGACCTAAGTCCTGCCCCAGGGGACATGTATCAATGCAAAAAAAAGTTTTAAAGACGGCCGTTTTTTGGGAGCAGTGATTTTAATAATGATTAAAGTGAAACAATAAAAGTGTAATATTCCTTTAAATTTTGTAGCTGGGGGGTGTCTGTGAAGGGGCGCATGTTTCTGGTGCTTAGAACTGTCCCTGTGCAAAGTGTCATTTATGCAGGAAAAAAAGTACTTTAAAATCACTCGCAGCTATTATGAATTGTCGGCTCCGTAATACAGGGAACTCTCATTGAAAGTCATTGATAAAATAAATAAATACATAAAAAAAAAGCATGGGGGTCCCCCAAATCAAATAATAAAAAAAATTGACGTGGGGGTCCCCCTAAAAATCCATACCAGACCCTTTATCTGAGCACGCAACCTGGCAGGCCGCAGGAAAAGAGGGGGGATGAGAGAGCAGCCCCTCCTCCCTCCTGAACCGTACCATGCCACATGCCCTCAACATTGGGAGGATGCTTTGGGGGTCTGTGACCCCTCAAAGCACCTTGTCCCCATGTTGATGTGGAGAAGGGCCTCATCTCCACAACCCTGGCCGGTGGTTGTGGGGGTCTGCGGGCAGGGGGCTTATCCCCAGATCCCGCCCCCCCCCCCCTGTTTGAAATGGTAAGGGGGTACAAAAGTACCCTTACCATTTCACAAAGAAAGTGTAAAAAAATTGTTAAATAAGACAAACACACTTTTGAAAAATTCCTTTTTTAAAAATTAAAAATAAATAACAAAAAGATTCCAGCGGTGGTAATCCACTCTTGCTATCCAGCGACGGATGATATCTCTCCAGCGATGGTTGATCTGATCCAGCGCAGCGAATCCATCCATCTTCTGTCTCCGTGGAGGAGACACTGCGGGGATCCCGGCGACCTGACGCTGGATCAGATCAACCATCGCTGGAGAGATATCATCCGTCGCTGGATAGCAAGAGTGGATTACCACCGCTGGAATCTTTTCTTTAATTTTAATAAAGGAATTTTTCAAAAGTGTGTTTGTCTTATTTAACAATTTTTTACACTTTCTTTGTGAAATGGTAGGGGTACTTTTGTACCCCCTTAGCATTTCAAATGGGGGGGATCTGGGGGTCCCCTTGTTAAAGGGGTTCCAGATTCTGATAAGCCCCCCGCCCGCAGACCCCCACAACCACCGGCCAGGGTTGTGGAGATGAGGCCAACATGGGGACAAGGTGCTTTGAGGGGTCACAGACATGTGGCCTGGTACGGTTCAGGAGGGAGGGGGCGCTGCTCTCTCATCCCCCCTCTTTTCCTGCGGCCTGCCAGGCTGCGTGCTTGGATAAAGGGTCTGGTATGGATTTTTAGGGGGAACCCCACGTCAATTTTTTTTTAAAATTTGACGTGGGTTCCCCTTAATATCCATACCAGACCTAAAGGGCCTGGTAATTGAATTTGGGGGACCCCCACGCTTTTATTTTTATTTATTTTTTTATTTTTTATCAATGACTTTCAATGAGTGTTCGCTGTATTACGGAGCCGACAATTCATAATAGCTGCGAGTGATTTTAAAGGACTTTTTTTCCTTCATAAATGACACTTTGTGCAGGGACAGTTCTAAGCACCAGAAACATGCGCCCCTTCACAGGCATACTATAGACACTCCCCAGCTATGAAATTTAAAGGAATATTACACTTTTATTGTTTCACTTTAATCATTATTAAAATCACTGCTTCCGAAAAAACAGACATTTTTAAAACTTTTTTTTGCATTGATACATGTCCCCTGGGGCAGGACCCAGGTCCCCAAACACTTTTTAGGACAGTAACTTGCATATTAGCCTTTAAAATTAGCACCTTAGATTTTGAACGTTAGAGTCCCATAGACTTTAATAGGGTTCTAAAGTTCACATGAAGTATGCTATAGACTAGCTCCGTCGAATCTTCTTTATACATTCGACAGACACCATAAGCCTTGAAAGACAGATTCGACCGTAATTCATGTGGATTTTTGGACTAATGCAATTTTTGAACGAAAAACGAAATAAATAAAAACGAATTTCAGGAGTAACTAAATTAATAAATTTTTTGGACGAAAACGAAATTCCGAAACGAAATATTTTACTCTGCACATGTCTATTTATAATGCACATGTGAATGTGCTTGGAGTAAAATGTTTTATACTCAATAATGTGTGGCTTCTTATTTTAATGCTCAATACCAGTTTAGTTTTGAAGTTGGTGTAGTTAGAGTGACAATGGTGGTTATTTACTAAAGGCAAATCCACTTTGCACTACAAGTGCACTTGCCTTTAGTGAATAACCACCACTGTGCTGTAAAATTTTCAAAAATCAGGTCATTTTAGGGACTCCAAGCAATGAATTCATGGAGTTGGAAAGGATGATTATTTTGATCATTAATGCATTACATACATTACCAACAATAACATTGTGTGTTTGTAGCAAACCCATAGCACAACATAATAGTTAGCTGAAGAAGAGATTGTCACCTCATGTATCAAATAAGTTATGTTTGCACTATTGAAAAAATTGGCAAAAATCCAAAGGCCATTTGAGAACCTAGGAGACAGATAAGAAACGAAAACAGTAATTCAAATGAAATATGAGTTTAGTTTTTCAAAAAAAAGTATTAGTTAGCTTCAAGATTGGCTTGTAAATCAATTGCCCCCCTACCCACGAAGTACTCAACATAGTTTTGTCTTACTTTGCAGGATCTTTGAGGGAGCAAGCCAAGATGGACACTTTCAAGTGCCGTCATTGTTGTTTGTTCAGGTGAAAAGTCGGCCTCAGCTGCAACTGAAGCCAGATAGTTGGCTGCATTCTTCCAAAGATAATTGTGCAGAATGCAGTAACTCAAGACAATGTGATTCAGTTTGTATTCGGCCATGTTGGTGGCCGCAAGGAAAAGTCGTAACCGGCTGGCCATTATGCCAAAGGATTCTCAACCACTCTTCTGGCATGGACCAGCCAGTAATTAAAAAAACCCTGCTCTGGGGTCAGGGTCCTCATGGGGAACGGCCTCATCAGATGTTCCCCTAGAGCAAAGGCCTCATCCGCCAGAAACACGAACTTGAGGCCTGCAACATTATTCTCTGGAGGTGGCAACCCCAAGGTGACATTTTGGAAATGCTGGTAAAAGTCCGTCTGTGTGATCACCCCTCCATCAGACATATGGCCGTTCTTCCCTACGTCCAGGCATAGGAATTCATTATGAGCCGTCACCACCGCCAACATCACAATACTACTGAACCCCTTATAATTGAAGTAGTCAACCTATCACATTCCTCACCCCCTCTGGTGGCGCATTGTAAAAATGTTATGGTGGGGGAGGGGGTAGATGTTTTGGACAGGTAACCCTCTTCATTTCATTGAGAGATGAATGCATAAATAATGTGTGTTACTGTGGCCAGCCCCTCCTTACTTACACTATTGGCATCCCACTGGACAGGTAAGAAGTGTCATAATACAAAAATATGAATACACACTGTCCAAATTGAAGAACATTTTTACATTCTGCAATTGCCTATCAAGATAATAGGAGAACAAAACTTTAAACAGTACAATTTGAAAGTATTCAGGCAGGCACTTGCACTACATGCCCTGGTAAATTCATCCATTAATATGAACACAAAAGAGGGAGGTACAGTATAGTGTGTATGGGTTTGGCAAAGTCAGAAGATGAAGGACAAAAAAGGAGCATTAAAAGCTTACAACATGTATGAGGACAAAGTGGACATTCACAGCATATTACAATCATGGTAATTATGGAATGATGAAATTAATAAAATATATTAGCAAACATTAAATACATAGAATGTGATGTTAAGGGATGACAGTTACCCTAATATAGTCCTTCAGGTCCCTGGAATAATAATTCCCAGAGCCTGGGGGAGATCCCAGTCATGAACGTGATATCCTGGAGACTTCTCTCCGTCATCAAGTACCGCAAGGTGGCGACAAGCCTTTGCTCGGTAGAGATGGCGTGCCACATGCAAGTGTCCTGCTTCATAATATAAGGGGACAATAAAGCCAACAGATGGTGAAAGACGGGGTCCGTCATCCAGAGATAATTCCTGGAATAATCAGGATTATTCTGCTGGAGCTCACACAACAAAGGCATATGACAGAATTGGTCACGATTAAGCAACCAATACTTAGTCCAAGAACTCCTCCTCCCCTTGTTCATGGACTGGACTTGGGTCAAAGCAATAACTCCAATACCAAGCCCAACAACAGCACAAACTCTCTGATAAGTATGCAACCACTACATGGCAAATAAACGAACGGCTGCTCAGAACGACCTGACAAGAACAGGCTAAAAATCTGAAATTACTTGACAAGCACGCACTGAACATCAGAAACAAACTATAAATAGAACACACTGAAAGACAGAAGTGAACTGACAAGCACGCACTGAAGAACAGATATGAACCGACAAGCACAACCTGAAAAGTAGAAACAAACTGAAAACCACGAGGCTGAAAAGCACAAATGGTCAATCACCAAACTTCTACTAATATGTGATAAACACAAGATTAGCAGAAGGAGCCTTTTTATCAGCTCGTTGTACATCTTGTACGTCACTACGTTTGTAATTGTTGGCCAACATTTGTGTGACTGTGTGTATGTAAGACAATTGGTGCCGACACCCAATCGGAAAGTCTGATCATTTGTATGGGGCATAAGAGGTAAATCATGTAAAGAAAGGTTAGGAACTGCCCAGACCGTTTTCCATTTACATAGTAACAAAGAAGTAAAGAGAAGAAAAGAAATGAGAAGAGACTAGAAAAAATGTAGGGAAGGAAAAGGAAAGCTTGGGGTGGTGATGGTTTACTTCAACTAAGGTAGTCAGCATATTTTATCTGTCTGAGAATTATGATCCAAAAAGGGCTATTTCCTCTTCAGAGAGGACAAATATATTCCACAACCTCCATAGTTTGGAGTACTTTTCATGTTTGTGCTATGCTGTAAATATTAGATCCTTCATCTTATTTATTTCTTCTACCTTGTGAAGCTAGCAGCTGGTAGTTGGAGGCTGTGAGTTATTCCATTTGAGAGGGATACAGGACTTAGTGTCATTCAGTAAGTGACGTGTAACTGATTTTTTATAAATCTTTGTGGGAATTGTCAAAGCATGCTACAACAAAAAGGCTGGGTTATCAGGAATGTCATAGCCAGTCCATTTTTGAACACTTTTCCTAACTTCTTTCCAGAAGTTTTTTATCCTAGGGCAGGACCAGATAAAAAAGATTTTTAATACAGAAATGTTGGCTTACTGAAAAGTATGTTCATGTACAGTATAATATGCACTCAATACTTGGTCAGGGCTCCTTTTTCATGATATACTGCATCAATGCGACATGGCATGGAGGCGATCAGCCTGTGGCACTGCTGAGGTGTTATGGAAGCCCAGGTTTATTTGATAGTGGCTTTCAGCTAATCTGCATTGTTGGGTCTGGTGTCTCTCTTTTTCCTCTCGACAATACTCTCCAGATTCTCTATGGGATTTAGGCAGGCAAGTTTACTGGCCAATCAAGCACAGTGATACCATGAGCATTAAACCAGGTACTTTTGGCAGTTTGGGCAGGTGCCAAGTCCTGTTGGAAAATTAAATCAGCATCTCCATAAAGCTGGTCCGCAGAGGGAAGCTTGAAGTGCTCTAGAATTTCCTGATAGAGGGCTGGGCTGACTTTGGACTTGATAAAACACAGTGGACCAACACAAGCAGATGTCATGGCTCCCCAAATCATCATGGACTGTGGAAAATTTTGCATTGCAATTGTAAATCAAGGTCCCAGAGTCTGGAGGAAGAGTGGAGAGGCACAGAATCCATGATACATAAGGTCTAGTTTGAAGTTGTCACAGTCAGTGATGATGTGGGGGGGGGGGGCATGTCATCTGCTGGTGTTAGTCCTCTGTGTTTTATCTAGTCCAAAGTCAGTTACAGTAAAGCCCCATACACACTATCAGATTTTCTGCTGATTTTTTCCTTCAGATTTACCAAAACCATATAATATGAGGTCAAACCTTAGGAGGTTCAATGTGTATGCAATCAGGCAGGCCCTTGCACTACATGGTTTTGGTAAATCTGAAGACAAAAATCAGCAGAAAACCTGATAGTGTGTATGGGGCTTTAGCCAACAATTCTGTATTAAAAATCCTTTTTTTCATTGGTCTAATGTAATATTCAAATTTTATGAGATACTGAATGTTGGGTTTTCACTTGCTGTAAAGCCATAATAATTGAAATTAAAAGAAAGAAATGCTTTAAATATATCACTCTGTGTATAACACATCTATATAAAATATACAAGTTTAGCTTTTTTAATTGAATTACTGAAATACATTTACTTTTTAATGATATTCTAATTTAATGAGATGCACCTGTGTATAAAGAAAAAAAATGATATTAATAATTGATTTTCCTTGCTAGCTTTCTTTATTTTTTCAACAGCGGTTTAGGAAGCCAGTCTGTATGTTGAGGCCACGATTTAGTGCACTTGGAACAGGATTAAAACATTTTTTGGATGTACTGTGGTATCTCTTTGGCAGACTTTGGATAGAAATAACACATTTTTACACCAAAGTGAGCAAGCCTTATGTAAAGAAGCCAAATTATAGTACACTCAGGCCAAGATTAACATTTTTTTTAGATAAACTCTGGTGTCTCTTTTGCAGATTTTGGAAAAAAGTAACAGGTGCTGAAAAATTGGGCTTTGGGTGTTGGTGGCGCCTTCACACTAATCCTATAGAGGAACTCTTGATGAAAGCAAGAATTGGCCTTGCTGTAAAAGCTTGAAATATGATGCCCCTGTCAAACATTTGTGGAAAAAATGGTATTTGGGTGTGCCTTCACCCTGTAACTTTTTAGAGGTACTCTTGATAAAAGCAAGAATTGGCCTTGCTGTAAAAAAAAAACAGGTGCGGAAAAATTGGTTCTTGTGTGTTAATTGTGCCCATGAAACCTATACTTCAAGATAAAATCAACACTCACAAATCTAGGCAGCCTAGACAGTATTTCAGAGATTCCAGATCTCAGTAACACTTAATCTGTGACATTGGCATCAGGGGCTTGATCATTGCTAATCCAGGACTGATTCATTTTGACATATGTCAGCTGGTCAACAAAGTTGGTGTACAGACGTACTCTTTTATCTGTCACAAAAACTCTAGCAGCACTAAATGCTCATTCGGAAAGCACGCTGGATACAGGGAAGCTCAATTGTATACTGGGCAAATTATAGCCAGTGGTCTTTCATGACCCTGAAACCAAGTGGATTGTCTACTGGAAATTCATGTCTGTTTTCGCCCCTAGATAATCTTCCACCATATGATGCAGATGCTGCATCATATGGGCACTGAGGACTAAAAAAAAATTCAACTGCATCACTGAGGCAGCTCCGTTCTCTCTGCTACCTGCTTTGACCAACAGAGTCACCCAAAACTAGCTTTTCCATGAGACTTTAACCTGTCAGAGTCTGGAAAGGTGTTACATAAACTCCTCTTTATGGTGTCCAAAATATATTTCATCCTGTGCTCCCTCTGCAAGGGCAGAATGAGTTCCGAGACTTTCCCCTTTTAACGGGGATCAAGGAGGGTTGTCAATCAATAATGACCCTTATCCTTGATGCACAAATTCTTGGGTCCTTTCGCAGGCTTTGAAGAATAAGGGAGTCCATGCACCATAAGTTTGTGGTGGCATGAGAAGCAGAGTCCTCAGGGTCACTGAGGATTACTTTATCTGGAACTGCCTCCTCCCAAGGTTTTTGGGGACTGAAAACCATCTTTTAACCACTGGCCGACTGCCTCACGCTGATATACGTCAGTAGACGGGCTCGTACAGGCAAACTAACGTGCCAAGCTCCGTGACTTGATGTCCGCGGGGATACCTGCGATCATCTCACGGAGAGGAAGGACAGGGAGATACTAAAGTAAACAAGCATCTCCTCATTCTGCCTAGTGACAGTGTCACTGATCTCTGCTCCCCGTGATCGGGAGCAGAGATCAGTGAAGTGTCACACATAGCCATGCCCCCCCCCACAGTTAGAATCACTCCCCAGGACATACTTAACCCCTACACTGCCCCCTAGTGGTTAACTCCTTCACTGCCAGTGTCATTTACATAGGAATCAATGCATTTGTATAGCACTGCTTGCTGTATAAATGACAATGGTCCCACAAATGTGTAAAAAATGTCCGTTGTGTCTGCCATAATGTCACAGTTATGATAAAAAGCATTGATCGCCGCCATTACTAGTAGAGATGAGCACCAGAACCTTTGAACGGACCGGAAATTTGTACGAACTTTAGAACCCCATTAAAGGTGTATACTGTGCAGGAGGCACACAACACCCACTTTAACTGCTGAAAATGCCTGTATTACAGAAACAGAACAACAACAGTAATAAAGGGTAGCTTCAGGTGTATACTGTGCAGGAGGCACACAACACCAACTCTAACTTCTGCAGATGTCTGTATTACAGAAACAGAACACCAGTAATAAAGGATAGCTTCAGGTGTATACTGTGCAGGAGGCACACAACACCCACTGTAACAGCGCTAGGTTCCCAAGCAAAAAGACACAGTCCCTGCCTATCTTGCTCTTTCCCTGCATGCCAACACACTACACAAGGTCACCGCGCTGGCGGCCTTATACAGTGTTGGGCATGTACTAAACCCCACTGAGCTATAATTGGCCACAGGCATCCTGCCTGTGGCCAATTATGGCTCTGCTCGCTGTCGGCACTGTGATTGGTCACAGTGCATGCTTGGCCAATCATGAGCCAGCAATACACTGCAATGGCGTAGTGCATTGTGGGCCATTCGTGCCACACGAATATGGTGCGGACAAAGGTCCACAAAGTTCTGAATTCGCTGAACAGGCGAACGGCCTGTGTTCGAGTCGAACAATGAGCTCATCCCTAATTACTAGTAAAAAAAAATATTAAAAATGCCATAAAACTATCCCCTATTGTATATATAACGTTTGCACAAACCAATCAATAAATGCTTATTGCAATTTTTTTAACCAAAAATATGTAGAAGAATACATATCAACCTAAACTGATGAACAAAAAATGTTTATATATATATATATATATATATATATATATATATATATATATATATATATTTTTTTTTTTTTTTGGGGGGGGGGGGATATTTATTATAGCAAAATGTAAAAAATGAATATACAGGGGTGGGTCCTGCGCAAATCGTGCCACTCAAATAAAATACACAAATTCAAAATAATATAAATATGTGCATACATACAATGCCGTGAAAAAAAAAATAATATATAGTCCAAAAAACAGCACGCATAAAAATATATAAAAAATATATAAAAAATGGAAAAAAGGTTTAATGATAGAACAATAATAAAATGTCCGCTACTCAAGGCTCCCAGAACTCTCACCTTTAAACGAAGTGAATAAGCAAATCAAACAAACTCCAGGATTCTCTTATTTCATTCATAAATAATAAATAATAGCCATCAGGGAATCCAAAGGAGGGATGTAATGATACAATTCCGCCACTAGAGGGCCAGTCCCAGCTTACAGAATAGGTGAAATGGATCTTCACTTCTATTTCACAGTGTATGGCTCAAAATAAGAGAGAGGAGGGGGAGAGAGAGAAACAGGAGACTTCCATAGTGTAGTAGTTTAAAAAACGGCAGGTAAATTTATTAAAAAGCAGTAAAGACTCTCACATTTTAATTGCAAAAACAAGCACAATCAGGAAGAGGGTATAATGACAACTTCCTCCCGCCTTACTCTACTTCCGGTTCGTCCTCTGGCCAATCCCTACGCGTTACGTCATGTGACTTCTTCATGGGGATGCTGATAGGACCTTGCTGGCCTCCATAAGTATAATGAGAACAGGAACCGGAAATGCCAGTTCGGCCATTTTGGAAAAGGGTAAGGATAGAGGTAAACAAGCGAAAACAGGAAGTGCTGTCTCCGCCATCTTGCTACTCCAACATTACTAGACGGAAGTGTAGAAAACCACCATCTTGGAGTAGAAGAAAAACACAGAATCGCCAATATAGACAAAAATTGTCTATATTGGCGATTCTGTGTTTTTCTTCTACTCCAAGATGGTGGTTTTCTACACTTCCGTCTAGTAATGTTGGAGTAGCAAGATGGCGGAGACAGCACTTCCTGTTTTCGCTTGTTTACCTCTATCCTTACCCTTTTCCAAAATGGCCGAACTGGCATTTCCGGTTCCTGTTCTCATTATACTTATGGAGGCCAGCAAGGTCCTATCAGCATCCCCATGAAGAAGTCACATGACGTAACGCGTAGGGATTGGCCAGAGGACGAACCGGAAGTAGAGTAAGGCGGGAGGAAGTTGTCATTATACCCTCTTCCTGATTGTGCTTGTTTTTGCAGTTAAAATGTGAAAGTCTTTACTGCTTTTTAATAAATTTACCTGCCGTTTTTTAAACTACTACACTATGGAAGTCTCCTGTTTCTCTCTCTCCCCCTCCTCTCTCTTATTTTGAGCCATACACTGTGAAATAGAAGTGAAGATCCATTTCACCTATTCTGTAAGCTGGGACTGGCCCTCTAGTGGCGGAATTGTATCATTACATCCCTCCTTTGGATTTCCTGATGGCTATTATTTATTATTTATGAATTAAATAAGAGAATCCTGGAGTTTGTTTGATTTGCTTATTCACTTCGTTTAAAGGTGAGAGTTCTGGGAGCCTTGAGTAGCGGACATTTTATTATTGTTCTATCATTAAACCTTTTTTCCATTTTTTATATATTTTTTATATATTTTTATGCGTGCTGTTTTTTGGACTATATTTTTATTTTTTTTTATTTTTTTTTCACGGCATTGTATGTATGCACATATTTATATTATTTTGAATTTGTGTATTTTATTTGAGTGGCACGATTTGCGCAGGACCCACCCCTGTATATTCATTATTTGATAGTTTGTGCTCACTATTTTGTCCTGCTGCATTTTTTAGTTAGCATTTGCACTTTATATCACTCAGGCTCTTTTTCACAGCATCTGTGTTTCATTATATCTGATTTTGGATTTTGTTCCACTTTAGTCACTTATTACCACTTAGCGGCGCGAAGGCTGACCACTTTTATTAAAATGTAAAAAATAATGTGTTTTTTTCAAAATTGTCGTTCTTTTTTTGTTTATAGCGCAAAAAATAAAAACCACAGAGGTGATCAAATTCCACCAAAAGAAAGCTCTATTTGTGGGAAAAGAAGGACATCAACTTTGTTTGGGAGCCAAGTCTCGCAACCATGCAATTGTCAGTTAAAGCGACACAGTGCCGAATCTCAAAAAGTGCTCTGGACAGGAAGGGGGTAAATCTCTCTAAAACTGAGCTAATAATATTTCCCCTGCCTGTGCCCTCCTCCCTGATTTTTCCATCAAAATCAACAATGCAACTATCAGTCCCTCTCCTCACCCCAGGGTACTAGGTGTAATCCTAGACTCTGACTCGTTTCAGCCCCAAGTCCAATCGTTGTCAAAAGTTTGTAGAATTCACCTCCGTAACATCTTTAAAATTTGCCCCTTTTTAACAAATGAAACCACCAAGCTCCTTATTCCCTCCCTCATTATCTCTTGACTTGACTATTGCAACTCCCTTCTCATTGGCCTTCCTCTCCATAGCCTATCCCCTCTTCAGTCTATCATGAATTCTGCTGCCAGACTTATCCACCTTACCAACCGATCAGCGTCTGCCAACCCTCTCCTCCAATCCCTACACTGGCTCCCAATCACCCAGCGAATTAAATTCAAAATACTAACCACAACATACAAAGCCATTCACAACTCTGCTCCATGCTACATCACTAAGCTTGTCTCCAAATATCACCCAAAGCATCCTCTCCGCTCTTCTCAAGACCTCCTACTCTCAAGCTCTCTCGTCCCCTCCTCCCATGCTTGTCTCCAGGATTTCTCCAGAGCCTCTCCCATCCTCTGGAACTCGCTACCTACACCGGTCCAGCTATCCCCTACTCTTGCTACCTTTAGGCGATCTCTGAAAACTCATCTCTTCAGGAAAACCACATCACACACCAACTCACCACATGGCGACAAAAACAAGCTGCTTCGGGATCCAGGAAGAGTAAGTGTTTCCACTCCCCCAGGTACAGATTGGCGTATGCCGGGGCACAACAAGTGCCCATGTCAACACCATGCACCTAGAGGTAGAGGGAACAACCAAATGAGAAAGAGTTATGTGTAAGTATAAACTCTAACGCTTGTACAATGAACTCAGATAACTCACCAACTGGGCCTTACTACCATTTGTCATATTCTATCATCTTCTCGGCTTTACTCTGCAGAATTATCTGAGTTCATTGTACAATACACCACCGTAGAAAAAAAAAACATTGAAAAAGCAGCAATCACTCCACAGTGCAATCACCACACTAATATCATTACATTTATACCTACCAACAGTGAAGTGCTCATTATCCACATCAAGACCAGGCATATTTTTTGCTAAAAAAATTACTTAGAACCCCCAAACATTATATATATATTTTAGCACAGACCCTAGAGAATAAAATAGCGGATGATGCAATATTCAAACACTGTACTGTATTTGTGCAGTGGTTTTTCAAACACAATTTTTTGGGAAAAAATATATTTCAATGAATTAAAAAAAACAGTAAGGTTAGCTAAATTTTTTGTATAATGTTATAGATGATGTTACGCTTAGTAAATAGATACAGCTCTGCTAAAAAAAAATTGAATAGCCTGGCAGAAATTGTGAAATTTTGGCATTAATATTGAAAATATGACTGATCATGCAGCCAACTCTTTTATTTAAGGAAAGTGATCACATGAAGTCATTTATTATCACATAGTTTTTGGATCCTTTTTAAATCATAATGATAACAGAAACATGTGACCGTCTGGGATTGGACACAGCCGATCACAGGGTTAAAGAGCCACGGACGTGATTGGGGTCGCACCGTGTCCTAGCAAGAGGGCGTGGCCGCTCTCGCCATGCTGTGTCCCTCATATGATGGCGTCCCAGAACAAGAGCTGTACCACCCCACTGTCATTCGACAGTGGGCGGATGGAAACAAGTTCATAGGCACTCTTTATGAAGGGATCTGGGATCTAAAAGACCCAAAACCCCTCCTCTGCACTTCAACGTATTCAAAATGCCAAGATTGTTGTTTTTGAATCTTACTTTAAGAAACTTACTGTAAGCAAAATGACATACAGGTACTCTCAGTGACCCACCAGTCCCAAATATATTCGAGACCCTTTAAGTTGGTATGAATTTTAAGTAGATATTGGTGAGTCCCCCAAAAAATACATACTATACCATACCATTAGTCCAAGCCAGGGGGACCCTGGCAAAGCGCCTTCTCCCCATGTTGATGAGGGGACTCCCAGACACTGGTTCCCCACATGTAATTAAGTATGGGATACCCCTATTCATCTACAAAAAAAGTTGCAACTTAAAGACACCCCAACGTTTCACAAGTCCTTTATTAAAAAATCCATAAAATATGTCCCTTTTTGTAAATCCATCATCAATCATGATGCCTGCTACCTTGCCAAAAAGAAAAACCCAAGGACCCAGCAGATGTGACTGATCGATGGTAACACTAGCTGAATTACAGCATTCTAAGCTGTCATCACCTATATAAGGGAAAGGTTTAGGGTATTGGTGACATAATTGACCAAATATGGCCATATGGACGTGTTTGGTCAGTGTTATTGACCATATGATAATTATTGTGCTGAAATATCATACATCAGTGCCAAATAAACACAAACATTTACACACATATCAGTTATTGGTTTTGAAGCTTCTTGTGCCCAAAATGTCTACAATAATGCTCCCGTACCAAAGACAACCACAACAGTGTTCAGAGGATGCAACCTAATGCAATAATGCATAAGTTACATATTTAAAAATATACAGCGAGTCTTCTTCAGATTAGCTCTGCCATTCCAGGACATCCCGAAAGTTGTAGTTTGGTTGAACTTTTTTTTATTTTATTTTTAAGTCTGCACCTTAAAAATTCAGTATTGCAGAATCAGAAGTCCCATATAAATGAATGGGACTCCAAACAGACTTTATTACAGAGCAGCAGATGATGCAAACTTGTCCAGAGGTTTGGGAATAGGGATAAGGTTTGGGTTCTCCTCCATGGGTTTGAAGTAAATAATGCAAGTTCTAGATTCATAAAACTGGCGAATTTATGTGCAAATTCATTAGAAAAATGATTTGAAAACATTATGAACTGTATGACCTTTCAACTATGGCCAGCAGGCTTTGAAAGGTCAATAGCCAGGCTTCTGAATAGACCAGCCTGTTCACTATGAGAGGAGGGCACACAGAGCAACCTTTGGGGTTGATTTTCTAAAGGAAAATAGGCCGTTCACTTTGAATTTTCCCTTAGTTTTTTGAATGTGCTGAAGCTCTGCTGACTTCTTCATCCACCTGTGTGCAAGCAAAAAAACTGTTTTTGGTATAGGTTTAAGTGGGACAGGTAGTCTTCCCCAACTAAATTTTCATTACAAGGAAAAAGATAGGTAAAGGTGACAGAGAGATTATGGTCGTTTAGGAAACCGTATTTACTTGCTCTTTGGGGAATCAACATTTTTTCTATTTCTAATTTTATTTTTTATTATTGGGGACTTTTTTTGTAACTTTTCTTGTTTTTTGCTACAAGGCTTATGCCTATGTACACACAGGGTGGGCTAAATGAAAAAAAAAAACTGAGGAGCTTGCTGTACTATCTGATTTTAGTACAGCGATCTCCCCTTTGAGCTGTTGTGTTCTGACAGGGGTATCACCCCTCCCCCCGCCAGAACACCATTTAGCACTAGCAGCCGTTGGCTTCAAGCACTGATCGGATGCCAATCGGCTGCTGTTTTTCAAGCATTCCCGCACAGAAGCCCATTTGACAAAAAACTGCTGTACTGACTGGCCGAATGATGATATTTGGCAAGTGTATACCAGCCTTTACCTTTACCTTTAAAAAACAATAAAACTTTTGTTTCGGGGGTGTTTTTTTTTGGTAGTATATTGATTTTTATTGTACGTTGATCATGCCTTTTTTATTAGGTGAAACTGCTTTTTTTTCTGTAAAGCTACTTTAAAAAAAAAGGGCTTTTGTTTCAGGGCTCACAGGAAACAAACAGAATGATACCATCATTGTTCTGCCTGAAGAGTTCAAGAGGTGCAGACAATACTACAGTGTGGAGAGGGTAAGTAAACCCCCTAAACATTACAAACTTGCTTATAGTTTGTGGACAATGATGGAACTGTTATCCCACACCAAGAAACAACATTTATGTATTTCCTACTTGGCACAATGTATACATGAAAGCCTTCACAAGCATATGCAAATAAGACTGAAATGACACTACATTTACAAAACGGATTATTTCTACATCCTGTCTTAAAATGCCACATTTTTAAGAAAGATTGACTTTAATGTCTTGCCTTTCCCAGTAAAACATTTTTTTTTCTTTGCTTTGAATGAGACTTTTTAGTGGGGAACTTTGGTAAAGGAAATATGCCTGGAAAATTGAAAACAATATGTACCATTCAGTCAGGAAATATTAATTTATTATGACAGGGTTAAAAACAAAGGGCACACTCCATTTAAGAAATGAAAGTGACACAGTTAATTGGGATGAGGTTTGCTGCATGCTCTATTCCATATAGTACAAATAATTCAGCTTTAGTATTCTCAATCCTAGCTATGCTTTTACAATTACTTATTAAAATTCATTAACTCTAAGCCCCCATCATACCAAAACTCACATTGTTTTCCCTTTCATTGTTTTCAGAGAATTTTATTGATTTTTAATGTGCATGTAATAGCATTTATGTTTTATGTATTCTAAAATCAGCAGAAGCTTATTTCATTAGTTGTGCAACCAATTCATCTTCTAAACTTCTTTAGGGCTTTTCCTAGTCATTCACATGAGATATAAAGGGTGGAATTCATTTATTCATATTGCACTGAGACGTGTTGTATATCGAGTATTTAACTGGACATATACATTATAACACATAGTTTTACTTAACTTTTCAGTGTTGTTCCTAGAAGTATATCTCCAGCCAAAACTTTTTAGATAGATTGGAGGGAAGGTTAGAATACCTGTCAGGATTTTTATTGTTGTCTCTGTCTTTGCTGGATAGATTTGGCCTTACTATTTACAATGGTCCTCAAAAAAGGAAATGAAAGAAACGTCAAACTACAGTGGTAATTAAGGGCACATCTTCAAATAGGGTCTATTTTTCTACTGATAAGTGTCTAAGAGGGGATTTCCCTGTGCTGTGCAGTGATCTTCATGCACATTCTGTAAAGTAAAAGAAAATTTTCCCAATGGAACACAGGGGAAAAAAAACAAAGAAAAACAAAACATTTTTGATGGGGCTTCAACAATTTCCTGATCTAGCCAAAATCTAAAAAAATGAAAAACTTAATAGCAAGCCCATTACATTTCACTCTCCCATGCCCAAAACACTTAATGTGGAGCAAAACCAAAACCAACTGATATAACTGTTTCTCAAAACAGTTAAATGTAAGGCATGTTTCTGGTGAAGTAATTTGTTTATGAGACATAGACTCCTTTGAGAATCTGATGACATCTCCCCCCCAAAAAAAATATTCACATAAACACAATTTTATATGCAATGATAATACAATATACATACTTTATTTTGGGTTCACATATTTTAATTCAAGAGATGTCCAGTAGTCTGCGCTGTAAGCAGTGGCAGGGTGACCGGGGACAAAGAGAAGGCAAATTAATTAAACATGAAAAAGGTTAGTTGGCATGTGTAGGGCATGGGCGTGTCTCAGTACCAAATAAAACATGCACAAAAAGAAAATTGCCCATGGGACTTTAATGAGACACAGCCAGAAATATAAAATATACAAGAAATGTTATTACAAAAAGCAAATATTGCAAACATTTCAAACCATATTGTCATACATAGTTACCAAATATAAGTGTAGATGCATAACTATCAATGAGTAAATCACATGTGGAATTAAACTTCCAATCAAGTAAGTAATCGGAACTGATTCTCTCTACACATTTTGCAAGATATGGACTCGCCGGACGCCTTCTCCATAGCCAATGGAACGAGGCAAGGTTGTCCTCTCTCCCCCATTCTCTTTGTACTAAATCTGGAGCCGTTTTTAAACTCCCTGAGATCCAATGACAGCATTAAAGGCATTCAGATAGGAGGTCACACTTATAAATTAGCAGCCTTTGCTGATGATATCTTACTTTCCCTCAGCGAGCCACACATCTCCATACCTAATTTGTTAACTGAAGTCAAACACTTCCAACACCTCTCAAATTTTAAAATCAATTTTACCAAATCCCATGCCCTCAATGTCACCATCCCACGGGAAACGGTCACACAATGCGAGGAAAACTTTCCTTTCCTATGGAGGCACGATGCCATAAAATATCTAGGGATCTACCTCACGACAAACCTTTCCGATCTCTTTGCCAAAAACTACCTCCCCATCCTTAAGACCATATCTGCGGACCTTAAAAACTGGAACAAACCACAATTCTCGTGGTTTGGCCGAGGAGCTCATCCACATTTCCCGGGACTCTCCTGCCAAATTCTCGAAAACATGGGCTTGTTGGACGCACTTCCGTACAACCGATAGGTATCACTCACTGATGACCCCTCCCTGACTTTGACATTTACGCCGATCTCAAGAGATCGACGCCACATTCTCAGCACCAACATCCCCCCCCCCTGCTTTCCTTTCCCCTCCCCCACCTATAAGGACATGGGTCTCCCGCCCCGACTAGGGGCAGTGCTCGGGAGTCCACATGTCATTGCTCTGGCTGCGTATCTCCCGGACATTCAACTCCACCCGCACCTAGTCCGATCCACAATAACGCATTTCCATGCCACACTTTCTTGACTCTCAGCGGAGACTGAGGAGATAAACATCTTCCCCGATTCACCCCCACAATCCCCCCCTTCTTCCACCCCCGCTTAACCTAACTCCTCCTCACCCCCCTCCTCTCTTTCTCAGTACCTGTTAAGGACCCGCCTGTAAACCGGCTATTGCTGGAGCCCTCGCATATAAGGGCGCAGTCAGTAGCATCTGACCCTGTCATTATGGACTTCCCATGCGAACACACCACAACACTTTATGCCACCTGGAACTCCCCTTCCGACAGTAGCTCCAAGAGCCAGACCTGGTGCATACTTTTCTACTTTGGGACTCATAAACAGACACTTTAAAGGTTAAGTTTTACTCCCTTCTCCACCTGTTGGAGAAGCGCGATACCCTGTCAGTACTGTTCCGTTTTTACGTGCAACGTTTTTCTAATCCCTTACCTATGTTATACTGATGTCTCCGCTATTATGCACTGAATGTTCCATGACTTTTTGAATGTTTGTATGATGGAAACGAATATTTGTAATTTTGCACTATTACATTTTCAAATAAAATTTGTTTGAAACAAAAAAAAAAAAGGAAAAAAAAAAAAGATATGGACTCGCTTCCTCAGGAGAGGCACAGGTGGAAATGCTATTGAGAAAAGAAAAAAAAAAAGGATGGGGAGGGAAGGGAATGGGGGGTGCCCAAATTTTTATGCATACATTTTTTTAATTTATAGAATTTACCAAAGCTCCTGAAGAAGCATTAATCAATGCATAACATGTAGAGCAAGAGCAAGTCAAGCTGAATCATATGATATACTGTCTACATATTGGATAATTATTCTACAAGTATATTATTTGGTTATCTGATTTTAATTATCCAATTTAAAACTATTTGATAGTATGATCATTGTGCTCATAGCCATTTTCTGTTAAATTATGCAAGCTTTTATATGTGTCTGTTTTTAAATTTGTAATACATTTAGTTTATTTGTTCAACAAAAGTTGTTGGTTTATGCCTATAAAGTTCATCATTCCAAAAAATTCCCTTTCTCAAACATTCTAAAATATCGGGACGTGGCAAATGTTACTTGTATGTCAGATCCACAGTACCACACTGTGATGATACGTAACTGTTTTTAAGAAGTGACTGAAAAGTATGTCTGTGTACAGTATAGTATGCACTCAATATTTGGTCAGGGTTTCTTTTGCATGAATTTCTGCATTAATGGTGCGTAGCATGGAGGCGATCAGCCTGTGGCATTGCTGAGTAGGTCAGGCAAGTTTGCTGGCCAATCAAGCACAGTCATACCATGATCATTTAAACAGGTATTGGTACTTTTGTCAGTGTGAGCAGGTGCCAAGTCCTGCTGGAAAATGAAATCAGCATCTCCATAAAGCCGGACAGCAGAGGCTGACTGACTTTGGATTTGATAAAACACAGTGGACCAACACCAACAGATAACATGTCCCCCCAAATCATCACAGACTGTGGAAAATTTAGAATTTCACTTGGAAATCAAGGTCCCAGAGTCTGCAGGAAGAGTGGAGAGGCACACAATCCAAGTTGCATGAGGTCCAGGGTGAAGTTTCCAGTGAGTGATGAGTTGGGGAGCCATGTCATCTGCTGGTGTTGGTCCACTGTGTTTTATCATGTCTAAAGTCAGTGTATCGGGTTTGAATGACACCACCTCGTTTAAGCCCTTTTTCTTTTTACCTGTATAATGTGTTTATTTATTTTGACTGTTGTTTGCTATACTGTCTGTTAATATTTATTTATAGTTTGATATGATTACAAGATGTGGCATTTGTATATACAGAGACAATGTTCATTTTTCCCCTTTCTCTCCCCCCTACAGTTATTTGTGATTTCATCCCTGGGAGTTGCAAGCCCCCTTTTCTACATGACCACTGACTTTGGTACCGTTGGGATCGGTTATGCCATCCACATCCTCCCTTGATAATGTGTCCCCAAGTGATCTTCTAGCTTTACACCCCCTCCTACTTTTGCATCCAGGGGGTGGGAGGTCATGGTGTCACATCCTGTCTTCACTGAGTGGTGCAAACTGGGCATATGTACTCCATGTCTGGAATCCACTTCCGGCTAACCATCACAGCATGATGACACATCTAATGCGCGCCACCCCTTTGTCCACCACCATTGCCTCAGCATGAGCACCTTGGCGGTTTCCTCCAATGTGATGTTGGAGGAGCGGGTTTTGACCCTTACTTGGGCTATATAGCCAGGTGCACTCCATACCCAGTCACCGTTCTTTTGAGGTTTGATCTGGCTGTGTTGCTCTGGATCGCTATTGGTCTACATATGTTCAGGTTAACTTTCTATGTCCATATCTTTTGTCTTTTATTCACTCATGATGAACTTTTGATTGAATACTTTTCAGAATATTGTTGCACTTTTCTCCGGATTAGCATGTAACCGTTTTCACTTTTCTTTACTTGATCTGATGGGTCCTGCTGGTCCTGAAGGCTTTGGGTATCTGTTTTTTTTCACTTATTGACTAATTGGTGGCTTGTATATTCCATCACATATGGTTTAAGAGACAGCCATTTCCTTTATTCCTGTTCATCACTTTAAATGTATCTCTCAACTGAAATAGACTTTAAGCTGAGCTATAGTAGCACGCATTCACACTGTGCTTATTCCTTGGGTTCATGTATACACCCTCTTACACTAATATATTTTATATTTCTTATATTTATTTATTTTTATTCTCATATCACTCATTGTTCACTGACACATATTGTTGGCCCATGCACCCCCCCCCCCCCCTTCTCCTTTGCACTTTGTTTCACCACCATGTCTCGGAATCATTTCTATGATGCTGGTGGATTGATATGATGGTTCCTTATGTTGGCTTCTTTTATGGTAGTAATTATGGATTTTTTAGTTCCCAGTGCCTGTGCAGACTCTCCTCTGGCGTCATCATAGGGGTTTGCACTGCAGTATGTGGTTTCCCTTCACAACTCCCGGTTTGAACCATGTGAACCAGTGGGTGATTCCACTCGGCTGATGTACTGATCTATACTTAGAAGATCTACCAATCTCATTTATCTTTATATTTATCTTTAGATATTCATCTGTACCTCTCCTGAGGAAGCGAGTCCATATCTTGCGAAAATGCGTAGAGAGATTCAGTACAGATTGCTTACTTCATTGGAAGTTTAATTCAGCACGTGATTTACTCAATGATGGTTATGCATGTACACTTAGATTTGGTAACTATGAATGACAATATGGTTTTAAATGTTTTCAATATTTGCTTTTTGCAATAGAATTTCTTGTATACTTTATATTTCTGGCTGTGCCACGTTAAAGTCCCATGGGCAATTGTATTTTTGTGCATAAATGAATTAAGCACCTTCTTCAGATCTGTGCATATAAAGGAGCATGGAGAAGTTCAAGACGTTAATCGAGATGATATTGACACAGCCCCAAATGATTCACAATGTTTTACAAAATGATCCAGAAATATTTAGACAGAATAAAGGTAAATAAAGAACCTGGACCAGAAAGCATACATCCATATGTCCTAAATTAACTGAGCTCTGTCATTTCAAAGTCATTATTTCTCATTTTTCGTGACTCTTTGTTGACTGGTATAGTACCCCTTGATTGGCGTAAAGGCAATGTGGTACAATATTTAAAAAGGGATCAAAGTCTTTACCAAGTAGCTACCGACCTGTTAGTTGGAAAAAGGGAATTGTCCCGCAAGGTGGGGGTTTTCTTGGCAGCAACAAATTAGGAAATGATAACAATATTTAAAAATAGGCAAAACTTTAATAAGACATATACATTTCAAAAATGACAATAGCAATAAAATATGAGCTATGATCCAGGAGGTAACAGCACAACAACATATATATAACTAAACACAGTATTGGTGGTTTTGAAGCGCTATGATGAAATGGTTGGAATGAAACTGATGCATTTCAACCCCAATGAGTTGTCTTCAGAGGATTAAGTGATATAGAAATATTTACAATTGTTAGAATATATCACCTAGAAGGTAGAGGTATAACATCTTACTGTTTTACATATAGTTACCAATCACATATGTTAAGCGGTTTCTCCTGAAACCTCTCAGATCTTCCACCACAACGGTCCCAGTATGGGTCCCCGGCCCGCCGACATGCCACGAATGAAGGCAGAAGCACCACTGTTAAACTTGCAAGTAGTCACATGTATGGAAAAGTCCCCCAAAGCCAGAATGAGGGGCGGGAGGGCAAGCAAGCAGCACCTGCAATTTAGGCATCAAGTAGTAATAGCACTATCAGTGCATTCCATAAGTACAGATAGTATTATATCCGTTTATATTATAGAGTAAAGGTAAAGTATATACTAATATTATTATTTCACTCTATAATATAAACAGATATAATCCTATATGGGCCGGGGTAACTATTTGTTACATCAATTTGCCCCTGTACACATGATCTAGAATATGCAGTTCAGTTTTGGGCACCAGTTCACAAAAAGGATATTGGGAAACTGAAGAAAATCCATAGAAGGGCAACCAAACCGATAAGAGGCATGGAGGAGCTCAGCTATGTGGAAAGATTGGAGGAACTTAAATTATTCTCTCTTCAGAAGAGATTAACAGAGATTAACAGGGGATATGATTAACATATATAAATACATAAGTGGTCCATATAGTGAATTTGGTATCAAGCTTTCACTTTAAGGTCATCACAGAGCACAAGGGGAATTCTTTACATCTGAAGAAAAAGAGATTTATCCTCCAAATACAGAAAAGCTTCTTCACCGAAAAAGCTGTGAAAATGTTGAATAGACTCCCAGAAGAGCTGGTTCTTCCCAGCGCAATAGATTGCTTTAAAAAGGCCTGGATTCTTTCCTAAATGCACAACATATAACTGGATACTAATGTTTATAGGTAAAGTTGATCTCAGTAATATCCAATTGCCTCTCGGGGGATTAGGAAGGTTTTTTTTTTCCCCACTGTAGCAAATTGGATCATGCTTTGTTTTTGTTTTTTGTTTTTTTGCCTTCCTTTGGATCAACTGTGGATAAAGTGTTGTGTACATGGAGGTTTTTGATTTGTATGTGTGATTTTTTTTTGATTTTTTTTTTTATAACTGGATGGACTTGCAACTTTTTTTAACCAGACTAACTATATAACTATGTTTTTCAATGGGACAAAAATGATTGGGACAATGAGGAGGACTGTATAGTGAATGTAAATATTATTTTTTATCTGACTCTCACATACTCTCTGAAACCCATCCATGGGACACCTAGGGGTCCATGGACACAAGATTAGGAACCCCTGCTCTAATGATATGACTATGGCCTCCACAAGAGGCAGAAACCTGTCAATATTTTACAAGGAATGTATTCCTTTTTATGTTGTGTTAGAGAAATAAAATGATTCCTTTAAATCCAAGATATAAAGTGAAGGTAGTGCTGCGCTATGAACCTAAATACTGTGTGTAATAAAGTGCAAAGGTGCTCAATGAAAGATATGGTTGAAAGAGGCAATGTTCAAAGGTCAATATATATCCAGTCCTAGGCAGTATAAAAACGTGTCACATGCCCTGTAATTTCTTCAGATAAAACAATAAAAGTGTATCAAACACTCAAATAATTCTTCATAGAACAGTGATAGGAAATATATCCATATGGTGTGCACATGAAGTTAAAAAATGGTGCTCAAAAAGAAGGTGCACTACTATTGCAATAAATCCTGAAGGAATAGGTAAAATCCTAAAAGGCATATAAAAGCATACAAAAAAGTTTCCTCCATATAGGTATATGCTTCAAATGTTCTTATAGTTGAAAGCAAAAAAGATAAGTAGTGTCCATATAAGGTGCGAGGTAGATAAGTGGCTGTATATTAGCAGTGTCAACATAAAATGACTGGTGCTGATGACAATCATCTGGCATAAAGTGCTGATGATAGGTGACTTCCTGGTTCCTGTGCTGAGTAATGTATAGATGTACCCTTACCTTACCGCTGTAAGGTAACAGCATGTGGGTATATCTCAATGTGTTTCTTGGCAGCCTCCCAGTATGGCGTATCCGGCTCCACTGGTGTGTGTCTCTAGTCTAGAATCAGAGTCCCCTTATTGTCCCTGGGGCATGGAGGGATGTAAAGAGGGATGCACAACAGTGTAGTATTTCCAAATGTTTATTGACAAAAGTAAAAGTAAAATCAAGGTACTTACGATAAGAAGTATCAAACAGGCTTATAAGAAATGAGCTGCGAGCTCAGTCACATCACTTCCGGCGCCTCGTGTTCCCGCACCTGTTCGTCACTGTCACATGACTTCATCTGGATATCATTGTATTATTTAAATCCAAGATGCTTTGGTGCCGGACTCTCACTTATTCACTAGTAAAAACTGTTGCCAGTGCATTTATCTACACTCTCAACCAAACTTTCCATCCCTCAAATAACTGATTTCATAGCTAGTAACATGCACAGCACCAAGGCTGTAGGTCTAAATAGAGACTGAGAGACTATGAGTAGAGACTATGCACAGCACCACGTCTAAATAGAGACTAAGAATGCATGTTCAATTGTATAGGAGGGTTTAGTTCTATTTTAAAGGTGAAGTTCACCTTTTGTTAACCCCATATTCAGGGTGTAATTTGTAACATGTCACAGTTGCACCAGTCCCCTCCCGCTCTGACAGCTAGAGTGGGCCCCCCCCCCCCCCAAGCTGTCGTGTACACACGATTGGAATTTTGGTCGGAAAAAGCTCTGATGGTTTTCCCGACGGAATTCTGATGGGATTTCACTCAAGCTGTCTTGCATACACACGGTCACACCAAATTCCGACCGTCAAGAACGCGGTGACTTACAACCTGTACGATGGGACTAGGAAAGGGAAGTTCAATACCCAGTAGCTTCCATCTCATAGTTGAATTTGAGCATGCGTGAATTTTTGCGCGTCGGAATTGCATACACACGACCGGAATTTCCGATAGAAAGTTTTTCCGTCGGAAAAATTGAGAACGTGCTCTCAAATTTTTGCTGGTGGGAATTCGGCCAGCAACATTCCGATGGAGCATACACATGGTCTCGATTTTCCAATGAAAAGCTCTCCGATGGTCTTTTGCTGGCCGAAATTCCGATCGTGTGTACGCGGCATTACACTCTGCAACAAATGTGTCAATGTCATCTATTCTCAGTGTTCTGTAAATGGAAAAACGTTAAGGTCCGACAGCCTTCATGGCTGACGGCTTCAAGATTTCAATGAACTACCATGGCACTGTGGAGCGCCATGGTAGTTCATTCTCTCTTCCTGTCAGATTGTATGTGCTTGCCCATACGGGATGTACAGGGAATCAGATACACTGGCAGATCTACTGGAGACCTGCATGGCACAAGCGATCTAATGATTGCTGGTGCAATGCTTTACAGGCTTCAAATAAGTAAATAAATAAATGCACTTTTTTTACCTGCAAAAAAATGTATGCATTTATTATTTTTTCCTAAAAAGTGAACTTATCCTTTAACAATCATGCCTAAGACTAACCCTAACCTTAAAACCTAACCAAAGCTTCATAATCTCTAAACCCAGAACCAACCTAACATGATTTCAAAACCCTTTTTATCCATATACTCATAGATGTCAGCACTGATAACTGTCAATCTGATGTCTGCTGCTGGTTTTACAATTGAAGTATTTATGTGACTCATTAGAAGACTAGTGTAGTGTTAATTTAACATGTATTTGTCACTATTTTCAATATTCTCAACCCAACTATAATGGGATAAGAATATCACAAAATATGATACAGTTGTGTTCTTCCTTATGCAAGTTCTCATGTTTATAGCTACATCTAATAATATGCGTATGCCAGGAGCCTGGTAGCCTGCCCAAGAGAACAATAAATCACACTGTACAAGATATTTTAAGCAGAATGTTCAAACTGCAACATAAATAATAAATCATTTGCAGAAAGTGGAACATAAAAAAAGTTGTCCCAAAGGAAAAATGCCTAATACATGTCTGTTAGCTGACTGCATCATCTTTGCACCCTTTGAGGTTAGGCAGAGGAATTCATTCATAGGCCGCATCAGTTACAAGGGGAATGTCCAGAGAAGGAGTCTTTTATTTTTTATTTTTACACTAGTAAGGTTATTATAAATATTGGGACAATTTTATTTTAATCAATACATGCTTAATTACCTACCTTGAGAACTTGTACAGCAAATTTTAACATTGAATCTCAAACAGCTAAATACACAGATGTAATGCATATATAGTTGCTGTTTCCAAACGATTTGTATTTCTATCTATTCAGTCCTGGGATTTTCACAATTTTGCCACACAGCACTTCCCTGCAGAGCAGGAGACCTGACATTAATCACCTGCCATGGTGCTGCTCTATCTCTCTCTCTCCTCACTGGACTCAGAGTAGCAGGCGCTATTGGCTCCTGCTGCTGTTAATCAAGTCCAGCAATGGGAAGGGAGCTGAGCTGCACTGTGTACACCAACAGATGCACACAGTGCAGTTTGGGATTGAGCCTGCATGAGCACCCCCCTAGCAAGCCACTTGCATACTCGGAAGACTGGAGGAGCCAGGGGTGCTGGCTGGGGAGCCTAGAAGAGAAGGACCGGGCTGCTTTGTGTAAACAATCATAAATCCAGCGTCACCATGCACTCTAGTGTCTCCATGCACTCTACTCTACTCTACCAAGTGTCACCATGCACTCTACCCTGAGGAAGTCATATAACCAGTGATGCAATGCATCAGAGAGAGTTAATGAAGTCACTTGCAGTTTGGATGGTAAGCCGGAAGTATGGTGAGAGACTTCTATTTTTGTTTCAAGATTCACACTACTCATTACTTTTATCTGATTGTGAATGCAATCATTTTAAATACAAGGTTGGAGACTGTTCCATCTGTGGTTGTAGACAGCAAGGTCCCTTAAAGGGACCGACCTAGTACAAACAGCCGGAAGGTGGATCCGCAAGGTTTATTAAACTCTAAAATGTATATGTCTATAAATTGAGGTGAGCAAGCATTGCACGTAGTGCTGGATTGGTGACATATTGAAGTGTGTGGCACTAAAGCCCATCATCACACTTTTTTGAATTTAGTGGAAATCCGTAGATTCCCTGTCTGAAATTTGTACAATATTTAGATCATATATCCACAAATCCACACGTTTAATTATTTAAAGTCTGATTTCTCTATCCTTCAATAATAGTGGCCTCAAAAAAAAATTCTAAAAGCTGCGCTGGCAAGTACTTTAACCTCTTCATCTGTGTGGGAAAAATACATGAATTAATTGTAGCTGCTTGCTATTTCCCTCTCACAAACTGGACACTCTGGGAAGGTTTAAAATCTCAAAACCGTAAAATGTGTCTTATTTATGGTATTTCCACTGTTAGTATCCAAAAAAAGATGCACACACATATTTTTTTAGACAGACACTAAATGCTCACTCAATCTCTCAAAAATTGCAGCCTATTCAAACAGGCGTTATATCTGTAATACAAACCTGTATGCTATTTCCATCAGCAGTGTCCAAAAAAGCAGTTTTCTTTATTTATGATGATAAATGCCTGCTCAGTCTCTTAGAAATCGCAGCCTGTTCAAAAAGACTTTCTATTTGTGATGCACACTTGTATGCTATTTCCATGGTCCTTTATCAAAATAGGAAATCAATGTACAGTAAAACCTTGGATTGGGAGAATAATCCATTCCAGAAATCCAAAGCAATTTTTATTTATTTATTACTATTTTTTCATAGGTCCTTCAGTTTATAGTCCATATAAAAAGATTATAGCAATGTGATAGGTTATGTAACCATAAAATGTCCATCCACAAATGGAAGCCTCCACAAGGGGATTAGAAGCAAAATCTAGCAGGAACTACAGAGTATAAAAGAGAAGAGAAGCATCTCTTATGCCGCGTACACACGTATCAGACTATCCGGCGGACTTAGTCTGGCGGACAAACCGCCGGACTGTCCGCCGGACTTTCCGAACGAGCTACCCGCTCACACACGGTACTTTTGTGGCGGACTAGCTCCTGAGCCGTACCAGGCCGCGTGCCCTCAACATGGGGGGGAGCTTTGGGGAGGGGGGGCCATGCGGCCCCCCACCCCAAAGCACCTTGTCCCCATGTTGATGAGGACAAGGGCCTCTTCCCGACAACCCTGGCCGTTGGTTGTCGGGGTCTGCGGGCGGGAGGCTTATCGGAATCCGTGAGCCCCCTTTAATAAGGGAGCCCCCGGATCCCGGCACCCCACCCTATGTGAATGAGTATGGCGTACAATGTACCCCTACCGATTCACCTGTGAAAAAAAAAAAAAAAAAAACACAACACACAAGGGTTAAAATAGTTTATTGCACAGTTCCGGGGGTCTTCTGTCTTTGGGGGTCTTCTCGTCGGACTATCTTCTGCTAGCTCTTTTACTAGCGGAGGAGCCCGGCTTTCTTCTTTGCCGCGGCCCTCTTTTCCCGACTTCGGGGGTCTTGTCCCCCTCTTCGGGGGTCTTGTCCCCCTCTTCGGTTCTTCTTACCGGGCCACTGCGCCTTCTTCTAGCTCTTTTACAAGTGGTGGCCCAGTCTTCTGTCACCGCCGCCTTCTGTTCTTCTCTTCTCTTTTTCTACCCGCCGACCCCGACAACCAAGGGCTAGGGTTGTCGAAAAGATGCCCTTGTCCTCATCAACATGGGGACAAGGGTGGGGCAGCTGCAGAGTGCCCCCCTTCCCCAAAGCACCCACCCCCCCATGTTGAGGGCACGCGGCCTTGTACAGCTCAGGATGGGGGCGCTCGCTCGTCCCCACCCCCTTTCCAGACTGGTTGGGCTGCGTGCTTGGATAGGGGTCTGGTATGGATTTTGGGGGGATCCCCACGCCTTTTTTTTAATCCCTACCAGACCTAAGGGCCTGGCATGCCTCTGGAGGGAGAACCCATGCTGGTTTTTTATTTAAAATTTGGTGTGGAGTTCTCCCTTAAGATTCATACCAAGTACAGTGCCTGGTATTGGCGGGAATCCAATTTGGATCCCCGCACCAGTGTGAACCCGGCCTCAATGTCAGCGATGCTTGTCGCTTATTGGGAAAGGAACAGAAACATTTTTCCTTTCCTGATGCGAGCCAGCTTGGCGCTGGCTCCCGCGATGGGGCTCGCAGGGTGTCAATCTCGGTAAGAGCGACAAGATTGACACAATATCGCGGGCACCTACTGTATATTTAAACAATGATGTCACCCCCTTTCCTCCCCTTTGCTTACATCTGAACAGTGAGTAAACATTTGAGTAAACATTCGGACACATTTTTGGTTATTCAGAGATTCGGATGTATCCAAATCTTCAAATCAAATAGTAATGGATTTCCTTGAAATCCATTAAATTTAATTTAGTTTATTTGTTTTTTAAAGAGTTTCAACATTCGGAATAGAAGATTAAAATTCCAATGGGTTAAAAAACCCTCACTCGTTCCCCCCCCTTTCCTGACTTGCCATGCTGCATGCTCGGATAAGGGTCTGTTATGGAATTTCGGGGGGACCCAGGCCATTATTTAATTTATTTTAAACATTTTTCTATTGCCTGGCAATTTCGGCATTCTTTTCTTTACATTCATCTGTCAGTGGGGAAGCCAGCTGACAGATGATGACTCATGGTTGTTAAGGACATGGGCTGCTAGCTTCCCGGTCTCCTGCTTAACAAACAGCTATTTTTTCACACAGAATTGGAATCAGTAGATCGTTTTTCGACTGATCCAAATTCTAATTGTTCTGAAATGCTGGAATTTGTTAGAAAATTTATAAACAAAACAAATTTTAACCAAAAAAACCCCAACATTTAACGAAAACAAAACTAAATTAATTTTGATACCAAACTAAACTAATTCCATAACGAAATGAAAACTCATCTCTCTCTAGGGAGCAGCATTTAAAGAGGGGTTTGAAGCGGTGGAGAGGGGGGTGCAGAGGTAAGCAGAAGTGGAAGAGGGGTGCATGGTGAATCACGAGAAGGTAGTGCAGAAATGAATAAGAAAATGGTGGGGGAGATGCAGGGGAGAAAAGTGAGTGGTAGATTGTGTTATTAGGACACGTTTCTACTGGAGGGAGAATTTTGCTGGGGGGGGGGGGGGGTTATTTGAGAGGGTTTTCTGGGGTTTTTTTGAGTGTTGAGAGAACACTCTGTCCTGTGTGTTCAAGACTCCTGGCCTTTGTATGCTGGAAGTACAACAGTCAGAATTATGTAACATAATGTGTACATTACATTCTCTTGACCACCATGCTTTGCACTCTGTGATGTACGATACACACATATTACTGTTGTATGTTACATAGGTATAGCCATTGAACTCTGTACATTGGACTATACTCTGTATAGTATATACCCATAATGCCTGCACTTTACTGTATATGCCAATTGTAATTGTATACTCCTGGACTGAATTGCTCAGATAATTAAAGAGTTCTACTTTTTGAAAAAATTAATATTCTGAGGTTTGGTGTGTTTGTAAAGCTCTTGGTGTTAGAACAGAAATGAAGAGACTTTGTCACCAGATCAGGATATTTTATCTAGATGCTTTTATTAAAACACACATAACCAATTCACCTGTGCATTTTTCTTTATTTTTAGGCTCTGCAAGATGAAAGATATCAGATCCTTGCTCATGCCACATGCAAGTGGCTCCCACTTTCCACATCTACACTTTCAGTGCTTTTTAGGGATCTGCAGTCAACGCAACAGGTATGATTCAGCTCCTGGGGCTCTCTATTCACCTAATCAAAAAATAAAGCTGCACTAAAACTCATAAAGTGCCAAAATGATATTGTGACATATTCAATTCTAATATCAAATACTAAACAGTGTATATAACCATAAAAATGTGCAAAAAAATACTCAAAAATTAAAACACATAAAAAGTCCCAAGAGGAAGAGAAACGCAACGAAATAAATTCAGTCCATTGAAGTGACTCTTTAAAACACCCTTCAGATGTATAGCAGGTGCGCCCAGAGAGAGAGGTTCATCCACCACCAAATTCAGTAAGGCTTACCAGCTGACAAGATCTCTTTTTAGGGAGATCATACAAGCTTGAAAACAAAACGATCGCTCCTGGTCTCTCCACTAGGTTCTGCTGGCGTCTCCAACTCCTATATCTCCTTCTTAGAGCGTCTCACATTTCACCATAATTGTTTGGTAAGAAAAAAGAGAAAGGCTCCCATAGCATAATTCCGTATAAAATTTTAATCCAAACGTAAAAAAAAAAGTAACAAACTCACAAATTAACAGCTGAGTATAAGCGTGTGTATAATCACGAGCCAGCCGGCTCTCTCCTGTTTACACTGAACGCCCTTCATGGTCAACGGGGAATGGCGGTGACGTCAGCACGCCGCTCACCCTACGTCGTTTCGTCAAAAACGACTTCTTCCTGGGGTACCTACAGCTCTTGGTAGACTCCCTGCAAAGTTGCACACTGATAATGACATAGGCCTCTAACATGTGTGCTGTGAATATAGTATGGAAGCTCAGGTCCTCTTCAACTATAACCCTTTAAGCCCTTCCCGCTGTTAGCAGAGTGTGGTCATACCCTTTGCTGGTCATGACATGCTATGATTACCACATTTTGCTGCTAGTTGCAATGCCTAGGACTGCCCCAGGTCTTTTGCAATCCTAACAATGCCCCTGATGCTTACCTTTCATTTTGCCTGGCTATCCCAACACTATGCACAATAAGCTCAAGCAGACTGGCAGTGGCAGAGAACACACAGCAGAAAGGTCCCACAATGTCATTGCACACTTCTAGGTCCATGTGAAAGTTGACTGGTAGATCCTGAGCTGTGCAGTGTCACTTTGATACGCTGTGAGTAGTGGCAGCTAGGAGTGGGATCCCAGCTGCAGAATAAAATTGGGAAGGGAGGGGGGCACAGCTTGGCATCTTCATCCTTGTCCCATCTCTGAAACAATTTGCTCTTTTACGTAAGCTTAGAAATTATGTGGAATATGGCCTGTCTTTAGGAATAGAGGAAGGGTCAATAAAAGTGACTTTGGTTAACAAAAATATGAACTCATTTTGACAAAGTTATTTGCTATCAATGTGGCAAACTGTAGTTTTACAAGTTGTGATCCATATTTTTTTCTTAGTTACAACATTGGATTTTTTTATATAACTGTAAAATGCCTTTATTGGAAAGTAGTACAGGATACAGGTCTTCAAATCATAACAGATAGTTATATGCTGCACCTTTAGGTGATTGGACTCTAGGAAAGCTACTCAAAGATTTAATGCTTCCTCATTTAGCCCCCTCCTCCCCCACCATGCAAGCCTCAGTTTTGTAGCAAACACTGTTAGGACCAAGTTCAAAGAAGGAAGTCTCTTGTTTCCTGTACTGTACTCCAAGGAAATAATTTTACAGATAAATAAAAAATCGTTTTCTTTATCATACAGTACAGGACACTGGTCTTTAACCACTTCAACCCCAGAAGATTTGGCTGCTTAATGACCAGACCATTTTTTGCGATACGGCACTGCGTCGCTTTAACTGAAAATTGTGCGGTCGTGCGACGTTATACCCAAACAGAATTTACGTTCTTTTTTTCCCCACAAATAGAGATTTCTTTTGGTGATATTTGATCATCTCTGTGTTTTTAATTTTTTGTGCTATAAACAAAACAAAAGCGACAATTTTGAAAAAAATTAATAAATATCCCCATTTTTTTTTAAAAAAGCATTTTTTTCCCTCAGTTTAGGTCGATATGTATTCTTCTATATATTTTTGGCAATAAAAATCACAATAAGCATATATTGATTGGTTTGTTCAAAAGTTATAGCCTCTACAAAATAGGGGAAAGATTTATTGCATTTTTAATATTATTATTTTTTTACTATTAATGGAGATGATCTGCAATTTTTTAGCAGGACTGTGACATTGCGGCAGACAGATGAGGCACTTCTGACACATTTTTGGGACCATTGGCATTTATATAGCGATCAGTGCTATAAAAATGCACTGATTATTGTGTAAATGTCACTGGCAGGGAAGGGGTTAACACTAGGGGGCGATCAAAGGGTTAAATGTGTTACCTAGGGAGTGATTCTATTTGTGGGGGGATGGGACTGCCTGCCTGCTCCAAAATGAAAAAAAAAAGGTGTGGGAGTCCACCTCAAAATCCATACCAGACCCTTCAGGTCTGGTATGGATTTTAAGGGGAAATCCATGCCAAAATGTAAAAAAAATGGCGTGGGGTACGCCCAAAAATCCATACCAGACCCTCATCCGAGCACACAACCTGGCAGGCCGCAGGAAAAGAGGGGGGATGAGATCCATGCCAGGCCACATGCCCTCAACATTGGGAGGGTGCTTTGAGGTACCGGCCCCCCAAAGCACCTTGTCCCCATGTTGATGGGGAGAAGGGCCTCATCCCCACAACCCTTGCCCGGTGGTTGTGGGATTCTGCGGGCGGGGGGCTTATCGGAATCTGGAAGCCCCCTTTAACAAGGGGACCCCCAGATCCCAGCCCCTTGTGTGAAATGGTAACAGGGTACAAATGTACCCCTACCATTTCACAAAAAATGGACGAAAATGGTTAAAAAAAGACACTACACGCCTTGGGAACAAGTCCTTTATTAAAAAAATAAAAAAATAAAATTGTCCTACAGAGTCTTCTTCTTCTTCTCATATTCCGATGGACCGAAAAAAATGGCACGCCGCCTATGATCTGCCTCCATAGGAGGTACCCGCCCTAATGACGGGCCTCTCAGGTTATAATTCTTTTATAACTGAGGGCGGGGCCACACAATGACATCCCCGGGTGACCCCGCCCCCTCTGATGCATAGGGACATCAATATGGATTTCCCGTAGCATCAGAGGGGGCGGGGCCACCCAGTTACGTAACCGTCTGACGGTGCCTCCTCTGACCCTACAGTTGCGTGCTCAGATAAGGGTCTGGTATGGATTTTTGGGGAGACCCATGCCATTTTTTTTTTTTGGTGCGGGGTTCCCCTGTGGAGGAATCCCATGCCATTTTTGTCAATGAACTTTTATGTGTATTGTCGAACCTACAATTCTTTATAGCCGCGAGCAGTTTTAAATGATTTTTTTCCTTTAGAAATGTAATTTTGCTGTCAGACTGTTCTAAACACAGGAAACATGCGCCCCTTACAGGCATACTATAGACACCTCCTAGGTACGAAATTTAAAGGAATATTACACTTTTATTGTTTCACTTTAAGCATTATTAAAATCACTGCTCCCGAAAAAACGTCTGTTTTTAAAACCTTTGTTTGAATTTATACATGTCCCCCAGGGCAGAACCCAGGCCCCCAAACATTTTTATGACAATACCATGCATATAAGGCCGCGTACACACGGGCGGACTGTTCGCCCAACCTTGTCCGCTGAACAGTGTTTGGGCGGACAGTCCGCTCGTGTGTGGGCTTTCAGCGGACAGTTTCAGCGGACAGTTGGACGGACAAAGTCTTTCGGAAATTCCGAAAAACTGTCCGCTGAAACTGTGTTTGAGCGAACAGTCCGCCCGTGTGTGGGCCTGTCCGCTGTACTTTCGAAATGAGCGGACTGTTCCCGCTCGGAAAGTCCGCCCATTTCGAGCGCGTGTACAGGTAGGCGGGGCCCGCGAAGGAGACATCGCGGGCTCCGCCGCCTGGAATGGGCTTAAAGGGGAACCCCAACGCCGAAAAAAATCGGCGTGGGGGTTCCCCCAAAGTCCACACCAGACCCTTGTCCGAGCACGCTACCCGGCCGGCCAGGAAAGGGGGGCGAGCGAGCGCGCCCCCCCTCCTGTGCCGTACCAGGCTGCGTGCCCTCAACATGGGGGGGTGCCTTGGGGAAGGGGGGGCCGCGCGGCCCCCCCACCCCAAAGCACCTTGTCCCCATGTTGATGAGGACAAGGGCCTCTTCCCGACAACCCTGGCCGTTGGTTGTCGGGGTCTGCGGGTGGGGGGCTTATCGGAATCCGGGAGCCCCCTTTAATAAGGGGGCCCCCGGATACCGGCCCCCCACCCTATGTGAATGAGTATGGGGTACAATGTACCCCTACCCATTCACCTGTAAAATAAAAGTACCCAAAAAAAAAACACAACACACGAGATAAAATATTTTATTGCACAGCTCCGGGGGTCTTCCGTCTTCGGGGGTCTTCTCGCCGGACTCCTCCGCTATCTTCTTGTAGCTCTTTTGCTAGCGGAGGAGTCCGGCTTTCTTCCTCCCCGCCGCCGGCCTCTTCTCCTGACTTCGGGGGTCTTGTCCCCCTCTTCGGTTCTTCTGCCGGGCCACCGCGCCTTCTTATAGCTCTTTTACAGGCGGTGGCCCGGTCTTCTGTCGCCGCTGTCGCTATCACCGTCGCCGCCTTCCGTTCTTCTTCTTCTTCTTGTTCTTCTTCTTCTTCCCCAGGAGATGTTGACACGTCGCTCTCTCCGGCCGGAATGCCAGAGCCGCGCTGTGCGGTCACTTATATAGTGACAATGGGGTGGTGTCACATGGTATATGTCACATGGGTTGGTCACATGGGTTGATGTCACATGGGGACTATGACATCGTAAGGGGGCGGGGTCACCATGTGACCAACCCATGTGACATATACCATGTGACACCGCCCCATTGTCACTATATAAGTGACCGCACAGCGCGGCTCTGGCATTCCGGCCGGAGAGCTCGTCGAGTCAACATCTCCAGGAGAAGAAGAAGAAGAAGAACAAGAAGAAGAACAAGAACGGAAGGCGGCGGCGACGACAGCGGCGACAGAAGACCGGGCCACCGCCTGTAAAAGAGCTACAAGAAGGCGCGGTGGCCCGGCAGAAGAACCGAAGGCGGCGACAGAAGAACGGAAGGCAGCGGCGACAGAAGACCGGGCCACCGCCTGTAAAAGAGCTACAAGAAGGCGCGGTGGCCCGGCAGAAGAACCGAAGAGGGCGACAAGACCCCCGAAGTCGGGAGAAGAGGCCGGCGGCGGGGAGGAAGAAAGCCAGACTCCTCCGCTAGTAAAAGAGCTACACACAGATAGCGGAGGAGTCCGGCGAGAAGACCCCCGAAGACGGAAGACCCCCGGAGCTGTGCAATAAAATATTTTTTCCCTGTGTTGTGTTTTTTTTTGTACTTTATTTCACAGGTGAATGGGTAGGGGTACATTGTACCCCATACTCATTCACATAGGGTGGGGGGCCGGTATCCGGGGGCCCCCTTCTTAAAGGGGGCTCCCGGATTCCGATAAGCCCCCCGCCCGCAGACCCCGACAACCAACGGCCAGGGTTGTCGGGAAGAGGCCCTTGTCCTCATCAACATGGGGACAAGGTGCTTTGGGGTGGGGGGGCCGCGCGGCCCCCCCTTCCCCAAGGCACCCCCCCATGTTGAGGGCACGCAGCCTGGTACGGCTCAGGAGGGGGGGCGCGCTCGCTCGCCCCCCTTTCCTGGCCGGCCGGGTAGCGTGCTCGGACAAGGGTCTGGTGTGGACTTTGGGGGAACCCCCACGCCGATTTTTTTCGGCGTTGGGGTTCCCCTTTAAGCCCATTCCAGGCGGCGGAGCCCGCGATGTCTCCTTCGCGGGCCCCGCCTACCTGTACACGCGCTCGAAATGGGCGGATTTGCCTCCTCCTTACGTGGGCGAGTCCGTTCATTTCAAAAGTTGAGCGAACTGTTTGGCAAACAGTTTGCTGAAACAGTCCGCTCGTGTGTGGGCAAGTCCGCTCATGCAAATTTTGAGCGGACTGTTTGCCGAAACTGTTTGACGAACAAGGTTGGGCAAACAGTCCGCGCGTGTGTACGCGGCCTAAGCCTTTAAAATGAGCACTTTTGATTTCTCTCATAGACTTTTAAAGGGTGTTCCGCAGGCTTTTGAATTTTCCGCAAACACCCCAAATTGTTCGCTATTTGGCCAACATCTGTTGTTCGAGTCGAACATAAGATGGTTCGGGACCATCCCTATTTACTAGTAATTGCAGTGAGCAACTTATAATGTGGTGACTGTGATAGTGTGGTGGGCAATCTGACGCTGACACTGGCTGGGAGGAACAATAACTAATTAGCACTGTACCAATACCTCTGGCTGCCCAGATAGCAAGGATAACTTGCCACAAATTTGTGACAGTGTTGAATTGTTAGTATGTTAACTTGCTGCACAATTTTATTGTCAAGTTGTATACTTGCAGAGCAATTAAAATTCTAGTTGACTTGACACTTTTCCAATTTGTAGCAAATTTGCTTGGCAAGTCTGTGAGAGTGAGAGCAAAGTTGCAGTGGTTAGTCTACAGCAAGAGCTCTGCAAGTCTACAGTATGAAAATTCAGCCCCAGTGACCCCTGTGGTGGGATGACTATCGCAAAACATAACTGAACCAGGACATACAGCAGGCTTGCAGAATGTTTGCAAGGAAAGTTGATCTGGAGCCATGCAATGCGAACTTGCTGCAACTGTGCAACAAACATGTGAAGCCTGGGAAGTCTAGCAGTCGCTAAGAAAGTAATTTTCAAACTTGCAGCACAATTGCTTGCTATCTGGGTGGGTGACAGGGGTGATCAGGAGGGCTATCAAGGGGTTAACTGTGTGCCTAACAAGTGTATGCGCATTGCTTTTGCTCACGGATCTGGCTGGGTCTGTCCTTGCTTTCAGTTCTGAATAGTAACTGATAGCAGGGAGAAATCCAGCTAGAACCAGCGTGTTGTGTTTAGTAACACACAGATCTCTGTGCTGTAATTAGCCACTGCTGATCAGCAGGTATATGGGCAAAATCATTGGCTGTAACCTGCTTACAAACTTGTGCTATGCCTAATAACAGCACAGATCAGCAGGGTGCGTGTACACCTCTAAACCAGGAAGTTCACCATGACCTACAGATACATCGCTGTGCCTGGAGAAGCAATAAATATATTGTTGGTGGTCAACAAGTGGTTAAAATATGAACATAGCAAAAACAAATTGTAGATTTCCAGCAGAAAAAAGTGAGCTAAAATGAGTTTGTATGTGTGCAATAGTCCTGGATTCTGTTTGGAATGGCTCTTTTATCAGACTGTATTTGTTACATTATAGGAGGTTACTAAGAGTAATTCTTGTAAGACTACATGTTATTGGCCCTTCCAAATATTTTTTTTAATTAAGCTGCAAAGTAGCTTTCTGGAAAGAAGGGCTTTTTACAGAATCCATCTATCATAGTGTTGGACACAGATTTGGTAATAATTATTAGCATTTCCTGGTTCATGTGTGATAAAAACACAATTGCCCTTTGTTATCTGATCCCAAGAACACATATATTGCAGTTTACTAGTCTGTAGATGTAGTTTATTTTATTTATTTCAGGTACATATATAGCGCTGTCAATTTATGCAGCATTTCACATATACATTGTACATTCACATCAGTCCCTGCTCTAACTTACATTCATGCATACACATACTAGGGCCAATTTAGACAAGATCCAATTAACCTACAAGCATGTCTTTGGAGAGTGGGAGGAAACCGGAATACCCGGAGAAAACCCACACAGGTTGCTACAATCATTTCCTTTTTTATGCTTTTTTCCACCTGGTAATCCTGCCAGTAATACACTCCCTATCCTATGATGAAAACAGTTATCAAATGTATCTGTGGATGAGGAGCAGCATTGTCACTTTTTAAATGGAAAAAAACATGGAAAAATGTGTACGTATTGAAGACACTTTTATTATATATTTAGTATATATATATATATATATATATATATATATATATATATATATATATATATATATATATATATATATATATATATATATGTATATATATATCATTTCTTTTGCCCACTTGAAAAAAAAAACTGTCTTTAGAGAAGAAGCAGGAAAAACTGCTGCATGATTAAAGTATGTGCAGGCACTCCCAGGTCTTACTACTATAACATGGTTCTAATTTCCACCTCATATATAACTATCAACATTACCATTGTAACATGACTCATATATTTTCATCTGTTCTTAATCGATTTACGAGATTTAATTTTTGCTAATGTAATTGAAGGTTATATAAAAAATATATATTAGCATAATTGTACTATATGCACAGTAAGAATTTAGTAATTTATATGAATTATAGTGCATTCGTTTGAAAAACAACAAAAATATTTCACAAAAAAGAAACTGCTTTTACATACCAGCATTTACCAGTTTTCTTAAAAGAGTTTAAAAATAAGTGTTCAAATAAAACCCTGCATCTTTGTCAACATAATTATGTGGGTTCCTTTTTTATACTTGGGGGTACATAGTACTCAGAAATAATTTGTTGTTTGAATAGCAGCTTCCTAGTTAAAATAAACAAATTCATTTCTGTTCTGTATACCTATTCTCACAGAACACAAGTAAAGAAAAAAGAACCAATAAAGACATGTTCATAACACTTTTATTGCATTGCCATAAAGTAATTGTAAATGCAAGACCATATTTCAAAAATAATTGTGGCATACAGAAACATTTTAAATCATAGTCTGGCACTTTCACTCATGGTTTAGCAAACAGCATTAAAATAGCACTCCATAAGATAAATATATGGATATGAATTCAGCCAACTGAGTTTAACCTAGTGAGATGTTTCACATTAGGAGACAGGTTTTTATACAATAATACCTGACTGTGTTACAGTCTATATAAACTACATATGGATGAAGAGAATTTAGCAGTTTTGATAGCAATGAATATTCAGTAGATGAGTGGATATAGATAGGGTGGGTCAATGGAGGAAAAAATTAAGGTGGTAGCAGTAGAGGCATGGGTTTGATTTATTAACGCAAACAGGCTGTTAATTTTTCAAGGCTGAACTTTGCAAGGGAATTTTCCCCAGAGCGTAGTGAAGTTGGTGACATTTTACTTTGCAAATAATCCCTAGCCACGTACAAGGAAAATAAAAAAGCATATTTGCTTGCACATTATTGGATGATGGAAATCAGTAGAGTTTTATCTCATTTTCTAATCAGAGTCATGACCGAATGCCGACCGACTCCTGATCAGCATTCTCAGCCAATGCTGACTGGAGGCTTCCGGTGAGGGGGCTGTCCCCCTGTCAGAACACAATAGCTCAGCAGGGGAGATCACTGTGCTAACATTGGATTGTTAGTACAGTGGCTCTGACCTTAGCTGTCAGTTATTTTTAGTTCAGCCTGCTGGCTTGAAAGAAAAAAAAATAGTGTGTACGAGGCTTTTGCCTATCAGAAAGTGCTCTGCTAGGGAAAAAGTGGAAACATAATATTAATAATTATTTCTATCTTGTGTGGCCAGAGTTACCTCTGCTCTCTGTACTGCTCTCTGTAATCAAGAACGAGGTAGAGGTAATGTGGAGAATAAAAAAAAAAAGAACCACGTTTTGAGCATTTCCCTGTTAGTTTGTTTGGTCTGACAACAAGAAACAATTAAATGTAATTATTTGATTTACCAATCTAGCAACTCCTATTCACATTTTAATCTACCCTTCTCCTAATAATTTAAAGATAGTTTTGTTTACTTAGGTCTTTACTAGGTCTCTTTGAGTAAGTTTCAAACTTTGGCCAGACAGAAGAATCTGGGATATTCTACAATATATCTGATACAATCAATGAAAACTGTGTTGGATATTGATGGAACATGTCTTCAGAGATTGTTCATTTATAGTATAATATATACCAGGTGACAGTGAACAAGAACCTTATTTACAACTACCACAATCGATGTAGGTTTCTAACAAATAATCTCCTATTAATCAAAAATGTATGTATCTAAAAAAAAAAGTTGTATTGAATGGATACTGGTTTGCTGCATAATCCACTGACATCAAATATTGGGATCACAACCCGAATGTTAAGCTGTCACCCCATCCCCACAACTCACTCCTATTTCAGTCTGTTTCTACTGTTGATAAAAAGTCCAGCCACAAATATGAAACGCTAAAATAAAATAATACATGTGGACCCTGGATCCCTTGGCATTGGTATTTGGCTTCAGCTATCACGGCACCAGAGTCCGTTGAGATTTTCAAACGTAATAGGTGTTTTCAACCTAAACATAACCAATTAAAACTGAGATACACTGAGTGAGTATAATGATCCATTAAACATTTTCGTTATATAAAATAAATATGACATATTGCCCTTTCGTATAAGCAGATTTTATTAAGGTTTATCAGACAGGATAGTGGAAAAATATATAACAGCAACTAATGGCATGATAGTGATTATATAACCACAGCTATAAAATAGTTTCTTTCATGTTACGTAACCAAATTTAACTCTTTGTTTACTCCTGTCTACAGAGATGACATTGTTTCAAGACCAACTCATGAAAGTTGCAACAGTCTTTTAAAGTTATATTATTAAACAAGCTATTATAAATCATCGTACGTTTACAAATTCTTTTAAAAGGAATCATACACCAGAAAAAAAAATGTATAAAATACAAAAAGACCATGCTAAAATATATTAAAAACCATGACACAAAAAACATAACAAATATGTGAATGGTTTGCATAAATATGAAACATTGATCTTGCTGTTGTATAATACACACATTCACTAATAGTCCAAAAGCAGTGAAGTGCAGATAGGAAAAATAACAGGTTTTCTGTAATCCAATGGGCACACAATTACAGGTCTTGCCAATTATCAGCACATGTTGTACTTGTGAGTCATCTCGGTGTGAGAAAATGAAAAACAACATCATGTCATATGCACACACACTGTGTAATTATCAGCCTTCTGGTGTTCCCAATGGAGTAAAAAAAATGCTGCAAAAGACAGCGAGCATTATAGGGCCAATATCAGCTGGCCTTGTCTAGATGTCCATGGAGAACACCAGTAATTATAACAGTACATTTCCAAAGAATCCAGACACCAAGTGCTAAAATAGACATTGCGATTCACTGCCTAAGTCTTAAATCCAATAAAAAAATAAATGAAAATTAATAACTGCTGTACAAGATGTTTTCACATTTACCACTACACCTGGCCTTGAGCCAGCAACCTAATTTATCAGAGATCCTTAATATGTGTGTATTTGAGTTCATCTAGTTTATAGATTTTTCCCAATGGTGTAATTAATTTAACATCCTTAAATAAACACGCAGGAGGTAGATTTCTGAACCAGCACAGGCAGCAAAATCAAGCTTCTGATGGAAAGAATTCAGTCTATTGCAATAACTTCATGTGTTACACTTTTAGCCTGCACTTAAGTGGCCAGCTTCAAGTGTTGTTAACATTGCCACCACGGCAGGATGGCTCCCCTGGGTGAGCCATCGTAGCTGTACGAGGTGCGCACGCACTGGCAGCATATCTCCAGAGCCAATGCGAGTGCCTGGCGGGCGCTATGACCACCGCCACCCGAGATCGCTCGTGACAGAGCGAGAACCAGGATCTGTGTGTGAAAACACACAAATACCAGGTCTGTCAAGGGAGAAGAGACAGATCGTGTGTTTGTATGAATGCCAATTGGTCTCCTCCCCTAGTTAGTCCAACACCCACACAGTTATAACACACCTAGGGAACACAGTTAACCCCTTGATCACCCTAGTGTTAACCCCTTCCCTGCCAGTGACATTTATGCAGTAACCAGTGCATTTTTATAGCACTGATCGCTGCATAGATGTCACTGGTCCCTTAAATGTGTCAAAAGTGTCCGCAGTACTGCTAAAAATCGCAGATCTCCGCCATTACTAATACAAAAAAATAATAATAAAAATGCCATAAATCTATCCCCTATTTTGTAGATGCTATAACTTTTGTGCAAACCAATCAATACATGCTTATTGTGATTTTTTTTTTTACCAAAAATATGTAGAAGAATACATATCAGCCTAAACTGAGGGAAAAACTATTTAAAAATAAATAAATATTTGTGCTTTGTCTCAAAATTTACGCTCTTCTTTTGTTTATAGGGAAAAAATTTAAACCAAATTAAAACTAAAAAAGGATGTCAATTTTGTTTGGGTATAACGTCGCATGAACGCGCAATTTTCAGTTAAATCAATGCAGTGCCATATCACAAAAAATGGCCTGGTCAGGAAGGGGGTTCTTCCGGGGCTGAAGTGGTTAAAGGCAGATTTAAAAAAATAAAAATAAACATGTCATATTCACCTGCTCTGTGCAATGGTTTTCTCTTCTCAGGTCCCCCACCTGCACTCCCCGCCCCTCCCTCCTGCCAGGTGCCCCCATAGCCTGCAGCTTACTATAGGGGCACCTTAGTAGACTTGCTCCTGAGCTGCTGCTCTGTGTGTCCATTCTACATAGAGCCCGATGCTGTCCTGTTCCACCCCTGCTCTTTCCTCATTGGCTCACTAGCTGTGATTGATGGCTCCCGCTGCTGTCTCAGCCAAGGAGGAGGGAGAGAGCCACTGCCCTCATGCACATTGCTGAATCGAGATTGAGCTCAGATAACTATTAGGAGGGGCTGCTGCACACAGAAGTTTTTTTTACTTTCATGCATAGAATGCATAAAGGCAAAAAAAACTTGAGCCTTTACAACCACTTTAAAATTTAAATAGTTGGAATACTGTTGTAAAAACAACCAATGATAGATTCCTTGGAATTGCTCCATAAAGATCTAAACAAGCTTTCAGTAACACTGAATACAAGTAAACGCATGTTGCTGTTCTTTAAATAAAATAGTGCACTGCAATATTTTATTTATCCCTGTACTCCCAAAACTAAAACTAAAACAAAGCTTGTGTTTTACTATATTAGCAGTCAGTAGCCCTTAAAATAATGGTTTGTAGATATTAGAAAATAAGGTGAGCCATGACCTGGCCTAAAATGAATACATGGTTAAATGCTGGCCTTGTGTTTTTTTTAGCTATGCAGCAAAGACTACATTTGATTTGATTGTTACTGGTTCAGTGTTCTGTCACATTTCTTGTTTAAAATATACATAATACAAAGCACAATATTTCAAAACAAAACTCATTGAAATATAAATAGCACATTATAATAATGCAGTATACAGTATAGTAAGGTTCAGCAGTGTATGTTTTTATTTATCAGCTCTTATTCTCTCAAAAGCTCTTATTTTCCAGCACCAATAGCATTCTTCTATAAACTTAAACTATATTTTTTTGGAATAAAAACAAAAAATCTTTTTTTTTCTCATTCATTTACTTAAACTTTTACTTGCTTTTACAAATCTGCCATTTTATTTGCAGAGTTTAAAATTAGAAAAATATAATATTATACTTTATAAAGAATTATAAAGTAAACACTACTTTTAAAAGCAATATAGTTTAATCATTTGTGATTTAAATGATATTGATGTAAAAATGGATAAAATCAGTGTATCTCTTTTGTTAACCCTGAATCAAATGAAAATAAAGAATAAAAACACACTGATATACTTGGAAAATAAGACTTCAATAATCTAAAAAATGGCACAGTACGTAACATTTCTACTGCACAATAGTCTTTCAAAGCAAATACAGGAAAACTTGATTACAAAGGATTGACTTTAGTATTTAAAAACTCAAAATATATACAATATAAAGTTCTCTTTAGTGTATGTACACTCCCTGCATTTATTCACCGTGCATAAAAGAGCACCTTTTTGGTATTCCTGATAGTACACTTAAAATATACAAAAAGTATAAGCAAAAACAAATTAAGACTTTATAAAAAAAAGAACAAATAAAATAAAATAAAAGTTTTTCATCTGTTGGCACATGCATAGTGTCCACATACTTTTACTGAAAACTAAGATTGAAAGCAGCATACAAATTAGAAACAAATGTATGGATACGCTGGGTTTAATGCATTAAAGCATTTATTTGTTAGAAGACCAGTGTGTGTAATCAATATTAACTAGTTTGCCCTTTCAGGTAACTTTTAGAATGCAATTGCTTGCTATAAGCAACACAGATAATTTATCTTTCAGGCCCCTCATGTGTTAAATATTATTTTAAAGTAAAATAAGTTACCCATCTGCTTGTAAATAAATGTATTGCCTTTATAGCATCTAATGTCTGCAATCCTTTTTGTTTTGGGTAGAGTATGGAGGAACCAGCAGCATAAGAATAATGCTGATAATAATCATATGTTGCTATATATTATTTATCAATTTATCATCATTACCGATAAATAATATACATTATAATTAATGTACTATTACATGGTAAAGAGAGAAAACATACCATATATTTTTCTGCTTAATGGCATAGAGTGTTGAGGTATTAGGTGCCTATAAGAAATTGTGAACACCACAACTATTAAGATTGTCTCTCTGGTCTTTAAACAATATAACTAGTTAGAAACAAGATATCAAAAATATAAGAGCAACTGTGTTTATTCAGTTTTTCATGCTGAAATTAGGTGACATCCTATGAGCTGTCAGTAAATTTTCAGGCGCCCCCTGATCCAGTACAATAGTATTTCATAATTATCATTGCTGCCTGAATATTATTACTTTTGGCAGTAGACTGCCTCAGGCCTGGGTAGCATCTACATTATATGCAACAAACACTTTTATTGCACTCTTTAATTAATATGCTCCCTCCTCCCTACTGTATGGAAAGCACTGCAATGAAGTTAAAGCTCACTAAAAAAAATATTGTATGACCGCAAATGTCCTCACATTGCAATATTATTTTTACCGCCATAAAGGACCTACTTTCTATTGTAATTTTACTGGATATGCGTATATTGCTTACACAGTAAAATCATTGCAGTGATAATTTTGAGGGTGATCTACCCATACAATACAATACAGTAAATCATATGCACAGACATATATATATATATATATATATATATATATATATATATAGTATATAAAAAACATTAAGACTGTAGTAGTTTAAAATGATATGTGCAATGTATCACATCTCAAATATACAATTAACTATCAAGAGTGTTTTTTCTTTTCTTTTTTTTTTCTTTTTTGATCATTTATAGTAAAGTATCTAAATAAAGAGAAATGTAAATGATTACAAAAAGCTGTTAGTGAAGCTGCCTGTAATATACATGTACAAGTTTGCAGGTGAATACTTACATATATATTATATTTATGCAACCAAAAGTCAGCAATGCTAATTAGTGCAAAATTAAAGCCAGTCATATATAAAGAGCCAAGAAAAAAGATATTGGTTAGAATTTTATCATCATAAATCTAATTTCTTTTTGCTGACTTCTGTGCTGCTTATTGCCAGTGTAAAACTAGCTACAAATCTGTGTTTCATAGCTACAATATGTTAATGAAACGTTTTTAATCCTTGCACTTCCTTTACCATTCTAAATCACTGTATCCAGCCTTGGTTACATTCCCCAACTACAATTGTTATTGTGTAAACTTATAGATTTTTATTCATACCCTGAACTTTTGTAAGATACCAAAAAAATAGTTAAAATTATCACAGTTGTATGTATTCTGATTTATGCTCTTAGTGGTTACTACATTTAAAAATAGCATTCAGTTCACATTATGTAATTAACTTTTTACAGTGACAAATGTTGGGACAACTATAACATCTCTAGAAGAGCTTGTTGAGTTGTTGCAGTAACAAAAGATTTATAGCATGTGAATAAATAGGTAAACGTTGACTGTAATAACCCCTGGTAGTGTTATAATTTGCCCCAATCACTGTCATTTTGCTAGACAGTCTGTCTATATATAAATGTTGATAAAAATGTAAATAAATGTATGTATAATAACAATATATATATATATATATATATATATATATATATATATATATATATATATATATATATATATATATATATATATATTGAATACTATCAATCATATTGAAACTTTCAGGTTTGGCTTGCTAGTTTTTTTTTTTTTTTAATCTGAGATAGATTTTTGGAATTGAGCTTTGGGAAAGTTCAAAATGTAAAATTTCACTAAAAACAAACAGTATTTTTTGGTTCTGTTGACACCTGTGTTGAGATGTGTTGTTTGTATTAGTATTAGGCGTGTTTAACCTTCCTTACCATTGATCCACATGTTATGCTTGAAGTTGCACAAAATCTTCAGTAAGCAGGACTTTTTGTCAAGGCCCCACAACCTCAATGCACAGGTACAAATACAGTCTAACAGCTAACCATGGACAAAGGCTGTAAGCAGAGATTTCTTTACAACCGCAAACCTGCTGCCTGCTTGCCACTTCAAACATTGTAATAAAATACAAGGATCAAGTTTTTTTTTTTCTAACAATAAGTTATGTAAATCAGATTACACAACTCATTTAAAGTTTCTATATGTGAAGAAGAGTCAAGATTAGTAATGTAAAAAATGCACAGATATAAATCATTGACAGGAAATAATACTTGGTAATTTTCCTGTATAGAAAACCTGAAACAATTGACATTTTGATGCAAATCTTTATCATCTTTGTAGATAGAGCCTATGAATTTTGGACAAGTATGAAACCTGCTACTTTAAGAAATATGGCTGCTCCTTCATAGACGCTGTGGCAATGTTGCCTTTGGTATTTTTTCTTCAAGCTTTATGCCTCACGCATATTAAAAATTACAGTATTTCATAAAGTTTGCTGAAAAAGCACATTTCACATTTCACTGAACATAGTACTTAATTACATATTAAAAATGCAAAGGAAATGTGTTTGTTAATTCCATAGTTGATGAAACATTGGCCACATCCCATGTCTTAACTGGCAAGATTGGATAGATAGCTCAAGACCTGTAGCCTAATATTGACCAAATGAAGTGACCTTGAAAGCAGCTGTATCACAAGGCTGGTGGCTTCTTGGACTAATGCCCCCGATTGCATTGTGTAGCACTGTTCGGGCCAGCAATGCATTGACAGCATTGAATTGGAACTTCATTATCTTCAGTGTCCTACACCACAGGTGCCTGAGAATAAAAAGGCTATTTTCCATTTAGCCTGGCTCTGCCATGCGCGGTGGGGTAATAACAATCCACAGGGTTACATCTTCCACTTATGCCAGGGGTTCCAGAAGGACCTTGAATGCCTGAAGGGCCAGGTTCACCTAAACAAGGAAAACCCAGTAAACACTATGTCAATAATCTATAGATAATATGTTAAAATATATATTTAAAATACCATAAAAAATACAGAATAGGATGTGAATACCTATCAATGTTTTATTTTTGTTTTTGAATACATTGTACAAAGAGAAAGTGCAGCCTGCAGCCTGCAGAATGAAAGACAGTTTTCCCCAGCATTATCCTGCCTATATATGCTGTAGTGGAAAATTAGCCAATGCACATAATGTAGCTGCATACACAAGCGTTCCTACTTCCAACCTTACAGTTTTCAAATTACAGTCTTTAATACCTGGGAACTGATTTGTATATTTAGCAGAAGAGCATCTCTATCAGACATTTTAAAATTTCCCTACTCACGTCATATAGAATAATATCAAATAAGACAGTAAGTTTACTGGTTCTTATATACAGTAAGGTATCTATTAATGAGAGTCTCTGGGTATCCTGTGTCAAACTGTCATAGCAAAATTGTTATTGCCTGAAACCACCAATCAGAAGCAAGCCTGAAAATGAAAAGTTGAACTCTGAAACTCTGAATTAAAATTTTGGCTGTGGCAAGAGAAAGACAACTCTTACCACTGAATTTAAAATACAAGATGCCTGAGGTTCTTTAAACCTTTTCCTGCTAAGAGGTTTATTAATCCCTCACAACTAGAGAAATTCCTATCAATATTCATCACAACTTTGATACAAAGTTCCATGCTTCTACAGAATCAGATCATTTTTCCAATTCAGGATCAGGATTTAGGACATGCCCTCCCTCTTTGCAGGTTAATATATGGGGGGGGAGGTTTATTTGCAGTTGGTCTATCCCCATGGGAGAAAGTAAGTGACGACCACCTCCTTGAACAGGTAAAGAGGTTCTTTAGCATCATCCCAAAAATATATTTAAAATCAAAATATTTGTTTTTAGATTTGGATAGGGTGAGAAAAAAACAGAAATTGTGGCACAAAATCACCTCCAGCATCTTTAAAGCAGAACTAAAGGCCACTTTATTCCCATTTTGGGTAGAGTATAGGAAAAGTTATAACACCTGCCATTTTTGGGCCATCTGTGTCCCATTGGGGAGTTTTTTCTGCACTTCGTGTCCATTAACAAAACAGAAAGCAAGAGGAAATCCCTCCAAAGTAATAAATCCTGGAGTGCCAGCAGCGTCACCAAAACTTGTGTCCCATTTGGAAAATTCAGATTTTCGTGTTAACCCACAATTTCACTCCACAACTTGACAGTGTGGGATGCCGAGCGGACGGTCTAGTGGCTCTGTTCTCTGTGTCTATCCAAAGTGATTATTTTACATTGTGGGTTTCGAGTTCCTACATATATCTACTTGTCCCACCAGTGTTACAGCTACAGGACCTGGTGCCTTTTTTCGCCTCAGTGTTTCTCCCGGTCTCACCCAGCACCCAGGGGAGGGAGATCTTCTGGACACCTCCACCTTTTTCCATATTATATCCACGTTCGAATCTCATGGAATAACATATGTATATGGGAGCCCTGGACACTGGGGAACCACTTACCTTTTCTGCTCGGCTTAGTCGTTTTTAATAAATAGCCCTTTCATGACTAAGCCTATTTTTGACATTTGGTGTTTACAAGTTAAAATCCATATTTTTTGCTAGAAAATTACTTGGAACCCCCAAACATTATATATATATATATATATATTTTTAGCAGAGTCTCTAGCGAATAAAACGGCGATTGTTGCAATATTTTATGTCACACGGTATTTGCGCAGCGGTGTTTTAAATGCAACTTTTTTTGAAAAGGGACACTTTCATGAATTAAAAAAAAAACGAAACAGTAAAATTAGCCCAATTTTTTTGCATAATGTGAAAGATAATGTTATGCCGAGTAAATAGATACCAAACATGTCACACTTTATAATTGCACGCACAATTGACGACAAAATACGGTACCTAAAAATCTCAATAGGCAACGTTTTAATTTTTTTTTACGGTTACCAGGTTAGCGTTGCAGAGGAGGTCTAGTACTAGAATTATTGCTCTCGCTTTGACGATCACGGCGATACCTCACATGTGTAATTTGAACTCCGTTTACATATGCGGGCGCGACTTCCGTATGCGCTTTCTTTGCTTCGCAAGCTCGCGGGGATGGCGGGCACTTTTAAAAAAAAAATTATTTATTTAAAAATGAATAAATTGTTTTAAAAAAAAAATAAAAAAATGTATCACTTTTATTGCTGTCACAAGGAATACAAACATCCCTTGTGACAGTAATAGGTGGTAACAGGTACTCTTTATGGAGGGATTGGGGGTCTAAAAGACCCCCGATCCCTCCTTTACACTTTAATGTATTCAGATTGACGAAAACGGCGATTCTGAATACCGTATTTTTTTTAAAACCGGCGCCATTGGCAGCCGAGTAAACGGGAAGTGACGTCATGACGTCGCTTCCGTATTTACTATTAGGATACTGGAATGAAGCCAATTACAGCTTCATTCCAGTTCCTCTCCAGCATCCGGAGGCATTGCATCATGAATCGGTGCTCCCGATTGAGCGGAAGCACTGATAACAGTGGTGGGAGGTGGCGGGAGGCGGCGGGAGGGGGGGACCCGCTGGAAAAAACAGTACAGGGATGATGCCTGCAGGTGCGGGCATCATCCCGGTATACCCCCCAGAAGCCGAGTATGCACATCTTCGTAAGCTCGGCAGGAAGGGGATAACATGCTATATTCACACAAATATCTACCTTGATATAATTAGGCTCTATGTTTTTTGTCTACTCCTGATGAAGGAGACCACAAGAGCTCCGAAATGCGTAGGGTTAAAAGCTCTGCAGTTAATTGTATCCTGGATAGGGGATAAGTTCATCAACTAAACTGCACCCTGTACATTGGCATGTTTGTTCATAAACTACTTTTATGATATGTTTTTTTACCAATCTTTTGAATAAATTAAATTGTTTCTATATATTTTGCTGTTGTACATGCCTCCAAAGTCCAACACCAAAATTTGGGATTCTTTTTACTTTCATTTTCAATGATAATGGTAAATAGGACAAACAGAAAAGGTAAATCTCCTGTGGTATTGGGAGATTATACTCATGTGGCCGATCCTTTTTTAATGAGTAGTACCAATCAAAACTGTATTTAAGGGTATGGAAGCCCACTTTTTCTAATACCTTACTGCTGACAATATGCATATATGTGGCCAGATGGAAGTGGGCCTTTATCCGTGGGGCTACATAAATTCATATCTGGCTTTGTGCTGGGAGCATGCATTGTGCACTCACCAGTAGCCCTGGGTCCCGTACTAATTATTGGGACCTGGGACTCCCGATTCTGGGTCACCTGATCGCTGACCTCTGATTGCCTATCAAAGTGATCAATCACTGTGCAGCCCACCCTTATGTTTTCTTTCTCTCTGAATGTATCTCTCTTTCCTTGCAGGGAGAAAGATGTAAATAAACAAAAGTGTGTAGAAAAAAATAATCAATAAAAAAAAATGAAAGAAAATTTTAAGAAAAAATAGCCAGGTCAAAGCTTGATCTAAGGTCAGTGCCAGTTATTGTAAGGGTCAAAGGTCGATGTTAGGGTCAAAGGTCATGTTCAGTATATTTTGGGCAAGATTTAAATTTTTTTTAAATTAGTAGCAGTATCAATTAGTGTCAGTGCCAGTATGTTTTAGGTAGGATAGAAAAAAAGAAAGCAAAATGAGCGGTATTGTTTCTGAGTTGTATTACAGAGACAAGCAACAACTAACATGTGGGGTATCTCTGCAATCATCAGGAGCAGGAGAATTTATTTTGAGTTGTTCTTTGGTGGTAAGTTATGGTAGTAGCAAGAAGTATAAAGCTAAATTTTAAATATTTCTTTTTTTTACTATTTTGAGCCAGTTATCCTGGATCAGGAGCTATACGTTACCATTTACCACCAAAAGAAAGCTTAATTTGTCCTGAATAAAACACAGTATAATCTGCCTGGATGCACAAAGCAGTTGTGATGATATGTATGGTTTTACTAACACATGTCAAAGTAGCTAAGTTGTATTCAAGGGTTAAATTAAATGGAAAGTTCACATAGACATCCGTTGCCGAGGCAAGGGTCCTTCCACATTAATATGAACAGTCAAATGAAAATACTGAGCCACCTGGTTCACTTGTTGGTAGCACCACTGCCTCTTCTTACCCTTCCCTCCAACACCTTACTGTGTTGTCTAGCTCTACTGGTTCACTTGGTTCTCTTAGCCTTTAATTGCAGCGCCTTGCTGCAAAGCCCAATCCTGGCCTCTGCTTAGGGGTTCTCTTGACACCCCACCTAACTCCTGCAAAGAGACCTCTTGTCTCCTGGCTGCTGCCTGGCGCTCCTCTGAACTCTGGTTGAGACCTTCTGTCTCCTTGCTCCTGGCTGGGGCACCTCTGACCCCTGGGTGAGACCTACTTACTCCCAAACTAGGAGCTCTGGTCTATTATCAGGTTTCAGTATATAAGGACTCTGCACGCCTGTGTACTCAAACAAGCTGTAGGTACCCAAAACTTTCTTCTCACAGGAAAAAAAAAGTCAAGAACCTCATATTAACCTCATATTCTACTCCATTTTCACAGTGGCAGGATCTCACTCTGTCACACTCCCTATTGGAGGAAAGATGGCAATAATAACCTGACAGATGTTCTAATCCCCCTCCACCCTATTTGAAAGCATTAGTAGTTATACTCTAAAATAAATAAACTGGTGTCTTTTATCACTCCTGGAGCTGTATTAGTTCATTATATGAGCTTAAGCCTCCAGGCCAATCTGATGTGTAATCGATGTGTAAAGCAAATCCATCCAAACGATCCAACATATTTGTCATCCACAAATTTCCCTAACAATTTTATAGGGTTATAATTTGCTGACTTAATTGATCTGAACCTTGGGAATGAGATAGAATACAGGTTGATTATGTTCATGGACCCACATATAGTCCTTTTCATCCTTTGTGATTAAAACCTGCTGCCACATCAGACTCAACAATCCATTAATCTTAGCAGCAGGGGAAGAAAAGGGGTCCATACTAATCAGTAAATAACTCAGTCAATCACTGAGCTGTCTTGAGTTCTCAGCCTCCTGATATTCAATCACCATAAGAACCACTTTGCCCCCCTTGTCGCTAGGCTTGATTATGACTCCTGTCGTGGATTTAAGTTTTTACAATGTATTTCTCTCCGCTGTAAAATGATAATCAATTGTACTCCTGGACATAGGCAAGTTGGTTTGTTTACTATCTATTGCTATTGTTTTGATGAATAATTAAACTCTCATATTGTAACTTGGTGGGCGGGGGTGGATTTTTTTTTAGACTTACATTTCAACATTTTACAGTTCAACTAGGGGGTAGATCCTGCTCACTCAATTTATTCAACTTTTGCAAATCATTTCTCCAACGTTTTCAATACCTGTGAATCCTCCATTGTTAATGGTTTCATCTCAGGAGATACTACCTCCTGGGAAAGGGTAATTTTTTTCACCCCCATACTTTTTTGTGGTATGCATTAAGCATATAAATAATAACCCTTTGCTCAATTAAGAGTTGTGATTTTCAGCTGCATGTCCATTAAGTTAACTATTAAATCAATGCATTAAGTTAGTCAAATTTATATAGGGTACTGAGAGATTCTTCTTGTTTTTGGCCTTGCTGCTTCTTGTTAATCTCTGGGTGACATAGGTAGAAGGCATCTAAATTTTTTTTGGTTTTCTAAACATTGCAAAAAAAAACAACAACATGCAAGACAAAGGCATTATGTGCTAGTATGAATTGCATACTAGCTCATTAAGAAATACTTACCTTGAAACGATGCTGTTGCAGCGGTCTCCATACACTGCTGTGACAGGTGACATGTCCCTGGAATGTTACTTCTGGGTTCGCGGGCTTGGGCGCTGTGATTGGCGTCACTCCCACGCATGCGCACGGGAGCCACCAGTCATGGCACAGCAGCTGAAGAAATAGCACGTACGATCCATTTCTTCAGTGCACATGTGCCAATGATGTCGGCATGTGCGTGTAAAGTGAATGTCTCCTAAACTGTGCAAGTTTAGGCGTAATTCATGGTACCTAGAGGTAAGCCTTATTAAGGGCTTACCTGTAAGCAAAGGGTTTACAACCACTTTAAGAGTCCTAAACCCTATGTTTTTTGTCTAAAAAATAAGTTACCAAACCCTTTGTACTACTCTCCTTACCACCCTTTGGGACAGATGAGGTACATTGGTCAGTGTCTGACAAATCAGTAGAATCTGCACTGCACTCCTTTGTTGTCTGGATCTACCATGGCCTTAATTTTAAGATAGGTCAAAGATCTCTACTTTTTCCCAGTTGTAACGATCTCACTGGCATTTTACTTGCTTAATGTATTTACTATTTCTCTGTAACTATTCCACTTACTTACCTGTGTATTGTTGAGCGTTGAGTATTAGTGTCAGGAAGCTAGCTGTTAGTTAATTTGGACAGGGTATAATCCCCAATCCTCATTAAATTAGTAGGTACGATGCCCGGTGGGTGTGCAGATGCGACTCAGTGTACATCTTGCAGCATGTATGCGTTCTTTATCATCTGATTGAAGGTGAATACTGCTGTGCAAAATGTAAGCACATTGTTGCCCTGGAAGCCCAGTTTCTGAATCTAGGAAAGCAACTGTCAGCACAGAGAAGACCCTCCATACTAAAGGAGAGCTGGGAACGTACCCAGCAGGTGCCGGAAGGAGCCAGCACAGAGGCGGGTGGAGACAAAGAGATGCAGACACTAGAAAAGAGTAGATGGGTGACAGTCAGGAAGGATAGAGGGTGAAGGGACAGGGAGGCTGATCCTGGGCTGGAACATCCCAATAAGTATGCTCCATTGAGTGACATTGCTGAAACCAGTCAGGGACCAGCACTTCTGGAGCTGAGGGACTCCCCTAGCTGCCAGGGGAAGAACTCTTCCAGTGACAGTGGGGGAGAGCGAAGGGAAAACAAAGGCAGATCCTGGGGGTAGGGCACTGCTCAGCCCTCCCTTCTCAGAGCAGGCTGCTCAGATGTCGGTTAATTGCCAGCTCCAATGTTTTCTATAGTGACCTGATGATGATATCCTGTTCATCAGTCCTGCTGGTTACTTAAGCTGTTCAGTTCAGTTCCGCTCTGCCTTCGCCTTGGTCAACCACTCCAGAGACTCTCTCATGTGTACCTGTTGAAGACTTGCTTGGTTGACGTCCCTTCTGGTTCCTGATCCTGCTTTCTGTTCCACTATGCTGATTCTCAGATTTCCTGATTTCCTGGCCTGTCCTGGCTCCTTGATGTCCTGGCTTGTCTGACTATCCATTTTGGTTACCGAACTCTGGCTATGATTTGACTATCTTGCTCTGTTTACCTTTTACTATTATTATTCAACAAATGTGATTTTAACTGCACTTCTGTCTCAGCCTGATTCATGGTTTCTGACAGGGACTCAATCCTTAGAAGGACAAAGAGGGCAATCTGTGACAAAGACCTGAAGCGCCAAACTGTATAGAGGGGCTGGGGAAGACCCGGCTGTCATGGTGCATGTTGGCACCAATGACAAAGTCAGAGGCAGATGGAGTGTTTTAAAGAACGATTTTAGGCACTTAGGAGCTAAATTGAGGAAAAAGACCTCCAAGGTAATATTGTTAGAAATACTATTGGTACCTGGAGCCAGAAAGGCAGAGGGAGATTAGGGAAGTAAACAAGTGGCTGAGGAGCTGGTGTAGAAAGGATGGGTTTGGGTTCCTGGAGAACTGGGCCGACTTCTCAGTCGATCACCTGTTCTATAGAAGGGATGGACTGCACCTAAATGAGGAGAGTGCAGATATGCTGGGAGTGAATATGGCCGAAAAGTTAGAGGGGCTTTTAAACTAGGCGATGGGGGGAGGGTTCAGAGGTAGAGATAGTTAGCGCGGAACATATTCCAGAGGGTAGTATTGGGAGCATTAGTGGTAGGTTGACTAACACAAACCCAATCTCGGAACACCCAATAAGAGGACCAGTCTAAAATACGTGTCATGTTCACCAATGCCAGGAGCCTGGCGGACAAGATGGGAGATACTGTTGTACGAGGAGGATTTTGATTTTGTTGGAATTTCAGAGACTTAGTTAAACTGCTCTCGTGATTAGCTGGCAACCATTCAAGGCTATTCCTCCTTATCGCAGGGATAGAGAGGGTAAAAAAGGGGGAGGGTTATGCCTGTATATCAAGAATAATGTACAATTGAATGTGAGAGATGACTTTGCCAAGGGATCTAGGGAGGAGGTGGAATCCTTATAGGTAGAGCTCCAAGGGGATGAAACTAATGGGAAAATAATACTGGAAGTATTCTATAGGTCCCCTAACCTGAAGGAGAAGGGGGAGACATACCTCCTATCACAATTTGGATTAGCAGAAAGGATGGGAAGTGTTATCATAATAGGAGATTTTAATTATCCAGACATAGACTGAGTGAAAGGAATTGCGCAATCGTCTAATGCCGCGTACGCATAACCGGACTTTTTGACGGACTAGGTCCAATGGTCTTCCCGACAGACTTTCAGCAGATGAAATAAGTGACAAAAATTGTAATATAACACAAAACAGCAGCTAACATACAAACAAACTAAGTCAAAATAACGAATGATAACAAACAATGTAGCTCTATAATGTCAAAAAATTTAAAAAACCTAGACATAAATCACCAAATGATCTGGTAGTGAAATCAAACTTAAAAGGTCAGCACACATATCACATGTTGTGCAGTCTAGTGAGGAATACAGAAAATGTGCTTCAGTGAACTAACAATATGAGCATAAAAAAGTCCAGCTTTTTTCATGGATCACCATCCGAATAGTCGCTGCCCACTTCAGGATTGGTACACCTCAGATCTCCCGGGTTTTCAACTCTCTCTCGAAGGTTCCGGTCAGCTAGGAGCTCAGAGCGGGTTCACCATAAACAAAAAGTAAGGACACAATGCCTCTCATAGTGAAATTCCACCATTAAAGGTTTTATTTGAAAAAAATTCCAAATGACATATAAAATATCCAAAAAGGTAATGCCCCAGTAGAAGGCTTATTAGTGGAAACGCATCGGGCTAGCGTTTCCTGCTCCCTATATTGCTCTTTTTATCGTTCATTTTTATTGGATCACGTGATTCTTTTTGGATATTTTTTATGTCATTTTTTTATGTCATTTGGAAATTATTTTCAAATAAAACCTTTAATGGTGGAATTTCACTATGAGAGGCATTGTGTCCTTACTTTTTGTTTATGGTGAACCCGCTCTGAGCTCCTAGCTGACCGGAACCTTCGAGAGAGAGTTGAAAACCCTGGAGATCTGAGGTGTACCGATCCTGAAGTGGGCAGCGACTATTCGGATGGTGATCCATGACCTGATGTATACGAATGGTGTGTGACGCACATAAGCCTGCATGACACATTTACTATACAGTAGTTTGTGTCCACCATTTTCGGTAAGGGTATCAACCGTTTTCTATAATATTTTCTGGCTGTGAACGGAAGGCTATACATAGTTCATACCAACGTAATATCTGGACTCACGTTTCCCATTATTTTGTCATAGCTGGACTTTTTTATGCTCATATTTTTAGTTCACTGAAGCACATTTTCTGTATTCCTCACTAGACTGCACAACATGTGATATATGTGTTGACCTTTTAAGTTTGATTTCACTACCAGATCATTTGGTGATTTATGTCTAGGTTTTTTAAATTTTTTGACATTATAGCGCTACATTGTTTGTTATCATTCGTTATTTTGACTTAGTTTGTTTGTATGTTAGCTGCTGTTTTGTGTTATATCACAATTTTTGTCACTTATATAGGGAGCGCGGTGTTTTCCCCTTCTTTTTGATTTGTACAGAATTAGAGATAGACTTGGAAAACTTACCATTAATAAGTCACCGGGGCTTGCACCCGAGGGTCCTTACGGAACTCAAGTAATTGCCAGACCATTGTTCCTAATTTTTACTGAGAGTCTACTAACTGGAATGGTACCAGCTGATTGGAGAAAAGTCAATGTAGCACGAATATTTAAAAAAGGGCCAAAATACATCCCTGGGAATTACAGACCAGTTAGCCTAACATCACTGTTATGCAAGCTCCTGGGGGGGTTGATAAGGGAACTATATACAAGATTTTTGTAATGTAAACAGTATCATTAGCAATAATCAGTAGACATGTGCAGAGTGAAATATTTTGTTTCGAAATTTAGTTTTTGTCCGAAAAATACATTTATTTCGTTACTCCCAAAATTCGTCTTTATTTATTTCGTTTTTCGTTAAAAAATTGCATTTGCCCAAAAATCCACATGAATTACGGTTGAATCTGTCTTTGAAGGCTTATGGTGTATGTCGAATGTATAAAGAAGATTCGACGGAGCTGCTAAACTCTGTATAGCCTATAGGCGGAGCATTTGACCCCGGAAATGTACGATTACAGCATCGTACAGTTTCGATGCTCCGTCAAATATTATTATAAAAGTGTGTGTTTTTCGTTGCTTTGTCGAATCTCCATTGTTCATGTTGAATGAATGGTCTATGCCCTTGTACACACGGTCGGACATTCCGATAGACAATGTCCGATAGGACCGTGTTGTCGGATAATCTGACAGTGTGTGGGCTCCATCGGACTGTTTCCGTCGGAGTATCCGACTGACCAAGTTTTCCAGCTGGGCTATAAAATTTTCCAACAACATGATCCGATCGGACTTTGTCCGATCATGTGTAGAGAATTCCGATCGGACAAAGTGCCACGCATGCTCAGATCAAATTCCTAGACCAAAGCTATTGGCTATTAGCCTGAACGTAGTCCCATCGTAATGAAATAACGTCATCACGTTCTGAACGATCTGATTTTCCAACAACTTTGTCCGACCGTGTGTATGCAACAGTTTCGGACAAAATCCGTCGGACAAAATCCAACGGATTTGGTTGTCAGAATGTCCGACCGTGTGTACAAGGACTAAGTCTCACAGTGTCAGGTGTCAGATAGTGAGTGACTGATAATAACAAATATGGTGGCAACCCATTGTGAGAGCGACATGGAGGCATTGGAGGACATTCCTGGGCAATCTACAAGTGTTTCTGTATATATACAGAAACTGGTGGACTGGTGATAGCGATCACTGATCAGACAGGTAACAAGATTCTATAATAAATCCCCCCCGCAGCACAGGCAGCCTCTGAGGCTATCACAACAACACTAGCAGCAACACTAGCAACACTAGTATCACTATAAGGTTCTCACACCAACACAATAGCAGCAGATTATTAGGAAAAATCTAAGTTGAACTGTAGCTTGCTTCACTATTGGTCTGCTGCTGTACTTATGCTTAATAATAATTCGAGTTCTCTGACAAGTGACAATTCAAACAAGCTAAGATTGACTGTCTTCTGAAATGATTCAGTGTGTGTCTCTCTCTGCTAGCAATCGTAAGTGAAAGTAAGTTGGCTGTACGTGTGTACTTAGTTCTAGCTATTTTACTGCTCCTCCTGTTTGGTTACAATCAGCCAATAGCATTCATCATCATCATTATTTTTATTTTACTTCCCCCACCCAATTCCAGAATCTTTTCTCTCTGTCGAATCTTTTCTCTCTATGGGGAATATTTTCTCTCTGTCTAATCTTTTCTCTATATAATCTTGGCCTAATAGAGGTAAGGTTAGACACATTCGACCACAGGTTCAATAGACACAGATTGTTATTGTCAGAGTCACATCGAATCTCCTATTCTACATGGAACTGTTGTAACAACGAAAACAAAAATAAAGCATTTATTTATGTCGGATCTTTTGTTTTTCGGATTCTGCGCTTTCGTTATCGTTTGTCAAAACGAAAACGAAAATACCTGAAATTCGGACGAAAATGCATTCGGATGAAAATGAATGCACATGTCTAATAATCAGCATGGATTCATGAAGCATTGTTCTTGCCAAACCATACTATTAACCTTCTATGAGGAGGTGAGCTGCCATCTAGATAAAGGAAGGCCCGTAGACATGGTGTATCTGGATTTTGCAAAAGCATTTGACACAGTTCCCCATAAACATTTACTGTATAAAGTAAGGTCTGTTGACATGGGCCATAATGTGAGTACATGGATTGAAAACTAGCTACAAGGGCAAGTTCAGAGGGTAATGATAAATGGGGAGTACTCAGAATGGTAAGGGCTGAAAAAAGGGGTTCCCCAGGGTTCTGTGCTGGGACCAATCCAATTTAATTTGTTCATAAACAACGTGGAGGATGGGGTAAACAGTAGACTTGTGCACAACGGAAAATTTAGTTTAGATTCGGTTCGTTGTCATTCGTAAAATACATAATTTCGTTCTGTTTTATTTGTTATTTTACGTTAATACGTTTTCGGATAATTCGTTATTATTCGTAGAGTGTCAAATTCATTAGTTCGTATTCGTTGAAATTTGATATTTATGTATGTATAGACATTCGTGATAATGATTCGTAGTTTGGAAAGTCGTTTGTTTATTGAATCTTTTAACACACACAATGACAACGTCTCTTCTCCTCGGCTCAAATACAATACAACACCCTTCTAACTCAGTTCTCAGGAATGCACTTTGCCAGTAATCCAACCTCCGGCACAAAATTAATTAGCTGATTGGACTATAAGATTTACTTTGAGCTGACCTTTTGTTTCATTTGATCTTTAAAGAATTACCAAATCATGTTGAATTCATTCTAATTAATTCGTTATATTTCTTTCGTATTCGTTGTTATTCGTTATTTTTTTATTCGGACATTCGGATGCATCCGAATGTCCGAAAGATGCAAAATTCGTCAGAATTTCAATTCGTTACGAAACTAATTGCACAAGCCTAGTAAACAGTTCAATCTCTGTATTTGCGGACAATTCTAAGCTAAGCAGAGCAATAATTTCTCGACATGGATGTGGAAACCTTGCAAGAAGATCTGAACAAATTAATGGGGTGGACAACTACATGGCAAATGAGGTTTAAAGTGGAAAAATTTTAAATAATACATTTGGGTGGCAAAAATATGAATACAATCTACTCTCTGGGGGGAGAACCTCTGGGGAAATAAAGGAGGGAAAAGGACCTGGGGGGGTCCTAGTAGATGATGGGCTCAGCAATGGCATGCAATGCCAAGCTGCTGCTAACAAAGCAGACAGAATATCGGCATGCATTAAAAAAGGGGATTAACTCAAGAGATAAAGCAATAATTCTCCCACTCTACAAGGCGCTGGTCTGGCCTCACCTGGAGTATGCTGTCCAGTTCTGGGCACCAGTCCTCAGGAAGGATGTGCTGGAAATGGAGCAAGTACAGAGAAGGGCAACAAAGCTAATAAAGGGACTGAAGGATATTAGTTATAAAGAAAAGTTGTGGGCACTGAATGTATTCTCTCTGGAGAAGAGATGCTTGAAAGGGGATATGATTTAAATTTACAAATACCATACCGGTGACCCCACAATAGGGATAAAACTTTTCTGTGGAAGGGAGTTCAATAAGACACGTGGCCACTCATTAAAATTTGAAGAAAAGATGTTTAACCTTAAACCGTGTAAAGGGTTCTTTATTGTAAGAGCGGTAAGGATGTGGAATTCCCTTCCACAGGCGGTAGTTTCAGTAGGGGGCATCAATAGTTTCAAAAAACTATTAGATAAACACCTGAACAACCACAACATACAGGTAAATACAATGTAATACTGAAATATAATAACACACATAGGTTGGACTTGATGGAATTGTGTCTTGTTTCAACCTCACCTACTATGTAACTACGTGTTAACCTCTGATTCAATATTATCAGAGTTTTGTTGAAGTTTCACAATACTAGTTGTTATCATTTTTGACATTTCTTAATTGCACCTTCTCCTTCTCAACAGTTACTTGCATCACATTCAGGCTATACACCCATCTTCCAGTTTATAAGAAACCACTCATTACAAAAATTGGCAAAACTATAGCACTTCAGCAAATTAATTTACAGTGATTTACCGTGACAAGAGAAATTATGTGAACCCCTTAAACCTAATGTTTTTGTAAAATCTTCTGTGCTGCAGCTGCCCCTCAGACCCCCCTTTTCCTTACCTGAGCCTATCCATCTAGCGATGTGCATGAGCGCAGCAGCTCCAACCAGTCGCTCTCCTCATTGGACAGCCATTGGCTCCTGCTTCTGTCAATCAAAAGCTGTGACACTGTAGCAGGGGGTGAGGCCAAGTCCTGCTGTCTGAGGCAAGGACACAGCAGTGGGACTCGGGAGTGCAGGTGCATGGTGCTACCATGGAAAGCAGCTTTACATGGGGACACACGATGAGGAGGAGCATCTTGAAGCAACGATGGGGCACCCCAGAAGCAGAGGATGCTCTGTGCTAAATAATTGCACAGAGCAGATAAGTATAGACATGTTTGTTATCTTTATTTTTTTTAAAGCGAGGATTTACAGACACTTTAACTGCTTTTCTGCAGTAATTTGCCATACAATGTAATCTGATCTGATTCACAAACAATTCTAATTTCTTTTGTCTTTATTAAACACACTCATTAAACATGCACCGTGCTAAATGAAAAAGTATGATGGAGTGGGATATTACATGTACATGTAGAAAATAATGTTTATATATTAGACATTTATACAGTATTTATATCTGCCATAGTGTTTAACCTTTTAGCGACCGCCCACCATAGATACACTGCGCTGGTCGCTTTGTGCCAGATCACATACCTGATACGTAACCTGACACTTTTGTGTCTGGGACACGCAGCTGGCGACCCGCTCCCACTGTGATTGAACACAGCTTAAGCCAATTACCAGGTCTAGTGGATGCAATGCCTGCTGGGTCCCACCAAACATTCAGAAGAAAGGCAGAAAGGTGGTCTGCATATGTAAACAAGGCAGATCTCCATTCTGTGAGTGGGGAATGTGTTGATCCTGTGAATCTGCTAAGCAGGAACACGGATATTTAAATTCCCCCAATCAAAACACCCCTCCCCCCAGTTAGTAATCACTCCTAGGAAACACATTTAACCCTTTGATTGCCCCTGATGTTAACCCCTTCCCTGCTTGTGTCATTAGCACAGTAACAGTACACTGATCACTGTATTAGTGTCCCTGGTCCCTTAAAAGTGTCCAAAGTGTCAGTTAGTGTCCAATTTGTCCGCCGCAATATTGCAGTCCTGCTATATGTTGCTGATTGCCGCCAATACTAGTAAAAGAAAAAAATATATATCCCATAGTTTGTAGACGCTATAACTTTTGCGCCAATCAATCAATATATACGTGTTGGCATTTTTCTTTACCAAAAATATGTAGCAGAATACATATTGGCCTAAATTAATGAAGGAATTCTATTTTTACATTTTTCATTGGGAATGTTTTATAGCAGAAAGTCGCCGGTCTATATAGCGCAATATATAAAAAACGCAGAGCTGATCAAGTACGACTAATATAAGGCTCTATTTGTGGGAAAAAAAGAACAGGATACAGTGTTGCACAAAATTGTCAGTTAACCACTTCAGCCCCGGAAGATTTAACCCCTTTAATGACCAGAGCATTGTTTGCGATTCGTCACTGCGTTGCTTTAACTGACAATTGAGTGGTCATGCGGCAATGTTTCCCCACAAATAGAGCTTTCTTTTGATGGTATTTGATCACCTCTGTAGCTTTTATGTTTTGCGCTATAAACAAAAAAAGATTGACAATTTTAAAAAAAGCAATATTTTTTTACTTTTCACTATAATAAATATCACTTACCACTATTAACTGGTAAAATGTATGGTTTTCCCTTTCATGAACAAGAAAATAATGACATTACCAGCTGTTGGGCTGGTATAATAATGCTGTGAGGCTGGTATGAAATTTTTTTCCAGGGCTGGTTTTTGAAAGCATGGGCATCCGCAAGGTTACTCAGGTGGCTGCGTACCATGCCCATATAGCCTAGAGAATGTACATCTTTCTACATTGCAATACATCTGTTGTTGCCATATTTTTATCTTTATGAAAACAGCCTATACAGTGACAGTATGAGATCAAAATATGGCCACAACAGATGTATTGCAATGTAAAAAGATGTACATTCTCTAGGCTATATGGGCATGGTACGCAGCCACCAGAGTAACTTCCAATACAAAGTGAAGATGAATTATCTGTTATATAACACATATGTATTACCAGTGGAAAGATTTTCATGAGATTGCCAAAAAGGGACGGAGCATGAGCAGCCTTAAAATGATGCCCCCCCTTGGAAAAAGTTCTGCGGACGCCCATGGCCCAAGGTTGTAAAGTTGCACATTAAAACCTTTGGCATTGTGTAACAATAGGGCAGTCTTGATCCACTGACTTGCTACACAATTTATGGGCAATTTTTAGGTACTTCTGAAAAACCCAGAAGGCACACTGGTTGAAAAAGGCGTTACTAAGTTCAACAGTAATGTAATGTTAGAGAGCTTGGTGCAGTCACTGCAGCAAAGTAGTGAAGAAAATAGCAATGTAAAGTGATTACCTGTAGGTCCTGCGGGGCCTGGACTCCCTGGTAGACCAATTCCAAATTCACCTCTTTCACCTTTCTGTCCTCTCAAACCTATTATACGGAAGAAACAAATAATTTATGAACAGTGAACATACACAGAATGTTTCTATACCTGGCTCCTTAGAACTGGACATCAGTAAAAAGAGTAAAAAGAGTAAAAAGAGCTTATGAAAAGTAAATAAAATGTACTCTGGACCAGCGCTAGAAGTAATATCCTTTGACTAATTAACATACGTACAAAACAATAACATTTAAGACACCAAGCACAGTTTTACACACGGATATAACAGAAACTTAGAACAAAATTGGTCATCATGAGGTGCAGATTTATATTGAACATTACAACTCTTGCAGGAGCTACATAATAAGAACAATTTCTGCACACACAGATTTAATAAAGTGTTAGTTGGTTATTAGAGCTGTAGATCTTCAAGGTCCTGTATAAAACAAAAATTGTGCATCATCTATGAATTACATAGCCTGCAATAAACAGAACAATAACGTTATGTAGAAGGTTAAAAACCCCACTGTAATACCCATTTTGATGTGGAACGTCTGTAACTGAAAATTAACCGTGGACACTGCAACCAATAATATGAAATGCATTAGTCAGCCTTGTAACCATTACCCTGTATAAACAATACTTAACCAAGATAAAATAATATAAGTAACAACTAATAACATAATAAACTAACCATGTCCTAAGAAAGCAAAGTCATCTGTTGCCATGAATATCACTAACTGCAAGGTAATTCTGATCAGGAGCTCCTTAATCTTACTAAGTAGCTTCTGAGGTTTTAGTAGTGACCACATCCTACAATGCAATGTGTGTCTTGACAATCTATTAAATACAGACAGCATTTTAGAACTACCGTATATACTCGAGTATAGGCCGACCCGAATATAAGCCGAGGCCCCCAATTTACCCCCAAAAAAACTGGCAAACTTATTGACTCGTGTATAAGCCGAGGGTGAGACATGCCTGTCCATCCCTGTGTGTGTGTCCGTCCATCCCTGTGTGTCCGTCCATCCCTGTGTGTCCGTCCATCCCTGTGTGTCCGTCCATCCATCCCTGTGTGTGTGTGTCCATCCATCCATCCATCCCTGTGTGTGTGTGTGTCCATCCATCCATCCATCCCTGTGTGTGTGTGTCTCCATCCATCCATCCATCCATCCCTGTGTGTGTGTGTCTCCATCCATCCATCCATCCATCCCTGTGTGTGTGTGTCTCCATCCATCCATCCATCCGTGTGTGTGTGTCTCCATCCGTGTGTGTGTGTGTGTGTGTGTGTGTGTGTGTGTGTGTGTGTGTGTGTGTGTCCAGCCTACCTGTGTCCCGAGCCTTTGTCCCGAGCCTCCGTCCCGTGTCGTGCCTTGCCTTCGTCCCGTCCCGTCCCGTCCCGTCCCGTGCCGTGCCGTGCCGTGCCTTGCCTTGCCTCCGTCCCGTGCCCTCTTCGTCGGCGGCCATTGTAAAATTCAAAAGCCGCGCCTCCTCCTTCGCCTGTGATAGGCGGAACACTGAATTTCCCAGCAGCCTGTGTTCCGCCTATCACGGACGTCGTATCATCCTCGTCCGTAGTACGAGGATGATACGACGTCCGTGATAGGCGGAACACAGGCTGCTGGGAAATTCAGTGTTCCGCCTATCACAGGCGAAGGCGGAGCCGGAGGCGCGGCTTTTGAATCATAGAATGGCCGCTGTCTGTCTGCTCGACACGCTGATCGAGCGGGCAGACAGCGATGACTCGAGTATAAGCCGAGGGGGGCACTTTCAGCCTCAAAAAAGAGGCTGAAAATCTCGGCTTATACTCGAGTATATACGGTAAGTGAGAACATGCTTAGCAGTCAGAAATTTGGTACAGTAGTGACATGATGAAGTTACTAGTAATTGTCCCTAGGACTATTATTCTAATATAGTTAATATAAAGATAATATGAAGTTCAATATGTGTTTTCTCAGTACAGGTACACTTTAAGATCAATTTCAAGCTCTAAGCAAATTTGGAAAACAGGACATGGTTAACTGAATGCTTTACATGGACTGAAAAGGTTGAGACATTTGACATTTGCAAACAAAACTATAGTCCCCCAATGGATTCTCTAATCTCTCAGTGACTCCAGTGGTGGGAATTCATGGTTTGTGGTTGTTGTTTAACAAGTCAGACATAAGAAGTCAGCAAGAGGCCAAGTCAGCTTGCCAGCAGTCAGGTAAAACTGAAATGTCAATGTTGGTTAAATTTGGTCCATAAGGTTTTACCAAGACACACATTTCCTTATGCCCTATACACACAGTCGGACTTTCCGACAGAAAATTTGCAATGGGATCTTGTTGTCGGAAAATCCGATCGTGTGTGGGCTCCATCTGACTTTTTCCGTCGGGAATTTCCAACACACAAAGTTTAAGAGCAGGATCTAAAATTTTCCGACAACAAAATCCAACCGTTTAAATTCCGAACGTGTGTAGACAATTCAGATGAACAAAGTGCTACACATGCTCAGAATAAATTATGAGACAAAAGCTATTGGCTACTGGCTCGTTTATAGTCCTGTCGTACGTGTTATATGTCACCTCGTTCTGAACGATCGGATTTTCCAACAACTTTGTGCAACCGTGTGCATGCAAGACAAGTTTGGCCCAAAATCTGTCGGAAAAAATCAGACGGATTTTGTTGTCGGAATGTCCGACCGCGTGTACAGGGCATTACGAAAAATTGTAAAACAATTATTTCTATCCACATTTATATGTTTAAATATTTAGTTTGTAGCAGAGTGCTGTTTGTTACTGTTAAGCCTCATACACACGATAGAACTTTGTACAAACTTTCCCTTGGATTTTTGTACAAAGGGCGTCGGCCCTGAACTTGTATTGCATACACACAGCAGGACTTTTTCAGCCAACTTTAACCAAATCATGTGGTTTTTCTGCTCTTTACCGCCACCTTTGGTCAACTTCTGTATTGTTGTCTGATCTTTTTGCATTGGTTCTGAGCATGCGTGTTTGTACTTTGTACAAAAGTCCTATGGTTTTCTGTACACACGATCAGACTTTGCTCCATCAGACTTTTGTTGCCAGAAAGTTTGACCATTCGCACAGCCAACAAAAGTCCGATGAAAACCAAAAAAGTTTGTCCGATGGAGCGTACACACGGTTGGATGTTGCTCTAAAACAGCTAATTTGCATGTTTGTTGTCAAAAAGTCTGATCGTGTGTATGGGCCTTAAGATTATCAGTCATTTCAGATAAAAAAAATAATTAGATTATCATGCCAACAGCATGAAGTGTGGTGCAGGTGAGGAAAGTTTGATTAGACTGTTCAACAGAGGGTCTATTTGGGGTTACCTAGAATTTATAACAAATAAAAGTTAGAATTTTAATTTCAAGCAAGTTAATCGGAAATGTACATATAAAAAAGAAGGCATTTCCCCATTATTTTTTTAAAGAAGTGTATATGAGATTTAAAGTAAAAAACTTTCCTAAAATAAATTAAAGGAGCTGCCATTGCTGAAGTCCTTTTTAATTTCAAGCAAGTTAAACCAGAAATGTACAAATAAAAAAAGAAGGCATTTCCCCATTATTTTTTTAAAGAAGTGTATATGAGATTTAAAGTAAAAAAAGTTCCTAAAATAAATTAAAGGAGCTGCCATTGCTGAAGTCCTTTTTAATTTCAAGCAAGTTAAACCGGAAATGTACATATAAAAAAAAGAAGGCATTTCCCCATTATTTTTTTTAAAGAAGAGTATATGAGATTTAAAGTAAAAAAAGTTCCTAAAATAAATGAAAGGAACTGCCATTGCTGAAGTCCTTTTTAAATTTCAAGCAAGTTAAACCAGGCATGTACATAGAAAAAAAGAAGGCATTTCCCGATTATTTTTTTAAAGAAGTGTATATGAAATTTAAAGTAAAAAACGTTCCTAAAATAAATGAAAGGAGCTGCCATTGCTGAACTCTTTGTGAAAATGCTAGTTGTTTGGACGTTATACTGACCTTCTACCCTCAATACATTCTGAGTCTATGAGATGGGATAAGTGTGCAGAAGAGTAAAGTGTTTAATGAAACAAAAAAAGCCACTCCAGGTGAGCGAGTCTCTAGTTAATCCCCACACACACTAGTCAGGTGCTAGCCCAGCTCGCACGCTGCGTATCATAAGGAAATGATTCCAGATGGCTGCACTTCCAAAAATCCTTTAATTTGAAGAGGAAAGTGATTTCTTTCAATTTTATAGGACTGGTACATTAACAAGCAACTCAACAATGGACGGCTTTTCATGTCCAGCCATGTTGCAGAAAAAATAATTAATTCAGAAAGCAAGATTAGAACTGTACTGGCAATTAAAATGATTGTACTATAAGATTAGGATAAAAAAAAAATATGAGCTGCATTTGCCAACAAGGTATAATGAATATATGCTTTGATGCTGAACACCTCATCATTGTAATTTCACTTGGACTGGCCATACATGTACAATTTTTCTTTAGATTTACCAAAAACTGTATAATATGAGGCCAAAACTAAACAACTTTCAATTGTATCAAATTAGGCAGGCCCTTGCACTACAGTACATAGTTTAAGGTAACGCTAAAGGAAAATTGTACAAGAAAATTGAACATGTATGGCAAGCCTAAGTAAGCATATGACCTGGAACGTCACTGTGTACCGTACTTGCTTTTTCTGGATCGTTTACTCACTAAGAGAAGGATGAAGATGGCAGCTCTAGTAAGTGTATTTAAAAACAAGTCAGCAAAAGGAGCTCTTATATATGTGTTTGAATTATTGTGTATGAGAACAGAAAAGGATGGTCTCTTTTTTGCCACCATAATGTATTCTATTTGAATGCATTTGCAGCCAAGAATCTGCAGCCATAGCATTTTCATTTAGTTCACATGGCCTTTTATCTATATTTTTTTTCCCAGTTTAGAAAATCTTAAAACTTCAGATGTTGCAGCTGTGATTATGGTCATCACAAACCTTTTTCCCCCAACATAAAAAAGTAAAGTTTCAGGCCTTTGGAACTCTTGTTCAGTGAACAGATGAAAATTGAATGTGAAAGGCTGTGAGTGACCATGCGGTGCAGTCAATTCATGTAACTTAAACTAAAATGTGCTCTGGCAGATTTCTGTCAAGTGAAGCCTGCAGCATCACAGCCTGCATTCCCAGTGTTAGGCTTTACCAGGAAGAAAGGAAGCCTGTGTATTAAGGATCACAATACAGCACTGGAGAAGAAAATCTATATTCTATGCTCCGATGTATATAGTAAAACCCTCATGCCATGCGAGCATGCTCTACTTTAACATCTTCCTATAGAAGTTTGAGAATGCAAACATCAAAATACCACACAACAAACATTCCAGCTTGAAATCCCCATGCACTGAATTATAGCAGTCAGAATCAATGTGCTCTTGTTTTATTTAGCTAAAGTATACTTCTTTTGCCTCATTTCTTCATTTTACCATTACACATGTATTTTTTTAATTGCGAACCATACCATAAGGATAAAGAGAAATCGTCAATCCAGTTTGATCATACAGACAACACAGGAGCCCATTAATTAAAACATTAATTTCAAACTAGCCACACTCCTTGTGATAGCCCAATAGTGCTTAATTATGGCTGTGGCCCCCAACTGCACTTACATTACCTTCATAAGTCTGGCAGTTACTACTTGGTCATTAACCTGGCACAAACTCCTAGCTTGTGAGTGTGCATTACAGGTCTATATACCACAGCAATACATTTTTTCCACCACCTGGGTGTGGATTCTTGGCATACACTGTGTGACAGCTAATTGGAGGAAAGGCACACACCCCCTCAGAGGAAGGAAGAGATGTGCAGAGAATAGACCATCTCCCTGCTAATCTATTTCTCTGCACCATCCCTGAAACTAATTTCAGGTTGGTGTTATCTCAGTTGTTGGAGAGCTAATCAGAAGTTATCATGTTGATAACAGAAGAACTGAGCAGCAGAAAGACACATGACTTAGGGCTTTGGAGAGAGATAAGTAACACTACAGATAGATGTGCCCAGGTCAAATTTCATGAATGGGGTTTACATCTACTTTAATTTTCCAAAATATTGTGCCAAAAATGTACAACTTTAAAAAATTCACCATGCCTCTTACTAAACACCTTTGCCTGTCTACTTTCCAAAACAGGGTTGGTATTGACCTGGCCTTTTTGGGCCTCAATAAATTAGGTAGGCCATAAGTACATCAGGATTGATCAATATTCAGATAAATATACAATAATTTGTGGACTCTAACTTTCCTATAGACTACATAATATACACTGATTTGGGTTATTTTTTACCAAAGAAATTTAGCAGAATACATTTTGACCTAAATATATGAAGGAAAATTATTTATTTGCACAACAGAAAAAAAACGAAAACATGTTTTTTTAGCAAAAAAATTCAAAAACCCAGTGATGATTAAATATCACCAAAAGAAAGCTCTATTTGTGTGAAAAAAATACTTTCTTATGGGTACAGTGTTGCATGACCGTGCAATCGACTTACAAATTGCGACATCGCTAAATGCTGAAAATTGGCCTGAGCGGGAATTGTATTGAAGTAGTTAAAGAAAATCTATACCAAGGAAGCATGAAGGCTGCCTTTATTTTTGTCAGAAAATACAGTTTCCCTATCACCCTCTAAGCCCCAGATTTGAAACAGTATGCAGGAATTCTGACTTCATTATGACTTTGCTCATTTCTATACTTGTTTCATACAAATGCCTCAAAGTATTGGTGCTATAGAGTTTTTAGAGGTAACCAGAATTTTCAGAAGCAACATCAAATCATTCTCTGCAGCTATTACCTTTTGTACCACCACCCCCTCCCTTTAGAATGTAAGCTCTACGAGCAGGACCCTCCTGTACCTTTTGTATTGTACTGTAATTGTGTTGTCCCCCCTATACATTGTAAATTGCTGCATAAACTGTTGGCGCTATATAAATCGTGAATAATAATAATAATAATAATAATAATAATAAAGTAAGTAATATCAGTCCCCATATTCCTCACAGTACAGGTCTCTTTTAATGTTTTGCATTATAATGCAAAACAGTATTCAAATAAAGATTTTTACTAAACATTGTTAGGTTTGGACAAAATGTACTTTCTTTTTATGTATATTAAATGTATACAGTACTCTGCCACAGACAGATCCTTGTAAGATTTGTTAAGATAAATACAATTACCCACTGTTGTCAGAACTTTTGAAAAATCTAGGTTTTATTATTCCGGTGAGTGTTTATTAATTCAAGCAATGTGATACAAATAACAAGGAAAAAGAGAGTTGCCAAGTGTAGAAAAGATGCATTTGTTTGTAGCTGAAAAACAATTTTCTTCCAGTCTATAGTATACATGTCCTGAATTTGCATATTAGAAAGTGCAGCGCCTTTGTGTTTGAAATTGTGACCTTGATACAATTGCACTCAGTACTTTGTTACACTGCTTGGCTACTATGTGGGAAATAACTTTTACAATCCATTAGGAAACAAAAAAAAAAAGAAATTATATATATATATATATATATATATATATATATATATATATATATATATATATATTGAACAAATGCAGAAAAAGATATTGTAATATTTAAGTAGTTATAAACCTGACATCTATATCTTGTTTGCCTAAAGAGTTTGCCTGAAAATCTTGTTACTTGGTGTCCTCACCTACAATGCAGGACAGCATTGTATATGACGACATCAGAATGCCTGCAATAGACCACAGGAGAAGCAGCTTCAGAGAATCGGCTGTACAGACAGGAGGAACCTAGGCAGCTAGTAATACAATAAAATAATAGCGCAGAGCATAGTCCTGCCTGTGGCCAGGGATGAGATTTGCCTAGAGGAAAGGAATTAAAGAATATATTACCCAACATTTCAACTTACTGACATGTTCCTGCTGTACCATGCACTTGTATGAAATATTATCCCGTTCCTTTGCATTTCTTCCTTTGTGTGAAATTCCTAGTTTTCTTGCCAGTCCCCATGCTTTCCTAATAAAAACTGACCACACTATGAGGGGAATTTGAAACTGGAGTGTGCAAAATATGGTGCATCTGTGATTACTGTAGTATCAAATTGGCTTCCAGGTTTTATTGTCAAAACTTAATTGAACAAGCTGAAGTTATATGCTAATTGGCTACAATACACAACTGCAGCAGTTTCTGAGTGCTCCAGTTTTAGTAAATCTCCCACTATGCATGAGAGTATAGCGTAGTCAGTTTTATAGCAGTGCTGGGAGCTGAGACTGCTCCCCTCCAATGATTAGACTTGTGCTGACACACCCCCTCCCTTCACAGCCATTTATTGGGAAGACCAGTATTCTGCTGTTTCTCCTCCCCTAACTCTCTTAGCGCCTTATGCAGTTCAGAACAGGGGGTATGTGATCCCTTTTAAAATAGGTAAAAAAGTATTTATAATGTTTATGTATGCACAAATGTTTTGCCTTTGTTTTCATTTGTATTTTAAACTGAATGAGTTATTTCACAAGTTAAGGGTTCACATAAACTTACGTTCAGTAATATTATTAATAATTTATACTTTTGGATCTTCTTACCCACATCAAGGTGTCCTTACACCTTCTACAGTATGTCTTTATTAAAAATATAAAATAAATTAAAAACCCAAAATGGAAAGTGGGACACCATCACAATGACTTGGTGTTGAAGACTTGTTAACTGCAGTTCCAGGATCTCCCTACAGAAATGAATATAAGGAATTAGGTACTTAACCACTTAAGCCCCGGACCATTTGGCTGGCCAAAGACCAGAGCACATTTTGCAATTCGGCACTGCGTCACTTTAACTGACAATTGTGTGGTCGTGCAACGTGGCTCCCAAACAAGATTTACATCCTTTTTTCCCACAAATAGAGCTTTTTTTTGGTAGTATTTGATCACCTCTGTGGTTTTTATTTTTTGCGCTATAAACAAAAATAGAGCGCAAATTAAAAAAAAAGCATTTTTTATTTTTTGCTAAAATTAATAGCCCCCAAAAATATATGAAAAGCAATTTTTTTCCTCAGCTTAGGCCGATACATATTCTTCTACATGTTTTCGGTAAAAAAAAATCGTAATAAGTGTTTATTGATTGGTTTGCAAAAAAGTTATAGCGTCTACAAAATAGAGGTTAGTTTAATGTCATTTTTATTATTTTTTTTACTAGTAATGACGGCAATCTGCAATTTTTATTGTGACTGCGACATTATGGCAGACACATCGGACAATTTTGACACATTTTTGGAACCATTGTCATTTTTAAAGCGATCAGTGCTATACAATTGCACTGATTACTGTAAAAAGTACACTGCCAGTAAAGGGGTTAACCACTAGCTAGCTATGAAGGGGTTAAGTGTGTCCTATGGGGTGATTCTAACTGTTAGGAGGCATGGCTACGTGTGACACATCACTGATCTCTGCTCCCAATCACAGGGAACTATGATCAGTGACAGTGTCACTAGGCAGAATGGGGAGATGCTTGTTTACATTAGCATCTCCCCTTTCTCCTGCTCTGTGAGACGATCACATGTATCCCTGCGGACATCGAGTCCGTGGGACCTACGATCCTACTCACAGAGCTCACGGCAGGGTCGCGTGCGTGCTGCCAGCGGCAAATTTCAAAGGGACGTTCCTGTTCACCCATTTGCCCAGCCATGCCATTCTGCTGACGTAAATGTACATTCAGCAGCCAGCAAGTGGTTAAACTCCCCAGAATCAACCAAAATGAAACATACATTTTTGTGTAGACTGACCTTTTACCATAAGTGAATATACAAGTAAATAGTTTCAAACAACATGTGTGATACACCATAAGCTTTGTCAACAGGAACAGTTTTAATGTTTTTAGAAATTAGTGCAATACTTTTGCAGAAGCAAAAAATAGGTGTCAGTATGTTAGTAAGCTTTTCAATGCTGATAAAAAAAGGCATAAACCACAGTTGATGTAATTTACATTTTTAATATCAAAAAACCTTTTTGTACTAAGAATATGAATTTACTTCACAATATATTAACAAACATGAACATGTGTAATCTGTGTCATTGAGCAGAATTGTTCACATGTTTGATAATCGTTCAGGGATAATATCCCAACATGCAAATTAAAAGAAAAACAACATGAGGTATATGGCTTATCAAAAGGGAAGCCCAGTCTTACAAAAAATATGATTGTCATAAAAACATTACAGAAATCAGCTATTGATGAAATTCTGTTTCAGAAACCTTCCTTTGAAATTCTGAAAAAATACAAATATTTTTGTAGATCTAAGGCAACCCAAGACACCTTCAAAGAAATATTCCCTACTGGTAAAATAAAAAGAGGTCTTTCTTATATTGTACTTTGAAAATTGTTAGTCTATGCCAGACTTGGCATGCTCATGCTTTATCTCATTCTAAACATAACTGATCAAGCACAAAGTTCAAAAGGTCCTTCCATAAGGCTTCTATTGTTTGGAAAGAAACAGCAGATTTCACAAACTCACAAAAATACTTCAAATATAATTTTGCATAGAATGTTGTATTACTGTTCAAGTAAAAACAAATAAAAACATCATATGCATTCCTTTATAGTGGTTATTTTGGAAAGCTTATATGTTTTCAAATCACAGCATTAACTGAATGTGAACAAGCACTGTTTATGGAGCTCAGTAAGGATTTGCCACATTATGGCCTATGGTTAACAATGGCAAATTTATATGTTCATAGGTAATACAATAATCTGAAATGCCGCGTACACTAGATCGGACTACCCGGCGGACTTAGTCCGGCGGACCAGAGCCTGCCGGACAATTCGACTGTGTGTGGGCTCCAGTGGACTTTTTATTCCCAAAAGTCCGGCGGATTGTCCGCTGGACCTAGTTCGCCAGAAAAGTCTGGTCGTGTGTGGGCAAGTGCGCTCATTCGGAAAGTCCGGCGGACCTCCGCTGGAAAGTCCAGCGTATTGTCCGCCGGATAGTCTGATTGTGTGTATGCGGCATAAGGGGTGTTTTTGATATAATAATTAACACACAGCAAACAAGACAAAGCTGCTGCTGGGCAGAGGTGCTTCATCTATCTCATTCAGCCTAATTTTGGACTAGCATATGTGTATACCTTCAGTGATCAGACTGATTTTCACATTGTAGATTATTCACTACTAGCAAAGGAAGTGAAAATTAACCTACAGTACAAAGGCAAGGTGAAAAGTACAGTGTCTCTGTATTGTGCCCTCTTTTACTAAAAAGCCCACAACAACCAATCAGAATTCTTCCTCTTGTAGATACACTTACACTGCAAGCTAAGATCTGAGAGTAAAGCACCTTGCACTTTTTAAAATATTTTTGAGTATTTTTTTTTGGTTTGTTATTATTTTAAGAAAAGACATGTTAAAATGGTGGCGGTCCACCCTAAACAGAAGGTGGTAAGACCAATTATTTGATGGTCAGACAAGGTTTCAGGAAGGTATCTGTTTATTGCCTTATGTATTCAGTCTTTGAGTTACAAATATGTAGTACATGATTTAAACCTCACACTAAGTCCTCTATGAAGATGTGTCACTGCTCTAATTACCCTTTGTTCTCTGGAGACTTTCAGCACTGCAAGGATACAATGCTAACTGTGGAATGGAGACTGCGGCTCCACCTACTGACTTTGAAGAGAAACACTGCATAATAATATGTAATATTTTATATTTACGTAAACTAAAAATCAGTTAGTCAGTAAGTTCTGTTTGTAATTCAAAAGAAAACCCACTATACATTCACTTTAAGTTAATTTGTCCTAGCTTAAAAAGTTCCTAATAAATGTGATTATTATGTATGTAAGTAATATATGTGTTTGAAATTGTTTAATCATGTGTAATACTTTATAATAATTAAAAATAAAATCACAATTGAAAGAAAAAGTTCCTAAATGAATAGCAGTGATGAAGTAATTGCACTTGGTGGTGTCTGCAAATATTAAAGCTTCTATTTCCACTGACGCAATGCCATTTTTAGTTGAATGGCAGAGGCAAGGTTAAGGCAGGCCACAGATTATGCAATTTTCTTTCCTTCCACCCAAATTGCTTGATTCCCCCATCAATACAGTTGGTGTTGATGGTGGAATACATGCTCAGCGCTATTGTGTTCTACTGGTGGCAAGTGTAGGGATCCTTAACTGCTGGTAGAACGAATCATTCTGGAAAAACAGGCTGGTTGTACACAAGTCAATTAATATATGGACTTGTGTACAACCAGAGTGCCCATACATGGATAAAAATTCAGCTGGTCCCTAATGAACCGGACACATTTTAATCCATGCATGGCAAACTTAAGCGCTGTAAGGGATGGTGTTCTACCTAGACCTAGAAATACTTTTAAGTACTTTGTACAACCTGTTCCTAGTGTTCAAGATGATACACAGGGACACATGGATCAATCTGAACACATCAAAAGGTTGCCTAACTTTCGCACTTTTCTTACCTTGGGGTCTTTTTAGCTGAATTTAGGCTCCAAGATTTAAAGTAAAAGTTTTCAGTGTACTCATCTGCTTTAGAATCACCTCTTACAGTCTCCTTAATCTATTGTTCTGAAAACCTGTCAGTTTGGCATTGTCCTGGGACCCTGAAAGAATATTTTTTCTAATAGAACCTAGTAAAGTGAATGCCATCTCCATTGATCTGGGAACAAGTGTGACTTTAGGATCTCATACAAGATCCAAGTCAAGATCCAGAAAGTGTACTACCCCCTACACACGGTTGGACATTCCGACCACAAAATCCGTCTGATTTTTTCCAACGGATTTTGGGCCAAACTTGTCTTGCATACACACGTTCGCAAAAAGTTGTCGTAAAATCCGATCGTTCAGAACGAGGTGACGTAGAACACGTACGTCGGAAGTATAAACGGGCAGGTAGCCAATAGCTTTAGTCTCTTCGTTTATTCTGAGCATGCGTGGAATTGTCTACACGCAATCGGAATTTAAATGATCGGATTTTGTTGTCGGAAAATTTTAGATCCCGCTCTCCAAACTTTGTGCGTCATAAAATCCAATGGAAAAAGTCAGATCGGATCGGATTTTCCGACAATATAATCCGATCGGACGTTTTCCGTCTGAATTTCCGACCGTGTGTATGGGGCATTACTCTGCTCTAGACCAGGGTGCTTGATATACTAATGAGGACTCTAAGTGTGGTCCCCACTTAAATTTTATTTATTATGGCAGTCTGAAAAAATGGAGACTTAGTGAATGGTATTACTGCTAATGGCCAGAGAGTAGACATTGAACACATTTTCCCATATCAGACAGTCATATATCATAATTTTCAATCATATATCACCTTTTTTCAAAATGCATTGCATATACAAATTGATGTTATTTCTATTTTATTCTATTTTACTAAATAAACCCTTGAAATGTAATACAGGAAAGTGTCATCTTCATTCTATACTACAATGCACCACAGTACCTACAAATGACATTATTAACATAACTGTAGGATGTACATTACAATCTTCGGATATATGCTGGGAAAATTGCTTATTTGGAACTAACATGTATCCATAAAATGCCGCAGCATAGCTTTAAAAGCACACTTTACACATAAGTTCAGAACACATTAATTGCATAAAATATCTATGGATACTTTATTAAAGGATTATATAGTGTAAGATACTACTTGGGAATGACTGCATTACATTGTGTATGATGCCAAATTTCTGTAAGTTTTACAATGTATATTACTTACTCAGTTTATTGTGTTGTTTAAATGGTCAAACAGCCCACAACATGTTACAAAAGGCTTACATGTAGGGCAGCAGAAAGTTGGAAGGCAGCCCACATCACTTTTTTTCCAAAAATTGTCACTACCTGAGGTAAATATTTAAAGCTTAATTGTGGGCATAGCCCCAGCCCCCCCCCCTCCCAAAAAAAGGTATGGTATGGTACCTACCTTTTCAGAAGTCTTTGGTTGGTCATGTGAAATGGGGTATTCTTTCCCATTCCTGTCCTCTGGAGAGTTTTGGATGTCCCCAACCACCTTTGTGTGCTCCTACATCTAATGTTGTATTTTGCCAAAATATAAAATATTTTTTGGAGGGGAGTCCCTCTCATAATGGCCACTGGGTGTAAATGGACTTTCATTCATGTAGATACCATATGTTAACCATATGTGTAATTGAACAAGCACATTTTTAACTTTTTGATACTTTTTATACTATTCTCTCATGACTGTAGTTTTTGTAATGTACAGGGGACATGCATGCTGAACAAACAGGTCTGGCTAAATCTAAAAGGTCTAATTTTTTAATCTGTAACTGCAGTATCTGAACAAGTAATTACCTTTCTGGAGATACACATTACCAAACTTAGAGGAAATATATATAGGGCACATGGCAGAGATATTTGGGTAAATTGGAATAGGACGTTAATTGTTATTCTTCTGAAAGTTTGGTCGTGAAGCAATGCTGGCTAACTCAAAAGAATACAAATTCAAGCTTTCAAAACATGTTAGCCTTCTTTGTCAGGCACAATTGTGCCCGGTGAAGAAACTAATGCTTTTCGAAAGCTTGCATTTTCAATCTTTTAATTTAGTCAGTAAAGGGGAACTTTCTGTTTTCATTGATAGCTAACACAGTTTAGTACTTGGCTCATTGTTTTTTTTAAAACACTGTGAAATATGGACTATGGATAAACTTTGTTCCGCTTGTATTAGATTGCTCTTTGCATGCAATGGATGTAAACTAACATTTGAGATAAATTATAAATAACGTTTATCACATTATCACAATACATTACATTTAAATAATTTGAAATATGTATAAAAAGCTTACAGAGAACACACACACACTTCATTCACTTTTAAAGAGAATATTTTACAATAGGTGTAGAGCCCTACATCCAGAATTGAAGTGGTAGTTTGGCAAGTCTGAAATTTACATAATGGCTCAGTTTGTATTGAAACATTAACAGCATGATCAGAGCTTCTATAGGCATTAGTAGCATCCATTTTAATAGAAGCAGCACTATGGGAGTTATTTACTAAAGGCAAATCCACTTTGCACTATTAGTGCAAACTACAAGTGCAAAGTGCACTTGAAATTCCACTGAAAGTACACTTGGAAGTACAGTCACTGCAGATCTCAGGGGACATGCAAGGAAGATAAAAAACAGTGTTTTAGCTTGCACATGATTGGATAACAAAATCAGCAGAGCTTCCCCTCATTTCAGATCTACCCCTCAGATTTACAGCGACTGTACTGCCAAGTGCACTTTCAGTGCAATTTCAAGTGCAGTTTGCACTTGCAGTTGGCACTTGAAGTGCAAAGTGGATCTGCCTTTCATAAATAACCCCAATGTGTTATTAGATAATAGTAATGGTGATAGTGGGGATATTGGGAGTTATTTAATAAAGGAAAATCCACTTTGCACTGCAAGTGCACTTGAAAGTAAAGTCACTGTAGATCTGAGGGGGGCATGCAAGGAAAATAAAAAAACAGCATTTTATTTATTAGTTTAGCAGCTTCCACTCATTTCAGATCTACCCTTTAGATTTAGAGCCATCGCACGTCCAAGTGCACTTGCAGTGCAAAGTGGATTTGCCTTCCTGGACCGTAAATAACCCCCATTGTTAATATCATATTTTACCTACTAGATATATAGAATTTAGTAACATGGCTATGATAAGTTCGAGTTGGTCATATGCTTGGACGGGTACACTTTATACGTTTAGGCTTTTTTTTAGTCCTAATCTGACTCTGTAACAGCACATAGGTGACCATGAATACAAGTTTTTACCAGCTTGTGAAATGGCAGCAATGAAGTGGATTTTAAATGTCTACCTCTGCACATCCTTTTTACAACAATGAAAAAGTACTGTATGGATGCTGCTTCCCTCAATATATTTGAAGTATTGAGTCTACCTTTTTCTTAAAAAGCCATTATCACCATCATTTTTGGCAATAGAAGACAAGAGCAGAAGTTTATACATGTGTCTCATTGCAAAACCAGACCACATTATGAGGGTGTTTTTTATATGGGTCTGTCATTTTCTTCTAAAGTCATCAATTAGACTCTAGCTGTCATTTCCGCCCAATGTGGACAAGAAAGAATAAGGCATTTAAAACAAAACTTTCATTTCAAGGTGTTTGTCTACATCTCATTAAATCTACATTATTTACCAAATTCTATATGGATACAATATTATTGTTAAAATGAACACCCACTGACAAATATTCTCCTTTAGCATTTAGTATTAGCACTGTGGTCTTGATTTATCAAATCTGAAGAAAATCAAAAGTGTCATTTTGATCATAGTACCTTATCAAGTTCCATCTCATTTTTCAAGTGAAAAAAATAAATAAATAAAAAGAAGGCACACAATACAGTATAGTGCGTTGGGTTATGTCGCAACTTTTTCCTTCTCCAGTTTGGATAAATCAGTGTCATATTGTAGGGATCTGGCTCATGGTTTAGTAAACTCATAAAATACATACAATTCACAGTTACATTATTTGCAAGTACACGAAACAGCAATAAAACTTTAAAGGGGTTGAGTTAGCAAAACTAGAGAAAAGAAAATAGATATGCAAGAGGAGCTATAGTGACCAATAACTCCTTTTCTTGTTTATATTTCCATAAAATGAAAGGTGAAACCTGATTCAGCTGAAACAATGTTTTGCCTTTTTCTGAGTTTTAATAAATCAGCCCCTATATTGCATACATTTTCTTTTTAACTAAATTCAATAAACATCCCTAATCTACTCCACACACACATTTTTTTTAGTTTTCATTTCAATGGATTTGTCTTATAGATTTCCTCCCAATGTAAGACTTCGTACATCTTCACAGTGAGCTTTCTTCTTGTCTTCATTCCAGTTTGACTTATTCTGAGCTCAGAGAAGGCCAAACTACTGGGAAAATAATAGATAGGAACCACCTATCAAGAGGCTTTCTAAAAGGCTAGCATTCTTATTTTTATCAATCCAATGAAATACAAACATAGTGTAATATAACATGTGAAATGTGCAATATAACTTTGTCACATAACTGGACTGGAAACTTATGTTAAAGCAGAACTCCAGTCAAAAACAACAAGATAACAACAAATAGCCCAGTAAAAAAAAAAAATATAATAAAAACTGGCTTTTGGTGGAATACTCACCTTTATTCCACAGATGTTTCACTTTTCCTACAGCTACAGTGCATCTGGAAAGTATTTACAGCCCTTCACCTTTTCCCCATTTTGTTATGTTAAAGCCTTATTCCAAAATTGATTAAATTCATTATTTTCCTCCAAATTCTACGAACAATACTCCATGTATTAATATATATATATATATATATATATATATATATATATATTTATACTCTGCATCCAGTGTAGCCTATATCTACAGTGCATTCTGTGGTGTACTGTTTCTAATACACTTCAGGTGGTGTATTTTTTATATATATATATATATATATATATATGTGTATATATATATGTGTGTGTATATATATATATATATATATATATATATATATATATATATATATATATATATATATATATACAGCCTCGTAGGCTATATCTACAGTGCATTCCATGGTGTACAGTTTCTACTACACTTCTGGTGATGTACAATATCTATATCTAATACAGTGTGTACAGTCTCTAAAACACTTCTGGTGGTATACACAGTACACAATACAGTGCATCTGTAGTACAGTTACTAATACAGAGCAGGTGGTGTACACAGTATCTAATACAGTGTGTGCAGTTTCTACTACACTTCTGGTGGTGTACACAGTACACAATACAGTGCATCTGTAGTACAGTTACTAATACAGTGCAAGCGGTGTACACAGTATCTAATACAGTGTGTACAGTTTCTACTACTACTACACTTCTGGTGGGGTACACAGTACACAATGCAGTGCATCTGTAGTACAGTTGCTGATACAGTGCAGACGGTGTACACAGTATCTAATACAGTGTGTACAGTCCAACTACACTTATGGTGTTGTACACAATACAAAATACAGTGCAGCTGTTGTACAGTTTATAATACAGTGCAGGCGGAGTACACAGTATTTAATACAGTGTGTGCAGTTTCTACTACACTTCTGGCGGTGTACACAGTACACAATACAGTGCAGCCATAGTACAGTTGATAATACAGCACAGGCAATGTGCACAGTATCTAATACAATGTGTACAGTTTCTACTACACTTCTGGTGGTGTACACAGTACACACTACAGTGCAGCCGTAGTACAGTTGCTAATACAGTGCAAACAGTATACACAGTATCTAATACAGTGTGTACAATTTCTACTACACTTCTGGTGATGTACACAGTACACAATAAAGTGCAGCTGTAGTACAGTTGCTAATACAGTGCAGGCGGTGTACACATTATCTAATACAGTGTGAACAGTCCAACTACACTTCCGGTGGTGTACACAATACAAAATACAGTGCAGCCATTGTACAGTTTCTAATTCAGTGCAGGCAGTGTACTCAGTATCTAAAACAGTGTGTACAGTTTCTACTATACTTCTGGTGGTGTACACAATACACAATACAGTGCAGCCATTGTACAGTTTCTTACAGTGCAGTGCAGGCGGTGTACACAGTATCTAATGCAGTGTCTACAGTTTCTACTACACTTTTGGTGGTGTACACAGTACACAATACAGTGCAGCCGTAGTACAATTGCTAATACAGTGCAGGCAGTGTACACAGTATCTAATACAGTGTGTACAGTTTCTACTACACTTCTGGCAGTGTACACAGTACACAATACAGTGCAGCCATAGTATAGTTGCTAATACAGTGCAGGCAGTGTGCACAGTATCAAATACAATGTGTAGAGGTTTCTACTACACTTCTGGTGGTGTACACAGTACACAATACAGAGCAGCCGTAGTACAATTGCTAATACAGTGCAGGCAGTGTACACAGTATCTAATACAGTGTGTACAGTTTCTTCTTTATTTCTCAATTGTAGGGGGGTGTGGGGGCCAGAGGGAGGAAATACACATGCAACTAGGAATGCAGGATACAGACACAACTGGAAGTGTGTTGGATGTAAATATATATTTAGACAGCGTAGCTCTGCAGCACCACGAAGATTCCACTAATGGGTGCCAGAATAGGAAAATAAAAACTATATTCCTTTACAGGAGAATTTTGGTTTTAACTTTTTAATATTTTTTTTACAAGTTGGTAAGTTTAAGAGAGACAGTGTAATTAAATGCAGCAAATATATGTGGCTAAACCACACATATTTATACATAGTATAATGAAGTAAACAATGTGGAAGAGCAAGCATTAAAAGATATGAATATCATATAAAGTTTACTAAGCTAAACTGTATAAGAAAAACCTTATAATATGCAGGTAATGAAAATACAGAATACTTTACAGTGGTGTGAAAAAGTGTTTGCCCCCTTCCTCATTTCCTGTTCCTTTGCATGTTTGTCACACTTAAGTGTTTCGGAACATCAAACCAATTTAAACAATAGTCAAGGACAACACAAGTAAACACAAAATGCAATTTGTAAATGAAGGTGTTTATTATTAAAGGTGAAAAAAATCCAAACCATCATGGCCCTGTGTGAAAAAGTGATTGCCCCCCTTGTTAAAACATACTATAACTGTGGTTGTCCACACCTGAGTTCAATTTCTATAGCCACACCCAGGCCTGATTATTGCCACACCTGTTCACAATCAAGGTATCACTTAAATAGGAGCTGCTTGACACAGTAAGGTCCACCAGAAGATCCTTAAAAGCTACACATCATGCCGAGACCCAAAGAAATTCAGGAACAATTGAGAAAGAAAGTAATTGAGATCTATCAGTCTGGAAAGGGTTATAAAGCCATTTCCAAAGCTTTGGGAATCCAGCGAACCACAGTGAGAGCCATTATCCACAAATGGCGAAGACATGGAACAGTGGTGAACCTTCCCAGGAGTGGCCGGCCGCCCAAAATTACCCCAAGAGCACAGCGACGACTCATCCAAGAGGTCACAAAAGACCCCACAACAACGTCCAAGGAACTGCAGGCCTCACTTGCCTCAGTTAAGGTCAGCGTTCATGCCTCCACCATCAGGAAAAGACTGGGCAAAAATGGCCTGCATGGCAGAGTTCCAAGGAGAAAACCACTGCTGAGCAAAAAGAACATCAAAGCTCGTCTCAATTTCTCCACAACACATCTTGATGATCCCCAAGACTTTTGGGACAACATTCTGTGGACCGATGAGACAAAAGTGGAACTCTTTGGAAGGTGTGTGTCCAAGTATATCTGGCGTAGAAGGAACACTGCATTTCATAAAAAGAACATTATACCAACAGTAAAATATGGTGGTGGTAGTGTGATGGTCTGGGGCTGTTTTGCTGCTTCAGGACCTGGAAGACTTGCCGTGATAAAAGGAACTATGAATTCTGCTGTCTACCAAGAGATCCTGAAGGAGAATGTCCGACCATCTGTTCGTGTACTCAAGCTGAAACGAACTTGGGTTCTGCAGCAGGACAATGATCCTAAACACACCAGCAAGTCCACCACCGAATGGCTGAAGAAAAACAAAATGAAGACTTTGGAGTGGCCTAGCCAAAGTCCTGACCTGAATCCTATTGAGATGTTGTGGTATGACCTTAAAAAGGCCGTTCATGCTCGAAAACCCTCTAATGTAACTGAATTAGGACAATTCTGCAAAGATGAGTGGGCCAAAATTCCTCCAGGACGCTGTAAAAGCCTCATTGCACGTTATCGCAAACGCTTGGTTGCAGTTGCTGCTGCTAAGGGTGGCCCAACCAGTTATTAGGTTTAGGGGGAAATCACTTTTTCACACAGGGCCATGATGGTTTGGATTTTTTTTCACCTTTAATAATAAACACCTTCATTTACAAATTGCATTTTGTGTTTACTTGTGTTGTCTTTGACTATTGTTTAAATTGGTTTGATGTTCCGAAACACTTAAGTGTGACAAACATGCAAAGGAACAGGAAATGAGGAAGGGGGCAAACACTTTTTCACACCACTGTATGTATGTCATAGTAATATTGTTTAGCTGTGGATGATGATATTGATGCAACACAATATGTTTCCAAAAAGAACTAGTACATACTGGAGCTAAAAAATCCAAAGGGCAATTAGGTTTTAGAAAGAGCCATTTATCAGCTTGTCTAAATATAAATATTTGAATACTTAAATTTACTAAAAAAGAACACCCTCTGGTCACTTAACACCGACAGCCATAATTTTATGCAAACCTGACAAAATTCCTTTGCCCAACAAAGAAAAATACTTGTAGACAATAGTCTCTCTTATTGGTTGACCTCTAGATCTTCTTTACAAAATGTTTTTTTTATTTTACAATACCAATGGTCAGGGAAAAGGCCATAGGAAAATTGGCAATAGTGCCAGTACTGGTAATGGACGCTTCCAGCACATTGCCATGTGCACTAGTGCAAGAAGTGCGAACGGGCGTACGCAGGTCAGCAACGGTGCTAACATGCGAATGTGCAACGTTGCTAATTGACGAATGCATGCTTACTGGCCTATATGAGACTGCTGCTGAGCCCATCACATTGCTGGATTGTTGTCAGCCTTCCCATGTTCCTGAGCCTCTGTGCATATTCTACTTGGATTTCCTGTTGTGATCTGGCTTGCTTCTGACCTGTCTGATCTGCTCTCCTGGTTTGTCCCCCTGGCTTGCTTTACCAACTTTGCTGCTATCTCCAGTGTCTGATCCCAGCTTGCATCATGCTACTGTTACCTGATCCTGGTGTGCCTTCCTGTATTTGACCTTGGTGTGACCCTGTTCCTGCTACCTGCCTCTTCCTCTTGTCAGATCTACTGTGTTTGACCCCTGGCCTGGCTTCCACTATGGTTTCCTACACACACCATTGCCAAGTGTTACTGAGGATTCATAGAGACTTTGGCCCAGCTGTGTATCCTGCATTATTTGGTATACTTCAGGTGACCACTGGCTCCACTATCCTGTACCAATCTGGTAACCTGTGCTTCTTTGGGCACTACACCTTCTGTACCATATTCACGGCTGTACTGTACTTAGATGCAAGGGGAGCCCTCTTGGCACTTCAGCGTCTGACAAGGTATGTGACACCAATACAAGAAGCCAGGAAAAATACTCAAATTATAATGTCTATTTTTTAAAGCAATTTTTTGAGCATGATACTATTTAATCATCATAATCACAACTCACTATCAGCGATAACTGACATAAAATAATTAAAAAAATCTCCTGCCATGGAGTTTTAAAATAATCTTTTGACTTTCTAAACATGTCTTGTTTTTTAGGTTGCCCTTTTAGGGGGCATTGAGTTATTTTTATAAACATTGAACTCAGGGTAAATCTAGGGCATTTGCACCATATCATGTCTTTTTGTGAACATAATGCATGTGCACTGGCATATGTTTCAACATGTGCTACATTGCAATGCATTTTTAACCACTTTAGCCCAGAAGATTTGGCTGCTCAATGGCCAGAGCATTTCTTTTTAGCGATTCGGCACTGCGACGCTTTAACTGACAAATGCGTGGTCATGTGACACTGTACCCAAACAAAATTTACATACATTTTTTCCCACAAATAGAGATTTATTTTGGTAATATTTGATCATCCCTGCGTTTTTTATTTTTTGCACTATAAACAAAAAAAGAGCGACAATTTTGAAAAAAAAAACAATATTTTGTATTCTGTGCTATAATAAATATCCCCATTTTTTTTTAAAGCAAATTTTTTCTCTGTTTAGGCCAATATCTATTCTTCTACATATTATTAGTAATAAAAATCACAATAAGTGTATATTGATTGGTTTGCGCAAAAGTTATATCGTCTACAAAATAGGGGATAGATTTATGCTTTTTTTATTATTATTTTTTTTTTACTAGTTATGGCGGCGATCTGTGATTTCTAGCATGACATTATGCAGACACATCGGACACTTTTGACACATTTTTGGGACAATTGACAATTATAGAGTGATCAGTACTATAAAACTATTTACTGTATAAATGTCACTGGCAGGGAAGGAGTTAACACCATCGGAGTGATCAAGGGGTTAACTGTGTTCCCTAACTGTGTGTTCTAACTGTAGGGGGAGGGAACTGACTAGAGGGGATGGCAGATCGTGGTTCCTAGCTATTAGGAACTCACGATCTGTCTCTCCTCACAGAACAGAAAAGGGATGTGTGTGTGTTTACACACATCCCTGTTCTGCCTCTCGTACCAGCAATCGCTCATGGCTGGTGGTCATCACAACCATCGACCACGGGCATCAGCACCCCCGCAGTGAAGTGGGCGTGTGTGCGCCTGCTATCCCGCTTAAAGGTGCCAACATATAGCTACAACGGCTCACGGGATCGTGTTGACCTGCCACAGTATAATGACGGTGGCTGGTCGGCAAGCAGTTAATATGCATTCTAATGATTTATTTATTTTTTCTTCTTGTTGTTATTATCCACTGCAGCTTGTTTCAATGCTTTAGAGCATAACCATATGCTGTACAATAAAATGTAACATGTTTTTCAGTACACAGCAATGTCAACATATGAACTAAAGCAATAAGACATAAGGCAAATTACTCTATCCTTGTGCTGGGATTGCATTTTACAATGCAGCACATCAATGCTTGTGTGAATAGGCCCTAGAAGAATGCAAACATCTGATAAGTGACTGTGAAAACTAACCCCACTTTTACATTGCTCTATTTTTTTTAGGAATCACAATGTCAGTCTTTAAATGGTTCCGCTTAAATCCATAAAACAATGTGACAGGAAAACAGGCACCAAAATGTGCAGCAATTGCCATTTATTTTCTTAACCTGAGAAAGCCCTTAAATCCAGATGGATTTTTCACATAGGCCCTGAATTTTTCTGTGAATTGAAGCTATATCATAACCCGCTTTAAAACTCCAGTGGCAGGGCTCCAACAACCAATTGGCTGGTGTGTTTTTTTTGGGGCAACCTGTGGCCCTCTTTTTCCCTATTTGCTACTCTTACAAGCAGACCTGAATGCACTTCTTGATTGAGGCAAATTAGGTTAATATTGATAAATGTAAGGTTATGCAGTTGGGGGTAAAAAACATGCATGCATCATACTTTCTTGGAGAGTACATCTTGGGGAATCAGTGATTGAGAAGGTTTTGGCTTTTTTGACATATTAATGTTAATAGATTTAATAATAACATGCAAAGCTAAGGTGCAGTTTCTAAAGCAAGCAACATTGTTTCTTATATTAAAAGAGGTATAGAACTAAGAGAGAGGGACATAAGCTTGCACCTGTACAAAACATATATATCTTAAATGTGCAATTACATTTTGGGCATTAGTTCACAAAAAGGATGTTGGGGAAATTCAGAATGTGTACAGAAGGACAACTAAACTGATAAGAAGCAGGGAGGACCTCAGCTATGAGGAAAGAATAACTGAACTGAATATATAAATACATAAATGGTAGTGACTTGATGTCATATTATTAACTTTAAGGTCCTTGCAAAGGGAAGGGGGTCACTGTTTGTGAAAAGCAATATCAAACATTGTCCCATAGGGGACAATGGAGCTGGAACAGTGTACACCCCGCAAAGGCAAATTAACAAATTGTAATTGGTAAAGAATCTTAAGGAAATATTCATAAAAATAAGGTCCATATATAATCAACCTGATGGAGGAATACACTTTTACAGTGTCAGCAGTCTTTATTTTAAGCGTGTTCTAGATTCTTTCCGCCAATGACCATGTAATAACAGAAAACAGGGAGGGGGAGAGACTGCCACTGTCTAAGCATAGTAGTGGTAGGAAAATCAACAAAAAAAGGGATGACAAGTATTGTACTCACATACACATGGCTAAAACACGCCGAATCAAGATGTTCAGTAGAGACATTAACAAACCTGTGAGTGCATTTTTAATCATTTTATTTTTGTATTTAATAAATAATATGGCACCTAAAGCAGCCCATTCTCCCTTTGGTTTTTCTGTTCACTAAGTGCAGGAATGTAGAAAGTTTGTTGTAGACGAATAAGCTGCCATGTTATAATGTGCTTCCATAGTCAAGTCTGCTTTTTGTGATTTAAAGATGTTGAGTAAATTCTTGCTTAAATGTATGATGCTGTCTCTTAGCCCTTGTGCACACGGTCGGACATTCTGCCAACCAAATCCGTTGGATTTTGTCCGACAGATTTTGTCCGACGGATTGTGTCCGAAACTGTTGCATACACACGGTTGGACCAAGTTGTCGGAAAATCCGATCGTTCAGAACGTGATGACGTTATTTCGTTACGACGGGACTACGTTCGCGCTAGTAGCCAATAGCTTTGGTGTAGGAATTTGATCTGAGCATGCATGGCACTTTGTCCGATCGGAATTCTCTACACATGATCGGAGTATGTCCGATCGGACCAGTTTGTCGGAAAATATTTCTAACAAGTTGGAAAATTGGGTCTGGCGGATATTCCAACGGAAACAGTCCGATGCATACCACACAAAGTCGGATTATCTGACAAAACGGTCCGATAGGACACATTCCGTCGGAATCTCCGACCGTATGTACAAGGGCTTAGAGGGAAGGAGATGTACAGACATACTTGCCCATCTTGTCCCTCTGACATATGGTTACTTCCTTTGTGCCACCTGAGTTCCTTTAACATACAGCAGCAATGCTCACTTCTGTACATGTGGTCAGGAAATATAGCTTGCTTAGTGTAGCTTCACTTATAGAAGCCCCCACTCCCTAAGGGCAATCAAGTCTACTGGTACTTGGTTTCCCCTAGGACATATACACAATGCTATGTCCATTGCCCAGGAAGCACAGGAGGCTGAGCAAGGGGTGAGCAACGCGTGCCTTGTGGTACCCAGACTACAGATGTCAGCAGAGGATAGCTGGGACTGATGCCTCAGCAGGAATGTGGTTAGTGGGATGTGCAAAAGGGTCAGTACAGGTGGCAAGGAGGGATACGGTCAGCAAAAAATTTTAATGTGATCCTATGGCAGACAGAAATGTATTCAATTAACAGAAGAGTGTTAGTTTAGGCAGCAGGCAAAGACATGATCAGAATACAGGCGAAGTGTAAGTCCCGGCAGCAGGTAGAAAAGGAGATCAGATACACAGAAATAGCAGCTAGTAAGGCACTTGACATAACCTATAACAAGTGTTAGATGTAGGGTTAAAGAGGTTTCAATCAGGTCTTGGATAGAAAGACCAATTTAGGTCGAAGGGAGAAGTGAGCAGAGGGTGATACTTGGCAAAAGTATGGCAAAAGACTGAGCTGTGAACATACTATGACAATGTAGGCTGCTGTGGTCCATGGGAAGCCAGGAGGAGGAGCACGAGGTGAGGTCTGGTTGTCTGAACAACAGAACGTGGATAGGCATGACCATTCAAAACAACCGGAACTGCGTAAAAGGTGGGTGGACCAGTGTGGAAGTCCATCAGAAAAGGTAAATCTTTACACCAGAAATCGTGTTACTTAGCCAAATCATACCTCTATTCACTATCTAGTTTTATATTCTTTCTAATTTTAGCTAACTGTTGGTAAAATCTAGTATTTTGGACTGGTCAATACATTTAGAAATAATGTCATAGAAAGACCATTGTATCTTACCTTGGGCCTCTGAGCTCTGTAAGAAGTAGTAAAAGGTTTGTAATGCTATGGTTTACAAGGCTACAGGAAGGAAGACCTGTCTATATTACATATGTGTGCTCCAAATTAATTTACAGTTCATCTTAAACTGTTAAAGATAATTATATCTTACCTTGAGGACCAGGTGGCCCTGGATCTCCAGGTGGTCCTGGCAGTCCATCCTTTCCTGGTGGGCCCGGTTTCCCTTGAGCTGCTAGTAATGCAGCTGGTGTTTTTAGCTGAGATATTAAATCACTCATTTTATCTGCAGAAATAAACACAAAAGGTGAGTTCTCCCTATCAGACTTAAATAATATACACACAAGACTTTTAATGAATATTTTTGTGATTATTTACATGACATGCTGAAGACTTGAACTTCATTTTTTTCCATCAGCAAAGCATACTCTGCTTTCTAAGTCATCTCAACCTCATGATTAAGATATGAACATTATATTCACATAAATTATATAGAGTCAAGAGCTGTGAAGAAAAACATCTACCACTGGGAGAACTGAAGATTTCATTATCACAGAATTTCAGATGACATTTTCACGTTTCTCCTGATTATGAATGCAGCTGAACTGGCAGAACTGTGAAAAAGTATATATTATGCTGACAAATATGTTACTGTTGAGTCATTGTTATCAAATGAGATTACTTTAGCCTAAATAAATACACTAATATGTAATGTAATGTAGTTCACTAATAATGCTGAAATTTATTTTAAGGCAAACTTAAGTGTATTTTCAGAAAGAAATCAAGATGTTGCAATAGTCACAATTTCACATATTTGCTGTTTCATATTTTATATTACATATATACTTTTGTAAGTTCCCCTTTCAACAGCTATTTGCATATCAGCCAGCACAATCAACATATTTAGATGCTATATGAAAACCAGTTGCTGGATGATCTGGCTGAAAAGTGCATCATTTTATAGAATAAAACATTTAGCTCAATAACACACACCCTCCAGCCTGCAAAAAAAAAATGTAATAGGCTATTTCATCCATTCTACACAGAGTGGATGGATAGATCTTCCATTGCTCTGCCAGCTGTCAAAATAGTCAAACAGTGGCTGCATCTGATTGGATGCAATCACTGTCCAACTAACAATTTTCTGCCCAGTTCCCTTGATTTTGCAACTAAGTTATGCCAGGCGGGAGGCAGGCAGTAGGACCAGCCACTAACTGAATTTTCTACAGTTCATCAGAAACTGTCCAAAATGTGTTCTGTGTATGGCTAGCTTCAGATCCAAAGGGAGGAATTCATGAAGAGTGTCATACATACTCTTTCGAATTTTGTCGGGCCTCTGCACTGAAATTACTAGTGCTTGCGCCAGATTTGTGCAACTGCCAAAAACAGGAACTGGAATCTGCCGGAGACTGGCACTGACACGCCTTCCTCAGTGTGCTCCCTCCAATGAAACTGCTCTTGTCACACGGACAGCTTCTTGAATCTCCCAGCTGACAGCTGAATGTGGCTGGAAAGAGCACCATACAGGAATCTCTCACATTCATAACAGATTCCAGCACATGCATGCCCTACTTTGAGCACTGGGAAAAGGAATAGGGCGCTTCTGTCAGGAAATGTCCTCCAGTGAACTGTACTAGATTATTGTCACATCAACATCAGCTTCAACATCAAGGTTAAGGGGAGGAGGAAAGACCGAGGAGCACTTGCAGCAGCACTTCAGGTAGAGGAAGCAACTCTGGAGGAAACTAAAGTAAAAAACAGAAGGCACTTCTAAGTGTACTATTAAGGAGTATTTATTCATAAAAAGTGGTAAAAACACTTACAATGTAGTAGATGAAATGAGCATCTCAGTCAGCATAATAGGCTTCCCATAGAGTCCTTCACCTCTAGGGGGAGGGACAGCTGGCCCGAAGCTGTGACAGGAGAGGGAGAAGCGAGGAAGCAAGATAGCCGATGGACTTCCAGAATCACTCTGAAACGTATGGGCCGGAGCTTGTGCCAAGGGGTGGTAAAGCGTTTTGGAGCATGCGCAATTTTCTCCTTCATCAGACCTCCCTAAAACACGTTACCGCCTGTTGATCTCCGGCCTATACGTTCCAGCGTGGTTCCGGAAATCCATCGGATATCTTGCTTCCTCACTTCTCCCTCTCCTGTCACAGCTTCGGGCCAGCTGTCCCTCCCCCTAGAGGTGAAGGACTCTACAAAAATGGTCATCAACCCTGTCCTCAGGACCCACTAATAGGCCAGGTTTGCAAGATAACTGAAATACATCACAGGTGATATAATTTGCTGCTCAGTGATTGCCATATTCAAGTCTGCATTTCCCCAAGGTAATACATAAAACCCGGCCTGTTAGTGGGCCCTGAGGATGTTGACTGAGATGCTCAATTAATTTACTACATTGTAAGTGTTCTTAACTGCTTTTTATTAATAAATACTCCTTAATACTGCACTTAGAAACACCTTCTGTTTTTTACTTTACTTTGAGCACTGGCATCTCTCTGTGCACAAGCTCAGAATTGGTCTTTATTACCGCCAGTTTCCTAATCTGTATACTGACTATAATTATTTAGGAATCTGTAACAGCTATAGTGACAGGTTCTTAGAGTGTTGGTGCTAAGAATGGTCTGAGTTTGTTGCATATATTGTTCCTGTTATTGAGAATTATACACAGGTAGATTTAAAGGGGACTACCGTTTGAACACTTTCAAAAATGCTTTATTGAATTCGCCAAAATGAATGTGCAGTTCTCTTAAAGCCTTTCTCCAAACAGGTTTTTAGTTTTGGATAGAGTGGGGGAGCATTAAGTTAGGTCAGGTTTTTCATTCTGTTTCTGACATCCATTGAGCAAATTTTCCATCATTTCCTGTCCGTTGGATACCTGTGTATGCAGTGGGAGTGTGGTCACCACCAGGCAGGAAGACATGGGCAGCAACAAGAACACAGTCTAACCCTACCTCACTTTACCTAAAATGTGATTTTGTCTTTGTGAGACACAGCATACATGCAACAACAAATACAGCAGCCCCCAAATACATACTGCATGCTGGAGGCAAGGTTTCAACAATTCCAATTGCACAAAATTACTGTAAACTAATGCATACAGTATATCAATTACATTTAACAAAAGCATATCATACTATATCTGTGCAATAAGGTATAGCTTAGTCCAGAACCATGTCTGTGATGACTCACTTGTAAGTAAGGCTGGTTGTGCTTAGAGATGTAAAATTTACGGAAATATTGAAGCCATGTTAGAAAATACTATGTTGTCCCTGTTTTTGGATTCCATTGGGTGAGAACCCACTACCTCTATTCACATATGTAGGATTATTATTTTTATGCATCATTGGTCAACCCCACAGGATTTATCACAGAATGGGAGATTTTGGGAGGTTTTCTCCCGCTGGACTGACTATTGAGATCCTTCTCTATATGTAACCTATATAAATACATGTTTATTGAGTGAATATATACATGGGTTTTACTTATTTTCCAGGCCCTATCAAGCTGACTAATGATTGGAAGGGGACTATAATAGGCCCCATCAGCAGAAGAAATTCTTGCTGTGTCTGTTCCATTAGGGCTATATAGCATTCACCATCCATGTGTCCCTTCCATCATCTTTAGTGGCATATTACCCTTTTCAATGAGGGAAAAGGGGAACAAATTGGTTCCATCATATGTTAAGAACAAGGTAAATATTGCACACTCAGTATGACCCCTAAATTACCAAACTAAATCCATATCTATCTACATAGCTGGTCGGGCATCTATTGGAATCTATTGGGATTCTTATGTTCATTCAATTAAAATTTTGTCCTAAAGTATCCAGTAGTCCTATCTCTATGTCATTGTATATATGTATATCTGCCATTATCTATTAACTACTTCAGCCCCAGAAGGATATACCCCCTTCCTGACCAAGCCATTTTTTGTGATACAACACTGCGTCACTTTAACTGGCAACTGCGTGGTCGTGCAACGCTGTACCTAAACAAAATGTATGTCCTATTTTTCCCACAAGTAGAGATTTATTTTGGTGATGCTTGATCACCAAAGATCAGCAGTTTTTATTTTTGTGCTATAAACAAAAGAAGAGCGACAATTTTGAAAAAAAAAACACAATATTTTTTACTTTTTACTATAAATATCCCAAAATTTAAAAAGAACAAAACCAATTTCTTCATCTGTTTAGGCTGATATATATTCTTCTACTAGAGATGAGCCCGATGTTTGAGTTAAACATAAGTTCAACTCAAACATCGGGTGTTCGCCTGTTCCCCGAGCAGCGAACAATATGCAGTGTTCATGGCAAATTCGAAAGCTGCCGGAACACCGTTAAAGTCTATGGGACACTAACATGAAAAATCAAAAGTGCTAATTTTAAAGGCTTACAGTATATGCAATGATAGTGTTTTATTCCTGTGCTACCACTGGTGATCTATCAAATGTCAAGGGCTGCTGCTACTACCGGAATGGATCACACCGTATCCACTTAATATGAAACTAAAGATATGTTGGTATTGCGCTGCCCCTATATTAAATAACCCTCCGAGGGTGATAAGTATAATGCCTAGTTACATAAATCAATAGTGTAATATAAAAATATATATTTTTATACGGGACGAGAAGGAAGCTGACTGTGGATGCACTTTCTGCTGATTACTAGAAAAAGGCTTTTTTCTATCTATTAATGTGTGAGTACCCTGTGTATGAAAATTTTTAATAAATGCTATTTGTGAAATACTACACTATGGTATTCCCTCTCTATTAATCTATTGGGTCCCCTGGAGCAATAAGAATAACATTTAAAGGAGAAGGTGACTGAATTTACCAGGAGAGAAGACATATAAAGAAATCTATATACCTCTATGCGAATCCCTCCTTGCTATAGGTCACTGCCCACTAAAGTGTGATCACAACGGGATTAAGCACTGGGAGATCCACACCTCAGTTGAATTTGCCCAAGTTTGCACAAAACACTTGCACTTAAAGGAGACTGTTGTTTATTTATGGACTTGAATATTTATATCTTGTTATCTTTTTTTTTTTTTTTGATCTATTTCATATCAATATTTAATCTATAGAGGCCGGATTCATTCTGATATAACGTATTTTACAGCCGGCTCTGTAGTGCGTTTACTACTATATATATTTTTTGTTTAATTCTAAAGTTTATTTCCATGTGATCAGGAGAGGGTACCCTCTTTTTGGTCTAGGTATAATCTTTCTTATTTTCTTGTATATCATTTGTTTATTATTAGGGTGGTTCACTTATATCACCTCTGGAGAGTGTTTACTTATTTGCACATTTATAAAATGCACTTGGCACTTTATGATCAATTCACAGTTTTTTTGCTTTGCACTCAATTGAAGAAGTTGTGTTTCCGTGGAGGTTTTCAATTGACTCTGTAGTGCGTTTACTTTTTTCTTTCCTGCATTTTCTCTGCACTTTATCAAAATAGTAATTTTTTAAAAGACTGTTTTTAGTTACTTACCTTTGTTCACTTGATTTTCATTTATTTGGATTCTATCACCTCTGTGGTGTGTTTATTTTATTTTATTTAATGTAGCACTTTGCACTTTTTGATATTTTTCAGTAGACATTTATATATATATTTTTATATTACACTATTGATTTATGTAACTAGGCATTACAGTATATGGAAGTTATTGTCATAAAAAGTGTTTGAGGACCTGGATCCTGCCCGAGGGGACATATATCAAGGCAAATAATTTTTTTTCAGAAGCAGTGATTTTTTTAATGCTTAAAGTGAAACAATAAAAATGAAATATTCCTTTAAATATCATGCCTGGGGGGGGGGTGTCTGGTATGTATATTTTTTAAAAAATCGCGTGGGGGTCGCCCTAAAATCCCTAAAGTCCCTTCAGGCTGAGAAAACATGCAATATCGTATTTTTTGCTCCAAACTGCCGCCACTGCCGCCATGGCTACATTTTTAGAATACCAGGCATCCATCTCCCGTGAGCGCGCGGGCAATCCTATCATCCTGAGCCTGTCACTCGGCTTTACCTGTCACAGACAGAAGACAGAGCAGACTGAATGGAGTGTGGCCGCGGCACCGGCTCGGGCTGCTCTGTCGGATGTGATGATGTGATGATGTCCTCGCCAGGCACAGGTAGGCTGCATTGTATGACACAGGTCAGCCTGCATTGTATGATACAGGTCAGGCTGCATTGTATGGCACAGGTCAGGCTGCATTGTATGGCATAGATCAGGCTGCACTGTATGGCACAGGTCAGGCTGCATTGTATGGCACTGGTCAGGCTTCATTTCATGGGCACTGGTAAATATTTTAGTACACCAATTGGTTCAGAATATTTTTTTCCTTGTTTCCTCCTCTAAAACCTAAGTATGTCTTATGGTCAGGTATGTCTTATGGAGCAAAAAATATGGTAATTTAAGACTTTACATAAAGTCTCGGAAATATTTTATTAAAACTTTCCTGTTATATAGTTTGAATACCATGTCATTGCTATAGTATATATCATTGTAAAATAACATATTCCACATTTCTTTATTTTTTTCAAACTTTTCCAGAAGAAAACAAAAATGACTAAAAAAACATAATTTTTTTGGCCTTACCGTCTTTAGTCATGCTAAAAAGGGGTGTAATGTAATGTTTGCTACAATGCAAAGTGTACAGCTTGTATAACAGTGTAAATTTGCTATCCTCTCAAAATAACTCAACACACAGCCATTAATGTCTAAACCTCTGGCAACAAAAGTGAGTACACCCTTAAGTGAAAATGGTCAAATTGGGCTCAATTAGCCAATTTTCCCTCCCCGGTATCATGTGACTCGTTAATGGTACAAGGTCTCAGGTATGAATGGGGGGCAGGTGTGTTAAATTTGGTGTGATCGCTCTTACTCTCTCATACTGGTCACTGGAAGTTCAACATTGCACCTCATGGCAAAAGAACTCTCTGAGGATCAGAAAAATAGAATTGTTGCTCTACATAAAGATGGACTAGGCTAAAAGAAGATTGCCAAGACCCTGGAAGTGAGCTGCAGCACGATGGCCAAGACCGGGCAGGTTCCACTCAGAATAGGCCTCGCAACGGTCGACCAAAGAAGTTGAGTGCATGTGCTCAGCATCTTATCCAGAGGTTGTCTTTGGGAAATAGACATATGAGTGCTGCCAGCATTGCTGCAGAGGTTGAAGGGGTGGGAGGTCAGCCCGACAGTGCTCAGACCATAAGTCACACACTGCATCAAATTGGTCTGCATGGCTGTCATCCCAGAAGGAAGCATCTTTTAAAGATGATGCTGTTAGGATCAAATTCACCTGTGGGGCATCCTCAAACAGAAGGTGGAGAAGTGCAAGATTTCTAACATCCACCAGCTCTGTGATGTTGTCATGGAGGAGTGGAAGAGGACTCCAGTGGCACCCTATAAAGCTCTGGTAAACTCCATGCCCTAGAGAGTTAAGGCAATGCTGGAAAATAATGGTGGCCACACAAAATATTGACACTTTGTGTCCAACTTGGACTCGGAGGGTACTCACTTTTGTTGCCAGTGGTTTAGACTATAATGGCTGTGTGTTGAGTTATTGTGAGGGGACTGATTATAAAGGATACGATAGGTGCCCTTATTTACTGTTCTATCCTATTTTAGGCTAAAACCATATTTTAGGAGCTATTCGTGCATAAATCTAGGAAATTACTAACAAGACTCACAAATGTTATCTTGCCAGTGTAAATAAATGGTACTAGATACAAGATCCATTGTTTACTGAGAAGTTTGGTATAAAATGTTAATGGTCACTTTTTTTTTACTGATTTTCTGATTCTAAACTGAAGATCATATAATAAAATAAAACTGTTCCGAGCCTTTGCTAATGGAAGGATTTAGCTGAATTAGCCAGTTTTCCAAATTGTGTTAGGCTAAAGCTTTCCATAGCAACTAGGGATAAATGCAAAACATAAGAGTGGCTTTCATCTGCAATTACCAGCAAGATTTTGGAACTGATCTATGCTATTTAAGTGGATAGTCTTCTCTCTAGGATGAAAAGCATGATAAAAAAATGTGGTGTGTTGCTTAGCTCCATAAGCTTTCAATATGCTTGAAGATTATATATTCAGCAGGCGCAACTGCATAAATAATTGATGCCCAGGAAAAATTCTGTCTTTGAGGATCATTTCCTTAAACTTAGTTACCTTTTTAATAAGTCATTCAAAAACACAATTCTCTATATGGAATTATCTACATGGATAGTGATGAGATATGACATCATGCTCAGAAACAGTTGCGCAGTTTGGTGACTGTTAGTCATAAGAGCCATTAACCACTTGAGATCCGCGCTATAGCCGAATGACGGCTACAGCGCAGACCTCCTTTGCCGGGACTACGTCTATTGACGTCGTCCCGTGCACGAGCGGCCTGCGCGCCCCCTGAGGGGCGCGCGCGGCGCGCTCTGTGATCGGCGAGTCTATGAGACTCGCCTGATCACGGATCCGAGGAAGGGGTCGATCCCGACCCCTTATCACGTGATCAGCTGTCAGCCAATGACAGCTGATCATGTGATGCAATGGAGCCGGTAATCGGCTATTATTCCTCCTCGTGCTGACAGCGCGAGGAGAAAAAAAAAGAGCCGATCACCGGCGGCCGTGATCGGGACATCAGTCCCGATCACGGCCAGCCCTGCCAGTGCCCACCTGCCCCCTGCCAGTGCCACCTTAATAAAATATAAATGCCCCCCGTCAGTGCCACCCAGCAGTGCCCATAGTGTCACCCAGCAGTGCCCACCGTGCCACCCAGCAGTGCCCACAGTGCCACCCAGCAGTGCCACCCACAGTGCCACCCACGGTGCCCACAATCTGCCTCAACAATGGTGCTGCACCCCAGTTCCACATATCCGTGCCCATCAGTGTCATCTACCAGTGCCCATCAGTGCCCAGCAGTACCGCCCATCAGTGCCCAGCAGTGCCACCTATCAGAGGTACCTATCAGTGCCCCTTAGTGCCACCCATCTGTGCCACACATCCGTGCCACCCATCCGTGCCCATCTTTGCCCATCAGTGCCGCCTTATCTGTGCCCATCAGTACTGCCTTATCTGTGCCTAACGGTGCCACCTTATCTGTGCCTATTAGTGCCGCCTTAACTATGCCCATCAGTGCCCGCCAGTGCAGCCTATCAGTGCCCACCAATGCAGCCTATCAGTGTCCTCAATGAAGGAGAAAAATGACCTGTTTGCAAAATTTTATAACAAACTATTAAACATGATTTTTTATTTTTATTTTTTTTGCATCTTTTTTTGTTTGTTTAGCAAAAAATAAAACTCTGAGCTGTAATTAAATACCAGCAAAAGAAAGCTCTATTTGTGGGAAAAAAATGATAAAAATGTCATTTGGGTACAGTGTTGTATGACCGCGCAATTGTCATTCAAAGTGCATCAGCGCTGAAAGCTGAAAATTGGTCTGGGACTGAGGGGGGTTTAAGTGCCCAGTAAGCAAGTGGTTAAAGAAGGACTTCTGTGCAGAGCACAGTGTGTGTGTGTGTGTGTGTGTGTGTGTGTGTGTGTGTGTGTGTGTGTGTGTGTGTGTGTGTGTGTGTGTGTGTGTGTGTGTGTGTGTGTGTGTGTGTGTGTGTGTGGTCAAGTATGAAAAAAATTTAGTTCAATCAATGTAGTAAGCATGTTTTTGTTTGTCTTGAAGTCATGTTAATCTGAAGTTGAGCCTTTGAGTTTGTTTGCTGTTGGAGACCGTTGTTTTGCTGCTGACATGCTATTTAGGTTGAATAAAGTCAGTCTTTTTTAATAAACCTAAGTCGTACATTGCTGCTGACCCCCTGAATATCACATCTTGTGCTAGAACAAGCAAAGGCTTTTCAAAAAAATGATATTTAAAGGAAAAGAGACCCTCTTTAAAGTCAGAAATGGAGCATATATTAGACAACAGCAAATGACTATGGCACAGCAGAATAACATATTCTGAATAAGAGGAACAGCAAAGAAATATAGAGGCCCAGTTAACTACCACGAGAAAAATGACAGTAGCACAGTTAAAGCAAAGAAAAACATTCAAATTTGCTGTTTGGGACTGTCACCATGTTTCTGACAAGCCATTTAACCTGAAATAAATCACGTTTTGCTTAAGAGGCCTGTGGCATGTGATCCTGCTGAACTCCTGAGAACCCATTGACATGTGGTACAGTTAGCTGTAGGAAACAAGCTAACTGTAAATTTGGAAGCCTTTTAGAACTCTTGCACATTGTGTATCTACAGCTGTCCGCCCCCTACTTTGTGAGTCTGTGAAAAACCATTTTCATCTCTGAGTTTTACAGGGATATTTTATAGGTTATTTGGCTTTAAATAAACAGCTACAACTTATGTAAGAGGTTTTGTTTCACCTCTGTGTATCACCTGAGCCCAGTCACTTCACTGGGTATAGGTGATGGTTTATAGCCACTTTAACTAAGGATGAAAGTATGAAAAAAGGCATCTGTTTTGAAGTCAGCCAAACTTGATGTGTCAGGTTCCCAATGGTAGTGAGCCTTGTAGTAGGCCAATTCAGGGTACCTCTTGGTCTATGCCCCAGCCTGCTTCTTCGCCAGGACCCCTGATGGTGGAGATGGAATTGCAGAAGACTGGAACTGGTTTGTGGCCCCGGGTACACCCAGCTGAAAATTCAGAGACCACTTGTGTGTGCAGAGTACAGATGGCAGGAGGCAGAGGAGGAGCTAAACAACAACCGAGGTCAGGGCATGTGGCGGATGGGCAGGCAAAACAGTAGATTAAGCCAGGGTTGGTACAGGGGAAGTCAGACACAGAATTCAAGTAATATGTGGGAAAGCACGAGCACAGAAAAACTAAGTTTCTAAGGCAACACATGTTGCATTGAGCATGTCTGTATATAAAGACACAGATTTGGGGGGGCAAGAAGTGTTATAAGGAAAAGGGATTTCCACAGTAGAGCAGGTGAAGCTCATAGGTGAACACAGAAGTCAGTCATATGTGAGTAGAATCACAGGTATAGAAAAACCACTGCAGCAAGGAGCTGGCTTCCTAAATCAAGACATTAAGTTAGCACTGAACCCTATTGACATTTATTGAACCAATTATGGTCAATGACATCACCCAAAATGCTCCAAGCTGTGCTTATATTACCAAAGTGCTGAGGATCTCTCCTTTAGTGAGGAAAGGTAGCAAGTCATCATAATTGCAGTGTGGGTAAATTAATAAAAAAAATGTAATGTGTGTTTTCTTTCAATTAAAGGACTTTGTCAAGTGAACTGTGTGCTTATTTAATTTTAACTCCTTCTTGAAATGTGTAATAAGGGGTAGTGCACCTCTTATTCGATTACATATGAGAGGGCAGGTATTCAGGGGCTTATTATAAAGGGGTTCCCAGATTCTAAGACCTCCTTCCACAAAACACCACATCACTTTTGAAGCACATGATGTGATAATAAGCCCCTTGTCCCTTTAACATGGGGTCAAGTTGCCTTGAAAGTTGGGAGGGGGGGGGGGCTGCATGCCTGGATAAGGGTCTGGTTTGAATTGTGAGGGGATCCTTTTGCTGTTGCTTTTTTATTGCCACTTTCAAAGGACTACAGCTTACTGTTTCATAACACTAACATAACTCTTTGTAAAAAAAAAAACTCCATCCACAATTGTCCAATAACTTATAATCTCTTCCAATTGCAAAATGTGCATGGAAATGTTCTTTTTTTAAAACATTCTAAAGCAAATTTGATTGCATATTACAACATAGAATTACAGGTCAAACTCAAAGTCATCTGTTTCACTGCCACTAAACTGTACTGCCAGTGTTTTTATTGTACTGTAGAGTTCTTCTGGATGGGCACACAGAACTTAGTGATGATGTAAATAATAAGTGTTGGGCGAACAGTCCAGGCTGAGAAAAAGTTTGGCCCAACATTGCAAACACCCAAATTTGCCGGGCCCTTGTGGGATGTTCGCCCGCCGAGCACCCCACAATGCACTACACACTTCACAGTGCATTCTAGGATCCTAATTGGATGAAGCCTTGCACCTGATCATTGGTCAGATGCAAGGCTTTGCCAATTGGGGCACAGAGCACTGTCAGAGCTCTGATTGGACACAGTGATGATGAATTTCTCCAATCACAGCTCAGTGCTCATTGTTCCACCTCACACTATAAAAGTTTTCTTCCCACAGGAAGCATTTTCAGTGTGCTGGAGTGGAGATAGATAGAGCAGGTTATCAGTTTTCTAATAGTGAGTTAGTGTGTGCACTATTGTGACTTATGCCGCGTACACATGACCGGACTTTCTGGTAGAAAAGGTCAGACGGTCTTCCCGACGGACTTTCGACTGAGTTATGACGGACTTTCGAAGGAGGTACGTCAGACTTCCGGACGAACGGACTTGCCCACACATGAATGGTCTAAAGTCCGTTCGAAAGTCCATTAGTTTTGAATGTGATGACATACGACGAGACTAGAAAAGGAAGTTCAATAGCCAGTAGCCAATAGCTGCCATTGCCTCATATTTGGTCCGTCGGGCCAGCACACAGAAGAATGATTTTCCCGATAGGAATTGAGTCCGTTAGACAGATTTGAAACATGTTCTATTTCTAGGTTATTATTCCTGCTTGGTGTGTCTTCAATGCTCCTTGGCTGCTGGTCTGGCGTGCTATTGGTCTCTCTCCTGATGGAGGAAAAGTTGTTCCCCTATGCTGGCTTTCACCATGGTCTCTTTGAAAGTCGTGTCATACAACATACGTGGTCTGGGTTCCTCAACAAAATGCAGTAAGTTGTGGCTTGAAACAAAATGTCTGGGGGCACATGTACTCTTTTTACAGGAAACACACTTTTGCACTGACTCGGTCTCCCATCTCCCTACTAACTTGTATAAATCATGGTACTTGAGCAACTCCCCATGACCCAAATCTGGGTTGCTATAGCTATTCAAAAACAATGCCCCTTTGTTCCACTAGACCATATGGTGGACACTAATGGTAGGTTTGTGTTTCTTAAAGGTGTTATTTTCCTGAAGCACTTTAGAAAGTCCCTGTAGGCGCACCCTTTGGTCGACTGTTGGAGGCTTTTCCATCCCACTGGTAGAGACTATAGCTATATCTCGGCCACCCATAATGTCTATGCTCGTGGTGATGGACCAGTTTTCCCTTGACTCCTTATCTGGCGCATCTATTGGCTACATAACTATATCGGATCATGCTTCGTTTTTCATTTCCCTGCATCCCCTGGCTTCGGATGTGTGGACATGCAACTGCCATCTGAACGAGGGTATACTGGATGACGCAGTGGCTCAGAACCAGGTTTCCGACACCACCTCCTTATACTTTGCTGAGAAGAAGACGGGTGAAGGGGGAATAGGTTCTATAAGGGAAGGACATAAAGCAGTGGTTCAGGGGGAGCTGATATTTTATAATAGGCATATGTTTCAGCTACTGTAATATTTTTGGAAGATTAAAATCCTTTTTTGTGTTTTGCAAATTTGATTTCACATTCTTTAAAAAAAGAAAAAAACAATTAACCCTACTTGCAGCATACAGTGGTAAAACAGACTTTTGTTTTTAATTGGTAACTGAGGAACACTAAAAAAAAAAAAAAAAAATGAATACAATCAGTGTTCAAGCTAAAAACAAGCAAAAATAAAAGACCTGAGTTATGGACTCAACCAGCCATTACTTACCACAAAGATATACTACATATCAAAATATCATAAAGAGGAAATATATATAAAAAAAAACTGCTTCTAGCATCATATACAAAAATGTAGTGCACACACAATTTAGAACAGAACTTACATAGTTGGGGAGGTTTAAAAAAGACACAAGTCCATCATGTCCAACCTGTGTGTGTTCTTTTATGTTAATAGTACATTGTATATCCTTATATGTTGTGGTCGTTTAATCGCTCATCTAATAGTTTTTGAAATTATCGATGCTCTCCACTGAAACCACCACCTCTGGAAGATAATTCCACATCCTTACCACTCTTAGCCCTTGTACACACGGTCGGACATTCCGACAACAAAATCCATTGGCTTTTGTCCGAAACTGGTGTTGCATACACATGGTCGGACAAAGTTGTCGGAGAATCCGATCGTTCAGAACATGCCGTTATTTCGTTACGATGGGACTACGTTCAGGCTAGTAGCCAATAGCTTTGGTCTTGTAATTTGATCTGAGCATAAGTGGCACTTTGTCTGATCGGAATTCTCTACTAACGATCTGAAAATTTTATAGCCCAGCTCTAAAACTTTGTCGGTCGGATATTCCGATGGAAACAGTCCGATGGAGCCCACACACGGTCGTATTATCCGACAACACGGTCCGATCGGACATTTTCCGTCGGAATGTCTGACCGTGTGTACAAGGGCTAACAGTAAAGAACCCTCTATGCAGTTTAAGGTTAAACCGCTTCTCTTCTAATTTTAGTAATTTACATTAACTTCCTCCTTGTATCCCTATATAGCAGATATATAAACACAATTAAGGGTTGTGGAATAAACCTAATGTGTCACCAATTGACAGACCACAATTCCATGCAGGGCTATGCTGGTATATCTTATTTATCGGTATTCCTATTCTAAATATATTTCACCATATCCATTGTGTCACTCACACATAAGAACTGATCGTATGCACAGTGATCAAGACAGAACCGGATACATACAAAAGGTCATAACATACTCAATGTAGCCATCAATCTAGTATAGTGGATTGATATCCATTTTTACATACAGTATATAGTATGTGTATTCACTTTAGTCTTCGAAAGACATCAATATAGCACCCATCATTGCAATATATATTGGTATCCCTGTTGTGTGCCAAGGATAAATCTTTACCTACAGGAGATCTGAGTTTAAACTTGGTAATCCCATAAGTGTGGTCATATAAATGCATTCTACTAGGTCTAATTGTTTTCCCCACATGGAAGGCTCCAGAGACATGGGTAAACATGTAGACTGCTCCCTCCGTATCACTATCCATGTGTCCCTTGCACTTGGAGAACTTCCCTGTGTACAGGCAAAGGGTTGGCCTCTCTATCATACATGAACAAAAATCTTAGCCCCCATATTTAAACATTCCATCACCATTTATCCTGTGTGTCAATCTCCTCTAGGAACACCTATCACTATGGAGGACATTGTTAAATCTCTAGCAGATAGAGGTTTCCATTTTCTATTCTAGGTAGAGCTTACTGAATCATGGGAAAAAGCTCCAACAGCTTTTATGCCTGTATCAATCTGGTTTATAATGTAGTAGAAAAAGAATATGGAGTAGCACACAATCAAAATCTCTTTAGAGATCAGGCTAAAGTATGTATGTAATACATTTGGCATTTTTCTAACCCTCAATGCTCTTAGTATTGCCATAAAATAAACTCACATGACACATTGCTCTCCAATATGGATAAAGAGATAAGTCTTCCTGATATTCTAACAGTGCTGCACATCTTAAGAAGGAACTGTCTTCATAAGGAAGTTACTAGTTCTGAGTGGAATTCCCTGCTAAAATGCTACAATATCATACTGAGAGAATGCATACACATTTACATAAAGCGCAGTGGTTTGCTCTAATAGCATGCCCCCATACCCTGGGTTATTGTTTAACATATTACGTTTAATATGTGTGTCTTATTTTGCATTGCATTCACATTGTTATAGTATGCACACAGTTCTCATCAAAACCATTCAATTACTTACAAAAATGCTGACTGAACTATGCAAACCACAATCTTTAACACTCTTGTATGACAAGAATAACATTACAAAGCCCTCATTTTTAAATTTAGTTTGTTGGCTGGCTACAGTCAGGTATGAAAGCAATTGATTTCTGTTAATTTACTCAAAACCAGTTTTGAGCAACATTCATTAAATCAATGCCTGAAGCAGTAATTACCTGCTATTAAAATGCTTTTAGAGATAACTGTTTAGCACTTGGCTCTGCATTATTGAGTTATTTCTTTAATGTGCTACCAGAGTTGTCAATTAGTTGTACTGAGCAACGGGTTTCACAGACTACACAAATGAGCAGCAATTGTAAGCTTTTAAAAACTCTTTGTAGCACAGTGCTTTGACCACACATGGTAATTGATTGCATGACTACAACATATTGTACAAAGGCAAATTATTTTCACTTCATTTCCATTCAGATATGAAATGTAAAATCCTGCAGGGCAGACAGGAATGAACTTTTTGAACATCTGAATACCAGATTTGATATTAAATGGTTATCTGCACAATGGTGCAAATGACATTTTGCTTAAGACCTATTTTAGCTTTTACAATTATTTTAAAATGTACATTAGTTAATACTTTCTACGGTTAGTCAATTTAATTTACATTAAAGTAAATGAGTTGACTTGGAAAAGAACCCAATTTGCAGAGTCAGAAAAAAAGATTTGTTGTTTTGTACAATCACATAGGGATCAGCTTTTGGGTTCAATTACCAAACTCTAATGCACCGTACACGCGATCAGAGTCTTCGGCGGAAAAATCTTGGATGGTTTTTCCGACGGAATTCCACTCAAGCTTGGTCTGCATACACAAAAGTTCTCTGAATTTTCGACCGTCAAGAATGCGGTGACGTACAACACTACGACAAGCCAAGAAAATTAAGTTAAATGCTTCCGAGCATGCGTAGGAATTTTGCACGTCAGAATTGCTACAGACGATCGGAATTTCCAATGGGAACTTTTTCCATCGGAAAGATAGAGAACCTGCTCTCAATTCAGCCAGAAAAAGTCAGATGGAGCATACACACAGTTGGAATATCCGACCAAAAGCTCTCATCAGACTTTTGCCGGTGAGATTTCTGATCGTGTGTGCGTGGCATTAGAACCACAATGGGGGGCATACATTTGTGGTTGTGTTTTTTTTACTATACAGTATGAACTTGATAACATTACATTTTAAAGTTCATTAGGTGTTAAGTATATCAGAAATGTCTGCTTGGTAATAAGATAAACAGACTTCTTTCACTGTAATGTGAGTGCAAGGTGACGCTTACTTTAAATTAAACTAGATTAAACTAGTAAAAAGGAAAACTGAGTTTGCACATGTTATCAAGCATATCAAGCAATATTATTAATTTATCTATGCTGATAAACCTTTTGCTGGTTGTTCCCACTGAATGTGATGAAGACGATAACATACAGGTGTAAAAATTGCACTTACAAAGAACATTTCACTTTGTTCACTCTGTCACAGTGACATGTTGCCAGGATTTACTTCAGTGACTCACAATTCACAATTATTAGGAAACTACTGTAATGATTGCAAGCTTCAGGTGCACACATAAAAAAGTTCAACATATAATGTGTACAATATGTTATAGATAATGTGGAGAACAGCAAAAAATCATTACATTACATTATACTGATAACAGTACATCGGTACAATGCAGTGGGTAATAATACAGGTCAGCTTAGATGGTTAATGGTACATTTAAATGAAGGCCACTAAATATACGGTTTAGGAAAATTAATTACAAATATATGTGTTATTAGTTTATTAAAACATTGTTATTTTGTTGTTACATTATTTTCTTCAATCATATCCTTATATTTCCAAAGAATCAAAGTGTTAAACCCACTACTTTTTTTTAACTTGTTCAGATCCACACCAAAGCCAAATGACAGCCACAGCACGTATCTACTTTGCCGGGAGGCCGTCTATTGATGTCCTCTTCTTTCAAAGCTGGCCACTCCCCCCTGAAGGAGGCACACAGGCAATCCCAGCCCCTTACCACGTGATCAGCTGTCAGCCAATGACAGCTGATCACAAACAGAGGATCGGTAATCGTTATCCTCATGTGTCCACAAATACCGCCTGTCAGTGCCACAAATCAGTGCCCACACTGCCCCCCAATCAGTGCCCACAGTAGTAAAAATATAATTTGGGTACAGTGTTGTATAACCTTGCAATGGTCATTCAAATAGTGACAGTGGTCAAAGGTGAAAATTGGTCTGGGCAGGAGGGGGGTTGAGGTGCCCAGTAAGTAAGTGGTTAACAGACTTCCAGATAGGCTGCTGGAACTGCAGCCTGACCTAGTTTTTGATAAAAAAAAACTTGTCTGTTGAACTTAATTGTTTAAATTAACTTAATAATTTACATCATCATCCCATTTAGAAACTATTATATTTTTGCTTTTCATTTGTTAGTGATATGTCCTGTCTTGTTCATTGAAGCAGATAAACTTTAAAATTATATGAAAGGTTCTTCTAGATAGGTAGGTAATTAATTGTGAAGGATTAGGATAATTGTGTTGTACAGTCCCCAGAGTGGCACCATTCTGTAAATACTAGACATTACATTTAAGGAAGAAAGAGGTAAAAAAATGCTTTCTCTAAATGTTTTTTCACTTCAGAAGTAACTCATTTAAATGGCAGTGTCTGGACTTTTTATAAATAAGAAAATTTGATTTTTTCATCCATTGTTAGAAACTATATGGTTTATGCCACATGATCTACAATGTATTTTGTTGCTGTTAACAACTTACCAGCAACCGATTTGCTTCATCTCAACTCACTTACTGGCATGGTATCCCTCTTAATGCCTAAATCAGGGATATGCAATTAGCGGACCTCCAGCTGTTGCAAAACTACAAGTCTCATCATGCCTCCATGCCTCTGGGTATCATGCCTGTGGCTGTCAGAGTGTTGCTATGCCTCATGGGACTTGTAGTTCTGCAACAACTGGAGGTCGACTAATTACATATCCCTGGCCTAAATTATTGAAGTGTCACCATATCACTGCATTCTGTGAGGTTTTGACCAGTGGTGGTTACATTTCTGTCATACTGCCACTGCTGGACCTTTGCCAGAGGTAGAATAACCAGTGTCACATTGTTCTAAATGATAATTATCAACAAAAAGAGAAAATGCAAATGTGCACGCACACACTGAAGAATATATTCTACATGGTTTATAATAACTCAGAACTAGAATGACAAAAAGGCTTCTTAACCGCAGATGGAGGAAACACTATGAATTCAGAATGTAATGATAGCTAGCTTAGATGACATATTCATATTTTCTACCTGGTCTCTCTTACCTTCAAATATTCGCAAAACTTCTTGTTTAATATATTTTTTCAGTTCTTCAAATGGAATATTCTGTGTCTGCAAAGAAATTTATTATGGTTATTTGCATAATTGAAACAAAAGTACAGCATAAAATATAATACATCTTTGTATTTGAGATGGCACAGAGGTGTCTTTAAAAATACTTCTCTATCGAGTGGATTCCTAGATTGTTATTTTCCTTGTCAGGTTTCTGTTCAGTAAAATATTTGGCCATGTGCTGGAGGAGATTCTGTTCTGATGAGTAGGAATGAATCATGAAAAGTTGCATAGCATACCGTAACAGCTTCTAGGTCCCATGTGGACATTAGCCCATTCATCTCTGACTCACACAGTTCCAGTGCTACAGTATGATCTGAATGGAATTTCTTTTTGCAGCTATTGTAGACTAGCAGCAAAGAAATACTTGCACTATATAAGTATGATTTGTCTGCACTCAGTTTTCCGATTATCTCATGACAAAAAGTGACATGTATAGAGATCAATGACCCAAGTATTTCTGCATCTTGTTAGTCAATACTTAAATAAAGGAATGTTATGAAACTGTTTGTGTGTTAAACATTTAGGATTGCAACTGATAATACAAATTTAAAGTTTATATATTGTCACATTTAGTTTATTATATAAAAGCTCATCAATTTCCTATAACTCATATCCTACAGGTGTGCTGTTATCTATAGCACTATTATTGTCTTCCAGGGATACGTGAATATGCCTAGGTTCAGTTTTTGGGATGTTCATTGAAACTATTACAATGTCAGAAATTTGCAACCATTATTATTTCACAGGAAACAAGCCAGAAATATTGCATAAACTCAATGCACCTCATGTAAGTAGGTTTATTAGACCACAGTTTATGAGGGAATCTCCAGACAGGTTTTAACCAATAAATCTAAATTAGAGTGTATTTTCTTACAAAATAGGACAAAAGAATTGTTCCGCTCATGCACACTATGTGAGGTGGTTTAATAGGTTGCAGTTTCACAGTGAGAAAACAGAAAGGTTTTTAATTAGGAAATAAGAAAGAGTTTCACAGAAAAAAAGCAAGATTCCCTATTTTTAAAAGGTATAATAAGCCCCTTACCTGCAGACCCCAAAAACACAATGGTTGTAAGAGGCCCCTGTCCATATCAACCTGGGGACAATGTGCTTTGCCAAGGGGTACCCCCTGGCAAGGAACTCTCCCTTGCTGAGCAGATGTGGGTTTGGTGCTTATTTTAGGGGAGTGGGAGGAGGGGCATTTCTTTGTTTTTTGCATGGGGTTCCACCTTAAAATACATAGTAATACAACAGACCCTCTTATGCCATCTTTAACGTGGGGAGTATTTTTTTTGTCATTCTTGCTACAGGAAATATTACAAGCTAAAGTGATATTTTAGAAAATGAAAAAAAAAAATGATTGTCTCATCCTAAGGAGCAGCACCAAACTACAACATTCACAATTTATGTTTATTTGTTTATTTTATATTTGTCCCTTTTCTGCACAGCTCTTTATTTGTGTGGGCAATGGCATTAGGGATGGGTGAACAGTTCGGCCTGAGCATAAGTTCGGGCCGGTGTTCGGGGCAAATTCAAAAGCCTCCGGAACACCGTTAAAGTCTATAGGACATTATCAAATTTCAATAGTGTTCATTTTAAAGGCTTATATGCAAGTTATTGTCATAAAAGGTGTTTGGGGACCTGGGCCCTGCCCCAGGGGACATGTATCAATGACATTTTTTTTAAACACCCGTTTTTTCGGGAGCAGTGATATTAATAATGCTTACAGTGAAACAATAAAAGTGAAATATTCCTTTAAATTTCTACCTGGGAGGTGTCTATAGTATGCCTGTAAAGTGCCGCATTTTTCCAGTGTTTAGCACAGTCCCTGCACAAAATGACATTTCTAAAAGGAAAAAAAGTAATTTAAAAGTAATAGCGGCTATAGTAAATTGTCTATGGGAGAAATCAAAAGTGCTAATTTTAAGGGTTACTGTGCAAGTTATTGTCATAAAAAGTGTTTGGGGACCCGGATCCTGCCCCAAGGGACATGTATCAATGCAAAAAAAAGTTTTAAAAACGCTTGTTTTTTCAGGAGCAGTGATTTTAATAATGCTTAAAGTGAAACAATAAAAGTGAAATATTCCTTTAAATTTCGTACCTGGGGGGTGTCTATAGTATGTCTGTAAAGTGGCGCATTTTTCTCGTGTTTAGAACAGTCCCTGCACAAAATGACATTTCTAAAGGAAAAAAAGTAATTTAAAAGTAATAGCGGCTATAGTGAATTATCACGTCTTGGTAATACAGATAAAAGCCAAGAAAAAAATGGTATGGGATCCCCCCAGTCCATTACCAGGCCCTTTGAGTCTGGTATGAATATTTAGGGGATCCTCGAACCAAAATGTAAAAAAAAATTGTGCGTGGAGGTCCCCCCAAATTCCTAGGCATTCATACATTCATGGCAAATGGGGCACATCAGAGCACATGGGGCACATTAGTGTACATGGGGCACATCAGGGTACATGGGGCACATTTAGGGCACATGGGGCACATCAGAGCACATGGGACACATCAAGACACATCAGGGCACATGGGGTACATCAAGGTACATTCAGGGCACATGGGCAACATTCAGGGCACATCAGAGTACATGGGGACATCAGGGCACATGCAGGGCACATGGGGCACATCAGGGCAAAGTGTTTACTTGACGTTTTCTTCAAATGCAGAGTAGCGCAGGAAGCGTCTGTAATAAGTTCTCTCTCATGTCACGCAGCGCTGCTCCCCGGGGGGTCCCTCCTCTCTTCTCCTCCATCCCAGATGATGTCACAAGCAAATGGGGATGGGCGAGAAGAGAGGAGGGGCCGCCGGGGAGTAGTGCTCAGGGACATGAGAGAGAACTTATTACAGACACTTCCTGCCATGGGCGGAGACCAGAACCGTGCAAGAGGCCACCCTCAACAGTCTGACTCCGCTGCAAGGTATGTGACAGTACAATCCAGCCAGAATGGAGTCCGACAGGGGGGCCTCACCTTTGGAAGCCTTGTGTCAACAGATCTCCGCCCTTACCCAGGCAGTCCAGGGCCTGCAAGATGGTTATCATCAACTTGAGCAGAGAGTGGAGTCATTAACACCAAGCACCGCTGCTTCCCAAGGGGCCACAGCATCCCGGTCTTCCAGTCCGGCAACTTCAGCATCTGCACCTGCAGTAGTGGTGCCACCCACGAGCCTCGAGTTTCCACTCCAGAGAGGTTTTCCGGAGATCGCAGCAAATTCCGTGCCTTCAGAAATGCGTGCCAATTATATTTTCTGCTACAGCCTCGTACCTTCTCCTTGGAGAGCACAAAGGTGGGATTCATCGTCTCCTTACTTCAGGGGGAACCCCAAACCTGGGCTCACCGCTTATTAGAACAGGCCAGTCCTCTGCTTGATACTATGGACTCTTTCTTGAATGAGATGGCTAAGTTGTATGATGACCCTCAGCGTGCCACAACTGCTGAGGCCAGTCGCCATGCTCTGCAGCAGGGTCGCAGACCCGTAGAGGATTACGTAACGGACTTCAGGTGGTGTAGTTCTGATACTCAGTGGAATGACGCCTCCCTATGTTACCAGTTCCGCATTGGACTTTCCGAGCCTCTAAAAGATGAGTTGGCCCGTATCGAAGTTCCCAGTTCTTTGGAGGACCTAATACAAGTATCAATTCAAATCGATCGTCGCCTCAGGGAACGGAGATCTGAGAGAATCGGCCAGATCCGTCCCACATGGATGTTACCTAAGGTCCCAAATCATCCTCCCATTCCTACACCTGCTACCACTTCTGAAGCTCCAGAGCCAATGCAAATAGGCTTGCTTCGTTCACCGTTATCTCCGGAAGAAAAGCAACGCCGACGCCAGAACAATCTCTGTCTCTATTGTGGAGAAGCTGGTAAATTATGCAAATACGTGTCCAAAAAATATCCGTAAGTTCAAAACCTCATCTCTTGAACTCAATACATTACCTTTGACAAAAACGATTCACATTGCTGTTCCCCTTTCCATACAGCTTCCAGAAGGAACACTCCAGGTTCAAGCTAAAGTTGATTCTGGCGCCTGTAGCTGCTTCATTGATCATGCTCTTGTTCTTCAACACAATATTCCATTGATACCCAAGCAACGTCAACTCTCCATACGGTTAGCGGATGGATCAAACATCAGATCTGGCCCCATTACCCATGAGACTCAACCGTTATCCGCCAACATACTATCCGATCATCAAGAACTACTCCGCCTTGATGTCATTTCTTCACCTCTATTTCCAATCATTTTGGGAATGCCCTGGTTACAAGCCCATAATCCCCAAATAAACTGGGTGACTGGTGAGGTGGTTTTTCAGTCCGCTTACTGCCTTCAGAATTGCCTCAAGATCTCACACCATCTGGTCCCAGTCATTGCCTGCTCAGGCCCTACATCTGAGACCCAGAGACTGGTCCCAGCCACATATCATAGTTTCCTAGACGTTTTTGACAAACGAAAGGCTGACACTCTTCCTCCTCATCGGGTTTACGATTGCGCAATTGAATTATTGCCAGGAGCCGAAATTCCTTTCGGAAGGATATTTCCCTTATCGGAACCTGAACTTCTGGTCCTCAAAGAATATATCGATGAGAATCTCAAGAAAGGATTTATCCGACATTCCTCTTCTCCAGCTGGTGCCGGAATATTCTTCGTCGAAAAGAAGGATCATTCGCTTCGCCCGTCTGTCGACTACAGGGATTTGAATAAGATGACGATTAAAAATCGCTATTCCCTTCCATTGATCCCGGAATTATTCCAGAGACTTCGGTCGGCGAGAATATTTACAAAGCTGGATTTATGAAGGGCCTATAATTTGATCAGAATCCGTGAAGGGGACGAATGGAAAACAGCTTTTCGGACACGCTTTGGCCACTTTGAGTATCTGGTCATGCCATTCGGACTCTGCAACACACCAGCTACTTTTCAACATTTTGTTAATGATATTTTCAGGGACTTTTTGGATTTGTTCGTAATTGTTTATTTGGATGATATCTTGGTATTTTCAAACTCTCTAGAAGCCCATCGTGACCATGTAAAACAGGTTCTTCTCAGTCTAAGGCAAAATGGACTAAAGCCGAGAAATGTGAGTTCGAACGTAAGACCATTCACTTCCTCGGCCTGGTGATATCAACTGAGGGAGTGGAAATGGATCCTCAGAAGGTTTCAGCCATTTTGTCCTGGCCACCTCCAACTGACAAAAAAGGGGTGCAACGTTTCATTGGATTCTCTAATTTCTATAGAAAGTTTATCAACAATTTCTCCAGTGTTATAGCACCTATCACACAACTCACCAGCAAACAAAGTCGGTTTCAATGGACTGTTGCAGCTCAAGCTGCATTTGATAAATTAAAAGGACTATTCACATCTGCCCCAATACTTAAACATCCTGACCCTGCTCTGCCTTACACTCTGGAAGTGGATGCCTCAGAGAATGCTGTAGGAGCCATTCTGTCCCAATGCCAAAGGCCTAAGTCATTAATGCACCCTGTAGCTTTCTTTTCCAAAAAACTAGGTGCGTCGGAAAGGAACTATGATGTGGGAGATCGGGAACTTCTGGCAATCAAATCGGCCTTAGAAGAATGGTGGTACCTCCTGGAAGGGGCAACACACCCAATATTGATCTTCACAGATCATAAAAATTTGGAATACCTCAGAACGGCCAAACGCCTCAGGCCCCCGGCAAGCGAGATGGGCTCTTTTTTTCTCCCGCTTTAGTTTCCATATAACTTACAGACCAGGATCCAAAAACAGTAAACCTGATGCGTTATCCCGTATGTTCACAGAAACTGAAGTCTCATCCCCTCCGGACACTATTCTGCAAGCTGGAAATTTTTTACTAACACAATCTAGTTTTCTATCACAGGTTCGTCAGTCGTCCCGAGGAGCATCAGTCTCTCCAGATACTAACCTCCAAGAGAAGGATGGTCTCTTTTGGCAAGGAGACAAACTCTTCATCCCTCAAAATCTCTGCACTTCTGTTCTACAGGCTTGCCATGACTATCCCCTGGCAGGTCACTTTGGGGGTCACAAGACAATGAATTTAGTTCAAAGACACTTCTGGTGGCCAAATCTTGCAAAGGACTGTAGGAACTATGTCAACTCTTGTCCAACCTGCCTCTGGAATAAAAATAGCAAAAATAAAGCCTGGGGATTGTTGAGACCATTACCCATCCCTGAAAGACCATGGGATAAAATCGCAATGGACTTTACTGTTGAGCTCCCTCCATCTGAAGGGTTCTCTTCTATCTTTGTGGTTTTCTAAAATGGCACACTTCATTCCCATGAAGGGAACTCCATCTGCAACTGAGACAGCCAGAATATTCATTAAAGAAGTTGTTAGGCTCCATGGAATTCCCAGTAATATTGTCTCTGACCGTGGAGTTCAGTTCACGTCAAAATTCTGGAGGTCGTTGTGTGAAGCTCTAGGTATCAAACAAAATTTTTCCTCAGCCTATCATCCCCAAACGAACGGGCAGACAGAACGTACTAATCAGATGTTGGAGCAGTACTTACGTTGTTTCACTTCCTTTTCCCAGGAGGATTGGGCCTCATTATTACCCTTGGCAGAAACCATTTCCAAGGCACAGGAAGACAATAAAAGATTTTTCGACAAGAAAAGAAGGGGGGAATGGACTTATGCCTCGTACACACGATCAGACTTTTCAACATCAAAAGTCTGACGGAATGATTCCGGCAGACTATTCGAACGTGTGTGGGCTGCAGCGGACTTTTGATTTGCAAAAGTCAGACAGACTTTAGAAATGGAACATGTTTCAAATTTTTCCGACAGAACTCTGCCGGACCCAGTTTCTACTGAGAAATCCACTCGTGTGTGTGCTAGTCCGACGGACAAAAACCGACGCTAGGGCAGCTATTGGCTACTGGCTATGAACTTCCTTATTCTAGTCCAGTCGTACGTCATCATGTTCGAATCCGTCGGACTTTGGTGTGATTGTGTGTGGCCAAGTCCGTTCATTCGGAAAGTCCATCAGAACTCTGTCAGAACTCCGTCGAAAGTCTGTCAGACTTAGTCCCTCGAAAAGTCTGGTCGTGTGTACGCGGCATTAAAGGTCGGTGATCGTGCATGGCTTTCAACCGCAAACCTGAAACTGGCATGTCCCTCTAAAAAATTGGGACCCAGATATTTGGGACCTTTTCCAATTAAAAAGAAAATCAATCCAGTGGCCTATGAACTTGAACTTCCCGGCTCATTCAAGATCCAACCTGTATTCCATGCTTTTTTACTCAAGCCTGATGTACCCAATTCCATTCCAGATCGGGAGATAGGCCCTCCAGAAGCTGTGTTGGTAGATGGAGAGGAGGAGTTCGAGATCAAAGCCATTTTGGATTACAGGAAACGTCAAGGACAAAACCAATACTTGATCAAATGGAAAGGCTTTGGTCCTGAAGAGAATTCCTGGGAACCCGAAGCGAACCTTCATGCCCAGAGGCTCATACGGGCTTTTCATCGCTCTAAAAGTTTGGTTCAAAGAGGCACCCGGAGGCTGCCCTTAAGGGGGGGGCGCTGTCAGGGAACTCACCATGTGAATGTCCATCCCCGTGTAGCAGCGGTTCACCTTCGTTCTAGGCACCATGCGCGGTGTCCCCGTCAGAGGCGTACGAGTTCCGGAATGAACGGACGCAGGCCAATCCGAACACGTGGACGCACGCCAAACCGAACACGCGGACGCACCCACGCAAACCGAACGTATGTACGTACTCTCGCACGCACGGCCACTTCCACCAATCCTGGCACATCTCTCCCTATATAAACGGGATCCTGGCCTGATACCAGTGCTGGATCGTCTTTAGCTATTCCTGAGACACCTGATCGTTGTTGGTTCCTGTGTCCTTGTTCCTGATTACCCGACACGTTCGCCTATTCCTTTGGATACTCCTTGTTTCTATTTCTTGGACTATTACTGACCTCGGCTTGGACTTACTACTTCGGCTTGCTTCCTGATTTTGTACCTCACTGCCAGCACGTTACCAGACCCTTGCTCGTCCTTGACTACGCACCTGCCTTTCGTTCCTGTACCTCGTTGCCAGCCAGTTGCCGACCTTGCTTGTTCCAGACGTGCAGTGTTTCCTTTACGCCTGCTTGGCTTCCGCTGTATTCCTCCGTGATCGACCTACACCTCTTCCTCCATGAGAACCCAGCATCTCCAGGCCTTCAACTTCAATCTGCAGGCACCTGCACCCTTTCCCTGTCTTCACGCTCCCTGTTCCCACCTCCAGGGATGTGGAGACCGGAACCGTGCAAGAGGCCACCCTCAACAGTCTGACTCTGCTGCAAGGTACGTGACAGCCATGTTAAACTTCCAGTGACCAGTAAGAGAGAGTGAGAGCGATAACACCAAATTGAACACACCTGCTTTTCTGTTCTTGGATGGAAAAATGACTAATTGGGCCCAATTTGGACATTTTCACTTAGGAGTGTACTCACTTTTGTTGCCTGTGGATGGTTTAGACATTAATGACTATGTGTTGAGTTATTTTGAGGGGACAGCAAATTTACACTGTTATACAAGTTGTACACTCACTACTTTACATAGTAGCAAAGTGTAATTTCTTCAGTGTTATTACATGAAAAGCTATAATAAAATATTTACAAAAATGTGAGGTGTGTACTCACTTTTGTGAGATATTGTACTTATATTTAATTTGGTGTCAGAAATCAGCTAATCATATAAAAAAGATTTGACTTACCAGCAATATCTCCATAAACCCATATCTTGTCCGCAATTGGGACAATTTTTGTCAAATATAAAAATATCTCCATACTAGTGCACAATAGAACCTTAACATAATTTAGCACCAAACTAACCGTTATTCCTGGAGGTCCAGGTGGTCCTGGATGACCATCATTTCCTGGTTGTCCAGGGTAGCCCCTATCTCCAGGTTGTCCATGTGGCCCAGTGGGTCCCATATCTCCCTTCTCTCCTGGTAGACCTGTTTTTCCTCTTGGACCTTGATCTCCTGTTATACCAGGATCTCCCTTAAAAAGCATTGTAGATTAGAAAAAATATGATTAGTTACTACATAACACAATATATCAAAGATAATACACTAAGGAAAACAAAGATAAATAAACATGTTACAAAATAAAATGATATTGATCCTTGAGCTATAAAGATTAAAAAGAGCAATGTATTCTCGAAATATAGGCTGCTAAAATGATACTACAGTAAACTGAACTGTGGAACCTCTTCTGCCTGTTCTGTGATAAAAGATTAATCACTGTATATGTCTTATAGTAATTCAATAGAAAGCTAAAAGAAAACAATGGAAACATATATAGCTATTAAATAGTGTTGTGTACAATTCATTGCTTAAAGCTGCAATCCTGCAAATGCTATTTATTTTTGTGACAGAGTTTGAGATGGGAATTCATCTATTCTTGAGCAACACATTCATATAATTACGGGAACAGCTGGTTTCCAGGATGTTTACAGGTGCACTGCTGTTCCTGACAGTTATTGTTGGATTTTCAAAGATTACACCTGCAGTATTCTAACAGGACAGTTCAATAGCATTGATACTCTAGGATCTTATTGACCAACATCATCTATAATATTGGGCAAACATTTTTACTAGGAATTACATTGGAAAACGTAATGTAATCAAGAAGTTTATGATTTATTAGTCACAATAGGTTCAATTCACAAACCTAAAACAGCTAGATAACAATCTTTCTTTTAAAGTGGTAGTTATTTTTGGTTGAGTCAATGAGATTAAAAATAACAGTCACATGCTTCATGATAAGGATCCTTGTCCTGATGTTTGTGACATCATAATCCACAGGGTGAGGGGATCGTATTGGCAACCAGCCTCTGACACAGCCATCAGGGATCGGTGAAACAGGTCAGGCCAGCATGGCCCATCTCTGGACTACATGCTTTTGACCCATATATGGTTTTACATATTTTGCAAGACTGCTGTTTTCAAAAACAAGGGAGGAACTTCCCCCCGAGATCCAGGACCTGTGGACTTGATCACAAGCTGATAAGTATCAATACATTTACCATTCTTGAGAAAGGACTATTACTTTCTGGAAAGGATTACCTTTTCACTTTACTGTTTTATTTGGGGTGTGAGAGTGAGTCTTCATAAGGACTCTGATTGGTACAGTGAGAAAGAGGTCAAGGAGGACTATGATCATATGGTTCCAGTGAGCCATACAGCACTTTATTGGACACTTATATTCATTACCATTCCACTTACACACCTCCTCTTGACCACTGTTACCCAGCAATGATCCCCCATTTCTTCACAACCACCTTCCACACCTTCCACCCTAATACAATCATCTACCGTATATACTCGAGTATAGGCCGACCCGAATATAAGCCGAGGCCCCCAATTTACCCCCAAAAAAACTGGCAAACTTATTGACTCGTGTATAAGCCGAGGGTGAGACATGCCTGTCCATCCCTGTGTGTGTGTCCGTCCATCCCTGTGTGTCCGTCCATCCCTGTGTGTCCGTCCATCCATCCCTGTGTGTGTGTGTGTCCATCCATCCATCCATCCCTGTGTGTGTGTGTCTCCATCCATCCATCCATCCATCCCTGTGTGTGTGTGTCTCCATCCATCCATCCCTGTGTGTGTCTCCATCCATCCACCCATCCCTGTGTGTGTCTCCATCCATCCACCCATCCCTGTGTGTGTGTGTGTGTGTGTGTGTGTGTGTGTGTGTGTGTGTCCAGCCTACCTTTGTCCCGAGCCTCCGTCCCGTGCCTTGCCTCCTTGCCTCCGTTCCGTCCCGTGCCGTGCCGTGCCTTGCCGTCGTGCCTTGCCTTGCCTCCGTCCCGTCCCGTGCCGTGCCGTGCCGTGCCTTGCCTTGCCTTGCCTCCGTCCCGTGCCCTCTTCGGCGGCCATTGTAAAATTCAAAAGCCGCGCCTCCTCCTTCGCCTGTGATAGGCGGAACACTGAATTTCCCAGCAGCCTGTGTTCCGCCTATCACTGACATCGTATCATCCTCGTCCGTAGTACGAGGATGATACGATGTCCGTGATAGGCGGAACACAGGCTGCTGGGAAATTCAGTGTTCCGCCTATCACAGGCGAAGGCGGAGCCGGAGGCGCGGCTTTTGAATCGTAGAATGGCCGCTGTCTGTCTGCTCGACACGCTGATCGAGCGGGCAGACAGCGATGACTCGAGTATAAGCCGAGGGGGGCACTTTCAGCCTCAAAAAAGAGGCTGAAAATCTCGGCTTATACTCGAGTATATACGGTACTTGTCTACAGTTTTTCCAATGCAGATCAGGAGAACCCTTGATCTCATCTCATAGCTTCTACATTTGTGGTTTGACTTCATTCATCCTCCCTTTTTGAATATCAGTTCAACCTTGATTTATCACTTGAGTCACTCTTCATAGGTTGTTTGGACCTGGGGCTATCATTCCAGACTTATTACAGCATTTTTACAACTCCTGCAACTTGGGTGGAATCACACCACCTGTTCAGAGATGGTCCTTTTGTTTTTTATAGCTTAAATGCTAATGTATGTATGATATTTTCTGATGTCTTTTTCTTAATCTTGACACCAATAAATCTTTTTTTACGAATCATGTTTGTAAGTTCCATAGATATATGCTACCACAGGGTTGGTTGAGCTGTTACATGTTTTTATTTCAAGTTTGTCATTCAATCTCTATACTGTTAGCTCCCATCCTCTCCTTCTCCCGCTTTTTTCATTTTGTAATTTTTACTCTAAAGTTTTTGAGGGTATCCAATCCCCATATGTTAGCATTGCTTCCACCCTTTTGACATATTAATTAGGTAGGTGGCACCTTAAGGGTATATTTTAGTGTATCTAAAGTAGAACAGTACTAAATAACAGAAAATGCACTGGTCATGAAGGGGGTAAAGTCTTCCATAGCTCAAGTGTTTAAATGTATGAAACATATTTGACCAGCCCCAGAAATAGCCTAATGACATATATTTTTTCCCACACTCGCACTGAATGAATGTACATGCAGTTTCACTGGGCAAATTAGTATGCACGTTTATTTTATAAATACACCCTTTTGCATGATACCATGACTGCTTCTGTTTACATTACACTGGCTTTAGGCCCCTTGTCATGGTCAGGAGCGAGGCCGAGATGCTGAGAGGGCTCCCCTTGCGGCCGAGTACAGTACAACCCTGAAGTTGACACAGGGATGCAGTGCCCACAGTAGCACAGGTTGCCAGGTAGCAGCAGCAGAGGTCAGGTACCGGGTAAGCAAGTCTCTAAGGGCAACCGTGCTAGGAAGTCCGAGAGTGGGCAGCAGAAGTCCAGAGAGTGGTCAAGACAAGCCGGGATCGGGTGCAGGAAGCAGACCAGGAACGTCAGGTACAAGCCAGGAGTCAGAGCCAGGAGAATAACAGGAGTAGGTCAAGCAAGCCGGGTCGGTACACAGGAGGTCGGATAACAGGAAACACGGGTACAGGTTCACAGGAGAGCTGACGATAATCCAGCGATGCGGCACTGTCAGGCGAACGTTTAAATAGGCGAGGTACCCAGGTCACGTCGTGAGCGCGTCGGGGCGATCGTACGGCTACATCGAGTACGTCGTGTATTCGTAACATCACCGCGTATGCCCGCCTGGTTAGACGTAGCGTCGGTCGTTCGTCTTGAAACTACTTTGCGCTTCCGTAGGCGCTGACGCACGCTAACACGAGCGTACCTCGTGAGATTGCGCCTATTTCCCTGACACCCCTTTCACACAGATGGACTGTTCAGGTCTGCCTGTCAGTTTTTTAGGCGGACCTGAACGGACGCTCCATGCAGGTCTATGGAGTGACTGATGTCTGCTGACATCCAATCCACTAAAATCAGACGTATGGCGATACGTTTGCATCCATCCTGGCGGACTGGATTGGATGAGATCTGCTGAAAACGGACATGATGTCCGTTTTCGTCCAATCCCTCCATAGGAATTAGCGGTGCTCTGACAGGCCCCTCCCCATTCAGTGAGACGGACCTGTCATCCGCCGGGTCAGTAGAGATCCACGGAGAGATCTCCTGCTGAGCTGGCAAACTCTGCTGAGCGGCACAGCTGCACCAGATTTTGTACTCTTCCATTTTAGTAAATCAACCCCATTGCATCTGCTAATTTGAAGAACATAACACCTGCAGACTTCCCTACCCCATTTGTGTCTTTATGGTCTTGTCGGCAACCGGAAGTTTATTATAAATTGCATATATAATGGCCAAAATCAGTCAGGGGTCTGGGGTATTTTTATGTGAAAAGGGTGGAAGTTGAAAGCACTATGATTTCAGATTTAATACTGCTTTTATTACTTGCTGTACAGATTAAAAAGGGATCTGCATTACATTGTCACAAGTGTGAACTGTATACTAACTACTGATTGCTTCTGAAAAAGGGTTTCTTTCTTTTTCTCGTTTTTTGATGTACCCACAACTTCTGATTGCTTCTGAAAAAGGGTTTCTTTCTTTTTCTCGTTTTTTGATGTACCCACTTGGAATGTCAATGTTTTCAAATAAAAATATAAAATTATATAAAAAAACTTAAGATGAAAAAAGACTGTAGAGACACACATGGTAGGAGAAGCATATGGGTTTAGCAGGGCAGCATAAGATAGCTCTGGCCTCCACAGTTCTTGCATTGTTTTATGTTAGAGAGAGCTTGCTATAAATGTAATATAATACTTGCAACTGTAATTAGTTAGCTGTCCATGCCCTCACCACAGGTTTGCTTTAAAGTTCAATGGAGGACAAACTATCATATCCATTTTTCCTTGACAGTTAAATTGGAGGCCTTTTCCTGTAACTATAATATTACAATTATTCCGCTGGGGTTTCAATCGCCATGTTTTTACAGCCTGCATGGAATGTTCTCAACATGCACAATGAACATTCATATTTCTGATTAAAAATATATTGTTTCTTAATTTTTTCAGATATCAAATGTTTTCCCAAGATGCATTTTATTGTTGCTATCCTGTACACGATTAATCCACCTGCACACTTGTGCTGCGTACACATGATCGGATTTTCCGTCAGAAAAAACTTGGATGGTTTTTCGGATGGAATTCTGCTCAAGCTTGGCTTGCATACACACAGTCACACAAAAGTTCTCTGAACTTTCGACCGTCAAGAACGGGGTGATGTGGAACACTACGACGAGCCGAGAAAATTAAGTTAAATGCTTTAGAGCATGGGTCAAATTGTTTCTGAGCATGCGTAGGAATTTTTCTGACTGAAAAATTGAGAACCTGCTCTCAATCTTTTGCTGGCAGGAATTCCGCCAGCAAAATTCCGATGGAGCATACACACGGTCAGAATTTCCGACCAAAAGCTCACATCGTACTTTTGCTGGCAGAATTTCCAATCCTGTGTACGGGGCATAACACATTTAACTCCTCTAGTCATAAAACATTTTTTTCTTTTTAGTCTTATGCCGCGTACACACGTATCAGACTATTCGGCGGACTTAGTCTGGCGGACAAACCGCCGGACTGTCCGCCGGACTGTCCGAACGAGCTACCTGCCCACACACTGTACTTTTGCGACGGACTAGCCGCCGTACTTTTGAAATGAACGGACTCGCCCACACACACGGAGGAAAGTCCGCTCATTTTGAGCATGGCTCCAGGTAGCCGGGACTAGCGAAGGAAGCGTCGCTGGCCCGTCACCTGGTATGGAGTTAAAGGGGAAGCCCTACGCTAAACGGCATGAGGGTCCCCCCTAGGTCCATATCAGACCCTTATCCGAGCACGCTACCCAGCCGGACAGGAAAGGGGGTGGGGACGAGCGAACGCCCCCCCTCCTGATCCGTACCAGGCCGCGTGCCCTCAACATGGGGGGGGTGCTTTGGGGAAGGGGGGCCGCGCGGCTCCCCCACCCCAAAGCACCTTGTCCCCATGTGGATGAGGACAAGGGCCTCTTCCCGACAACCCTGGCCGTTGGTTGTTGGGGTCTGTGGGCGGGGGGCTTATCGGAATCCGGGAGCCCCCTTTAATAAGGGGGCCCCTGGATCCCGGCCACTCACCCTATGTGAATGAGTATGGGGTACAATGTACCCCTACCTATTCACCTGTGAAAAAAAAAAAAAAAAACACAACACACAAGGTTCTTCTCGCCGGACTCCTCCTCTATCTTCTGCTAGCTATTTTACTAGCGGAGGAGACCGGCTTTCTTCTTCGTCGCCGCCCGGGGGTCTTCTTCTGACTTTGGGGGTCTTGTCCCCCTCTTCGGTTCTTCTTGGTCTTCTGTCGCTGCTCTCGTCGCTGTCTTCACCGCCTTCTGTTCTTCTCTTCTTCTCTTCTTGAGCTGATGACTTGTAACTGTCTCTGGCCACAATGTCAGGGACGCGGAGTGCGGCAACTTATATAGGGACATCGCCCGCCCATTATGATCACAGTCCCAGAGGATGCTAAAAGACCTAGAAGAAGGCGCGGAGGCCCGGCAAGGAGAACTGAAGAGGGGGACAAGACCCCTGAAGAAGGGGACAAGACCCCGAAGTCGGAAGAAGAACGAAGAAGAAAGCCGGGCCCCTCCGCTAGTAAAAGAGCTAGCAGAAGATAGTGGAGGAGTCCGGCGAGAAGACAACCCAAGACGGAAGACCCCCCGGGCTGTGCAATAAATTATTTTTAAACCTTGTGTGTTGTGTTTTTTTGACATTTTTTTTCACAGGTGAATGGGTAGGGGTACATTGTACCCCATACTCATTCACGTTTTTTCGGTGTAGGGCTTCCCCTTTAACTCCATACCAGGTGACGGGGCCAGCGACGCTTCCTTCACTAGTCCCGGCTACCTGGAGCCGCGCTCTCCGGGCAGGAAAAGTCCATTCATTTCAAAAGTACGGCGGACTAGCACACACACGGCCGTATTGTCCACCTGACTGCGAGTCCGGCGGACATATATTGGTGCAAAACTACTTTTAGTCCGCTGGACTTTTGGGTTAAAAAAGTCCGCCGAAGCCCACACACGGGGGGATTGTTTGATCGTGTGTACGCGGCATTAGAAAAGTGTTTTATTTTACTTCTAAAAATGTTAAAAAATTGTGATTAATCATGCTCAGCTATAACATATTATTGTTTTTACAGTATATGTTATTTAATCTCTTAATAAGCACATTGCTTTTGGTGCCAAACCGAGTTAAAACCCATTAATTTGCCACATTGTTTTGATAAAATGTTTGCAGAGGATAGAAAAACATACATATATATTTGTATATATTTTACTTTCACTCCTGGTTCTGACCCTTACTAGCTTGTCAAGAATTTCCCTACTGTCTGCTGCCTTTACTGACCTCTGAATGACTCTGTATTACACTATTATCTGCCACCATCCCTCACCTCTGTCAGCCTCTGGACTTCCTTACTGGTAATACATCTCTTTGAACATCTGTCCTTGCTAGGCAACAGCATGGAACTGCCTGATCCATCTCTTTTGCCTTAATTTGCCTTAGTGCCTTGGGTGCTCAATTAATGCATTCTACCTTGGGTCTGCTCAGACCTGCAAATATGTCTTATCACAGTCTGCATGCTGCCTGTTTCTCCTGGGGGAAAAAAAAATGATGCTCCAGGTGGGGGAAAAGATGTGGCCACTGTTTAACCTCCTGCATACCGCTAGAGAGGCCTATAACTGCCAGCACTTCATCTTATGAACTACCACAACCTAGGTAGCAGAAGGGGGTTAATGCACCTGCAGTAAGAGGTTTACATTGAGGAAACTCAACAGAGATTATGTTGGAGGAAGTCTGAGTTTTTAAAGGGAAGGAGGTCCTGCAAGAAGCTGTTAGAGCTGCCAAATTACCGAGAATGGCTGATGATTGTTGCTTTGTTGGTAAACCCTTGAAATTTCTGGTGCTCAGATACCTCCTTCCTTCAGGTGAAGCCTTGAATTGGTGATACACATATGTTTAGAGGACAAAAGGAGCCACCATATATCCAAACCTGAACAGCACTCAGTCCCAAAAGATATCTGCACAAAACCAAAAAAACAGTAGCCCATGGGACTTTAAACGAGTTGTGCTCATTAACAAGTACAAAAAGGTTATATAAAAATACAAATTGTATTAGGTTAACAAATAGAAAAAAACACACATGACATTTCCATTTCACATAAATAAAAAACAGGAGACTAAAATCAAATTATGTATATCAGCCTATATAGATCATTATTGGATAGCTGAATCTGTAATCTCTATGCATTTCACAGGACAGCACCCATTTCGTCAGGAAGCAGCCAACGTTGGTTTGAGTGTACTTTTAGTGGTGAAATCAGAAGTAAAAACTTCTTTTAAAAAAGCCACAAATCAATGGTTATGTGGAGCAATATTATTTGGATCCTGATGCAGTGGACCAGTGGACCAGCACATAAGAGGTTCCCCCTGAAAGCTGAGGATGGGTGGACAGCCAGGCAGCAGAGCCCATGGACCCCCCCCCCCCCCCCCCACCACACTACAGACCCTTTTTCAAAGTAATTGTGGATAAGGGGCAGATAACCACCAGCATACAGGTATGCTGAGGAAGTGCAAAATGCATGGAGATTACAGCTTCAGCTATTCAATAATGATCTAATCAGTAGGCTGGTATACAGAGTGTACATTGGTGAATCAATTGGATTTTAGTCTCCTGTTTATTTATGTGAAATGCAAATGTCATGTGTATTTTTTCTTATTTTTTAACCTAATAAAATGTTTACTTTTCTATAACATTTTTGTACTTGTAGATGAACACCACTTAAAGTGCCATGGCCTAATCGTTCTTTGGTTTTGTACAGATACACATATGTTATGTCCAAGATAAGTGGATTTACTAAGTTATTGTTCTAAAAAGAAGACATACAGTTGCGCTGGTCATCCCTGACCCCTAAACATAACATCTGGTATGCGGATGCTGGCACTCTTACTGCAGCCAGAAAAAGCTATTTAAATTGCTGCAAGTGAAAAATGTGAAGAGGATGAATCTTCAGAATGTGCATGCCTAATGGGTTGTAAATATAGCCTAACCAATGACAAGCTTAAAAGCACAAGGACCAGCGTCATGAGCTTGTACAGGCTAACCAGATACAATACAAAGGCATAAGGACCAATAAGAAACTACCCCGCGGTTGGCAGCCCAGCTTGTTGTTTAGAGAGAATCCATGCACACAGGACCATCTTTAGCACAGGGCAAATAGGGCAGCTGCCCAGGACCAAAATCACGGCGACCAAAGCAGCTGCCAATTGAGCCTGCACTGCTGCCCACTGGGGTTCTACCACTTGTTAGCTGCTCACTAGTCACTACTGTCAGTTGTGGATACAGAGAAGCTTCTGAATTTACAAGTGACAATGCTCCTCTGTCTGTCGGTGGCCGCTCCGATCCCTCTCCACTCTACACATCTCTCTATGAGAGCAGGAGTGAATGCCGGGAGGGAGGGGAGAGACGGGGCAGGGAATGTACACAGACAGAAGATCCTCGTGAAGCAGCCTGCATGGATAGACATCATGTAAGTTTAGTTGATCTTCTGTATCTGCACTCTTATGGCGTGTACACACGGTCGAATTTTCCGATGGAAAATTTTTGATGGGAGCTTTTTGTCGGAAATTTGGACCGTGTGTAGGCTCCATCGGACAGTTTTCCATCAGAATTTCTGACACACAAAATTTGTGATCTGGATCTCAAATTTTCCGACAACAAAATCCGTCAGAAATTTTGATCGTGTGTAGACAATTCCAAAGCACAAAGTTCTACGTATGCTCGGAATTGAGCAGAAGAGCCGCACTGGCTATTGAACTTCAATTTTCTCGGCTAGTTGTACGTCATCGCGTTCTTGACGTTCAGAATTTTCGACAACATTGTGTGCCCATGTGTATGCAAGACAAATTTGAGCCAACATCTGTCGGAAAAAATCCCATGGATTTTGTTGTCGGAATATCTGATCATGTGTACGCGGCATAATGCCGTGTGCACATGGTCGGACTTTCCGACAGAAAATGCGCAATTGGAGCTTGTTGTCGGGAATTCCGACCACGTATAGGCTACATCGTACAGTCTCCATCAGAATTTCCGTCGCACAAAATTTGAGATTCCAATCATGTGTACACAATTCTGATGCACAAAGTTCCACACATGCTTGGAATCAAGCAGAAGAGCCGCACTGGCTATTGAACTTCATTTTTCTTGGCTCGTCGTATGTGTTGTACGTCACCGAGTTGTTGACATTCGGAAATTTTGACAACTTTGTGCGACCGTGTGTATGCAAGACAAGTTTGAGCCAACATCCGTTGGAAAAAATCCCGTGGATTTTGTTGTCGAAATGTGCGATCGTGTGTACGCGGCATAACTGTGGTGTTTTCTAGACGCTAGGAGAGTATTTGGGGAGGGAGAAAATCTCTACACTGGAGTGGGGGGGAGGGTGACAGGACAAGGGGGTGAGCTTTGAACTGGAATCTGGGGGGAGAGCTTTGTACTTAAGAGGATGAAGAACTTGAATGTACACAGCCCTCAACCCTGCACTCCATACAAAGGTTACCCCTCAACCCTGCATTCCATATGCAGCGCATGCCTCAACCCCCCATTCCATATATAGCACACCCCTCAACCCCGCATTCCATATGTGGGGCACCCCTCAACCCTGCATTCCATATGTAGTGCACCCCTCAACTCTGCATTCCATACGTAGCGCACCCCTCAAACCCGCATTCCAAATGTAGTGCACCCCTCAAACCCACATTCCAAATGTAGCGCACCCCTCAAACATGCATTACATAGATAGTGCACCCCTCAAACCAGCATTCCATATGTAGTGTACCCCACATTCCATACATAGCACACCTCTCAAACCCGCATTTTATATGTAATGCACCCCTTAATCCCGCATTCCAAATGTGGCACACCCCTTAATCCCACATTAAATCATAGAACACCCCTCAAACCAGCATTCCATATATAGCGCACCCTTTAACCCCGCATTCCATACATAGTGCACCCCTCAACCCCCACATTCCATACATAGCGCACCCCTCAACCCCCACATTCCATACATAGCGCACCCCTCAAACCCGCATTCCATATGTAGTGCACTCCTTAATCCTGCATTCCAAATGTGGCGCACCCCTTAACCCCACATTACATACATAGCACACCCCTCAAACCAGCATTCCATATGTATAGGCACCCCTCAAACCCGCATTCCATATGTAGCGCACCCCTTAATCCCACATTCCATATGTAGCATACCTCTCAACCCCGCATTCCATACATAGCGCACCCATCAACCCTGCACTCTATACAAAATGTACCCCTCGACAATGCACTCTGTACATAGCTCAACACGGCACTCTGTATTAGACATGTGCATTCGTTTTCGTCCAAATGCATTTTTGTCCGAATTTCAGCTATTTTCGTTTTCGTTTTGACAGACGATAACGAAAGCACAGAACCCGAAAAACGAAAGATCCAACATAAATAAATGCTTTATTTTCGTTTTCATTGTTACAACAGTTCGATATAGAATAGGAGATTCGACGTGACTCTGACAATAACAATCTGTGTCTATAGAACCTGTGGTCGAATGTGCCTAACCTTACCTCTATTAGTCCAAGATTATATAGAGAAAATATTCGACAGAGAAAAAGATTTGACAGAGAGAAAAGATTCTGCAAGTTACTGTCCTAAAAAGTGTTTGGGGACCCGGGTCCTGCCCCAGGGGACATGTATCAATGCAAAAAAAAGTTTTAAAAACGGACGTTTTTTTCGGGAGCAGTGATTTTAATAATGATTAAAGTGAAACAATAAAAGTGTAATATTCCTTTAAATTTCGTGGGGGGCTGGGTTTCTATAGTATGCCTGTGAAGGGGCGCATGTTTCTGGTGCTTAGAACTGTCCCTGCACAAAGTGTCATTTATGCAGGAAAAAAAGTCCATTAAAATCACTCGCAGCTATTATGAATTGTCGGCTCCGTAATACAGAGAACACTCATTGAAAGTCATTGATAAAAAAATAAAAAATAAATAAAAAAAAAAAGCGTGGGGGTCCCCCAAATTCAATTACCAGGCCCTTCAGGTCTGGTATGGATATTAAGGGGAACCCTGCGTCAAATTAAAAAAAAAATTGACGTGGGGTTCCCCCTAAATATCCATACCAGACCCTTTATCCGAGCACGCAACCTGGCAGGCCGCAAGAAAAGGGGGGGGCGAGAGAGCGGCCCCCTCCCTCCTGAACCGTACCAGGCCACATGCCCTCAACATTGGGAGGATGATTTGGGGGTCTGTGACCCTTCAAAGCACCATGTCCCCATGTTGATGGGGACAAGGGCCTCATCCCCACAACCCGGGCCGGTGGTTGTGGGGGTCTGCGGGCGGGGGGCTTATCAGAATCTGGAAGCCCCCTTTAACAAGGGGGCCCCCAGATCCCGCCCCCCCCTTTTTGAAATGGTAAGGGGGTACAAAAGTACCCCTACCATTTCACAAAGAAAGTGTAAAAAATAGTTAAATAAGACAAACACACTTTTGAAAAATTCCTTTATTAAAAATAAAAATAAATAAAACAAAGATTCCAGCGGTGGTAATCCACTCTTGCTATCCAGCGACGGACGATCATCTCTCCGGGGTCCAGCGATGGCTCATCTGAATCAGCGCAGCGAATCCATCCATCTTCTGTCTCTACGGAGGAGACACTGCAGGGATTCCGGCGGCCTGACGTTTGTTATATGCGGAGGGCGGGGCCACCTGTCACCTAACCCCACCCCCCTCTGACGCAAGGGGAAACCCCGTGACGTATGGGTGACCCCGCACCCCTCTGATGTAACACAGGCATGTTTCCGTTACATCAGAGGGGTGTAGAGTCACCCATAAGTCACGGGGAACCCCGGGTTTCCCCTTGCATCAGAGGGGGGCGGGGTCAGGTGACGGTCCCTCTGCATATAACAAACGTCAGGCCGCCGGAATCCCCGCAGTGTCTCCTCTGTGGAGACAGAAGATGGATGGATTCGCTGCGCTGATTCAGATGAGCCATCGCTGGACCCCGGAGAGATGATCGTCCGTCGCTGGATAGCAAGAGTGGATTACCACCGCTGGAATCTTTTTTTTATTTTTTTTTATTTTTAATAAAGGAATTTTTCAAAAGTGTGTTTGTCTTATTTAACTATTTTTTACACTTTCTTTGTGAAATGGTAGGGGTACTTTTGTACCCCCTTACCACTTCAAACAGGGGGGGGGGGCGGGATCTGGGGGTCCCCTTGTTAAAGGGGGCTTCCAGATTCTGATAAGCCCCCCGTCCGCAGACACCACTGGCCAGGGTTGTGGGGATGAGGCCCTTGTCCCCATCAACATGGGGACATGGTGCTTTGAGGGGTCACAGACCCCCAAAGCATCCTCCCAATGTTGAGGGCATGTGGCCTGGTACGGTTCAGGAGGGAGGGGGGCCGCTCTCTTGTCCCCCCTCTTTTCCTGCGGCCTGCCAGGTTGTGTGCTCGGATAAAGGGTCTGGTATGGATATTTAGGGGGAACCCCACGTCAATTTTTTTTTTATTTGACGCAGGGTTCCCCTTAATATCCATACCAGACCTGAAGGGCCTGGTAATTGGATTTGGGGGACCCCCACGCTTTTTTTTTATTTATTCTTTTTTTTTATCAATGACTTTCAATGAGTGTTCTCTGTATTACGGAGCCGACAATTCATAATAGCTGCGAGTGATTTGAAAGGACTTTTTTTCCTGCATAAATGACACTTTGTGCAGGGACAGTTCTAAGCACCAGAAACATGCAACCCTTCATAGGCATACTATAGACACCCCCCCCCCCCCTACGAAATTTAAAGGAATATTACACTTTTGATGCATGTCCCCTGAGGCAGGCCCCGGGTCCCCAAACACTTTTTAGGACAGTAACTTGCAAATTAGCCTTTAAAATGAGCACTTTCGATTTTGAACGTTGGAGTCCCATAGACTTTAATAGAGTTCTAAAGTTCACACGAAGTATGCTATATACTAGCTCCGTAGAATCTTCTTTATACATTCGACAGACACCATAAGCCTTCAAAGACAGATTCGACCGTAATTCATGTGGATTTTAGGACGAATGCAATTTTTGAACGAAAAACGAAATAAATAAAAACGAATTTCGGGGGTAACTAAATAAATGTATTTTTCGGACGAAAACGAAATTCCAAAACGAAATATTTTACTCTGCACATGTCTACTCTGTATGTAGCTCACTCCTCAACCATGCACTCTGTACATAGTACACTTTTCAACCCTGCACGCTATGTAGTGCACTCCAGAACTCTGCAGTATGTATATGGTGCACTCCTGAAATCCTGGTTTATAACAATGCCTCACTATGCAGTGCAGTTTAACCACCCTCATAATTTGATGCAGAGGTAATGATGTGAAGTAACCTCTAGCAACCAACCAGTGAAAAGTAATAATCTGCTATAATCTCTAGCAACCAGTCAGTGAGCAATAATGATGTGCAGTAACCTCTAGCAACCAATCAGTTAGCATTAATGATGTGTAGTAACCTATAGCAGTTAACCAGTGAGCGGTAATGATGCACAGTAACCTCTAGCAACCAATCAGTGAGCGGTAAGGATTTCCAGTAACCTCTAGAAACCAATCAGCAAGCAGAAATAATGTGTTTTAGTTTCTAGCAACCAGTCAGTGAGTGTTAATGATATGCTGCAAGCTCTGGCAACCAATCGCAATTGCTGCCTGATCTGCTGCAGTAAACTGATTTTGAGTCTAGCCGCTATTTAATGTATATCTCAGAATCGGGGGATAAAGAAGGACCTGCATGCACAGCTGAATGAGTTACTATTGGTATACAGAATTGTATTTTGTGCAACAACTACTATACATTAGTATTTAGTATAGATATATTCTTCAACCAGTAGATTTTAGTGTTTATATGTTTGTAGCTGCATGTATGGCATTCTCTATGTCTATTTTCTGAATAACGTTCATGTTTCCTGTCTGCAGATAAGCAGCAAAGTCCATATGGACTGTGCACTGTCTGTACTGTAGAGCTATATACAGGATTTCTAAAACTTACAGAAGCCTGCGTAGCAGCTCTTGGGGTTGTAAGCAAACAATTGTTGGCCCCTGTGGTCAGAGGGCCAGCCAACATCTGCAAAAGCTAACCTCACATAATGATGTGGAGGCATTTCTCTCCACATTTGAGAGAACAGCAAAAATAGAGGAGTGGTTGAAGAACAATGGACGGTTCTCATTGGTTCTTTTTTTACCTTTAAATCTACACAAGGTCTATTTCAACCTCCCACCTGGTGAAGCTAATGGTCTTGGTCCATCTTATCATGACTACTATATCAACCAAATCTGTCAATGGGGCCTCAATTGCACAATCTGGTACAGCTGGTTATGAATCGACTGCAACTGCAGGCTCTGTCTGGCCCCCCCTGGAGCCAGTTGTTTTGGACCCATATCTGACCATGGAGACCTCAATTTTTCATATCAGTATGTGGACATAGTGGAAGACCTTCTCAGGCCTGTCAGTTGATGAGGCCCAATATCTCTGAAGAATGAATGAAGGGAACTACAGGCGGCCCTAGTTACAAATATCCAACTTACAAATGACTACTACTTACAAATAGAGGGAGACAACAGGAAGTGAGAAGACATCTACCCTAGGAAAGGAAATTCACTCTTGTAAGAATTATTATGGGAAAAAGGTAACTCCACTGATGCTTTATCACCAAAATAGTTTTTTGCCAGCTGGAGCTACACTTAAAAAATGTACCCGTTCTGACTTACAAAGAGATTCAACTTAAGAACAAACCTATAGACCCTATACTGTTTGTAACCCGGGGACCGCCTATATACAGAATTGCAGACACAAAAATTATATGATGATGATGATGAGTTGACCTTTGGAGTGGGGGATGGGGACTTCTCCATTACGGGTTATGATTGGTAAATATGATGGGGAGACTTACTTCAGTTCAATGCATCCCGACTTGGATGTATCAAGGGGAGCATTTGGCATCACCTAAATGTGAGATCATATGTTAATAAATGCTAGAGAGCAGGTTAATGTAGTTAAAGCGGGAGTCCGCCGGGACTCCGCATTTTTTTTTTTCTTAAAAGCCAGCAGCTACAAATACTGCAGCTGCTGACTTTTAAAATAGTGACACTTACCTGTCCAGCGCGCCCGCGATGTCGGCACCCGAAGCCGATCTCTAGATCGTCTGTCGGGTGCTGCCGCCGCCATCTTGGGTATGGAAATCAGGAAATGGAGCCTTTCGGCTTCATTTCCCGGTTCCCTACTGCGCATGCGCGAATCGCGCTGCGCAATAAGGACGGTCCCCGCTGCCTCTGGGATCTGTGTGTTTCCCAGCAGGCAGCGGGGCACTTGCGGAAAGGGGCGTAATCTACGCCCCTTTTCCGCAGAGAGCTATCCCGGAAGTGGCTGCAGAATACCTGTACTGTACAGGTATCTGCACCCCCCTCCCCCCTGAAAGGTGCCAATTGTGGCGCCGGGGGGGGGGGAGGGTTCCGATAAGCGGAGGTCCACTTTAGGGTGGACCTCCGCTTTAATTGGTTAGAACCAATTCCTGATGTGAAAAGAGGTCTCCTCATCTTGCATTCAGTTACAATTTGCTATTTTAAGTTACTGAAGTCTGCAGTGAGGTTGTAGAACAGTTTCTGGTTCTACAGCCATATAGGTGGATTGTGCTTGATTAGACTCACAATGGCACACTTGTACGGCACTTGGAGGCTGACACACTGAGGCTTGGATAGCCTATCTGTTTTACTGACCGGGGCTATGAGATATTGCACTTCCTGCTCCACTTAGCAATTAACTTCTTCTGTGTTTAATTCTGAAACCCCTTGTTACCTCTACCCATAACCAAAGTATCATTTGATCTTTCTGCAATAGAACTGGATGGTCCTCAGGTAAAGTCAGCCTTAGTGCACCAATATACATGGTGATGATTATACCACCTTATATCCTGAGACAGTTTCTCTAAATAAATACTTCCTTTAAGACAATTGCACAGAAATTGTTTTTCATATGTTCCTGAGAACAAGATTTTTCATAAGAGCTAACTGACCAGACTCCAAAGAGGCAGCCATTATGGAAGAGTAGAGAGCAGCCAGCCTTTTCCACCAGATTGTGTATCTCTTATCTTCCAGTCCACTTCTCACAGCTCAGATGTTTGGGCCTTATTTAGCACAAATGCAGCCGATCGCAGTGTTGGAATTTGAAAATTTTGCCTCAAGCACATCAAGTATGCCAAAAACACCAGCCATTTGGGTACCACATGCTTGACAAGCCACTTTACCTGCCACCACTCCACCAATTGGCAAGAGCACCTGAAAGCCACACAAAAGGGACACAATGCTGCTCCTCCTCACTCCACACCTTTCCATTCTACCTCTGCTATATCTCATGATGACCTCTCAGTAGCCTCTACTGACAGGGGTGATGGTATACTACAGGTTGTCCAAAGTCCTTGCAGCACATCTGCCAGTAGCACAACACCAGCTGTAAACTACAGCGGGGAAATTTATCTGCCCCATCTGCTGCAGCAAAAAATACAGTCACTGCCACCCACATGCCCAGGGTCTAAATTCAAGCATGTCAAAGCTACTGCATTTAAAACTCCTGCCTTTCCATCTGGTGGAATCTGCAATGGTAGGTTCCCATTCACTATTTATTTTCACGTAAGGCTATCCCAGCTCTCTACCATCACATGGAAGGCAATGTTGTGGCATCATTGGGTCACATTATACATTATTCCTCGCTACTGCTGACAGGTGGTCGAACAAGTATGGTCAGGGACCATAATTCTGTTCACAGCACACTGGGTAACTCTGCTTGCAACTCGGAAGGCAGGGCTCAGTGCTGCAGCTTGTTATGCTGCAATGCCTCCATAAAGCTAATGGTGATGATGTAAGATTTGTCAGCTCCACCCCTCCTCCTCCATGTTCCCATCTCTGCTGAAATGTCCCATGAACTACAAGTACCCCCTAAGCATTCAATGGGCTATTCAATTAGTCAGGCTGACAGGTGCCATGCAGTGATTCAGCTGGTCTGTCTAGGTCACAGGAGCCACACTGGAGAAGAGAATCTGGCAGCTCTGTAAGTGCAGGCCCAGTGGTGGTTCATGCCACGCCATGCCAGTTGGAGCCAGGAATGGTGGTGTGCGATAATGGCACAAACATCCTGTCCGCCCTTAGACAGGGAAAATTGATACATGTGCGATGCCTGACACATGTCCTCAATTTGACAGTGCAAAATTTTTTAAATAGGTACCCAGGGTTGGAAGATCTGCTTACTCCCTGTGCTGTTATTTTCCATACAAGAGGTTTCCCAAATATTCACAGAACTCTTACCTTTTTAACTAATGTATGGGTGGAGACCCTGCTTGTTGCTTGATTTGTTGAAAGAGACATGGAAAAGTGAGACATCTCCCTACAAAGCAATAATCAAACATACAAGCGAGGATTGCTAATGTGATACCATTAGTAATGAAAAATATCCTGAAGGCTTAGGATGCACAAAAAAGAGTGAACAGGTCAACCAAAGATAGGCCATTTAAGCTTGGGGATGAGGGGTCATACTAATACCCACAGTGGAGAGAAAGTTCCTAGACAAATAGCAGGTACTGATTGAGGTTGTGGAAAAGGCATGAGAAGTAAGCACAATTTACATCAACCCAGAAATAGAAAACCTTAGGGATCTGCCACACAAACTTATACAGATCTGAACTATGTGAAGGCTGCTACCAAACAGAGAGAGAAACTTTTCAGAAATACTGGTCTCATGAATGTCACTAAACAGGATATCATCACAAATCCCAGGGTGAAGGTCCATGCAAAACTGTATCGCATCCTAAAGGCTCATAGAAAGGTAATTTTCAAGGAAAATGCTAGAGCTCTGTGTAATTGAGAAATCTCAGAATGAACAGTCAAGCAATTGTGTTGGTACTAAATCACAACAGAACCCTGTGGTTCTACAATGACTTTAGAAAATGAATTAATTGTAGTATCTAATTTTGATGTGTATCCCATGCCCACAGAAGGTGAGAGGTTGGGGTCAGCTCAATACATCCCCACACTGGACCTAGCAAAGGGGTACTGTCAGATACCTTTGGTTGGGGAGCCAGGGGAAAAACTGCATTCTTCCCTAGTATGGCCAATTCTAGTACACAACAATGTTATTTGAATTACATTCTGCCCCTGCCAGCTTTAAAAGGGAAATGGATAAATATTAAGCGTTCATCAATAATTTATCTGAGTTTATCCAGATGACATACTGTAAATGTTTTCAGCACAAATTGGGAGCGTAATTTTCAGACAGTGTTAGTGTCACAATCAGTGGTCAGGCTCAGAGACCAGCAGCTATAGCTTTAGGGAGGTTCCCACTGACCAGCAGGATAGATATACGAATAGGTCACCCTGGTGGATGACATGGGCTCACCAGTGGAGATGGGTTAAGCTGCATGTTAGTACAAGGTTGAGGTCCTCAGGATCGTCTCACCAGGAGGAGAGAAGCTGTGGTCCAGTAGCAGATAAACCAAGTAGGGATCAAGCAGAAGCATTGTCAGTAAACAAGCCAAAGATCAGTAACAAGTGGTTGCAGGTTGGAATCAAGCAGAAGCGTAGTTGAGGAACAAGCCAAAGATCGCTATTGAGTGATAGTGAATATATGGATGGCAGCAGTGACAAGAGTGAGATGTTGGCTGGAGAGAGCACAATAATCTGGCAAGCAGGAAGTGCAAATGCATTGATTAAATAGGAAGTTCATGGGAAAAGCAAAGAGTTCAAGAGAAACAAGACACAAGGCACGATTGTCTAAAGCCCCATACACACTATCAGTTTTTCTGCTGAGTTTTTCCATCAGATTTACCAAAACCATATAATATGAGGTCAAACCTTAGAAGTTTCAATTCGTATTCAATCAGACAGGCCCTTCTACTACATGGTTTTGGTAAACCTGAAGGAAAAACTCAGCAGAAAAACTGATAGTGTGTATGGAGCTTAAGGAATCAGGCAGGGAGCTGTCCAGCATCTAAGTGGCTCAGCAAGAAGAGATGTTGTGGGTTCCGATCCAAGTCAGATTTGTTGAGAAGGGAAGCTTTTACTTGTAGCACACACCCTAAACAGTCACTGGTGAATTTGGTCCTATTTCCCTTTTAGAGCACACATAGCCAGGCACACAGAATTTCTTTTATTCCTCCACTGGCTCAGAAAACATTCTAGGGGTTATATTGTGGCTTTTTATTGGGAACAATGAACTTGGATAGGGGTAGGGAGCATGGAATACAAAACTGTACAACTTGAGGACCCCTCAATTTCTAGCTGCACTGACAATACTGCTGGCTAGACAGCACAACTTGAATGACCCACATGATTCCTAATGAAGACACAGGGGTCTTCTCCTGCAAGACTGGATCCAGGAACACTGCATAGACTGCCCGGGCCTCAGACTATTTATGGACTCTCTCTCTCTCCGCCTTCTAGGCACACCTGCCCATGATTGGCTGGAGTTCTATTGTTGCCTTATGAGTTTATGTGAAATCTCCATTAATAGCTGTAAAATATTGTAATTAGGAATATATATCATTTATCTTGTATCTATGCAGGCCGGAAGATAGTATCTTCACACATATCTGTGAGAAGACCAGAGAAGACGGGGCCCAGGCTTTTGTGTACAAACAATGGGATTCAAACCTCATTGTTGTACACAAACTCACTTCAAAGGATCCCATGCTGGGATATTGTCAGGGCTGGCTTAGCCCTTCCTCCTCTGGGCTGGCCGCTGAGCTGTCGGCTAATTGCCAGCTCTCTTCTCTTTCCACAGTTACCAGCTGTTCCCGATGATGCTCGTCTGACCTGCCTATTTAAAGCCTTCCAGCTCACTCTTTCCTTTGCCTTTGCGTTGGTCACATCACTAGGAACCATCTCCTGCTGTTTGTTTCAAGACTGGCTTGCTGACATCCCTCCTGGCTTCTATCCTGCTTGCAGTTGCTCTCCTTGGATCCCTGACGTCTGGACTGGCTGATTACCTGATCTGGCTACTGGACTCTGGTTATGCTTGACTATGCTTTTTCCTATTTACCTTTTTATTTTTATTAATAAACATGTGTGATTTGATTGTACTTCTGTCTCTGTCTGTTTCATGGTTCCTGACAGATAAGCAACGAAGGGAGGCCAATACTTAATTTCCCGGCAAAAATTCATGTCAGTCTCTGGCTCACAAGGATTTGCATTAAAGGAGGCTGACTTAGGCAAAGTATAGGGAAGCTAACCAATCAGAAGTCACGCTATGCCAACCAATGAGATATCAGCCTGTATTGATATACACAGACTAGTTGGGCTTGCTGACATCCCTCCTGGCTTCTATCCTGCTTGCAGTTGTTCTCCTTGGATCCCTGACGTCTGGACTGGCTGATTACCAGATCTGGTTTATGAACTTTGGACTGGCTGACTACCCGATCTGGCTACTGGACTCTGGCTATGCTTGACTACACTTTTTCCTATTTACCTTTTTATTTTTATTAATAAACAAGTGTGATTTGATTGTACTTCTGTCTCTGTCTGTTTCATGGTTCCTTACAGTGTCCTGTCATGGACAGACCTTAGGTGGCGTTGTTTCGTCCCCAGGCTCAGGTCCATGCTCCTCCTGATAAACCTTGTGACCACTGCTTTGTCCCAGAGAGTCTCCGTACTGCAGTGCTCCAGACTTACCATTCTCCCAAGGCAGCTGGCCATCCTGGGAAGAATCAACTCATTTGTGCCATCTCCCAACAATTCTGGTGGCCTAGTCTACGGGCTGATGTTACTGCCTTCGTAGCTGCCTGTTCCGTGTGTGCTCAGAGTGAGGCCGCGTACACACGGGCGGACTGTTCGCCCAACTTTGTCCGCTGAACAGTGTTTCAGCGGACAGTCCGCTCGTGTGTGGGCTTCAGCGGACAGTTTCAGCGGACAGTCTGACGAACAAAGTTTTTCGGAATTTCCGTAAGACAGTCCGCTGAAACTTGGTTTCAGCGGACAGTCCGCTCGTGTGTAGGCTTGTTCGACAAACTAAGTTTCGCGCATGCTCAGAAAGGATTTACACGGCGAAGGTTGCATTGCAGTGTATTGGACGTCGAATTTCTCGTCCCGTCGTACGTGCCGTTCACGTCATTGCGCACGCTTTCAGCGGACTGTTCGTTCATCGTGTGTGGTCAATAGTGATGGACGAACTTCCGACGGGACGTTTCGCGAACGCGAAACGCGAACGGGCACAAACGTTCGCGAAAACGACCGTTCGCCGCGGGCTCCATTGACTTCAATGGGAGGCGAATTTCGCAAACCTTTAGGTCGAATTTGCGGCCACGTGGTAATTATTAGGGGGTAGCACGTAGTCCCACCACCTGGACAATAGCATAATACATGTATGAGGTGAATTTGGGATCGATAACTACAAGCATTTTTTTTTTATTTGGGAAATTGTTCTGACAATTCAGGACTATGGAGCTAATGAAGGCAATGGAGGAGAGGGAAGGTCAGGGACCAGGGTAGGCAAACAAGAGGGTGCAGGAGATACAGAGCACTGACAGCAGCACCGTAATACAGAGCACTGACATCAGCACCGTGACATACAGCGCTGACAGCAGCTCCGTGACATACAGCGCTGACAGCAGCACCGTGACATACAGCGCTGACAGCAGCTCCGTGACATACAGCGCTGACAGCAGCTCCGTGACATACAGCGCTGACAGCAGCACCGTGACATACAGCGCTGACAGCAGCTCCGTGACATACAGCGCTGACAGCAGCTCCGTGACATACAGCGCTGACAGCAGCTCCGTGACATACAGCACTGACAGCAGCTCCGTGACATACAGCGCTGACAGCAGCTCCGTGACATACAGCGCTGACAGCAGCACCGTGACATACAGCGCTGACAGCAGCTCCGTGACATACAGCGCTGACAGCAGCTCCGTGACATACAGCGCTGACAGCAGCTCCGTGACATACAGCACTGACAGCAGCTCCGTGACATACAGCGCTGACAGCAGCTCCGTGACATACAGCGCTGACAGCAGCACCGTGACATACAGCGCTGACAGCAGCTCCGTGACATACAGCGCTGACAGCAGCTCCGTGACATACAGCGCTGACAGCAGCTCCGTGACATACAGCGCTGACAGCAGCTCCGTGACATACAGCGCTGACAGCAGCTCCGTGACATACAGCGCTGACAGCAGCTCCGTGACATACAGCGCTGACAGCAGCTCCGTGACATACAGCGCTGACAGCAGCTCCGTGACATACAGCGCTGACAGCAGCTCCGTGACATACAGCGCTGACAGCAGCACCGTAAGCAGCCCCAGGAGGAAGTCAGCACAGCACAGGGATGGTGTGATCCCCTCATAATAAGAACCCCCAGGAGGAAGTCAGCACAGCACAGGGATGGTGTGATCCCCTCATAATAAGAACCCCCAGGAGGAAGTCAGCACAGCACAGGGATGGTGGGAGCCCCTCATAATAAGAACACCCAGGAGGAAGTCAGCACAGCACAGGGATGGTGGGAACCCCTCATAATAAGCAGCCCCAGTAGAAATATGACACCGCTCAACCTCTTCAAAGAGGAGGGTAGGGGCATATAGTACGGTGTGCTTTTTTGGGTCAGGGAAGTGAGCCAAATGAATTAAGAAGGTCTGTGTGCTTGATTCCAAAAATTGTTTATAGACATATACATGGTCTACTGATCACATGTGTTGAATTCCTCCGAGATCCATGCCTCATTCATTTTTAGAAATGTGAGGTAGTTAACACTGTGGTGAGCTAGGCGAGTACGCTTATCGGTCACAATCCCCCCTGCTGCGCTGAACGTCCTTTCGGACAGGACACTGGATGAGGGGCAAGCCAACAGTTCGATTGCAAATTGGGCAAGCTCTGGCCAGAGGTCAAGCCTGCCCACCCAGTAGTCTAGGGGTTCATCACTCCTCAGAGCGTCCACATCGGCCGTTAACCCAATGTAGTCGGACACCTGACGGTCTAGGCGTTCCCTGATGCTGGATCCGGATGACACCTGTCGATGGGTCGGCTGAAAGAATGACCTCATATCCGAAGTCACCAACACATCTTCAAACCGGCCTCTTCTTGCAGGCGCTGTTGGATTGGTACCCGCAAATCCTTCTCTGGGAGTGGGAATTGCTCCTCTGCCAGCGCACGCAAAAGCAGAATGCAGCATTTCTCGAAGCAAGGCCTGGAAGTGCTGCATTCTGACAGCCCTCTGCGACGGCGGTAACATTTCCGCCATTTTGTGTTTGTACCGGGGGTCTAAGTACGTTGCCACCCAGTACTGGTCCTTGACCCTCATGCTTTTTATACGGGGGTCCCTATTAAAACACTGGAGCATGAAGGCCCCCATTTGCACTAAAGTGGAAGCGGTGTGGTGGCCTGGCTCCTGCTCATCATCCAGGATAATGTCGTCCTCTTCATTCTCCTCTCCCCATCCTCGCACAACAGGGATCCCAGAAAGGTTTAAAGCATGCTCTTCTTGCTCCTGCTCATCCGCCCCGGCACCATCCTCCTCTGACTCCTCATCAGACTCCTGTTGTTGACTTGTCTCAGATAGAGTAGCCCCCCCTGGGAATTCATCCAGCATTGCGACTTCCTCATCTTCCCGCTCCTGCTCCTCCACAGCCTGATCAATGACACGACGCAATGCACGCTCCAGAAAGAAGGCATAAGGTACCATGTCACTGATGGCGCCATGGCTGCGACTGACCAGTTTGGTGATCTCCTCAAATGGCCGCAGAAGTCTGCATGTGTCGCGCATGAGCAGCCACTGGCGCGGTGAAAAAAAACCCAGCTCCCCAGAACCGTTTCTTTCGCAGAGTTCATACAGGTAGACGTTAACTGCACGTTTCTGCTGGAGCAGCCTATCAAGCATATAGAAGGTTGAGTTCCATCGCGTCGGGCAATCGCAAATAAGACGTCTGACCGGCAGATGGTGTCGCCGCTGAATGTCAGCAAGGCGAGCCATGGCCGTGTAAGATCTTCTGAAATGGGCCGAGATTTTCCTTGCCTGCCGCAAGATGTCCTGGACCCCAGGGTATTTGACAAGGAATCGCTGCACGACCAAGTTTAAGACGTGTGCCATGCACGGCACGTGCGTGATTTTGCCCTGTTTCAATGCGCTAAGCAGATTGGCACCGTTGTCACACACCACTTTACCAACTGTCAAATTGAGCGGTGTTAGCCACTCATCTGCCTGTGAACGCAAAGCTGAAAGGAGTGCCGGGCCAGTGTGGCTCTTTGCTTCCAGGCACAACAGACGCAGCACGGCATGGCAACGTCTCACCTGGCATGTGGAATAGGTTCTGGGGAGCTTGGGCGGTGCAGTGGAAGAGACGCTAGCAGCGGAAAAGGAGGAGGCAGCTGAGGAGGAGAGGGAGGAGGATGGAGTAGGAGGAGGAGAAGAAGAGTCAGGCCTGCATGCAATCCGTGGCGGTAAAACCAAATCTACACGGGTGCCACGGGTTACATGCTTGACGGCCGTCAGAAGGTTCACCCAGTGGGCAGTAAAACTGATATACCTTCCCTGCCCGTGTTTGCTAGACCACGTGTCTGTGGTCAGATGTATCTTGGCACCGACACTGTGTGCCAGAGATACATTCACTTGCCGCTGAACATGGCCATATAGCTCTGGGATGCCCTTCTCTGAGAAATACTTCCTTCCTGGGACCTTCCATTGTGGTGTTCCAATGGCCACAAATTTGCGAAAGGCCTCCGAGTCCACCAGTTTATATGGCAGTAGTTGGCGGGCTATGAGTTCTGACAAGCCAGCCGCCAACCGTTGGGCAAGAGGGTTATCCGGCGTCATCATTTTTTTACGCTCAAACATTAGGCCCACGGAAGCCTGCCTTTTTGCAGAAAAATGTGAGCTTGGCGTGATGGAAGGTGGAGTGGAGGACAATTGTGAGGAGAGAGGAGAAGGAGAAGTAGAAGACGAGGCTGGACGGTGAGAGCCTGCAGTGTGGCTTTGTGTGTTCCGTTGCTCCCACTGGGCTCGGTGATGGCTGCTCATGTGCCTTCTTAAGGCGGTCGTCCCTAGGTGAGTATTGGGCTTACCGCGACTAACGCGTTGACTGCAAAGATTGCAGATGGCAACGCTATTGTCAGCAGCGGACACGTTAAAAAAAGCCCACACTGCGGAGCCATGTGCCGGTGTCCTGGGAGCGCCAGATGTGACCGTACATGGTCGATGACTCGCTCCTGATACATTTGCAGTCTGCTTTGTCCCTGCTGTGCAATGTAAGTCATTGCTGCTTCTCCTCCCTATCTGCTGGTCCATATCTCCCTCTGAACTCCCCTCCTCTTCCTCTCTTGTGGGCACCCACGTGACATCACTAGACACGTCATCATCAACGTCACCTTCCCCACCGCTATAAGTAGAGTAGGCAGCAACACCGGGGACCAACCTCCTCCTTGGGCTGATCTGGGTACTGGCGTCAGACTGCTGAGTAGCGCTTGTTGCTGCCTCCTCTTCCTGATCCAATACCAAGAGTGGCTGCGCATCAGAAATGTCCTCTTGATATGGATCGGAAAATAATTCCAGTGACTCAAGCGGAAGGTATGTGGTGGTGGTGGTGGTGGTCGTGTTGTTGGTGGTAGTGTCTTTGGGGGTGCACATAGCAGAGAGTGAAGAAGAGGGTGCAGATCGAGAGGATGAGGAGGGTGCAGAAGAATAAGGCTGAGTGAGCCACTCAACCAAGTCTGGTGCGTCCTTTAAAGTAATTGAACGCACCTTCTGCAACTTCCCACTTTGGCTCAAGGCTGTTGCTCCTGCCCTACCCCTACCACCCCTGCGGAAGGGCCTGCCTCTTCCTCTGCCTGTCATTTTTTAAATCACCCTGTGACAAAACTCTTAGTCCCTATACCGCTGAAGGACTGCTGCAGTATAGGGCAGCGGTCAGCAGTAGTGCACGTCAACCCTATGTATTGTGGACCGATAGCGGTCCTTACAGAACAGCAGACTGTAACGCACTCAGGCCTATGTACCGTAGCACCCTATACCAAGTTACCAGTCCTTATAAGAACTTTTGTGGACCAAGCAGGTTGTGTGTTAGTGATTAGCAGACTGTACGTCAGTCCCTATACCAATGAAGGACTGCTGCAGTATAGGGCAGCGGTCAGCAGTAGTGCACGGCAACCCTATGTATTGTGGACCGATAGCGGTCCTTACAGAACAGCAGACTGTAACGCACTCAGGCCTATGTACCGTAGCACCCTATACCAAGTTACCAGTCCTTATAAGAACTTTTGTGGACCAAGCAGGTTGTGTGTTAGTGATTAGCAGACTGTACGTCAGTCCCTATACCAATGAAGGACTGCTGCAGTATAGGGCAGCGGTCAGCAGTAGTGCACGGCAACCCTATGTATTGTGGACCGATAGCGGTCCTTACAGAACAGCAGACTGTACTGCACTCAGGCCTATGTACCGTAGCACCCTATACCAAGTTACCAGTCCTTATAAGAACTTTTGTGGACCAAGCAGGTTGTGTGTTAGTGTTTAGCAGACTGTGCGTCAGTCCCTATACCGCTGAAGGACTGCTGCAGTATAGGGCAGCGGTCAGCAGTAGTGCACGGCAACCCTATGTATTGTGGACCGATAGCGGTCCTTACAGAACAGCAGACTGTAACACACTCAGGCCTATGTACCGTAGCACCCTATACCAAGTTACCAGTCCTTATAAGAACTTTTGTGGACCAAGCAGGTTGTGTGTTAGTGATTAGCAGACTGTACGTCAGTCCCTATACCAATGAAGGACTGCTGCAGTATAGGGCAGCGGTCAGCAGTAGTGCACGGCAACCCTATGTATTGTGGACCGATAGCGGTCCTTACAGAACAGCAGACTGTACTGCACTCAGGCTTATGTACCGTAGCACCCTATACCAAGTTACCAGTCCTTATAAGAACTTTTGTGGACCAAGCAGGTTGTGTGTTAGTGTTTAGCAGACTGTGCGTCAGTCCCTATACCGCTGAAGGACTGCTGCAGTATAGGGCAGCGGTCAGCAGTAGTGCACGGCAACCCTATGTATTGTGGACCGATAGCGGTCCTTACAGAACAGCAGACTGTAACGCACTCAGGCCTATGTACCGTAGCACCCTATACCAAGTTACCAGTCCTTATAAGAACTTTTGTGGACCAAGCAGGTTGTGTGTTAGTGATTAGCAGACTGTACGTCAGTCCCTATACCAATGAAGGACTGCTGCAGTATAGGGCAGCGGTCAGCAGTAGTGCACGGCAACCCTATGTATTGTGGACCGATAGCGGTCCTTACAGAACAGCAGACTGTAACGCACTCAGGCCTATGTACCGTAGCACCCTATACCAAGTTACCAGTCCTTATAAGAACTTTTGTGGACCAAGCAGGTTGTGTGTTAGTGTTTAGCAGACTGTGCGTCAGTCCCTATACCGCTGAAGGACTGCTGCAGTATAGGGCAGCGGTCAGCAGTAGTGCACGGCAACCCTATGTATTGTGGACCGATAGCGGTCCTTACAGAACAGCAGACTGTAACGCACTCAGGCCTATGTACCGTAGCACCCTATACCAAGTTACCAGTCCTTATAAGAACTTTTGTGGACCAAGCAGGTTGTGTGTTAGTGATTAGCAGACTGTACGTCAGTCCCTATACCAATGAAGGACTGCTGCAGTATAGGGCAGCGGTCAGCAGTAGTGCACGGCAACCCTATGTATTGTGGACCGATAGCGGTCCTTACAGAACAGCAGACTGTAACGCACTCAGGCCTATGTACCGTAGCACCCTATACCAAGTTACCAGTCCTTATAAGAACTTTTGTGGACCAAGCAGGTTGTGTGTTAGTGATTAGCAGACTGTACGTCAGTCCCTATACCAATGAAGGACTGCTGCAGTATAGGGCAGCGGTCAGCAGTAGTGCACGGCAACCCTATGTATTGTGGACCGATAGCGGTCCTTACAGAACAGCAGACTGTAACGCACTCAGGCCTATGTACCGTAGCACCCTATACCAAGTTACCAGTCCTTATAAGAACTTTTGTGGACCAAGCAGGTTGTGTGTTAGTGTTTAGCAGACTGTGCGTCAGTCCCTATACCGCTGAAGGACTGCTGCAGTATAGGGCAGCGGTCAGCAGTAGTGCACGGCAACCCTATGTATTGTGGACCGATAGCGGTCCTTACAGAACAGCAGACTGTAACGCACTCAGGCCTATGTACCGTAGCACCCTATACCAAGTTACCAGTCCTTATAAGAACTTTTGTGGACCAAGCAGGTTGTGTGTTAGTGATTAGCAGACTGTACGTCAGTCCCTATACCAATGAAGGACTGCTGCAGTATAGGGCAGCGGTCAGCAGTAGTGCACGGCAACCCTATGTATTGTGGACCGATAGCGGTCCTTACAGAACAGCAGACTGTAACGCACTCAGGCCTATGTACCGTAGCACCCTATACCAAGTTACCAGTCCTTATAAGAACTTTTGTGGACCAAGCAGGTTGTGTGTTAGTGATTAGCAGACTGTACGTCAGTCCCTATACCAATGAAGGACTGCTGCAGTATAGGGCAGCGGTCAGCAGTAGTGCACGGCAACCCTATGTATTGTGGACCGATAGCGGTCCTTACAGAACAGCAGACTGTAACGCACTCAGGCCTATGTACCGTAGCACCCTATACCAAGTTACCAGTCCTTATAAGAACTTTTGTGGACCAAGCAGGTTGTGTGTTAGTGTTTAGCAGACTGTGCGTCAGTCCCTATACCGCTGAAGGACTGCTGCAGTATAGGGCAGCGGTCAGCAGTAGTGCACGGCAACCCTATGTATTGTGGACCGATAGCGGTCCTTACAGAACAGCAGACTGTAACGCACTCAGGCCTATGTACCGTAGCACCCTATACCAAGTTACCAGTCCTTATAAGAACTTTTGTGGACCAAGCAGGTTGTGTGTTAGTGATTAGCAGACTGTACGTCAGTCCCTATACCAATGAAGGACTGCTGCAGTATAGGGCAGCGGTCAGCAGTAGTGCACGGCAACCCTATGTATTGTGGACCGATAGCGGTCCTTACAGAACAGCAGACTGTAACGCACTCAGGCCTATGTACCGTAGCACCCTATACCAAGTTACCAGTCCTTATAAGAACTTTTGTGGACCAAGCAGGTTGTGTGTTAGTGTTTAGCAGACTGTGCGTCAGTCCCTATACCGCTGAAGGACTGCTGCAGTATAGGGCAGCGGTCAGCAGTAGTGCACGGCAACCCTATGTATTGTGGACCGATAGCGGTCCTTACAGAACAGCAGACTGTAACGCACTCAGGCCTATGTACCGTAGCACCCTATACCAAGTTACCAGTCCTTATAAGAACTTTTGTGGACCAAGCAGGTTGTGTGTTAGTGATTAGCAGACTGTACGTCAGTCCCTATACCAATGAAGGACTGCTGCAGTATAGGGCAGCGGTCAGCAGTAGTGCACGGCAACCCTATGTATTGTGGACCGATAGCGGTCCTTACAGAACAGCAGACTGTAACGCACTCAGGCCTATGTACCGTAGCACCCTATACCAAGTTACCAGTCCTTATAAGAACTTTTGTGGACCAAGCAGGTTGTGTGTTAGTGATTAGCAGACTGTACGTCAGTCCCTATACCAATGAAGGACTGCTGCAGTATAGGGCAGCGGTCAGCAGTAGTGCACGGCAACCCTATGTATTGTGGACCGATAGCGGTCCTTACAGAACAGCAGACTGTAACGCACTCAGGCCTATGTACCGTAGCACCCTATACCAAGTTACCAGTCCTTATAAGAACTTTTGTGGACCAAGCAGGTTGTGTGTTAGTGTTTAGCAGACTGTGCGTCAGTCCCTATACCGCTGAAGGACTGCTGCAGTATAGGGCAGCGGTCAGCAGTAGTGCACGGCAACCCTATGTATTGTGGACCGATAGCGGTCCTTACAGAACAGCAGACTGTAACGCACTCAGGCCTATGTACCGTAGCACCCTATACCAAGTTACCAGTCCTTATAAGAACTTTTGTGGACCAAGCAGGTTGTGTGTTAGTGATTAGCAGACTGTACGTCAGTCCCTATACCAATGAAGGACTGCTGCAGTATAGGGCAGCGGTCAGCAGTAGTGCACGGCAACCCTATGTATTGTGGACCGATAGCGGTCCTTACAGAACAGCAGACTGTAACGCACTCAGGCCTATGTACCGTAGCACCCTATACCAAGTTACCAGTCCTTATAAGAACTTTTGTGGACCAAGCAGGTTGTGTATTAGTGTTTAGCAGACTGTGCGTCAGTCCCTATACCGCTGAAGGACTGCTGCAGTATAGGGCAGCGGTCAGCAGTAGTGCACGGCAACCCTATCTATTGTGGACCGATAGCGGTCCTTACAGAACAGCAGACTGTACCGCACCCAAGCCTATGTACCGTAGCACCCTAGACAGACCAAGTTACCAGTCCTTATAAGAACTTTTGTGGAACAAGTGAGTTGTGAATGATTAGCAGACTGCAGCAGAAGGGCAGCAGTCAAGTATAATATTCTTTCTATATTTGGAAGAAAGAATATTATACGTGTACAAGCCTATTACCGTACCACTGATACCAGTCCTGAAAAGAACCTTTGTGGAACTAATAGTAACAGCAAGTCTTTAAAATTATCCTCACTGCCTGACAACACTGCTTCCTGCCTGTCCCTATACAAATTGGCAAAAAAGAGTAGGCTGGAACGATTAGCTGGAACAGCTCTTTTGTGGACCTGATAGTAACAGCTAATGATGATGATGATGATGATGATGAAGAAAGACTAATCTGGCTGAGCTGTCCCTAAAATAGCAGCATACAGCGCTCTGTCCCTTTATCTAAACTGACAAAAGAAACTCAGGCTGCTGACCTAACACCTATACCAGTCCTGAAAAGAACTTTTGTGTACCAAATAGCTAGCGTTTTCTCTGTCCCTACTCCACACAGGATCCTTTCCCTACAGTGACAGAAGAAAGAATGTAAAATGGCCACCGGATCGGGTGTATTTATAGGTTAGGGGGAATGTCCAAGTGTCCATGAGCTGTCATGTCTCAATTGGTTGTCCTGTAACACATGATAAACGTGTCACGAAAGGTTAAAGTTCTTGTATACATTAAACACGTAAGTCCGCCGGGGCGAACGACGGAAAAAGGCGTTCGAACCCGCGGACGGCGAAAGTCGGAAATTCGCCGCGAAACGACCGCCGGGCGAACCGTTCGGCCATCACTAGTGGTCAAGTCCGTTCATGCAAATTTTGAGCGGACTGTTTGTCGGATTGTTTGACGAACAAAGTTGGGGGAACAGTCCGCCCGTGTGCACGCGGCCTGAGACTCCACGACACCTTCCAGTGGGCCTCCTACAACCCATACCCAATGGAGAGAGGCCCTGGACTCACCTGTCAATGGATTTCATTGTGGAATTGCCCAACTCCCAAGGCAACAGTGTTATCCTTATGGTGGTTGACCGGTTCTCAAAGATGTGTCATTGTATTTCAGTTAAGAAGTTGCCCACCTCTAAGGAACTGGCTTCCATTTTTGCTCGGGAGATCTTTCGCTTACATGGGCTACCCAAGGTGATTTGTCTCGGATAGGGGCAGTCAGTTTGTCTCCTGGTTCTGGCGAGCCTTTTGTGCACAGTTGGGAATCCAGCTTGCATTCTCTTCTACGTATCACCCGCAGTCTAATGGGGACGCAGAACGAGCCAATCAGTCCATGGAGCAATTCCTACGTTGCTATATTTCTGACCATCATAACAACTGGTCTGACCTATTACCTTGGGCAGAGTTTGCTCACAACAGTGCCTTGAATTCTGCCTCCCGATTGTCTCCATTTATGGCGAATTATGGTTTCCAACCTTCCATGTTGCCTGACTCGTTTGTTCCGCAGAGTATTCCTGCATTAGAGGAGCATCTCCGTGGTCTTCGTTCCACTTGGGTACAAGTCCAGGAGGCTTTGCGTCATGCTAATGATAGGTACAGACTCCATGCTGACCGCAGACGCCTGCCTGCGCCTTCCTACCAGGTTGAGGACAGGGTCTGGCTGTCATCTCGCAACCTCCAGCTTTGTATTCCCTCACTGAAGTTTGCACCTCAGTTTATTGGGCCTTTCCGTATCCTTCACAGGGTTAACCCAGTAGCTTACGCGTTGGACCTTCCTCCTAGTATGCGCATCTCAAATGTGTTTCATGTCTTCTTATTGAAACCGTTGGTCTGTAACCGATTTACCACCTCGGTGCCACATCCTCACCCTATTCAGGTTGAGGAGTATGAGGCACAATCCATTGTTGACTCCTGTAGGTTCCGTGGGCGCATACAGCACCTGGTGCATTGGAAGGGGTACGGTCCGGAGGAATGCTCCTGGGTTTCATCCTCTGACGTACATGCCCCTGTCCTCCTCCGCGAGTTCCATAGATGGTTTCACCTCAAGCCCGGTGGCCCTCCGAGGGAGAGAGGTCATTGAGGGGAGGGTACTGTAGGGCTGGCTTAGCCCTTCCTCCTCTGGGCTGGCCGCTCAGCTGTCGGCTAATTGCCAGCTCTCTTCTCTTTCCACAGTTACCAGCTGTTCCCGATGATGCTCGTCTGACCTGCCTATTTAAAGCCTTCCAGCTCACTCTTTCCTTTGCCTTCGCATTGGTCACATCACTAGGAACCATCTCCTGCTGTTTGTTTCAAGACTGGCTTGCTGACATCCCTCCTGGCTTCTATCCTGCTTGCAGTTGCTCTCCTTGGATCCCTGACGTCTGGACTGGCTGATTACCTGATCTGGCTACTGGACTCTGGTTATGCTTGACTATGCTTTTTCCTATTTACCTTTTTATTTTTATTAATAAACATGTGTGATTTGATTGTACTTCTGTCTCTGTCTGTTTCATGGTTCCTGACAGATAAGCAACGAAGGGAGGCCAATACTTAATTTCCCGGCAAAAATTCATGTCAGTCTCTGGCTCACAAGGATTTGCATTAAAGGAGGCTGACTTAGGCAAAGTATAGGGAAGCTAACCAATCAGAAGTCACGCTATGCCAACCAATGAGATATCAGCCTGTATTGATATACACAGACTAGTTGGGAGGAAATGCTCTCTTTTGGGGAGACCAGCCATCAGGATGGAACTTTGGTAAGAAAGGGTAATTATGGGAAAGGTATGCCCTTTACTTGTAACTAAATGTGTTTGTAGATGAATGTTTTAAGGAATATAGTCTCTATTCCTTCATGTAATTCTTTTGTTTTGACCTAATATTTTCTTCCTTGGTGTAGACTATAGATAGATGCTTGTGTATTAGATAGACTTTCAAATACTTTCCAATAAATGTTGTTATTGTGTTAAAGCTTACACTCTTGGTCAAAGAACTCTCATTTAACCCACATCAGATCTTTGACATATTAAATCTTAAATATAATAGATGGGTAACACCATAAATATTCAAGCTGCCTGTTCTGCCCTCCCTCCCACTATACTTCTAGAATCCTCTAGAACAGTGGTCATCGGCCCTGTCCTCAGGGCCCACTAACAGGCCAGGTTTGCAAGATAACTGAAATACATCACAGGTGATATCATTTGCTGCTCAGTGATTGCAGTATTCTAGTCTGCATCTCCCCAAAGTAATACATAAACCCTGGCTTGTTAGTGAGCCCTGAGGACAGGGTTGATGACCACTGCATTAAAACCCTGCTCCCCTGATTACAGCACTTATTACTAAATTTACCTAGCAGCCTACTCTACACAAGGAGGGTGCTACATACTGTTAACACTGATAAATGTGTGATTGGGATGGAAAAATTAAGGGGGTACATTGTGGCCTCAAATGAACAAGCATAGGACATACAGGATTGGTCCTACTCACCAACAAAGAAACAGGTCTGAGCATTCCTGAGCACATTTGGCTACTACCCACAGTTTGTCCTTAACTGACACTAAAGTCACGATCTGACACCAAAGTCATGATGATCAAGTGGAATGCTCAGACTTAGGAAGCTTTTTTGAAGCTTAAGACTGCACTATGCCAACATCCAGTGCTAGATGATCTGGATCTTTCCTGGGAATTGATTGCTCAGACAGATGCCATGAGTGAAGTTCTGGAAGTAGCTCTGCTTCAAGAGGCCAATGGGGAAGAGCATATCATATTTTTTTCTTAGTAGAAAACTGCTTGCTGCCAAAAAAGAAACTATGCCATGGTGGAGCAAAAGTCCCTGGTCAAAAAATGGGCTCTGGATTCTCTGCAATATCTGTTTGGTGTCCATGATCATGCCCCTTTGACATCAGTGGGAAAAATAAAGATGGCAACACATAGTGATACAATGGTTCTTGTCCCTTCAGGAAAATAATTTCATCATAGGGCACAGCAGATAGAATCAAAATGCTTTCTCTGTCTCTTGGGTACGCTGTATGGTTGAAAAGGGGGGGGGGGGCACTCTGTTGGGAAACTTGCATGTTTGAATTTGGACATATATACTGTATGTAAATATTTATTCTTATGTTTTACAGTTATGGAGACTTCCAAAAATTGAATTCAATTGTATACAGTAAAATAAAGACATACATACATAGTGAAAAAAAAAAACATGCACATGGATAGACATAGAGATAAAGGGATACAACCTATTTAGATACATAGTTAGTAAGGTTGAATAAAGACACCAGTCCATCCTGAGTGAGTGTATGTCTACAATTGTCCCTATGCCTGTACATTGTGTCTCATTAAGATGCTCATCTATTATATTATCATTTATTTAGGGTACTCATATAGCACTGTCAATGTATGCAGTGCTCCACACATACATTGCACGCTCACATAAGTCCCTCCCCTCAAGGAACCCACAATCCAAGGTCCCCAACTCACATTCATATACGAGGGCCATTTTTTGGACAGAAGCCAATTAACCTACCAGCATGTCTTTGGAGTGCAGAAGGAAACTGGGGTACCTGGACGAAACCCACACAGGCACAGGGAGAACATGCAAACTCTAGGCAAGTAGTGTCATGGTTTGGCTTAGAACCAGCAACCCTTTTTACTGCTAGGCAAGAGTGCTACCCACTACACCACTGCACCACTTGAACCCTTGGGTGTGCTAAAAGTGTTGCCTAAATCAGATGTTAAAAAAATCCTTTATCAGTCCAACTGCTTGCTAATAACTAACCTTACTTTAATATCTAGATAAGATTGACTAGCATTCTAAACCTACAGTAACCCTAGGCCTACAACTAACTGCACAGCTGATACTCAAACCTAATAATTAGATCTTTGCTTGCAGCCTGTTAACACTTTAATATGTCCTTGGGGACCAAGAACATTTACATTTCTGTGGCTACTGAGGGATTAAACCCAAGAATAACTGAATGATCTGTGTGACATTGGAAAAGAGCATGTAATTAAATAGAAAATATTTTTTCTATTTTACAAGTCAGGCATTAGTCTTTTATGATAGGTGAAAATTAAAATCGGAACAATGTATTAGAGAAAGTATGATGTACACTTAAAGCTTCCCTTCATTTAATGTGAAATGTAGCTCTAAATGGTTCTAATAAGGCAGGCTGAAGGACATCTAGAGTAAGACCTTTGTTTTATTTTAAACTCGTTTTAAATATATTTATTCAGGTTAGATGTTTGGAATACAAAACAAAGAGGTTGAAAGTTAACAGAGACAATACATAGTATAGGCCTCACCTAGAAATGTAGTGTTTGGAATAAAAAAATACATATGAAGCTATGAAAGTAAACTGATAATTGTAAATAACTTTTTCAGTTATTTAGTTGTAGCTGTCCCAGTTTCATTTTTATTAAACCCACTTGAATAGCAGCTTAACCCTGTGTATCTGTCCTTTCTTTTGATCTGAACCAAATGTATAATTGCGGGAGTATTGATAGCAGTGGACCACCACAGCTGTTCACAATATTCTGCTGAATGCACAATTCGTAAAAGCTTACTAGAATGCATTCCTTTTAACCAGGGAGATGTAAAAGAAGGATGTTTTTAGCACAACATATTAAGGGCTCATTCGCCTTAATGCACTGTGTTAGCTTATGTGCGTTAACATGCATTTTGTTAGGGCAGTCCATTTATTGTTCACAAGCCTTCAAAGTCATACTCTTACCATATGCCAGGTAACACAAATCATGAACAACTCTGCCATAAAATATTGTCCCCCCCCCCCCCCCATTTTGTTTTTCGTGGCTATTTTCCTGTATATCATAATATGATTGCAATAAGGTAACATAATAATAAAAAAATTGTGTTGCACTGTCCTCCGGTTCTTAATAGGTGCAACACCCACTGCTCCCAATTGGAAATCAGGGCAAATATATCCTCTTACCAGATCCTTAGATCTATCAAGGCCTGTACTCGCATCAGTGAGCTTGACCTCTAAGGATCTGGTAAGAGGATATATTTGCCCTGATTTCCTATGGGCAGCACCTATTAAGAACCAGAGGACATTTGCATTTGGTTGTGTATAACTTTTATGGACTCTTCTCTGGACACTTAAATAGTTTTTCTTTTATTTTGGACTTTAATTAATGTATTCATATTACTTATCATGTCAGTTAGGGAGATTTATGCAGCAATTATGTGACAACACATTTTTATATTATTTGGTTATATTGCTGTGTACAATGTTGTGAGTACTGTTGTTGGCCTTGTTTATTTATTAATTTATTTAATATCACGTTGAATACACTGAGCGGAAATTTTTTTTTACATACAATAAGATAACATAGAGGTTGAAAAATGGAATGCAACATAAAAAATTCAGGTAGTTACATAGTACATTTATTCACTCCGATCTGTACAAGGGAATGAAAAGTTTGACAACTGAGGGTGAAAAGGAAATGGGTGGGGGTAGTTCTGAAAGAGAGAAAATTCTTCCAGTAGAGATCAGAGCCACTGAAACATCTACTATTAATGTCCAGATGATGAGGAAGTAGCAAATAAATGACATAGCTGAAATCTAGTGATGATCATTAAGGATGAGCCAAACACCCCCAGTGTGAACTTTAGAACCCTATTAAAGTCTACGGGACTCGAACGTTCAAAATCAAAAGTGTTAATTTTAAAGGCTTATATGCAAGTTATTGTCATAAAAAGTGTTTGGGGACCTGGGTCCTGCCCCAGGGGACATGTATCAATACAAAAAAAAGTTTTTTTGGGAGCAGTGATTTTAATAATGCTTCAAGTGAAACAATAAAAGTGTAATATTCCTTTAAGTTTCATACCTGGGGGGTGTGTATAGTATGCCTGTAAAGGGGCGCATGTTTCCCGTGCTTAGAACTGTCCCTGCAGTGTCATTTCTGCAGGAAAAAAAGTCATTTAAAATCACTCACGGCTATAATGAATTGTCGGCTTCCCGTAATACAGAAAACAGTCATTGAAAGTCATTGATAAAAAAAAAAAAAAAGCATGGGGTTCCCCCAAATTCAATTACCAGGCCCTTCAGGTCTGGAATGGATATTAGGGGAACCCCACATCAAATAAATAAAAAAATTACATGGAGTTCCCCCTAAAAATCCATACCAGACCCTTTATCCAAGCACGCAACCTGGCAGGCCGCAGGAAAAGAGGGGGGTCGAGAGAGCGCCCCCCTCCTGAACCATACCAGGCCACATGCCCTCAACATTGGGAGGATGCTTTGTTGTCCCCCCAAAGCATCTTGTCCCTATGTTGATGAGGACAAGGGCCTCATCCCCACAACCTTGGCCGGTGGTTGTGGGGGTCTGCGGGCGGGGGGCTTATCAGAATCTGGAAGCCCCCTTTAACAAGGGGACCCTCAGATCCCACCCCCCTGTTTGAAATGGTAAGGGGGTGCAAAACTACCCCTACCATTTCACAAAGAAAGTGTAAATTTTTTTTAAAAAAGACACACACACCGTTGCAAAAGTCCTTTATTAAAAAAAATAAAATAAAAAAAAAAAAGATTCCAGCGGTGGTAATCCACTCTTGCTATGCAGCAACGTATGATCATCTCTCCAGGGTCCAGCGATAACTGATCTGATCCAGCGATGGGTGATCTCTCCCTCCAGCGCAGCGCATCCATCCTCTGTCTCCACCGGCGGAGACACTGCAGGGATACCGCAGCCTGACGCTTCTTATATGAGGAGGGCAGGGCCACCCGTCACTTGACCCCGCCCCCTCCGACACAAGGGGAAAGCCCGGCTTTCCCAATGACGTGCGGGTGACCCCGCCCCCCTCTGATGTAACGGAAACCTGCAGTGGAGACAGAGGATGGTTGCGCTGTGCTGGAGGGAGAGATCACCCATTGCTGGATCAGATCAGCCATCGTTGGACCCCGGAGAGATGATCATCTGTCGCTGGATAGCAAAAGTGGATTACCACCGCTGGAATCATTTTTTTATTTTTAATAAAGGACTTTTGCAACGGTGTGCATGTCTTTTTTAACTATTTTTTACACTTTCTTTGTGAAATGGTAGGGGTACTTTTGTACCCCCTTACCATTTCAAACAGGGGGGGCTGGGATATGGGGGTCCCCTTGTTAAAGGGGGCTTCCAGATTCTGATAAGCCCCCCGCCCGCAGACCCCCACAACCACCGGCCAGGGTTGTGGGGATGAGGCCCTTGTCCTCATCAACATGGGGACAAGGTGCTTTGGGGGGCCCCAAAGTATCCTCCCAATGTTGAGGGCATGTGGCCTAGTACGGTTCAGGAGGGGGGGGTGACCCTCGCCCCCTCTTTTCCTGCGGCCTGCCAGGTTGCGTGCTCAGATAAAGGGTCTGGTAGAGATTTTTAGGGGGAACTCCACGCCATTTTTTAAAAGATTTGGCGTGGAGTTCCCCTTAAAATCCATACCAGACCGTTGGTCTGGTATGGATATTTGAGGGGAACCCCACGTCATTTTTTTTTAAATTTGACGCGGGGTTCCCCTTAATATCCATACCAGACCTGAAGGGCCTGGTAATTAAATTTGGGGGAACCCCACGCTTTTTTTTTTATCAATGACTTTCAATGACTGTTCTCTGTGTTTACGGGGAGCCGACCATTCATTATAGCCGCAAGTGATTTTAAATGACTTTTTTTCCTGCAGAAATGACACTTTGTACAGGGACAGTTCTAAGCATGGGAAACATGCGCCCCTTTACAGGCATACTATAGACACCCCCAGGTACGAAATTTAAAGGAATATTACACTTTTATTTTTTCACTTTAAGCATTATTAAAATCACTGCTCCTGAAAAAACATCAGTTTTTAAAAGTTTTTTTTGCATTGATACATGTCCCCTGGGACAGGACCCGGGTCCCCAAACACTTTTTTATGCTAATAACTTGCATATAAGCCTTTAAAATTAGCACTTTCGATTTCTCCCATAGACTTGTACAGAGTATTCAGCGGCTTTTCGAATTTGCCGCGAACACCCCAAATTGTTCGCTGTTCGGTGAACAGTCGAACAGGCAATGTTCGAGTCGAACATTAATTTGACACGAACTTGAAGTTCATCACTAATGATCATTAAAGGGCCCTTGTGTGACAAAAACATTTTTAGCTCCCTACTGGCCAAGATAGAAAGATATGCAGATAAATGAATAGATAGATGCAGCCTTTGAAAGGGGCTCCAGGTTTAAATGGTATGCAAAAAATACAGGTATATTATGAAAAATGGAAGAGGTCATGGCAACCACCTGGGGACCCCTATGTCCCAGAGGGCCCATCTGCAAACCCATGGTTTGCACAAATGGTTTGTCTGCTCTGCTCAAACATAGGTACATTTCAATTACCGTCAGATGACAATAGAATGCACTGTGTACCTACTCCCAAATTTTGTGTTTATTTACCTAAATATTAATATTGCATTGCTAAAACAGATAGTTACAACAACTTTGCAGAATTTTTTTTTTTTCTGAAAGCAGCAGCTTTTAAAATAAATCTTTGATTTTATAGACCAAGGGACCTCAGCTTTGATTATAACTGTGCTTCAAAAGTCTGTTTTTTTTTCTAAAACCAGCAAAAAGATGCAATTCCCAGCACACCAGAAAAATTACTAAATGCCCTAGCTTAACTGACTTTCCCCAAAAACAAATTGTGGGACCCAAAATGGAGTGTAGATCCAAATGCTTCACACTTGTGTTCTACATTTACTGTACATTACACAACTGATTTGACTAAGTGCTAGGAAGACCTTCATGAAAATGCATACATTTGTTATTTAAAAATGTGTATATTAATGTAAAATGCAAATATAAAAAAAATTGTTTTAAACAAAATACTCAAAAGCTTTAAAGTGTCAGCAATATCACCTATGGTTACTGTAATGCCATGGAGAGATATGTGAACTTGATATCTGAGATGAGGCAAGGAGTATTTACTGAGAAGAGCACTGTGTACAAAGGCTAGCAGAACCACTATCACTAGGGATATACAAACACTGCTAATTACACATGCATCAGCATGCTCAATGTCATGAATTAATGAGTCATGAATTGGAGCCCAGGGAGTCACTAAGCTTTCTAATTTGGAGCATTCATCTCTACCAGCTTCATTGTCAATAATGAAAGAAATCAGACAACTCAAACAACACTTCTATAGAAAAAATAGCACAACAGAAATAAAACTTGAAAGGCCACTTTAAAATTACACTAATTAAAGAAAGCAGTTTTATATTAATGTGAAATAGGAGCTACAGACAAATGGTCATCTAATGAGACCACTTCTCCCAGAATTGAACATAGAAATTATTCACAGCAGGCTCACTCATCAACAGCATGATGTTTTTCTGTATGCTGAAATTTACCATGGCATGAATTTTGCATGAATTTATTTTGAATCAACATGCTCATACATATTTTCACTTGGAAACTACCTGTGTTGTGCTGCATTCTGTTTGCCTGGCACACTATATTTAGAAAAGCTTTAAAAGGGTGATTACACATAATGTAGAAAATGTTGCGGTCAGTATTTATATGACCTTCTTTTTACTTTTGTGTATATATCTATACTGACACTACATTCAGGCATTTTTTTGCTTTTATTTTCTAGTTTTTGCTCTTTTTCTTTAATGTTATCTCTTTTGTATATAGTGAATTATCTCTCCTTATAATGTAATGGGTAGTGGGGATGTCACATACTTCATGGTAAAGTGAAAAATAATTAGTATGTGTAGTTTTGTTAAAACTCTTCTATTGTGCTCCCAGATAAAGAAAGTCTAGAGACAATAATATGTTTACTTTCCCTGAACTAAAAGAGGAACTGTAGTCTGCTTACATAATCTGTACTAAAAACATCTTTGCGTTTCTGAAGCTTTCCTTCAACCACTTTGCATATTATTTTATATATACTGTGATTCTGTACTTGCCAAAATGCTGCAGAAAGCTCCCTCCACTGAGTCTGGCTGCAACCATCTTAACTGTGGGCAGCTGAAGCTGCTGCCTGTTCACTTCCTGGATTTACACAGACACACAGAGGCACGCCTCCAGTTCTGCAGCTCTCATTGGTCCTCTTATGACTCATCCCCCCTCCCTTCTTGGCAAACTCTCACGAAAGTGAGAGAGAGAGAGAGCTGTGCATGATGTCATAAACCTAGGCTTTTTACCAGACAAGAAACAGGAAGTGGGCTGTATAAGGTATTTACTGGCAGAAAAAAAATGTTTTACTATCCAAAGTTAAAACAACAAGGGGAAAGGATTTAATAGATGGAAAGATGAAAAATGACTGAAGTTCTGCTTTAATAACTACATAAATAAATGCAGGGTTTTGTTTGTAAGTAAAACTATCTTTGCTTCTAAGAGCAGCCAATCAATTTCTGCTTTTACGTGTCTGTGGAACAGACTAGAGAACAAAGGGGAAAAGATGGTCAAATTTTATGTTGAACACTGATGCTCTTTCTGCATTCTCTAAACAGAAGATGCAGAATAATTACAGGTAGAAAAATACCCTCTCTCCCCTGGGTTCCTGAAGATGTAATGCAGTTGATTTACTAAAGGCAAATAGGCTGTTTATTTTGCAAGATAATTTTTCCTTAGCTTGGGGAATGCAGTGAACATGTACTTTGTAAGGAATACCAAGTCACGTACAAAGAAAATAAATAAGAAAAACAGTGATTTTTCTTGCTCATGGATGAGGGAAGTCAGCATAGATTAACCTCATACAATAAGCTATGTGAAAATCCCCTTGCAAAGTGAACAATCTATATATTTTAGTGTATCAACCCAGATGTGTGAATAAGAAGCCACCTATAGCTTAGCTTACTGAATGTCAATTAAAGCACAGCAGCACGTGTGAAGAGAGACACTTGTAACTCTGGAGGACTGTAATGTCTAAGCTGAATTTATGGTTGGCCAGGATGATCCTAAGCACAAGGACACCACCTAGGTGCGTCTCAGAAATTCTCCAGTTCAAGTCCGTGGGAAAATATTATGACTTCACTCTATCCTATGCATTTTGCATTTAGAATATTGCCTCACAGCCATATTAGTAACTAGAATGACAATGGACCAGTCACTAGTCACCAGCCACTCTGACAGCAGACCTAAAAGCAATATTAATAAAAAAAGGAATTTTTTAAAAACTTACACGTTCTCCTTTTGGACCTCTATCACCTGGTCGTCCTGGGGCTCCCTGAAAAGTAGAAAGAATAATTTATTGAAAGGATTTTGGAAAAATATAAAAATCGAAGATTGCAACAGAAATGTTATTGTTTGTTCGCTGAAGTTATTACAAGCAATGAAATTAAACATGACTCACCGGTGAACCTGGTAATCCATCATTTCCGTTTCTTCCCTAGAAATGATATATGGAATTTTAGTCATTGAATTGCATTGCATAGCCGCACATGAGTTTTAGATCATCAGTTCTCCTTCCTCATCAAGCTTTGAAAAAGCACACACTGTGTACCCAGGAAGGGTGATTATAGCAGCTATTCATCAAAGTCTTGAAGTTACAAAACTGATAGAAAACATGCTCAGCAAACAAGAATTCATCTTTATTTTCTGCTAGGTAATAATTCAATTAGTGTTACTTTATTTAGCCAAAAGTGAAAGAAAACAGGTGGGGAAAATAAATGCATCTACTTGCTACAATATTTACCATTGATCTAAATAACTGTGTAGATTACAAAACTTAAGAAACCCCTTAACTAATATTTTCTGTAATTGACACTGTAATGCACCAAGACACATTTTAATCATTACTGTGGAAAAAGTCACGGTATTGAGAAGCACTAGTAGTAGTCATAGCTAGTAGTAAGAATGTTACAGAGAAAATTGAGTACTGTCCGGGATACTTTTTTTATTTGCACTAACATACAATCACATTAAAGCGAGGTTCCACCCTAAAGTGGAACTTCCACTGATCGGAACCTTCCCCCCCTCCGGTGTCACAATTGGCACCTTACAGGGGGGAGGGGGGTGGAGATACCTGTCAAAGACAGGTATTTACACCCACTTCCGGGCATAGACTCCCGTGGGAGTCTATGTCATTTCCTGTCCTGCCGCGCTGTCTGCTGGGACACACACGGGTCCCAGTGACAGCGCGGACAATTCCTATTGCTCTGCGCGACTTGCGCATGCGCAGTAGGGAACCGGGAAGTGAAGCCAATTCGCTTCACTTCCTGATTCCCTCACCTAGAATGGTGACGGCAGCAGCCGAGAGCCGAGCGATCGATCGGCCTTGGCTGCCGGCATCGCTGGAACCCGGGACAGGTGAGTGTCCATTTATTAAAAGTCAGCAGCTGTAGTATTTATAGCTGCTGGTTTTTAATATTTTTTTTTTAGGTGGAATCCCTCTTTAAGTAAGAATGTTAGTAATAGTATGTAGGCAGGTGCTGTTTACCCACCCCTCTGTAGGTAGCGCTGTATTGCTGGCTGCTGTACAGAGGGAATAGAGAATGAGAAGGAAGTTGTTCCTCTGAAGCCTTCGCAGGTTTCTTCCGGGGAGCAGCAGTCCAATTGGATGTTGCAACACTGGATGACCACAGTGGCCAATGGCGCGCATTAGTGAAGTGGGTAGGCAAGAGACAGGATACAGGCTGGCTAGGGACAGGGAGAGCATCTAGTCCTAGAGAACGGTTCCTGAGGAAGAGGAACAAAGAAATGGTACGGCAGGACTGTGTAGACTGGTTGTGCCACATCCAAGACTAAATAGTTTATAGAAAGAAATCCCCTAGGGGTGGATTTTTAAGGCACATACAACTTGGTTGGAAAACAATCAAAATATTTTATTACATAAAAAAGACAAAAAGAAAAATAGTATACAGTATACATACAATATATATATCTGGGAAGAAACACTGTTTATGACCATGTTAGCCACATAAGTAAATCCATGTAGGTATAGTCACCCCATGAAGAAGTCAAGTGGTCTGACGTAACGCGTAGGGAGGGGCCGTAGGACGTACCGGAAGTAGAGTAAGACTGGCGGAAGACACCACGCCACCATTTTTATCCATCTTGCTGTGCTGTTTTATTTTTAATGTTAGAGTCTCATGTTTTTCTTAATAAATTGACCTGAACACTTTTAAATACTACACTATTGGAGCCTCCTCTCTCTCTCCTTTACCCCCCCCCCCCCCCCCCCCCCCACCTCTTGTTTTGAGCCATACACCACGGAATATATCCTTTGGATTAACAGTATAAGCATCCATGCTATTAATGGCCCTCTAGTGGCCGAATCAGATATTTACATCTTTCATCTGGATTTTCTTGATGGCTGGATATGAGGAATGAAATGGGAGACCCCCTGCGTTTTGTGATGAGCCTGTTTTTTCTGTCTTAAGGTGAGAGTTCTGGGAGCCAAGACTGTTTGAATTCACATCACTGTTTCTTCATCATAATTTTTTTCATCATTTTTTGGTGCTTATTACTATATGGACTTTTTATTTTTTTATTTATATTGATCTTTTCACACGTTGGTTTTGCACTTAGCAATTTTTGGTCTATTTATATATATATATATATATATATATATATATATATATATATATATATATATATATATATATATATATATATATATATAGTTTTGGCATCATTTGCGCAGGACTCTCTTCTCCGTTATCACTTTTTTGATAGTTTTGTGTTCACTATTCTGTCTTGCTGCATTTTTTGCACTATATATTTGCACGTGCACTTTGTGATTTTATATATTTTTATATATATTTATTTTTATATATTTCTATATATTTATTCATTATCAGTTGTTTAGATTTATATTCACTTTAGTTGTACTTTTCCCATAGTAGCGCGAAGGCTCACTTTTTTCAAATAATAACTGCGCTGCTCTACTTGGTCTTGTTGTGCCTTTTCTCCACCTTGAGTATCAACCAATTGGCCCCACCCACAAATAGTACTAGTAAATAGTATTTACATTGAATATTATCGTAAAATATATAGTATACAACTGATCTGTAATTTGAGTCTAAAAATCCTGCAAAAGCACAAGCCCATACTATATAGATATTTAAGAGATCAAAACGAGGGTATTTTAATACACCACTGATCTATTTACACCTTTCTACAGCCTTCCTCAAAAAACTTTTTACTAAAATTGCTGCTATTGGAGTCTGAAATTCAGGACCATGTTGAATGGACCAGAACCAATAAGGATATAAGCCAGAGCAATGCAAATCTTTTTTTGTTTACAAATTAGCAAATAAAGCTCAGCGAGTATAACACAAATTGGCCAGTTTGAAAAAACTGTTGAAAAAACAGACTAAAGAAAAGGTAAGAGATACAATTTGCACTGTCAGTCATAGTTGAACTATAATTTTCCTCCAAAATCATAGTTCAGTGAGTTTTGGATTAAAGTCGCAAGAGACTTTACAGAGTCTTTATGTAGTAGGCCAACAGTTCAGTCCAGTCATTAAAATACTGTATGTATTGGACAGAATGGACAAAGAGGGTTTAGAATGGTTAAGCAAGGTATAAAACATGAAGAGAGTAATGTTTATAAATAAGGGCTCATTCACGCTAGCAGTTGAGGGGCAGTTAAACGCTGCAGTAGAGCTACAATTTTACCCCCCATGAAGTGGCTGGGGTGTACACTTGCCCTCTCAGCAAGCTGGGTGCTATGGGGGAGCCCATATATGTTCCTAAGCTAGGCTGTGTGTGTCCATAGACATGCACAGCTTCAGTAAGCCAAGCCCCCAGTCCCTCCTTACAGGAGGTTGAATGACAGCAGCAGGAGCCTATAGTTCCCCCAGCTCTCAGTGTCTCCTGTGGAACCAGGAAATGAGAGGAGCAGTGATGCAGGCGGGACACCGATGGATTAGCGACATGGTAGGGTAAGTGTTTAAGGTTAGGGTGGGTAAATTAGGTAGTGTGGGTCTTTTCTCATCTTAATGCAGATGATACATCAACTGCCTCCCGCCCACCATAAAGAAGACAAATGATGGCAGAGCAGGGTAGCTCCCGTTCTGGGACGTCATCACATGATGACGTCCAGTCTTGCTGCAAAAATGTGCCCTGGGGCGTGCAGCACTGCGACCGCAGGTGTGCTGTGTCCCTGGAACACTACACGACCCTGACCTCGGCAAAAAAACGTGTCCGTGACTCTTTACCCATGTGATTGGCTGTGTCCAATCACATGTAAACAAGGAGATAAAGTTTATTGGCTCTCATCGCCTCACACTGACAGAGTGTGAGGAGAGGAGAGATGATCAGCGGCATCTCCTCACAGGGGAGACTTGTACAGATGATGATCAGTGCCTTGATTACAATGCAGCCCCAGCAGTGCTCATCTGCCTGTTCCCACAGACAATACTAGTCAATTGTACACTGTTTTCCTTTTTTGGGCATAGCTTCCACAGTACAGGTCCTCTTTAAGTACTCTATTTCCTATGCAGCTTATATTTTTGCTTACTTCCAGCTCATGCATGCATGACTATAACAGTAGATCAGTATGAAATACAAGTGCAACCCTGCCTACTGTTCTAGGATAATATCATAAATACATTTGTAGCGATGACACTTTGGACAAAGTGTCTGTCATGTACAAATTTAGTTATTGCCTCAGAACAGTAAAGGGGTTCTGATGGTTAATTATGTAGGTTTAACTTTGACATCAGTTTGGCTGGGCTGTGTTAAGAGTTCTGCCTGGTCATGTGTACAGTTAGGTGCACATGACAGACTCAGAACCAGGCCTGGTTGGACGTTTTAGGTATCAGTTATCCCAGAGCCAATCAGTGGGTGCGCCGGCCCCCGCTGAGGAGTCTGGCGAAGGGTACTTAAGATGTTGAAGTCACGTGTTTTAGGTTTGTTCGTCAGGCCATAGTGGTCTGTTCCTGATTCTGGACCGGGGTAGCCCCGCGAGGGGTCCCGGTCACGGGAGCGTTTGTTGCTCCGCAACATGCTTCAGTTGGCTAACCCCAATAGACCCGCCTGGTCTGGGGTGGGGATCCGTCTGTTCCCGAGTCTCAGAACCGGCTGGTCCGAGGCGCAGTAACTGAGGGAGGATTCAATTCAAGGCGTCCGAATGTGCTATCGGCTTGGAGGGGCACCGCAGTTCATGTAAGTGACCGGGGGAGGACTCTTCGGAGGAGGGCCAACAAGCTGGCATCCTGAGAAGTGCCTGGTTGCTGGGTTGTGAAGGACACTGATGAATCCACACTTTATTCCAGTACTGCCAAGGAGACAGAGAACGTTCCAGGTACTGAGGAAAAAGGTTCCTGTTCACTTCTGTTACAAGTTACTCAAGGTCAAAGATTTCACAAGTTCTGGATCAAAGTGCTGACTGCCATAATCTCTGGCTAGAGATTATTTCAGCCTTAAAGCGCCCAACTGCGAGTGGCTACTCTCTGGATGGTATTAGAGACGTTCTGATATTAGCAGTTCATGGTGCCTGAGACTTTTCACCCTTGCCCTCTGTTCCCATACGAGACTGTGTTTGTTGGATGTTACCCCTGCAAATAAATACCTTTTGTAAAGGACTTTTATGGTGTCAGCGTCCAAAGTTGTTGGGTACTAACTCTGGGAACCCCTAGACGTGAAAGAACCAGCCAAGCGGAGGTAACCAGTAAGCCCAAAAGTTAAGGTCGCCCTGCCAAGGGTTATGGCCAATACACACTGTAAAAATATAGCTTTTAGGTTTTCATTATATTATTTGATAGAAGTATACCATTGGAAATCTATATGCCTCTTCCCTGTGGTGTACTCTGGTAGCAGTAAGCTATAGCAGCTGCTAACTTTGCCACTACAAGGTTCTTGGCAAAATGGAGCAGTGCCAAATTCTCCTACATGTATCCCCACTATAAGTCTGAGCAGGTAGCTGATGCCACTGGGAGCACTAACAACACTGTCTGCTATATGTATCTTTATATTTGAACAACATGTTCTCTGCATGTGCATCTTCTGAAACTGTGTAGCTAAGTCAGTCTATCCCTGGAGGGGTATTATCCACTTGAAGATCAGGCCTTTACTGGCACTTTTTGTTTAACTGTATCAATCAGATTTTTTTGTGAAACCCCCCCCAAACATTATATATATATATATATATATATATATATATATATATATATATATATATATATATATATGTATATATATATATATATATATATATATATATATTGTGACAGAGCGAGGCTCTGTCCTTATGAAATTGGAGGAAAAAGAGACACAGACACAGAGTTTGCATATCTGCGGACTGCAAGACTACAGAGTGTAGCGTTTAAATGGAGAAAACTGCTCTGTCAGGCTTTTCCAGGTTTTGCTAGCTCCAAATGGGATACTGTAGTTTGGAGATCCCTGAGAGTCATGGATGAGATGGGATCTCCCACCCTGTGTCCGGGTCTTGACGATAGCGAGCAGGGTGTGTGCCCAGCTGCACACAGCTCATATAACGAGGGGCTGTTGGGAGTAGAGTGTGGAGGATGGTGGAGTGTGAGCAGCTTGCTGCTGTTTGAAGACAAGACTGTGTTTGCAGAGTGGTCTGCCCTGTGGGAGACTGTAGTCCGTGTGAGGGACTGGGAAAGGCTGACAGCCTTGAGAGTCAGGAAGACTAAGGAAGCCAGTGAGTCCAGGGGGCTGGAAAGAATCGGTAAATCTGTTGGGAGCAAGCAGAGGCACTGCTGACAACTGAGAGCCAGGTGGCTTGGTATGTTTTCATTTGTGTGCTGAATGAAGTTAAACCCCTACGTGGGATTCCTGGATGGACTATTGTTTTGTTTTTCCTTTAATAAACGTGGGCTACCAGGCCCTTAACTATAAATGCCTGCCTGATGTGGACTGAAAATGCATCTAACCACTTGAGCTAAACACCCCAATGTCACAATATATGTAAGTATATATATTTTTTTAAAGCAGAGGCCTTAGAGAATAAATTGGTGGGTTTTGCAATTTTTTTAATGTAACACAGTAATTGTGCAACAGATTTTCAAACACAATTTGTGAGGAAAAAGAGGAAAAAAATACACTTTTTAAAATTTGAATAGACAAATATTCGATCTATAACCCACTTTTTTGTAGAATATAAATTATGATGTTACGGCGAGTTTAACTATAAACACACGGGCGGACTGTCTGGCCTACTTAGTCCGCCGAAACACATTTCAGCGGACAGTCCACTCGTGTGTGGGCTTCAGCGGACTTTTTCAGCGTGCAGTCTGGCGGACTAAGTATTTCGGAATGTTGGAAATACTGTCCGCTGGACTCGCATTTCGGCGGACAATCCGCGCGTGTGTGTGCCAGTCCGCCGTACTTTTGAAATGAGCGGACTTTTCCCGCCCGGAGAAAAGTCCGCTCATTTCTAGCGGGTATCCAGGTAGGCGGGGCCCGCGACGGAGACGTCGCTGGCCCCGCCGCCTGGTATGGACTTAAAGGGGAACCCCAACGCCGAAAAAAATCGGCGTGGGGGTCCCCCCCAAGTCCACAACAGACCCTTGTCCGAGCACGCTACCCGACCGGCCAGGAAAGGGGGGCGCGTGCCGCGTGCCCTCAACATGGGGGGGTGCCTTGGGGAAGGGGGGGCCGCGCGGCCCCCCCACCCCAAAGCACCTTGTCCCCATGTTGATGAGGACAAGGGCCTCTTCCCGACAACCCTGGCCGTTGGTTGTTGGGGTCTGCGGGCGGGGGGCTTATCGGAATCCGGGAACCCCCTTTAATAAGGGGGCCCCCGGATACCGGCCCCCCCACCCTATGTGAATGAGTATGGGGTACAATGCACCCCTACCCATTCACCTGTGAAAAAAAGTACAAAAAAAACACAACACAGGGTTAAAATATTTTATTGCACAGCTCCGGGGGTCTTCCGTCTTCGGGAGTCATCTCGCCGGACTCCTCCGCTATCTTCTTGTAGCTCTTTTGCTAGCGGAGGAGTCCGGCTTTCTTCCTCACCGCCGGCCTCTTCTCCCGACTTCGGGGGTCTTGTCCCCCTCTTCAGGTTCTTCTGCCAGGCCACCGCGCCTTCTTATAGCTCTTTTACAGGCGGTGGCCCGGTCTTCTGTCGCCGCCGTCGCCGCCGCCTTCCGTTCTTCTTCTTCTTCTTCTTCTTCTCCAGGAGATGTTGCCTCGACGATCTCTCCGGCCGGAATGCCAGGGACGAGCTCCGCTGCCACTTATATAGGGACAATGGGGCGGTGTCACATGGCTTTATGTCACATGGGTTGGTTGGTCACATGGGTTGATGTCACATGGGGACTATGACATCGTAAGGGGGCGGGGTCCCCATGTGACCAACCCATGTGACATAAAGCCATGTGACACCACCCCATTGTCCCTATATAAGTGGCAGCAGAGCGCGTCCCTGGCATTCCGGCCGAAGAGATCGTCGAGGCAACATCTCCTGGAGAAGAAGAAGAAGAAGAAGAAGAACGGAAGGCGGCGGCGATGGCGACGACAGAAGACCAGGCCACCGCCTGTAAAAGAGCTATAAGAAGGCGCGGTGGCCCGGCAGAAGAACCGAAGAGGGGGACAAGACCCCCGAAGTCGGGAGAAGAGGCCGGCGGCGAGGAAGAAAGCTGGACTCCTCCGCTAGCAAAAGAGCTACAAGAAGATAGCGGAGGAGTCCGGCGAGAAGACCCCCAAAGACGGAAGACCCCCGGAGCTGTGCAATAAAATATTTTAACCCTGTGTTGTGTTTTTTTTTGTACTTTTTTTCACAGGTGAATGGGTAGGGGTACATTGTACCCCATACTCATTCACATAGGGTGGGGGGCCGGTATCCGGGGGCCCCCTTATTAAAGGGGACTCCCGGATTCCGATAAGCCCCCCGCCCACAGACCCCGACAACCAACGGCCAGGGTTGTCGGGAAGAGGCCCTTGTCCTCATCAACATGGGGACAAGGTGCTTTGGGGTGGGGGGGCCGCGCGGCACCCCCCCATGTTGAGGGCACGCGGCCTGGTACGGCTCAGGAGGGGGGGCGCTCGCCCCCCTTTCCTGGCCGGCCCGGTAGCGTGCTCGGACAAGGGTCTGTTGTGGACTTGGGGGGACCCCCACGCCGATTTTTTTCGACGTTGGGGTTCCCCTTTAAGTCCATACCAGGCGGCGGGGCCAGCGACGTCTCCGTCGCGGGCCCCGCCTACCTGGATACCCGCTCGAAATGAGTGGACTTTTCTCCGCGTGTGTGGGCGAGTCCGTTCATTTCAAAAGTAGGGCAGATAGTATGGCGGACTTAGTCCGCCGTATTAGTCCGCTCAAAAAGTGCCGTGTGTGGGCAAGTCCGTTCATTCGAAAGTATGACGGACTGTCCGTCGGATTGTCTGACGGACTAAGTTGGCCAGACAGTCCGCCACGTGTGTACGTGGCTTAAGACCCTAAATCCACTGCATTTGAAAGCATTCAGAACATCAAGACTGGTGTTTTTGAATACTTTTGACTTAAAAAAATATCGTGCTGCTGACATTCGGGTAAACCGGAAGTGATGACATGTCATCGCTTCCGGGTTACCATAATGGTGACCCGATCAAAGCCAATTCGGGCTTTGTATGGGTCTCTGACTAGCCGGCAGATACACTGGCTGGTAGCTCGGGTCTCGCAGTGGAATAGGAGAGCTCGAGCATGCCTTGGAAGGTGGGACAAGCACTCCCGCTGCTTGTAATAGCAATAGAAAGGCTATTTAGCAGCTCTGATTGCTACTAAAATGGAGCCGACCATCGGCTCTAAAAAAGGCTACCTAGTGCAGCTGCCGGCATCACTCCCATACAACCACTTTAAGTCAAATGACACATATATTATATACCATATACACATACACATGTGTATATGACACATACATCATATATATATATATATATATATATACCATCTTAAAAGATAAGTATGATACAATATATGAGTTTCACTTTTTAAATTGAATTACTGAAGTTAATTAACTTTTTGATGATATTAGTAGTTACATACATAGTTAGTCTGGTTGAAAAAAGACACAAGTACATCTAGTTCAACCAATAAAATGGGAAAAATATTTATACAATCCAATATACACGATCCTTTATGCACAGTTGATCCAGAGGAAGTAAAAAAAAACAAGCAAATCATGATCCAATTTGCTGCAACAGGGGAAAAAATCCTTACTGATCCCTCAAGAAGCAATCCGATATTCCCTGGATCAACGTTAACTATAAATGTTAGTATCCAGTTATATTATGTACCGTATTTGCCGCCACATAAGACGACACCCTAATTGTCCAGCTAAAAGGTTGGTTTTGACATATACTCGCAGTATAAGATGGCCCCCTTCCGCCTAGTCTGTCTAGTAGCTTGGGTAACATACTGAAACAGCAATAAGTCTGTGCAATTTAATCACAAGCTTTGAGAAGCAGTGCTGTGGGGGTAAATACCTCATGTGCCTGGCAAAATCCACTGATGGAGGGTCGGGTGTCAGATGGAGGGTCAGGTGCTTCAAACCAAAGCTCCGATGCTGAATGGCGAGGTGGCCATAGAAGGAAGAGGAGCCGAGGGGTAGCTGTATTCGGTAACATACTGTATACAGTATTACAGTGTACCGCGCTGAGCCAATCATGAAAAGTGATGTATTCTATTAATGAATACAAAGCCTGCTCAGATTGGCTTTGAGATTCAGAGAGGCATGGGCTGATGATATTACAACTTCTGCGAATCCGAGCAGGCTTTGTATTCATTAACCTCCCTGGCGGTATGATTATTTCTGATTTTAGGTGCTGAAAGCTGTACAATTATTTTGCATGGAAATTTGGCGTTTTATATTGTAGGCCTGTAATTCTTAGGAATAACTCACTTAAATCTGTTCAAACCAGAGTCTAGTAGACATCCCAGGTATGATAACATTTATAATATAATAAATAACTATAAATAATGATAACAAATAATAATAAAAATTATTCAATAATGTAATCAAATCCAAAAACACAGAAATTTGCTAATTTGCAGAATTGTCGCTGTCATTAGATTTAGTGTTTGATGACGGATCTCCCCACAAATCGCTATAGCTCAATTGTGCAAGTGATTCTAATTTATTATCCCTGTTTTCTAGCTGGTCTAAAATCACTTTTGACATAAAGGGACACTTTTTGGTTGCTATGGACAATCTCCAAATTCCAGGCAGAAAAAAAACTGTATTTATAATATAAAACTACATGCAGGACACTGGACAAACCACTAGGGACAAAGGGGATGTGTATTTTTTTTATACAGTACTGTAATCTGTAAGAATACAGTACTGTATGTGTATTTTTACTTTTTTGAATTTGGCACGATCTACGCTCCCGTGCGTCATAACGTCGCAAGGAACGGAGCTCGGCGGCACTCAGGCACTTTGTGAATCTAGCGGAGGATGGCTTGCACACACAGCGGGGAGGACATCTCTGGATCCAGGGGACAAGATAAGTAAGTCTTCCTGTATCCAGTGATGCGATTCCGAGTCTGGCTCGGGGTTACTGCTCGTGGTACTGAAATCCCAGCCTGAGCCAGACTCGGGAGGTTAATAGAATACATCGCAGGTACATTTAGGAAATACATTTTTAAAGCAATCTACTGAGCTGGACAGAGTCATCTTGAGGAAGTCTAGTCAACATTTTCACAGTTCTTATTGTGAAGAAATCTTTCCATATTTGGAGATTGAATCTCTTTTCCTCCAAATGTAAAGTGTGCCCCTTTGTCTTCTATGATGACCTTTAAGTGAATAATTCAACACCAAGTTCACTATATGGACCCCTTATGTATTTATACATGTTGATCATATCGTCCCTTAATCTCCTCTTCTCAAGAGAGAATAAATTCAGTTCCTCTAATTTTAGCTATATAGCGAGAGCAATAATTCTAGCACTAGACCTCCTCTGTAACTATAAACTGGTAACCTGTAAAAATTGCTAAAGCATCGCCTATCGAGATTTTTATGTTTTGTAGATTGGCGTCAGTCCACGAGTGTGAGCAATTTTAAAGCATGACATGTTAGGTATCTATTTACTCAGCGTGACATCAAATTTTATAGTTTGCCAAAAAATCCTGTTATAAATTGTGGGATTTTTTTGCATGAAAATTCAATAAGATGTATTTTGTCTGAAAAACTTGTGTTTGAAAAATTGCCCAAATACAGTGTGACAAAAAAATGCAACAACAACCACCCCTTTTTATTCTCTAGTGTCTCTGCTAAAATATATATATATATAGATCTATATATATCTATATCTATATATCTATCTATAGATAGATAGATAGATAGATAGATAGATAGATAGATAGATAGATAGATAGATAGATAGATAGATAGATAGATAGATATACAGAGAGAGAGAGATAATGCTTGTGGGTTCTCATAGTTCACATAGGAGAGAAATGTCAGAATTGACCTGGGTTGGAACTGTTTAAAAAAATATTATACAGCATCTTAAAAGATAAGTATAGCCAAAGCTTTTTTGGTCATACAGTACTTCTCTTTTTGCTCACAGGACTGCACTAGCTTTTGCTCTCCTATGACCCAGAATCAGCCAACAGAAGGCTAAAGTCCACTGTTCTAGAAGGATTCTCTGAGATGCCTGATCGTCAGCTGGCTTATCCTCTCTGTGCATGGCTTAGAGCCAGAGCCAGCTGTGCCCACCCCATTCTCCAGCCTGGCTCTACAGATAGCACCAATGCTGCAGCATGTAGGTGAGTATGTATCTTTTTTTTTCTATTCCCATACTTCTCAGTGGCAGCCGCTCCATTAGAGGCACACGGGCACCACCCCCCCTATCGATGTGTCCCACCCCCTAATCTACATGTGGGGCTCTGGACGCATTGATTCCACTGGGGATTTTTTTTTTAAGCATGTGATTTATGTGGACCAAACAATAAATGCTGCTTTATAATACAGTAATGCAATACAAGCGTAAGCACTCTAAACAAACAGAAAAAAAGTAACCATGTGTACCGCTTACGTTATATATAGTTACATCTGAGATTCAGACTTGTTTAATCTCTCCTTGTCACAGTGTGCAGGTGCAATACTGTTTGCTTGCAACATGGCTTATATATTTAAGGAAAAATATGCTACTGCAGAATAATACAGTATAATCAACAAATTCTTCATCCTACTACTCTTCTAAAACGCAAACACGCAACATTTTTTTTTTTTATATAGACAACTTGGGCTTTTGTCATTTAAACATAGGCTATTTCTCTTTTCAAAAAGCATTATTATGGAAACAACTGCACTTGCTTACCTACCTAGATATTAATCTGTACTGACAGAAGCAAAGGACACTTCATTTCTAAACCCTTCTTGTGGACCTCTATTTATAACTGAAAGTGAAGGGCTTATGTGAAAGTCTACCTTATGATGAACTGCATTAAACGTAATGTTCATTGGCTGATATAGAGCCACTAGATGGTAGTATTGGATATGTGAATAAAATTATCTTGCTTCTTAAAGCTCTGAAAATCTCCAGAAGCTAGAATACCGTGGAATCAAAGTTCATTGAAACTTTTGCCTATTAAATCATCAATTGATACGCTTGTGGGCTAAATAAGAAATGTAAGGTTTCTGAGTTTTATAGCTTTCAATAGTTAAGTGGCAAAGGCTTTGCTGCACCAGTGTTAAGCTCTCTACAAATTTTCAGCTGCAGAATTCAAAATATATAGTCTTACATTAGAGATGCTGCATGCCTGCTCATGACCAGTAGCTGGAAATTTCTTCATTGATGTTTATATTTCTTTTTAATACTTATCTGATCTGTATCTTACAGTATACTGAGTAAAATCATGAACTAAATATTTTTTTACAACTGTCCTGCAACTTTTATAGTTTTCTAAAAAAAAAACCTGCTGTGAAAATGTTTACAAAACCTGCACACGCCAAGTAGCATCAACTGCTAATAGACGTAAATGGTGTTTCGTAGATAATTATGGATAATTATGGTGTTTGAATGAATGCAAAATAAGAAACAGGAATCTGTCAAATTTAACACTAGTAATATTTTATTATTAGCGTCTTTTAACTAAACCCTGCCTGTGGCTACTTTAGAATGAAAATTCCCTCAAACTCTAGGAAAAATCATAAAAAAGGAGTGACAGCAAGGAGAAGTCCTCTATTTATTGGTCAATCACGTAGTCATTGCTTTACGACGGCCATCTGTGTATCTATAGCCAAACTTTTTTTTATGATAATGTGGAGAGCGGGGAGCTGTATTGCCATCTCTGTCCCCACTGGACATATTCACCCCTCTCTCTTTGTCCAGACAAAGCAGTGGGTAATCAAAAAAATATGGTTGTCACCAGAATAGGTGCTGAAAATTTTCCAATGGGGCACCAGTTTTGGTGACAGCTGTCCAAGAGAACATCACTAAATAGCAGCCACTGCTTAACCTGATAGTTCATGTAGGTCCAGTACAAGTGTGCAGTGCTTGGGAGGCTCCTGACAGCCACAGTAAAATATAGGGTTTTAGACTGACACACCCTGGTGGAATCACAATATTCCTTTATTTAGTACAGTATTAAAGTGATTGTAAAGGGATAAAAAAAAAAACAACAAACTTGTCTATACTTGGGAAAAAGGTTATGGGTGGTTCCGTACAAAATGGCTAAATAAATTGATATATATGAGAGCTGCTCCCCCTACAGACACACTCACCTAGGTGGGATGTAGAGATTAAAGGATAAAATTAGTAGGTGTGGTGCTGTTCTTAAATCCTAGAATTTTTTGGAGTGCTCCAAATTCACAATCCTAATCAGTGGCTTGTGTAGAGCTGGCTCCTGATGAGCAAGCGCTATGTTTTTTCTAAAGTTAATTTGCCTGAAACCACAGTTTCAGTACCAGTCCAGCTGGGTTGCACTGAGTTCTCATTGACTGCAGCTGTCACTGTCACCGCCGGCAAGAGTAGAAACGCAGTTTAGCTGGGTGTATTGAATGGCACTGTTCTCTCGGAACCAGCCCAGTGGGAATGTTCTCCTGCTGTGCATTCTGGGAGGTGGTATTTAAGGTACTGACATCGTGTGGTTCAGGGTCCCATCTTTGATTTTCTGTCTGTTCGATTCTGGTGGTCCTCCTGACCTAGCCCTATGGTCCTCCTGGCCTGGGGTGCGGAACCATGCATTCCGAGTCTCGGGGTCGGCTGGCCCAAGGCAACGCAACTGCAGGGACAGGCCCAAGAGAATTTCAGGGCCTATTGATCCATCTCATCTGAAGGGAGAGGCCCAGCAACTGAAGAACCCCAGGGGAGGACTCTTCAGGAGAAGGCCATGCGCAAGGCTGGAGGCTTAGTTGAAGGACGCAACCTGGATTCACACTCATGCGGTATCGCCAGATCAGGTGAGAGAACCTGGTACCGTATGATAGCTTTGTAAATGTATCCACGTCCCTCAGTAATGCTCAGGTGTACATCACAAGTCTGTAGCAGAGGCTTTGTCAAACACCCTACTGGCTGCTAGGCCTAGTGAGAGGAGTTCTATCCGCGGGTTGTAAAATCCAGTTGTGAAATGGTCTTTATTCTCTGGATTTTCTATAAGGACTTCCTTTATTTTTTTGGCAGTCTAAAGTACCTGAACTTACTCCTAACCCTCTACCCTTTATTGAAAGGCTCTGTTTCTGTTCCAAATAAATAACCCAAAAGAAGATTCAGTGTCAGTTTCCACATTCTTTGGGCCATCTGCCACGGGAATCCCTAGACGGAGAGACAAACAAGGAGGTAACAGTAAGACCAATAAAACCAGCAGCTCGTTCGGGGGCCAGTGCTACACTTGTATATCTAAACAATCTCGAGTGTGTTATTAACAGTGACTGATGCTAAACATAATTGTTGTGCAAACAGTGCAATCATAAAAAAGGGACAAGTGCTGCAAAATCAATTGTTTGATGTGAATGAATGAATGAATGAAATACTTATATATATGTGCCCAATGCTGATATAAAAGTCCAAAATGACCATTGCTCTTCAATTGTTTGTGTGCTTTCTTAAATTTTTTTTATATATACAGTCCTTATAAAACATGTAATATTCCAAAGTGACAGGTGCTCTTTAATCCGATTACTATATATATTTCTTATGAAAGATATAATATTCCAAAGTGATTACCAGGGCTTTTTTTCAGCGGGAACTAGGGGAAACTCAGTTCCACCGCCTCTAGCTCAGGTCTTCTGCTCCCTGCTCACCACTATCACTTGGTAACACTGAAGTCCAGCTTCTGCATTTACAAGTGATAGCATATCTCCCAGTAGATCCCACCACAGGTCATATCTCCTGTGCAGATCCCACTGAGTGATGGACAGGGACAAGGGAAATACAGAACAGGTACCCAGGGTTCAGTGCAGTCATGGGCAGGAGAGAGTGTGTGGTAGGCTGCACCCTCTGTGGTCTCCATTTTTTCCCTGGTGACCAGTTGGTGATGCTCTTACTGCATGATCTCCCTTGCAAGTGACTGTAGTATAGTATAGTATGCTCGGAGGTACTACAGCCAGATAGGTGTTTCAGCTTAATATTGCAACAAAGGTAAGACATATGACAGATGGTCATTTACTTCATAAATACCTCTTCAGAGGCATGGGACAGGAAGAAGGAGAGGCACAGCAAGGGAGTGTGCATGTTGCTGGGATTAGCTTTTGGAAAATGTTATCACACTATGAGAGCATTTTTCTTCTATATGGGGGAAACTTGGAAGAATATATAGCCGCGGGGCAGATCCGGAAACTGCTGCACAGTGTCAAATACTGTGAATGTGCAATACCCCTTTGAGGGGTGAGTATTTCTGGTGAGTGCATTACCATTAGGGGCACTGTAAGGAAGCACTAGCACAACGGACACCGGATTGAAGAGCACTTGTCACTTTGGAATATTATATGTTTCGTAAGGACTGTACATACTGTAGTAATCAGATTGAAGAACACCTGTCACTTTGGAATATTACATGTTTTATAAGGACTATATATATTAATGTTTTTTTTTTAGAAGAAAGCACACACACAATTGAAGAGCACTGGTCATTTTGGACTTTTATATCAGCATTGGGCACATCAATCAATTGATTTTGCAGCACTTGTCACTTTTTTATGATTGCACTGTTTGCACAATAATTATGTTTAACCACTTAAGATCCGCGCTATAGCCAAATGATGGCTACAGCGCGGATCTCCTTTGCGCGGCGCGCTCTGCGATCGGCGAGTCCATGAGACTCGCCTGATCACCGATCCGTGCAAGGGGTCGATCCCGACCCCTTATCACGTGATCAGCTGTCAGCCAATGACAGCTGATCATGTGATATAACGGAGCCGGTAAAAAAAAAGCCGATCACTGGCGGCCGTGATCGGGACATCAGTCCCGATCACGGCCAGCCCTGCTAGTGCCCACCTGCCCCCTGCCAGTGCCCACCTGCCCCCTGCAGTGCCAAATGTTTAAAAAGTAAGTGCCCCCGTCAGTGCCACCCAGCAGTGCCCACAGTGCCACCCAGCAGTGCCCACAGTGCCACCCAGCAGTGCCACCCAGCAGTGCCACCCAGCAGTGCCCACAATCTGCCTCAAAGGTGCTGCACCCCAGTGCCACTTATCCGTGCCCATCAGTGTCATCTACCAGTGCCCAGCAGTGCCGCCCATCAGTGCCCAGCAGTGCCACCTATCAGAGCCACCTATCAGTGCCACCTATCAGTGCCCATCAGTCCCATCTATCAGTGGTACCTATCAGTGCCCATCCGTGCCACCCATCCGTGCCACCCATCTCTGCCCATCTTTGCCCATCAGTGCCGCCTTATCTGTGCCCATCGGTGCCGCCTTATCTGTGCCTATTAGTGCCACCTTAACTATGCCTATCAGTGCCCACCAGTGCAGTCTATCAGTGCCCACCAATGCAGCCCATCAGTGCCCACCAATGCAGCCCCTCAGTGCCCACCAGTGCAGCCTATCAGTGCCGCCTAATCAGCGCACTTCAATGAAGGATAAAAATGACCCGTTTGCAAAATTTTATAACAAACTATTAAACATGATTTTTTTTTTTTTTGCATCTTTCTGTGTTTGTTTAGCAAAAAATAAAACTCCGAGCTGTAACTAAATACCACCAAAAGAAAGCTCTATTTGTGGGAAAAAAATGATAAAAATTTCATTTGGGTACAGTGTTGTATGCCCGCGCAATTGTCATTCAAAGTGCATCAGCGCTGAAAGCTGAAAATTGGTCTGGGACTGAGGGGGGTTTAAGTGCCCAGTAAGCAAGTGGTTAACACCAGTCACTTTTAATAACACACTCACGATTGTTTAGATATACAAGTCACTGGCTAGGATTGTGAATTTGGAGCACTCCAATAAAATCTTAGGATTTAAGAACAGCACTACACCTACTAACTGTATTCTTTAATGTCTATACTTACCTCCTCTTTTCGGTTCCCCCATGGTGCTCCTGGCCCCTCCCCTCTGTCCAGTGCACCCATGGGAAGCCACTTCCTATGGGGGCATTCCTGCATGCTCGCACCTGAGCCCCACTGCTGCATCCATTGACACAGACAGCAGGACTCGGCCCCGCCCCCTGCTCCCTTGTCACTGGTTTTGATTGACAGCACTGGGAACCAATGGCTCCCAGTGCCCCAGCAAAACCAGCGAGAGCCAGAAGTGAGGGGAGAGAAAAGCTGCTAATGTGCACCATGCTGGATCCAGTGAGGGCTCAGGTAATCAAAAAAGGGGGGGGGGGTGATGGGGGAAGCTAATGCCTAAACATTTTTTATCTTAATGCAAGGAATGCAAAAAATGTTTAGTCTTTACAACCACTTTAAGTCAGCCAAACCAAGTGTCCTTCCTTACTTACATGTTTCAGCCCTGTTTGGACCTTAGTCATAGCTGTCCAGAGGATTTTCTCTAACTTATGAGAGATTTAGAGATAATCTCTCAATTCTTGTTGTGCCTCTAGTAGATATACATACAATACAACAATAGATACAAACAGAAACAGACTTTATCTTTATGTCAGCTTTGAAAATATAGCTAGAAAAAGATCAAAAATATGCCACTGACATAATGTGAATAATTCAATACAAAGCATCATAAGCTGCGTAGAATGTAAATTCGACTTTGTTAATTAAGGACAAGCAAAGGGGTTTGTACACATAACTCAAACTAATCTTTGTCTGCAAGATTTTATTTGCTAGTAAATGCATTCATTGATTGAAACTACCAATATACTAGGCCAATTGGTAGACTCAATCAATAGTGAATTTGGACAATTCAGTTAACTGAGCTAGGATCAATATGGACATTTTTTTTACTATTTTGTGGCAGAAATGTAACAAGGCATAAGTGTAACAATCTAAGGAAAGATTTATTTCATACACAATGCGCTACCATGACAATCACATTACAGCAAACATGTAAATGTCACAAAAGCAATATAGTGGAAAATCACAAAACTGTATGCTTTATCCAGAATGAGCTCAGGATGGGTTCTGTCATTAGACAAGTTCATTGAAATTTGCTACGCATATGCAAAGCACAACATGTCCTGACTGAGAGAAAACGGGAAGTAGGTGATGTAACTTCGTTCCCATCTGACACAATGTCAGATGGGATCTAAAAGAAGATTAGAGGGAAACAAACTGGGCAGCCAGCCAAATGTCTAGTGATGGAGCTGAGAGTGTTCACCTGACTCGTGACTGGAGGGAGCAAGTCTAGAAGAGGCCTGTGTAAATTAATGTCATTTCAGGGGACTTACCTCAGGCATCATTTCAAAAAACAATAAGAGGACAATTTATCATAGTGTTGTGGCTGCAGAGCTGGGTAACACTGATAAAAAAAAGAACATCGCTCTGCTGCTCGTGCTGTTTTCTTGCAATTTGTGCACCTGCTTCCCAGCTGGGAGAGTGCGTTGTTTTGTGCTGTCTAATTGAAATGTGATATTGATCTGTGCTTGGCGTAATAATGTTTTTTCATACTATACCTATACATGCAGCATACAATCTCTTGCTTGCCTGTTTTAACAGGAAAATAAATGACCCACACCAGCCAAGATGATGAGTAATGAAGCAGATCCAAAGCAGTTTCAAGGGGGGAGGTGAATTTCACAAAGTAAACACGCACATTAAATGAAATATTCAAATAAGAAAAAAGAAAATGGAAAGCATGGTGCAAAACAACTAATGTACAAGCAGGAGAATCGTTTTTTCATATATGACACTAGGAGAATGTAAGAAATTAGTATGAACACATTTTCAAAAAAAATCTTAATATAGCAAATTATGCACATTAGACAGACTTAAGAGATACAGAAATGATTTATATAAAGCATAATGTGTAATGTACTCTTGTATGGAGGACGGTGGTGTGTATATATATATATATATATATATATATATATATATATATGTAAAATAGAAAAGGAAAGATGGAACAAGGATTGGGGCATACACAACATTATCAAGAAAAGGGCATGTTGTTAAAAACACTCATACATTGTAGATGAAAATAATGCCCCATACACAAGGTTGGACATTCTACAAAATCTGTTTGATTTTTTTCAGATGGATTTTGGCCGAAACTGGTGTTGCATACACACGGTCGCACAAAGTTGTCGGAAAATCTGATCGTTCTGAACGAGGTGATGTCAAACACGTACGTCGGTACTATAAATGGGCCAATAGCCAATAGCTTTCATCTCTTAGTTTATTGTAAACATGCATGGCACTTTGTGCATCGGAATTGTCTACACACGATCGAAATTTATGTGATCGGATTTTGTTGTCGGAAAATTTTAGATCCTGCTCTCAAACTTTATGCGTCGGAAAATCCGACGGAAAAAATCAGATGGAGCCCACACAAGGTCGCATTTTCTGACAACATGATCCGATTGCACATTCTCCGTTGGAAAATCCGACCATGTGTATGGGGCATTAGAATATTAAAAAAATTGTTCTCAAAGGTTATAAAAAGAATCCCAGTTTAGTAGATGAGTCCAATAAGGTACTATAACGGCACTAGTGGCAGGTCCCTTGGGAGTGAAACAGTCTCTGGAAAACAAATTAAAAACAACAACGTGTGCCAGACTAAGTGCAGTATTGGTAAAAAGGAATTTATACAATTATCAGCCAATTGGCTACTCACATAATGTCTGTGAAATACAGGCATATGATTCCAAAGAACATCCGTAGTCACTGGAGGAATCTGGGACTGTATCCAGAATGGTGTCCCAGTGGGCTGTAGCAATGTGACAGCAAAGAGATGGAAAGAGCTGGTCTGGTTCCTGCTTTGCCGTGTACAAACCAGCATGGAACCATATGCCTGTTTTTCACAGACATTATGTGAGTAGCCAATTGATTGATAATTTAATAAATTCCTTTTTACCAGCACTGCACCTTGTTGTTTTTACTTTACTTTTTTTACTTTACTACTTTGAATATATATATATATATATATATATATATATATATATATATATATATATATATATATATATATATATATATATATATATATTGTACATTACTCTATGCCATTATAATCTGTATGACATTAAGTGGGAGATATGATCTTATAAGGAAATAGTGTCCATAGAGATTAGTGAAAATCACATATTCATGAAAAAAAAACTAGGCTACAAAGGAGCCTCCGGACATAATATTTTCACTGCATATAAACTTCTAAGGATGTCTTTACCTGAGCTCTGTAGTAGTGTATGCGTAGCTTTCTTACTAAGGCTAAGCAATATTTTCTCCCAAATAGTACAGCTCCCACTATACCTTTGATTGCTGCTGACATAAGTGCTACAGATCATTTAGACAACAGCCTTCTCTTTTTGATTTGGTCACTCATAAAACACTACCTGCAACCTTGCGTTTTGAGAAAGATAGAGTAGAGACAGAAAATGTCTGACCTTAATTTGGTCTCTGATCTCCTTGGTAGTATGTCAACAGTGTGTTCTCATGCCTGTTGTATTATTGCTATAATAGGCTGAGAATAGTCCACCAGTTGTTACCATGAGCACTGCTGTCTGAATGCATCAAGTCCTATAGTGTGTATAGGTGGCTCAGCAACACAGAGAATTGTGGGTAGGCATGGATTGCCAAGGCCTCAGTGAACAAAAAGCCACCTGCTATGAATAGGAACTTTTATGTAATCTTTCAGTGGTACACTGCCAGAACTGGCTAAAACCTAGGGGAATGGTGAGAAATTATCTCTGAGGCAGTACTGGCCATGCTTTCTGTATGGAGTGCAATTTAAACACTGTGCCCTATTAGTTCATCACCACGTGGCCTTACTAACAAGCGCTGACTGTGCCCTAATATGCCTATGATATTGCTAGTAACCCCTTGTGTGCATTGCTTCGCACCTGGTTCTAGTTTTGATGCATGGTTGCTGTCTAGGGTGGTGGAAGATTGTAGGTGCCATTAATCTGCAGTTAAGTTTTCACCTATTTTTGAACATTAGACTGTTCCATTTATCATAGGTCATGGTACAGTGACTGTGGCCTGTATACCACTCTTTACTATTTACTATTCAGCAGTCTGTGGGCCTAATCTATCATGTCAGTGGGGCTTGTAGTTGTGACATATGGTCTTTAACTACTTGAGTGCTGTTTTGTCATTCAGGTAGCAAGTGCTGCATAGCTTTCATAGCTTGCGATTTCCTCCACTCCCACCTCCACTGCTGCACTGATCACAGAGTCAGCTGGTGGGGTATGTTCGGTGTGGTGTGGTGTGTTGTGTGAACAGCTACTTCTGTTGTTTTGATAACAATGTCATTTTAATGTTGGAGAGGTGGAGTGTGACTTTTATGCAATTTTGTCTTTGTTACATTATATTTGGTAAATAAAGCCTTTGTTTTTTATACTGCTTGGTCCTTCTTGTAACAGCCCTTTTGGGTTTTATTCAACCCAATTTTTGTAGTATCTGTAGTATCCAATTTGTGTAGTACATTTTAGCCAAAACAACTGAGAAATCATCAGTGACAACTGAGTGCTTTTTGTGGTAGACCATTATTTTTGCTTCTTAATAAGTAAAAAAAATGTATGCATTTGCTCAAGAGCCTTTTGCAAGCCTCATGTATCTTATTTTTTTTTGGTTACACCTTCTGTTATTTGGTCAAATAAGAGTATGGTCAATTTCCTAGTAATGAAACAAAAAAAAAAAAAAAAAAGCGTGCTAAACAATATAATATATTATTTTATAAACAGCTCCAGGTAAATACATAAAGCACTCTTTAGTTCACTTACACATTCCTTCAACAGTAATTATTCAATACAGCTACAGGAATGACTTTAAATGCATTATACAGTATATCAGGCTGTCACATGAAGTCATACATAGAAGTTGATGTGCCTATGTTGTGAGCTGATGAGAGAGAGAGAGTAAAGTAATAGATGGGTTTGGAGGGCCGAGATAGCTCAGAGTGGACATTAGCCATGTGCTCATTAGCAGCCCAGGGAGCAGACGTGAGGTGTGACAGCAAGTCTGCAGGAGAACAGGCATTGATATGGTTTCTCTGCCTACCGTGTGATATGATGCCATAAAGCAGGAAAAGGTGTGTGCAATAGCAAATATTTTGATAGGATCCCATATATCTGTTTTTCAACTTTGTATTAAACGGTGGGACTGGAAATAGCCTTTAATGATGATTTAATACATTTATTTTGAATATATGGTGTGCCAACATCTTTCTTATTTGTCATAGGGAAAACCAAGCAATATACACCTCTATTAATGTATTAATAAATATAATCCTGCAGAGCTCCAACAAAATTGTTGAATACACAAGTGAAATACATACAGTAAATTACTTACCAAGACTGGGTCTTGTAATTTACAGCTTCTAGTAAGCTAACGATTAATTGACTCTTAATCATCTAAGTGATTATGATTCTGGGCTCTGTATTTAAGGTGTAAGGACATTTTTGGCAATGCCAATCTCCTGGTAACCACAACTAATATTATTATTATTTAAGGTACTTATATAGCGCCATCAATTTAGGCAGTGCTTTACATATACATTGTACATTCACATCGGTCCCTACCCTGAAGGAGCGTACAATGTAAGGTCCCTAACTCACATTCATATACTAGGGCCAATTTAGATAGAAGCCAATTAACCTACCAGCATGTCTTTGGATACAGCATACAGCTACAGCTACAGCTGTAATTTACTCTGTATGCCCATATGCTTGAAATACGGCTATGTGTAAAAGCCCTTGCATACAAGTTACACTAGAGGCTGCAAATCTAAAATAGGACAATTTGATGTTGTTCAACTAGCTTTACAGTATGTGTGAATAGTCGTAGGACCGACTGAACAGAATGAAAAATCCTATAGCAGGTCAACCGTCCACATGTATATTAACTGTAGTTAGTTGTTTATTTGTTATAAAAGCTTTTTGATTTATTATATTAAAAAATGCTTGCAAGAAAACAATTACAAAATAGTCAAGAGGTACAAAGAGGTTCAAGCAAGTATAAAGAGAAATGCAACCTTGGGTTGATCATTTAAAAACAAATGCTTTGTATGTGTATTTTTCTTTTTTCTATGTGTGTGTAGTTTGTTTCTGTACATCAATAAAGGTTGAAAACTAACCAATTTTTGATGGATTTCTTTCCACTTTCTAATATTTGTTTAAGGCTTTGCCTAGAATTAACCATTATTAATAATAGTGCATGTATCTCACAGTGTGTATTTGTTTGTATGTGATTTGTATGTGAAAATATAGTTATTTTTCTCTTAACATTATATTTTTTCATAATATAATCCCACATTTTTTTTTAGTTTGAGGCATGTACTCCATATAAAATGTATATTTGTACCTTGGCTTAAACATTTTTTCCAACACTTGGGGGTGCCTTTGGAGCTAAATTTGGATAAATCTGTAGGGATCTGCTGCCCTCTATATACAGTATCTCACAAAAGTGAGTACACCCCTCACATTTTTGTAAATATATTATTATATCTTTTCATGTGACAACACTGAAGAAATGCCAATTTGCTACAATGTAAAGTAGTGAGTGTACAGCTTGTATAACAGTGTAAATTTGCTGTCCCCATCAAAATAACTCAACACATAGTCATTAATGTTTAAACTGCTGGCGACAAAAGTGAGTACACCCAAAGTGAAAAGGTCCAAATTGGGCCCAATTAGCTATTTTCCCTCCCCAATGTCATGTTACTCGTTAGTGTTACAAGGTCTCAGGTGTGAATGGGGAGCAGATTTGGTGTTATCGCTCTCACTCTCTCATACTGGCCACTGGAAGTTCAACATGGCACCTTACCTATAAAGAACTCTCTGAGGAGCTGAAAAAAAGAAATGTTGCTCTACATAAAGATGGCATAGGCTATAAGAAGAATGCCAAGACCTTGAAACTGAGCTGCAGCACGGTGGCCAAGACCATAAAGCAGTTTAGCAGGACAGGTTCCCCTTAGAACAGGCCTCTCCATGGTCGACCAAAGAAGTGAAGTGCACATGCTCAGCATAATATCCAGAGGTTGGTCTGCAAATATCCAAATTTGCAGACCAAATATCCAAATTGGTCTGCATGGCTGTCATCCCAAAAGGATTTTGTCATCCCAAAAGGATGGACAAAAAAAGTCTGCAGTTTGCTGAAGACAAGCAGACTAAGGACATAGATTACTGAAACCATTTCCTGTGGTCTGATGAGACCAAGATCAACTCATTTGGTTAAGATGGTGTCAAGCGAGTGTCGTGAGAACCAGATGAGGAGTACAAATACAAGTGTGTCTTGCCTACAGTCAAGCATGGTGGTGGGAATGTCATGGTCTGGGGCTGCATGAGTGCTGCTGGCACTGGGAAGATGGAGTTTATTGAGGGAACCATGAATGCCAACATGTACTGTGACATACTGAAGCAGAGCATGATTCCCTCCCTTCGGAGACTGAGCTGCAGGGCAGTATTCCAACATGATAATTACCCAAACACACCTCCAAGATGACCACTGCCTTGCTAAAGAAGCGGAGGGTAAAGGTGATGGACTGGCCTAGCATATCTGTAGACCTAAACCCTATTGAGCATCTGTGGGGCATCCTCAAATGGAAGATGGAGGAGCGCAAGGTCTCTAACATCCACCAGCCCCATAATGTCAACATGGTGGAGTGGAAGAGGACACCAGAGGCAACCTGTGAAGCTCTGGTGATCTCTAGGCCCAAGAGTGTTAAGGCAGTGCTGGAAAATAATGGTGGGAACACAAAATATTGACACTTTTGGCCCAATTTGGACATTTTCACTTAGGGGTATACTCACTTTTGTTGCCAGCGGTTTAGACAGTAATGACTGTGTGTTGAGTTATTTTGCGGGAACAGCAAAATTACACTGTTAAACAAGCTGTAAACTCACTACTTTACATTGTAGCAAAGTGTAATTTCTTCATTGTTGTCACATGAAAAGATATAATAAAATATTTACAAAAATGTGAGTGTCTCACTTTTGTGAGGTACTGTGTATATATATATATATATATATATATATATATATATATATATATATACACTATATATTTATTTAATTTATTACAGACTGGTGACAAAAGTATATCTGTTTAATTGTTTTTATTGTTTTTATCTCATTATACAACATACACTATATTACCAAAAATTTTGGGATGCCTGCTTTTACATGCAAGTTAACTCTAATGGCATCCTAGTCTAAAGCTCATATTATTTTCATACAGGTGTGTATATGTATACGTATGGTTAATGTTATATGCTAGCTACATTCATTCCATTTATCACAGTTATTTGACTAGATTACTGGTTAAGTTTCCAGGATGGGGATCCCATCTTCTCACAGAGGCCCATCCTGTAGGTACTGCCAACTTCATTATCAAACCCACTTTTTCACTTCTCTTATTTACCTACAGGTTCAGAAAAATATCCAGGTTTGAGGAGGGCCATTTCATATAACCACCCCAAAAGAGAGCTATATATCTATTGGTTTTAAAGCCCAGCTGTGTAGGATCACTATATTTTGTAAAATGACATAAGCTTTTATACTAAATATACTAAATTATACTAAAATCACAACTTATTTTAATTTGTCACTGATATAAGTTTATCAGATGCATAATGATGTATGATGTGGCATACAGTGTGACTCAGAGTTGATTGACTTCAGTGACAAGAGAATCTTTGGAAGATGTTGGCGTATGTGGGTGGGCAATATGTCCTATGATACCAAGCTCTGAGTACACACCATTAAAGTCCTTGTTTATTTAAAAAAATAATAATTCAGGTCTGTATCGTCATTCTATAGATGAGTCACTAAAGTAACATAATAAAGACAGATTTAGAATGTGTTTACTAAGAAAAGTGACCCTGACAAAATTATGGTTCTAAAAGATTTATACTTTTAAGCCCTGCTTTACAAAGACCTTTGAAATGACAGAAGGGGGCATTGACTGCAGCGTGTTTTCTTATCTACATGTCCTCATTACACAGTAATACTACAATAGCCAGATGCTCTGCTAAGAGAGGGTCCCAGAATTTCAAGCTTTAAAGTAAACCTGTCACTAGCTTGGACAGGTTAGGCGCAAAAATATGCTTATTGATAATATGTGTAGGCAGCAGTTACCTTCAGTAAAAACTGCCAAAGCCATCAGCATATCCAGGTAAATACAGTATATGGGCCTCCTGCCTCCTGATGGTGAGCCTCACTAACTAATAGAAAGTACTCAGAACAATGAGCTTTCTTTTATAAGTTGAAATTTTCCTATATTTTTTAAAAATCTTTTTGAAAAGTTTCACATTCAGTGTTTCAAGGGATTACTATATTTTAAAGTGGAAATTGCACTCCAAGCATGGGTCACTTTTTTTTAGTGTGGCTCATATATCCTTGTTAAATGTCACATTAAACATAAAAAATATGAACTTAGATGTGAACCTCACTAAAGTCTATGCAAGAGTGAGGGGAGGGAAAATCTTGATAGTAAAGTCTGGTAATGTTCAGGGTTAATAAGAAAGCTATTGTCAAAAAATAAAGGGCATGGGGAGCTGGGCACTTCTGTTGGGATATTTAACCAAATAAAGCGATTTAAAAAATTCAAAAAATACTTACTTTAACATGACTTTGAGAGTGAAATTAAAGAAACAACAACCCTTCAAATTAGAACTACAAATACAGTAACTAGGTGGCACTCACAGCTGAAATGAGGGATACCACAGCAGATATATATGCATCCAAAAGACATTGCCCCAGGAGATCCCACTTGTGCAAAAATGTTGGTTATGACTGTGACCACTGGTAGTTTATCAAGAGCAAATAGAACTGAATTGTCTGTTTGAAGCAGCGGTCACAACAGATCTTAAAAAAAAGTTAAAGCCCTCAACATCATCCAAATTAGCTACCTTCAGAAAACTTTAATAGTGAAATGTCAAAAAAGAGTGCACAAAAACAGTTAAATGCCACAATCCAACAATCCTCTAACCCCTTTTCACAGCCTATCTCTGGTTATTCCCAAAATTTTCAAAATACAGACCTTAGGTATGTGTTTGGTAGAAACTGGTTAGCATCAAGGCAGTACAGGAGTACTTGAATTGATACCAAATAGAAGGAAACAAGGCAGGTTTTATCCTGCAATAAATATCAGCGTGTATTATCTGAGAGGCATTAGCTGTAAATATTGTTCCGTAGCTGAACAGTACAGTATGAAAGCAGCTTGGTTAAGCTTAAATATAGGAGGGGCAGACACAACAGGTTTTATCCAGAAATAGAGTGTGTACCAAGAAACAACACAGCTTTATTTTCATGACAAAAGCACCTTTGCTATTTAAGCTTTTAACTCATGCAATTTGTTTCCCATTTTATATAAATATTTACTTAAAAAACTAAAATAACCAAGGTATGACATTAATGTTATTTGCTTTTATTTTATTTGGGTCCAATTTAAATGTTTTAAAGGGTTAACATGAAAGTAACTTAGCCAAGTCATCTAGTATGGTTTTGCTCTGATGTTAATTTGAACCCTGTAAAAAATTTGGTTTTGGGAAAAAAATATTAAAGGTGCTTACTAGACATTTATCTGGCAAGCCACCTAATCCTCCTCTCAGAATATTGCTGCATTGGAAACCAGCTATAAGGTCTTGACCCGCTAGTATCTAGTTCTCGACAGGATTGCAAAATATGTACCTCTACCCACTGCTTTCGAGGCTGTATTACTCCGACACACACACACCTACAGTAAATATTTGGAGGGACTACCCCGTAGCTAAATATTTTTGGGCAAATATATTTAACATCATATCCAGCCTTTTTGATGATATTCATTCCCCTGATCCCGCAGTGGTTCTCCTTAACGTGAAACCCTCTAATCTGACCACTCGACAATTTAAATTACTCTTTCAGGTTACCACGGCAGCCAAAATTTTGAGATGCTATGGAGTCCATGGGTAAAACATTAGCTTCCTTCCAATTTTGATGAATCCTTGCTCCTACCCAGATTAAGCCTTCTGGTCTACACACTTTCGATACTTCTCTCTGGCTGATTTCTGGGGTTCTCCCTCCAATGCCCCCCCACCCTAACCCCCTTCCTGTCTCCCCTTCTCTCTCAACAGACCTTCTCAGAAGATTTAATGTGCTGATCTCTGTAATGTATTTCACAGACAACAATATGAATTTTTATATTGTATGTAATGAAAAAAAATGTTATACAAACTGTATGATATCAGATCATTTTACATTTGAATGGTAAGTGTGCAGACTGGGGAATATTTAAAGTCCCAAAATACTCTTTGTCCTTTTGCTAGTATATTGGGATGATACCCTAGCACTAACACGTTTAGATTTACTGCACTCTTTCCCACAAACATAAACTTGAAGCATAAGCCAGTAGTTCGAGGTGCTATGGAGTCTGTGGGTAAAACATAATCTTCCTTCCAATTGTGATGAATCCTTGCTCTTACCTTGACTAAAAGCTTAGTCTTCTGACCTACACAGTTTCCATACTTCTCCTCTCTGATTTCTGAGGTTCTCCCTCCCTAGCCCCCTTCTCTTCTTCCATTCCCTCTCAACCCTCTTCTCCTATCTACTATATTTCCATAAATTTTATAGCTTACTGTATATCCCCTATTTTTTTTTTGAACAGTGACTCTCATGACGACTATCGTTTACCACTTTGTTTGTTATACAAAGGAATTTTACTTTTGCAGCCCTTAACCTTTGTATTGAAAAATATGTTATCAGAATTACGCTATTCTATCTATGCTCCCTCCTCTTGCTGTCTATTCTGTATGCTTATGTAAGGTAATGGCAACGTACTGATGCTATGTTTTTGTTTACAAATTTTTTATTAAGGTATATAAAGTTAATATTATTATGACAATATACAAAAAGTAGTATATACCACAAATATAGATTTAAAGCATAAAACAAACAGCAATTCAGATGCACACAGAGAATCTCCAGGGCATACGAAACAACAGTTATACGGATATAGGTATATTGAAAGTCAAAACAACATCCAATGGCATCGATCCTTCAACTCATGGTGACATAAGCACTTACTGTATCATTGCAGGGTAACAGGATATGCCTATGGGTCTTCCAAACTTTCCACTTGCAATTAAACAGGTGCATCTTATCTTGTAGGGTGTATAGGATCCTTTCCATCAACATAACTCCATCAACTCTACCTAATATTGTGGACAGGGAGACTGTTGAGGACTTCCAATGTAGATCAATGGACCATTGAGTTGACACACAGATGGTGTGAATTAGTCTCTCTTCTTTGTGCAAGACACACAGAATTGGAGCTCCAATAAGGCACATTGATATTGTAAGCTTTAAGGGTGTGCCTAATATTGCTGGGGCTATAGCGGATATCTTATTACATACAGAAGAGAGTTGCTTGCATTCCCAGAATGTATGTTTGAAGGATCCAATAAGTGGACAGCCCAAAAAACAGTGGCCAGGGATTCCTGGAAACATAGCTTGGAGTTTTAAGGGGGTATAATACTACCTGGTCAATACTTTAAAGGTGGTTTCTCTAATTGCACGAGATTTGGTGTATTTATGCAAATTATCCAGCATAATATCCTAGTTCTCCGGAGTAAATTGTGTAGCATAGTCAGCGTCCCATTTCTCCATATAAGGGAGCATACTGGTGAAATTGGAAGTAATAGCAGATTTAGAGAGATCTCAGATAAGACCCTTACTTCTGGGAGAGTCACAGCAAAGCTGTTCAAAAAATAATTGGAGAGGTTGAAGTAAGGCCAAAGTGGGAGGTATAAAAATGTCTAATTTGTAGGTAGTGATAAAATTCCCAAAGTGGTATTTGTTTCTGTGTGCATAAAAGGTCAAACGTAGCGAACATTCCTCCTATTTGAAGGTCTGCTAAAGTGATAAGGGAATTAGTCAGCCACCATGAAAATCTCTCCGGAGAGCCAAAAGCTGGGGTAAATGTAGGTTCTCCTAAAAAGGATGAATTTGGAGGTACAGAGGATAGACTGAATTTGGTCTTATTCCGATTTCAAAGGGTTAGTGATTGGGTAACTATGGTGTTAAAAGAGATGAGCCTATGGCTAGAGATTGAGGATGGCCATAAAATACTTGGGGGATAATAGGGTGGATAGAGCTGGTTTTAAATCTCACCCAAGGAACATACAAATTTGGGATATTCCATTGGACTATTTGAGAGAAGTAAGCCGCTAGAAAATATAACCAAAGATTAGGCAGTGCCAGCCCACCAGCAGACTGGGGTTTATAGAAGATATGTCTAGAAGTACTGATGCTATGTTAAGCTACCTTCCAAACTTTTTTGAACATGGTTTGAAGAGTGAACTTTTCATGGTCTTATTTTCTCAAATGGTCAAGTGTTGTTCTGTAGTTCAATAGCAATATGTTTTATTACACCCTCCTATGTGTTATTGTTTTGTTATGCTAAAACACTTTTGTCTCCTTTCAATAAAAAAAATTGAACAAGAATAATAAAAATAAGGTGCACACTTACCGATGATCCAGGGGGACCTTCAGGACCAGGAAAGCCAATATCTCCTACTGGACCTCTCTCACCCTAGAATAAAAATAATATGATAAGAAGAGATGTACAGTTCTTTAACTGATACTTTAGAGGCACCTATAATCTGTGAGATACAGTCATTACTGTTCAGTCAAATAGGTAGAGGGGAGTTCTTGCCAAGCTATGATGTTGCAGTGGCAATTAAAGACCTATGTGTGCTGTCTGCATGCATCACAGAACTGGCTGAAGAAAATTATAAATTACTTGGCAGGTAAAATATGCGTATGGTCTGTTTACCACTGTGAATTATGTTAGTAGGCTAAGCTTGATGATATGGTATTTAATGGAACTATTTGGCCTGAATTCCTGTTCATAGCCTTTACTTTGTTTTAAATTTGTAACAATTATGCTGCGTACACATGTAGCCGACTATCTGGCGGACTTAGTCTGGCGGACTTCCGACTTTCCAAACGGGCTACTTGCCCACAGCGGACTAATACGGCGTACTAAGTCTGCCGTACTATCCGCCATACTTTTGAAATGAACGAACTCGCCCCCACACGTGGAGGAAAGTCCGCTCATTTTGAGTGCGTCTCCAGGTAGGCGGGGCCAGCGAAAGAGACGTCGCTGGCCCCGCCACCTGGTATGGACTTAAAGGGGAACCCCAACAGCGAAAAAAATCTGCGTGGGGTTCCCCCCCAGGTCCACATCAGACCCTTGTCTGAGCACGCTACCCGGCCGTCCAGGAAAGGGGGGGACGAGCGAGCGCCCCCCCCTCCTGAGCCGTACCAGGCCGCATGCCCTCAATATGGGGGCGCCTTGGGGAAAGGGGGGCCGCGCGCCCCCCCACCCCAAAGCACCTTGTCCCCATGTTGATGAGGACAAGGGCCTCTTACCGACAACCCTGGCCATTGGTTGTCGGGGTCTGCGGGCGGGGAGCTTATCGGAATCTGGGAGCCCCCTTTAATAAGGGGGCCCCCGGATACCGGCCCCCCACCCTATATGAATGAATATGGGGTACAATGTACCCCTACCCATTCACATGTGAAAAAAGTAAAAAAAAAACACAACACACAAGGGTTAAAATAGTTTATTGCACAGCTCCGGGGGTCTTCCCGCCGGACTCCTCCGCTATCTTCTGCTAGCTCTTTTACTAGCGGAGGAGCCCAGCTTTCTTCCTCGCCGCCGGCCTCTTCTTCTGACTTCGGGGGTCTTGTCCCCTCTTTGGTTCATCTGCCGGGCCACCGCGCCTTCTTATAGCTCTTTTACAGGCGGTGGTCTTCTGTCGCTGCTGTCGTCGCCACCTTCTGTTCTTCTGTTCTTCTGTTCTTCTCTTCAGATGTTGACTCATCGCTCATTCCGCTCACAATGACGGGGACCGGGCACGCGGCAACTTATATAGGGACATCACCGGATGATATCCCCGCCTATTATGACGTCACAGTCCCAGCATCCTCTGGGACTGTGACATCATAATGGGCGGGACATCATCCGGTGATGTCCCTATATAAGTAGCCGCCCGTCGCGTCGGAGCCATTGTGAGCGGAGGGAGCGATGAGGCAACATCTGAAGAGAAGAAGAGAAGAACCGAAGGCGGCGACGACAGCGGCGACAGAAGACCGGGCCACCGCCTGTATAAGAGCTATAAGAAGGCGCGGTGGCCCAGCAGAAGAACCGAAGAGGGGGACAAGACTCCCGAAGTTGGGAGAAGAGGCCGGCGGCGAGGAAGAAAGCCGGGCTCCTCTGCTAGTAAAAGAGCTAGCAGAAGATAGCGGAGGAGTCCTATTTTTACCCTGTGTTGTGTTTTTTTTGTACTTTTTTTCACAGGTGAATGGGTAGGGGTACATTGTACTCCATACTCATTCACATAGGGTGGGGGGCCAGTATCCGGGGCTCCCGAATTCCGATAAGCCCCCCCGGCCGCAGACCCCAACAACCAACGGCCAGGGATTTTGGGAAGAGGCCCTTGTCCTCATCAACATGGGGACAAGGTGCTTTGGGGTGGGGGGGCCGCACGCCCCCCCCCTTCCCCAAGGCGCCCCCCATGTTGAGGGCATGCGGCCTGGTACGGCTCAGGAGGGGGGCGCTCGCTCGTCCCCCCCTTTCCTGGCTGGCCGGGTAGCGTGCTCGGACAAGGGTCTGATGTGGACCTGGGGGGACCCCGCGCTGATTTTTTTCGGAGTTGGGTTCCCCTTTAAGTCCATACCAGGTGGCGGGGTCAGCGACGTCTCCTTCGCGGGCTCCGTCTACCTGGAGACCCACTCAAAATGAGCAGACTTTTCTCCGGGCGGGAAAAGTCCGTTCATTTCAAAAGTACGGCGGACTGGCATACACACGGCCGGATTTTCCGCCGAAATGCAAGTCCGGCGGGAAGATTGGAGTGCAAAACTACTTTCTAAGTCCGCCGTACTTTCGGGTAAAAAAGTCTGCCGGAGGCTACACACAGGGGAATTGTCCGGCGGACTTGAGTTTGCCGGACTTTTCCATCCAATTGTTTGATCGTGTGTACGCGGCATTAGACATCAGTAATTCTGAACTGGTGACAGCACTCAGGGATGAGGTTTGGGTTTCTAACTACAGGGGGTTTAAGGAGTATCCTGGGAATTTGAGATTTATGATCCCAGTGAATGTTTGCGCAGATATTGCCAAAGAGCATTTTTTTTTGACATTTCAGGACCTTTGAACTTTGGGTATCAGATGTAGAAATGCCAAAGGGGGGGGGGGGCTTTTAGATAAGCAGCCTTCTAGCAAAGGGAAAGCTAAAAAAAAATACTAGGGAGAGAATATGAGTTAGAAAACTGTACTTTAATTCTGATTGTTAGCTTTTTGGACAATAAACTCCTTTGCTGACTTTTTTTCCTCTTGGGGCCTTTTCTGCTGGAGGACACTCATGGCTGCTGTCCCATCTGTAGCAAACTTACCTTTCACTTAACTTACCTTTAAAAAAAGTGCCTCTGTTACAGTTGTGGTGGTCTGGGGTTTTCATATATCTGGGGTGGGAGGGGGGTGTTTTTATGTTGATATGAGATTTTTTTTAGGTTGAACTTCTTTTTCTTTACACATATAGACTTTTGTTTCTGGGGTAGTGGTTTTTATTTTTTTTGTAGGTTTTTGTTTTTGTTTTTATTTTATTTTTGATAAGGCCTGTTTGGATGCCTAAAAAGGAGCATTTACTTATTACTACTACCTTTTGAAAAGGAAAAAGAAAACTAGGTGCAAGAGCAGTGTGCACCTAAACGACCTCAAATGATATCATCAAATTCAATGCTCCCCCCTGGTTTGGCTTATTATCCCTGATTACTGTTCTGTTAGTGGCCAATTTACACTGCTGTATTCTCTACAGTATGTTGATTCTTGTAGTAAAGCCCCACTTGTCCTGCTGCTGGCCAATTTTACATTGCTGTGTCATCAGCAGTTTTCTTAAAGTGGTTGTAAAGGCAGAAGGTATTTTATCTTAATGCATCCCTCTGAGGAATTCGTGTGATCCTGTGATGTAGCGCGTAGGGGAGGGACATATGGTGGAACAAGATGCTGAGATACCTATAAGCAAAGCACGGAACTGTTGTCACAGAGCTGTGGATTAATAACACACTGTACATAGTTGGTGCACTGGAGTACCTTATGCATGTGAGTGCAACATATTAATTTTAATAAAGTCTAAAGGTTTTTAAACAGAATTAAACACAATGTGGAGCTTTTTATCTTTTGCATGTACCAGTTAAACACTGCCATTTGGAGACAAATACAGATAAACTGGAAGGAGAAAAAGACATCTCATTAGTCCTGAGAGACTACACAGCCATTTTTGACCAAATTTAGGTGTGAGGTCACATAAACTGGGGTGAGCACCTACTCGAGGGTGGAGCACTTGGGAAAAAGTTTTATTTATATGAATGACAATATTTAAAGAAGAGTATCACAGTAGCAATTTTGCACAGAAAATTTTGCACAGAAGATTTTATGATATTATTTGGACCTTGATTTATAATATTCAGATTATTCACAATATTTCTATAGTCTGTTCTATACATTGAATTAGCGGTTTATGGATGAACTTCACTCACGATATGTCACTGTTTATATGTTTTGATTTTTCACATATGAATTGTATTAATTAGCGCAACTATTTACATATTTAGTTGCTTTTGTCACATTTATATTGGGAGTGTGCTACCAGTTGCAGGTTGAGTTATTTAAATATTCCTATAATTATTAGCTGCTCGCAAGATTTCTGATTATTAATTCAACTTTATACCCTTTTCACCCTTTTACAATGCATTTTTTAAATGTACTGTATTAACCTGTATCACCAATTTATACAAAATAAAAAAATATAAAAAATATATAAATAAAAAAAAGCCTTTTTCTCAAACTGAAATTAATTAAATTGGGGTGCACCTGTTGTGTGTAAGGCAAGGTAACTGTATAAGAAAAATAATCAATCCCATAGCCAAATATGTGCTGTCAGTGTATGCTGTTGCAGAGCCTGTCCTTAAAAATCATGCTGTTTTGTAACACCGGATATAGTTTTTAGGCATTCTCTTATTTAAAGTTTATATGTGTGTTTTTCCAATGTTGTCCTCCAAGAAGACCAATAAACCTTCACCACACTTTATTTTTTTTAGATTTAAATATTTGCATTGGCACATGTCCCCTCCATGGCAGCGGCCAGTCTCACTTGACATTTTTTGCTTATTAGCCCTAAAAATTCCCAGAATGAACATCAAGGTTTGCCACCCTCCTTTTCCCCAAAGACTACAATGAGATTTGCTTCTATGTTCAGGGTTACCAAATTTAGAGCAAGATTTAGAGCTGAATCGAATCTTGGCAGATTTTCCCATCGCTAAATGCTCTTACTCTTTACACTCTTATACTCTTACAAATATACTCTTACAAATTATACTTATACTCTTATACCTTATACTCTTACAAATCAAGTCTATGAAGCTAACTAATAATGCTGAGTCACCCAGCTTAGCTGTACCAGTTATAGATAGAAACATTTTAGCTGCTAATATTATATCTTTGTGTCTTATATGTACTGTATCTCAAAAACAGTGTGTTAAAGCAATTCCCTGTTCTCTGATTTTCTTCTGCAGTATTTTGAAATCAGGTCATGACTCATTAATAATTGTATTCATATTTTCAATGTATTGCATTATTGTAGCTCAGATATTACATTGCTAAAAGTGCTAAGGTATTTTGCATTAGAACAAAAATGTAAAACTTAAAGCGGGATTCCACTGCCAATTTTTTTTTTTCTACCGGTGTCATTGGTGGGCAATTCGTAAGGTGTCTTTGTAGTCACGATTTGCGTCTTTTTAACCCCTGGCTTGACAATTTCATTTGGAAGGAAAACTTTTAAAAATTCATGTCGGCGGTTTCCATTTTCATTGTGGGCGTTTGAAGCCCACAAGCATTTCCTTCCTGGATGCGATGACGCTGTGCTCCCAGCATCCACCACTCCATCCCGCACATGCTCATTGATAGCAGTGAGCAGCGCTGTAAAACATTCTGGTTGCCATCACAACGGGGGGCATCCTCGGAAGTTCCCGCCCTGTTGTGATGGCAACGAAAGTAACAGTAAAAGAACAAAGAAGAAACGCTCACAAAGAACCAGCATCCATCGAGGAAGGTAGGCTCTGGTAGCCAATACCACCACGAGGTATCAAATACCGCTGAATCTATGTGTGTGTGTGTGTGTGTGTGTGTGTGTGTGTTATTTATTTATATATATATATATATATATATATATATATATATATATATATATATATATATATATATATCACAAAATATATTTTTGTTTTTTTGTTTTTATATATTTTATAGGAAACTGCTCAAATGAAATTTTCTGCTCTAAATATCGTTCTAATATGTATGTTTGTATTTGTATGTAATTTAATGAATCTATTTGTAATTTGTATGTTAAAGATGTGTATATATATATTTGTATATTTGTGTGTGAATGTTTATATGAGTATGTGTGTGTGTTTGTAAAGCAAATTTATTATTTATTTTTATTCTCTCTGTTTTAGATCCCTGTTCAGTACACTGTGTGTGTTTTCCTAAAATTATAATGCTAAATGCCTTCATTGCAGAGGCATTGCCTTAATTTTTTGTTTATAGTTCAAAAAATAAAAACCGCAAGGGTGATCACCTGCACCAAAAGAAAGCTCTTTTTGTGGGAAAAAAAGGACCTCAATTTTGTTTGGGAGCCATGCCGCACGGCCGCGCAATTTTCAGTTAATGTGATGCAGTGCCAAATAGCGAAAAGTGCTCTGGTCGGGAAGGGGGTAAAATCTTCCGGGGCTGAAGCGGTTAAGTAAAGTGAAAATTCTAATTTCTTAAGTGAACAGCCTCTACTTCTAACATACCCCCATGGCCTTACCACACAGTCAGACAGATACAAATACACACTTGGTCATACTTGTTATTTAAATATATGACTTTTCCATAAGTTTTAATAATGTGATGTGTTGTAATACTTTAGAAAATACATCACGAATCTACGTAGATTCTGATGAATCTTTACAGTAAATAAGCTTTGTTAGGGGTGGCAAAAAAATAGAAGAAGTAAGCATGTGGTCCAGTTGATTTTTATTTGTCTAAGTGACAGTCACAGAAGTAGTCAATGAATTTGGGGGCTCACCAGTCCCCCTTCATCAAGGTTTGTAGTTGCAGGACTGCCTGACAGGTACCCTGAACAAGCCATTCTACACATTTGTTGAAGTCTTTTTAAGAATTTTATATTGGTCCAGTGTGCTGCATAGTATTTTATTCTGTAAAAACAAGCCCTGATGAAAGGGGATAGTTAATCCTGAAATGCATTGGGTACTCTTGTGAGACTCACTTTGGCAAATAAGAAATCTGTATGACATATTAAACTTAGTTGGTGCTCTCACTTCATAGTTTCATAGTTAGTAAGGTTGAATAAAGACACCAGTCCATCCAGTTCAACCTGAGTGAGTGTCTACAATTCTCCCTATCCCTGTACATTGCACATTCATGTCGGTCTCTACCCTCAAGGCACTCACAATCCAAGGTCCCCATTCATATACTAGGGCCAATTTGGGACGGAAGCCAATTAACCTACCTGCATGTCTTTGGATTGTGGGAGGAAACTGGAGTACCCAGAGGAAACCCATGCAGGCATAGGGAGAATATGCAAGCTCCAGGCAGATAGTGTCATGGTTAAGATACGAAGCAGCGACCCTTCTTACTGCTAGGTGAGAGTGCTAACCACTACACCACTGTGCTGCCCACTTCTTAACCACTTCCCGACCAGCGCACGACGATGTACGTCGACAGAATGGCACGGGCAGGCATATTGGAGTACAGGTACATCCAATATTCAATGCCGCCCTGCCATCGGGAGTGCGCCGCCGGCGGCACGCTCCCGCGCTGGTCGGGACCCCTGTGAGTCTGGTCGCGGGACCAGCGGACTCGATCGCCGCGGGCATCCCCACGATCGTCTCACGGAGCGGCCGAATGGAGGAAATGCTGTGTAAACAACATTTCTCCATTCTGCCTAGCAACTAGTGACGCTGATCTCTGCTCCATGTGATTGGAGCAGAGATCAGTGTTCACTAAATGAAAGCCCAACCCCCCCACAGTTAGTAACACACCCCTAGGAACACTTAACCCCTACACTGCCACCCACTGGTTAACCCTTTCACTGCCAGTGTCATTTACACAGGAATCACTGCATTTATATAGCAGTGATTACTGTATAAATGACAATGGTCCCAAAAATGTGTCAAAAATGTCCGATGGGTCCCCCACAATGTCGCAGTCACAATAAAAATCGCTGATCGCCGCCATTACTAGTAAAAAAAAAATAATAAAAAATTATTAATAAAAATGCTATAAAACTATCCCTATTTTGTAAACGCTTTTGCGCAAACCAATCAATAATCGCTTATTGCGTTTTTTTTTACCAAAAATATGTAGAAGAATACGTATCGGCCTAAACTGAGGGAAAAAAAACGTTTTTTTATATATTTTTGGGGTATATTTATTATAACAAAAAGCAAAAAATAATGCGTTTTTTTCAAAATTGTCGCTCTATTTTTGTTTATAGCGCAAAAAATAAAAACCGCAGGGGTGATCAAATACCACCAAAAGAAAGCTCTATTTGTGGGAAAAAAAGGACGTCAATTTTGTTTGGGAGCCACGATGCACGACCACGCAATTGTCAGTTAAAGCGACGCAGTGCCGAATCGCAAAAAGTGGTCTGGTCTTTGACCAGCAAAATGGTCCGGTCTGCAAGTGGTTAAACATCTTTTGCATAACTTTGATAGTTATATGTGCTGGGTTTACCTGTTTACAGATAACTCTTGCAAATCATTTTTTACACAAATTTTTAACACTTCAACCTCTGTTAGGAAGAAGTATAATAATGTACTATATAATGTGTAGCTTCATTGTTTGATGTCAATTTGTTTGTGGGAGGAGACAAAGCTAGAAGGAAAACCTGCAGAGTTTTGAGTAATACAACTATTAAATGTGACCCTAGAGCAATGGTGCTGTGAAGAACCCATATTATCCTCCATACTGCTATGTAAAACTACATTGTATAGAGTTTCAAGTGACTTTTACTTTGATTCAGCTAGTTTTATATCTCATCCAGACTCTGAAATTTTCACTTTCCTTACACTGGTATGGCGTTACAGTACATTATGACAGCACATCAGATTCCATCACACCATCTAGAACATCAGCTATAAATCAAACCTTGGTCAGAGTGACACAGGAAAAAAAAATATTTTTGTAATTCTTTTTAAAGTACTTTTTGTTAGCCTTATAACAAACATGTTAAGCATAAAAAAGTGAAGAGTTCAAGATAGATGAGAAAGTTGTTGTCTGCTGTCAACATTTTGTTTGAGTATACTATACTATACTGTGTAAAGCAGGGGTCATCAACCCCCGGTCCCCGGCCCACTACCGGGCCGTGGCCCTTCTGCAGGTGGGCCGCGGGTGCAGGCGGCCACAAGAGACATGCTGGGCTACCAGCATGAGAGCACTGGGTGGAATAAGCGAGCGGGCGGGCAAGCAGAGATGATATCATCTCTCTCCGCCCCCTCTGCATCACCGCTCTTCCGCCCTCAAAGCCAGTGCTCTGTCTCAGTTTCGGAGTTGCAGCGGGGAGCAGAGAGATGACATCATCTCATACTGCCTGCCCGCATCACCGCTCTCCTGCTGCTCCTCGGTGTGTGAAAACGTATATATTCCTTGTTCAGCGGCGCAAATTGCCTGCCCCCCCCCCCCCCCCCGGGACAGCTAATCAGGAATGTCAAAAGGGTGGAGCCAGAGACTGACAGCCCAAGGAGTCCCGGACCCTCCCTCTGTCAGATGAGACCAGCTGCAGCATGAGGAAAGAGACACCCTGCAACACAGATGGGATGTCATCAGTGACAGGTGAGCTGTGTGTGGGAGTACAGGTGCTGGGACTTGTAGTTCACCCCCTCAGCTGTCTGCCTGACATACCACAAGGGGCGCTCCACTCACTCTGCATCTGGTGAGAGGCAATGTGGCAGGTGGCAATCCACATCTTATGGCAGGCAGTGTGGCAGGTGATGTGGCAAGTGACATTGCGCATCTGGTGACAGGCAGTGTGGCAAGTGACTATACACATCTAGTAGTGGCAAGTGACACACACAGGGCTCCCACTGATTCTACAGTATGGCGAGCTGAACTATTTCATTTATTACTGCAATGTAATAATAGAAATAATGCGCTTCAATCACCCCGACACCATATCAAGCATGTTGCCGTGATGATTGAATCACTAACACCAGCCATTGCCCGTGAAAAATCGTGACCGGTCCTTGGCATAATTTTCATCCACACAGCCGGTCCCCGGTGCCAAAAAGGTTGGGGACCACTGGTGTAAAGTACAGGAATTATTTGAAAATATAAGCATGTTATTCTTTAAGAACAAGTCTGAAAACTGTATTATTTGATATAAACCTGGGGTATAGCATCAGTTCCTTCACCATAGCACATGTTCCAGGAGGCCCACAAACCTCTGGGCAACAAACCCAGTCATCTATCTCCATAAAATACAATTGCACACTATATAATGCTACTATGGTCACAAAATAGTGCTGCTGTTGCTACATCCAGAACATATCATACATGATAAGCTAACTTTCAGTCCAAACTAACAGCTATTATTTACCTCTATAAATCCACAGAACACTATTTTATGGAATCAGGGTATAGCAAGATCCCATAAAAAAAACCCTGAATTTCATGTACTTATAGAAGACACACATTAATGCAGCTGTGCATTCATTAATAAATCATACTTTTTTGGGCAGTTAGTGTAAGTACCCGAATTTGACTTAATGTATAACTAAATGGAAAACTTTTTTTTTTTAGTTTTGGTTAGAGTGTAGAGGGATTAGATCACATATTCAATTGTTATTGCTGTCTGTGTCCCTGTTAGGGAGATTCAACCTCTATATTTTTCCTATTTACCATTATCATTGAAAGTGAAAGTTAAAAAAATCCCAAATGTTGGGTTGTTCCCAGAAAAGTAATAGAGGGGACATCTTCCAATGAGGGCACTAGTTCTGGTGACTTGGGGTCCCTTTAATTTGCAGAGAATTCCTCCACTTCCTGTTTGACTGTGGGACAGGAAGTGAAGGGAAATCTTCACAATGGGACACAGATGGCGAAAAGAAATCTCACAGGGGTTATACCCCTCCCTTGTTCTATCCAAAATGAAAAAAAGTTTTGCCTATAGTTCTACTTTAATATCAGGCTCTGATATTAGCCTCTGACTCTGCTGTGCAGCAACACTCAAACTAGAAGTGGATTAGGCACCACTGGGAGACAATCAAATGTTCTACATGCAGATGTGATGGAAAGAGACATGTTCAAAGAGCTGGAAAAATTCAGCTGAAAGGGGTCCCATTTCTTAACTATCAGAGATTATACTGTATATGTGATTTCTCTAGCATGGATACAGGGTCATATGTTTGAAACATCTAGATACTTCCTTCTATTCAACATGACTTTAAGGAAAATATGTTTTAAAGTAGAAGTAAACCCTTTTTTTTCTACTTGTACCCAAAGGATATTCACGTTGCATGCAACTGGTGATGTCCCTGGCGCATGCACTCTGAAGGGACGGCATACATGTGCTGTCCCTTCAGAGCTCCATGCCGTGGTTTGTGATTCCAGCGCTCATGTGCAAGAGTGATGTCACCGCGGCATTGCAAATCAGGAGGACGCGAACCAGGAAGGAAGATGGGTGAAGATGGAAACCCTGTCATCAGTGACAGTGCCCCACTTTATTCTCAGGTAAGTATTTCATACTAGAAAATTATGCAAAAAGTGTGCCTTACCACTGCTTTAATGCATAACATTAACAATATTACTTTCTGGACAACATTAAAACCTTACAATTCTACAGAATGTCTCAGTTTATTTCAAAGGATTTCCATGATGACTTTAAACACTGAAATTCCTTATAAAACTACAGTATGTTCTACTGTGTTACCTGAGCCACCCAAGCTGGTGCAGTAACGAGAGTGGTTTGTTCTGAGGGGGGATCTGTATTAGTGGAGGGGATGGTTTGTCCTGGTGGGTCTCTACTATTGGAGGAGGGGCTGGTTTGTCCTGGGGGGTCTGCCCTATTGGAGGAGGGGGTTGGTTTGTCCTGAAGGGGGTCTGTACTAATGGAGGGGGGTGGTTTGTCCTGGGGAGTCTGTATTAATAGAGGGGGTGCTTTGTCCTGAGGGGGGTCTGTACTATTGGAGGAGGGGGTGGTTTGTCCTGAGTGGGATCTGTACTATTGGAGGAGGGGTTGGTTTGTCCTGAGAGGGGTCCATACTAATGGAGGGGGGTGGTTTGCCCTGAGGGGGGTCTGTAATAATGGAGGGGGTGGTTTGTTCTGAGGGGGTTTGTACTATTGAAGGAGGAGATGGTTTGTCCTGGGGGGGTCTGTACTGATGGAGCAGAGTCTGTACTGAGGAGGGGGTCTATACTGAGGGAGGTGGGTCTGTACTGAGGGGGATCTATACTGTGTAAGGGGGTCTGCACTGATGGAAGGGATGGTTTACCCTGAGTGGGGGTCTGTACTAATAGAGTGGGGTGGTTTGTCCTGACTGGGAGTTTGTACTAATGGAAGGGGGTGGTTTGTCCTGAGGGGGGTGTCTATATTGAAGAAGGGGGGTTGTTCTGAGGCAGGGGGGTCTGAACTGAGGGGGGTCTGTACTAAGGGAGGGGTGGAGGGGTGACACCAATTTTTCCCATACCGGGTGACACCGACCCTAGTGACACAACTGATGCATGCCTATCGGGAGGAGGGGAGGAGATGCACGGAGTACACAGGAGCCTCTGTCTAACCCGCTGCAAGGTCTCACCGCTTTCTGCCATCACCCGCAGACGGAGAGAAGGCGGGGGTCAGAGTGGCACTATTTGATGGGCACAGTGACAGCATTTGATGTGGCACTATTTGATGGGCACAGTGACAATATTTGATGTTGCACTAGTTGATGAGTACAGTGACAGAATGTAATGTGGCACTATTTACTGGGCACAGGGACAGCATTTTATGGGCACAGTGACAGCATTTGATGGGGCACATTGACAGCATGTGATGGGGCACAGTGGCAGCATTTGATGGGCACAGTGGCAGCGTTTGATGGGCACAGTGGCAGCGTTTGATGGGCACAGTGGCTGTGTTTGATGGGGCACAATGATTGCGTTTGATTGCATAATGGCTGTGTTTGATGGCACAGTGACTGCGTTTGATGGACACAGTGGCTGTGTTTGATGGGCACAGTGGCTGCTATTGGTGGGCACAGTGGCTGCAATTGATGGGCACAGTGGCTGCGTTTGATGAGAACAGTGGCTGCATTTAATGGGAGCAGTGGCTGTGTTTGATGGGCATAATGAGGCTGCAATTGATGGTGTTTTTTTTTCAGAATTTTTCAGTTTGTTTGCGCCCCCCCCCCCCCAAAAAAAAATAAAATAAAAAATTTGAGCACCAGCCACCACTGGTTTCCTGTGCTCAGTTGTAATAAATAGTCACATCACTTCAAAGTACTTTAAAATTAATACTTCTCTTTCTGCCAGATAGTAAAGTTCTGAAGGACATATATAAATTGCATTAGTATGTTATCTGTACTTGTGGAACTGTATGCAAACAATAAATAGATACATCAGCTAAAGGGTTACATTTTGTAAACAATTTCATTGGTCTTTACAAGCTGGGGATCCATTCACTCGCTAGTAAAACTAGTACACGTCAAAGCTGAGTACACAATTATTGTAGATTTCTCTAGATTTTCATGTATAAGTCTTTAAAATTAATTGGGTTGATTTACTACAACTGCAGCGTGAAAAATCTAGCATGGTAGCCAATCAGCTTCTAACTTCAGCTAGTTCAAATAAGCTTTGACAAAAAAAAAAAAAATGGAAGCTGATTGGTTTCTATGCAGCGGCTCCATATTTTGCACTCTCCAGTTTTAGTAAATTACCCCCATTATTAAAAGATAAATCTTTCCCTAATGATAATCTGAATACAATAATTCTACCGATTACAACATTTCATTTTATATGTAGTTTTCTATTTCTTTTTTTTTCAGATTAGTTGGCTTTCAATGGTGCAACATTTTACATTGCCTTCAGGTATTTTGTATTCAAACCAGCTAACAAGATTTTCCCCACATACTGACATAGTGAGCATAGTTAAACCTTGGTGGTGTCACACAGTTTAGCCAGTTTGATGCATGTATTTTATTCTCTTTATATTATACTCTTGCTTCTGTTCTCTACAGCTCAAGCCAAGTTGTCAGTGAGCATGTATGCCATTATCCAGCAGCATTTTGGATAGCGTCCATTCATTGACATGCATATTTAACATTCCGCTACTACCAAAGTCAAAATAATGGCAGGAGCAGTTTAAGCTTTCCCAGTTGTTCTGTTGCTATTATTCAAAGTAAGTGCAAGTAAGATGTATATTACCACCTGTTGTTTGAGTTCCGTTTACACAAAATGGAACGTTGCTTATGTATGAACCATAAATCAGTAAATGCAAACTGTTTTTTACACACAATGCATAAATAGGCCGCACAAAAGTCAAATACAGCAAACACGCATTCTAAAAAAAGAAGCTAAATAATAATGTAATAATAACAATAGTGCACTACAGGCAAAACCCTTTAAGACCCATTCAAATATTTCACTGGCTAAGCTGCTTTCGTTATGTAATACTAGCAGGGAAAATGCTATTTTAAAATGTTCCATTTGGGCTTGCAAAAATGATTTTGCAAAGTTGAAAAATGAATCTTTGACTTATGTGACAGAAAAGGGGTTATGGCACAGTACTAAATGTAAACTTTTTGTTGGTGCAAAATTGCCGTAATAAATAGCTACTTTGAGCATAACATTAATTGTGTAGCTAGTTTCTATTAACATGCACCATAGACATAAACATATGGCAGTGTCTCCTGAGGCTACTTGGTAAAACTGAAAGAAATATGTCAGTATTTTCCTGGGATTTGTAGGTCTCAGATCACCTGTACTTTGTACCTAGGGGAAACACAGCTACCAAATTGACATCAGCAACGAGAGTTCGAACTTTGCAGAGCTTTGAAATGCCTGCCATCTCAATTCTCTAGAATATTGTGTAGCAAAGCAGATTTAATATGCATACTTACCGGTTCACCTGGAATCCCTGGTGGACCTGAAGCTCCATTCCTCCCCTGTTCAAATGAAGAAAGATGTCTTAATCAAACAGTGTTATCCTATATAACATACATCACATTACTTAACACATTTTTTTATGCATTAGCCTCAATTACCAAAACTAAATTAAACAACTTGGTATACTACAAATAAAATGACTGTTATGTGCATTCACTTTAAAGGCAGAGTAGAAAGGCTTTTACCATAAATAAGCAGTGGTGAATTAGAAAAGCCTTGATAATGAAAATGTCAATAATGACTAAATGATAAATTAGAACTTCCTATTCAGAAAATTTGTTGTAGGTGTAGGTTTGTTCAGTCCATGCCATGTTTTATTTAACTGATGAATTTGCCCATCGTGCAAACAGACATCAAAAACTGCTGTCAGTGCTCTGTACAGGGTAATGTGAACCTTTGTTTGAACATAAAGACTTTTATCATTGTTTATTTAATGCTTGTCTTCTGTGTAGTGCATGTCTATGTAGGCAACATACATTTAAATCATGCCCTGCATACCAGTACTACTAGAGATCAAACACATTAATCACATTTTGTGAAATTGGTAAAAGTAATATCCTCACATCTTGTTTAACCACTTGCCACCCAGGTCAATTCTGACATTTCTCTCCTACATGTAAAAATCATAATTTTCTTGCTAGAAAATTACATAGAACCCCTAAACATTTTATATATTTTTTAGCAAAGACCCTAGAGAATACAATGGTGGTCATTGCAACATTTTATCTCGCACTGTATTTGCACAGCAATTTTTGGAACGGCGAGTAAAGTTACGCCGAGTAAATAGATACCTAAGGCCCCTTTCACACTGACGTTCCGTTCAGGCCCGCCTGTCAGTTTTTCAGGCGGACCTGAACGGATGCTCCATAGAGCTCTATGGAGCGTCGGATGTCAGCGGTGACATGTCCGCTGACATCCGACCCGCTCCGATCCGAAAAAGTGTGACGGAGGAAAAAGCTATTTTTCCATCCGTCTGCGGATCGGATCGGGTGACGACGGGCACTGCGGTCCGTCGTCATCCGATCTCCCATAGGGGAGAGCGGCGCTGTGACAGGTCCGTCCCTGCGCAGTGTGCAGAGACGGAGCTGTCATCTCCCTGCTCAGCGGGGATCGGCGGAGTGATCCCCGCTGAGCAAACGGACATCCACGGGGCGGATCAGAACTGAACCGCCCCGTGTGAAAGAACCCTAACACGTCACACTTAAAAATTGCACATGCTCGTGGAATGGCGCCAAATTATGGTACTTAAAAATACCCAGAGGCTACACTTTAATTTTTTTTTACTGGTTACATGTTTTGAGTTACAGAGGAGGTCTAGGACTATAATTATTGCTCTCGCTCTAACATTTGTGCCGATACCTTACATGTGTGGTTTGAACACTGTTTTCATATGTGCGGGACTTACGTATGTGTTCACTTTTGCATGCAAGCACACAGGGACAGGGGCGCTTTAAATATTTTTTTGTTCATTTAACTTTTTTTTAGTTTGACACTTTTATAAAAAAAAATTTTGATGACTTTTATTCCTATTACAAGGAATGTAAACATGCCTTGGAATATGGCATGATCAGTCCTATTTACAGTGAGATATTCGGTCAATAAGACCCCACATCTCACCTCTAGGCTGGGAAGCCTGAAATAAAAAAAAAAAACAATCTCAGCTTCCTAGACGAGGTGGTGCCATTTGTTTGAATACAGATGCCGGGCGTGATGTCATAACATCGCGCCCGTCATCCAAACGATCAGAGAGACTCTGGCAACCATCTGGTCCGCCGGAAATCTCTATGGTAAACATCTGGGGCTGGTGGATCTGTTCTCCGACTCACAGATCGAAGCGGTGAGTCGGTAGAAGCACCAGAGGGTGGTGGGAGGGGCGAGTCCCCTCTCGCCGCCTGTATGAACAGCCGCTGTGATCATTCTTATGGTTTAGGGAATCGCGGCTGAAAAAGCTGATTTCTGAATGATGCCTGTAGCTGCAGGCATCAATTCAACTATACCCACAAAAGTCAAGGACATCATATGATGGCCGGCGGGCGGGAAGTAGTTAAAACAGCATCCATCTGCGAGGACAGAAAAGTATTCTATAAAACAAATGCTTTGGGGGTTGAAGTTCATATTACTCTACAACTTTTCTGACCATAAAAAAAAGCCTGCATGTTCAAGAATTTTTTATTTTCTTAACTGCTTGCCGACCGCTGGCTGTCAAATGACGGGCAGGCTGTTTACCCACGTGAACAGCTGTGATCATTTCACAGCCAATCACTAAATGTAAACAAACCGTGGTAATGAGATGTTACCGGGTTCTTGCGGGTTATTGCGGTAACATCTCATTACCGCTTACAGTGTACACACCAATCACACTGATTGCTCCCCCAATAAAGAGAACCTGTCACCTCCCATCATAGTACCTGTCACTCACAGCCCATCAGAGTATCTGTCACAGTCCATCAGAGTACCTGAGTACCTGTCACAGCCTATCAGAGTACCCGATTACCTGTCACAGTCCATCATAGTACCCGAGTACCTGTTACAGTCCATCTGAGTACCCAAGTACCTATCACAGTTCATCTGAGTACCTGTCAAAGTTCATCTGAGTACTTGAGTACCTGTCACAATCCATATGAGTACCTGAGTACCTATCACCACACTTCGGAGCACCCGAATACCAGTCACCAGGCCATCAGAGAACCTGTCACCAGGCCATCAGAGTACTCAAGTACCAGTCACCAACCCATCAGAGTACCCGAGTACCTATCTGCAGCCCATCAGAGTATCCGAGTACCTATTTGCAGCCCATGCCTCATAGAATATAAATTGGGGTGTTTGCTTTCCAAAATGGGGTCATTTTGCGGGTAATTCCATTGTCCTAGTGCTCCTGGACCTTCAAAAGTGTGATGGGTAGGAATGAAATGAGATGTGTCATTTATGCTCCTAGAACGCCTGAAGGTACTACTTCAATGTTTTGGCCTCTCTATGTGACCAGGCTGTGTAAAAGTCCTACACATGGGGTATCGCCATACTCAGGAGGAGTAGCAGAATGTGTTTTGGGGTGTAATTTTTGCTATATACATGCTACGTGTTAGAAATATCTTATAAATTGACAAATTTGTGTAAAAAAAAAAGCGTTTTCATTTTTTCCCACATTTTCCAAAAACTTTTGAAAAAAAATGAACCATTCAAAAGACTCATTATGCCTCATAGATTATACATTGAGGTGTTAGCTTTCCAAAATGGGGTAATTTTGTGGGAAATTCCATTGTCCTGGTGCTCCAGGGCCTTCAAAAGTGTAATAGGTGGTTGTGAAATGAGATGTGTAATTTTTGCTTGCAGAACGCCTGAAGGTGTCACTTCAATGTTGGTGCTCTGTATGTGGCCAGGCTGCGTAAAAGTCTCACACATGTGGTATCGCCATACTCAGGAAGAGTAGCAGAATGTATTTTGGGGTGTATTTGTTGTATGCGTATGCTGTGTGTGAGAAATAACCTGATAATATGAAATTTTTGTAAAAAAAATTAAAAATGAAAAAAAAAATCTTAATTTGCAAAGAATTGTGGGAAAAAATGACAACTTAAAAAAACTCACCATGCTACTTACTTAATACCTTAAAATGTTTACTTTCTAAAAAGGGGTCATTTGGGGGTATTTGTATTTTCCTGACTTGTTAGTGTCTCAAGAAATGAGATACACCTGATGTACTGAAGTGATTGGCACCATAGTTTGTAGACTCTATAACTTTCACAAAGACCAAATAATATACACTAATGTGGGTTATTTTTACCAAAGATATGTAGAAGTATAAATTTTGGCCAAAATTTATGAAGAAAAATGACTAGCAAAATTTTATGACAGAAACAAAGAAAAAGGCATTTTTTTCACAAAATTTATGTATTTTTTTTATTTATAGCACAAAAAATAAAAACCCACTAGTGATTAAATACCACTAAAAGAAAGCTCTATTTGTGTGGAAATAAGGGCGCAAGTTTCATATGGGTACAGTGTTGCATGACTGAGAAATTGTCATTCAAACTGTGAGAGCGCTGAAAGCTGAAAATTGGTCTGGTCAGGAAGGGGGTGTAAGTGCACTGTATTGAGGTGGTTAATCATTCTGCTACATTTAATAATCACAATTAATGACGTTCTTTTGATCATATAAGTGGAGATACTGTAGATGACCAACAGAAATGCATTGTACATTTTAGAATCTTTGCTGATGGTAAAAAATGTGCTGTACTGTTTGATAGGGAAAAGTGGTGGTGAACAAAAAATGCTTTTGTGTGTATGTAATTTTATGGAAGGGATGATTATACCAACAATCACTTGAGGGATCATTTAAAGATCTCTGTTGGTTTAAATATAAACAGACATTTCTTGTACATTGAAATGTGCAAAATCCTGTGTATTTGTGTTTAAGTTTTTATTACTGAAGATATGGTAAATAAAGCTGTAATCAAATTAAGGGAATGCTCTAGATGTGGCATTGAATACTTTTAAAGTAATGAGTCTACTTGTGCTGTAAGTATTTTTGTCACAGATGATAAACCTGAAAAATGTTACATAAATTGTCTATAACCTCCGCATTATGTGCCTTACAGGTATGTATACACTGAAGAAATATGGTATTTGTATATGACTTCCACAGAGCCTAAACATAGAATATTGACTGGAGATAAATGCCACATACTCTTCCTACTTACTTATTCATGCCTTTGCCTTAGGACAAGACATGTGTTTATCTGAAGCATGTTCAAATGCATTTATGTTTGATTTAAACTAAAATGGCATAGACTTTGCAACTATTGTCTGAAAATCTGTAAGAAAATCATCTATATGTGCTTATAAATTTGAATTTATTTATTTTTGGCAGTTACTTTTTGACTTGGTCCATAAAGACACAGTTGCTTTTGTAAATGTACCGGTTTGATTGCTTTCTATACATCCACCATAGGGGCTATTTAAAGTATTTTTTCCTGCTTACTCTATAGTATGTCTACCCTTTGCCTTATATTAGGCTTTTCAGTTGTTATGTTTATATATAATGTGGTGGTTAGTCCCATATGCAACATCCAAACTGAAGAACAAGTTTACCGCTTTTTTAACTGTTGCACTTTTCAGGACTAGTGGTTAGTAGCTATGCTACTATGGAATAGCTCTCATTTCACCATGTAAGCCCCACCACTACATTAAAGTAGGGAGTTTGAGTAGGGGGCTTTCTTCTCCTAGGCTTTATTTTATTAAAGGTTCTGAAGACCTCACATACAAAAAAAATATTGATAAGATAGAACAAGTCCAGAGACTGATAACAAAAATGGTGAAAGGTCCGAGGCAAAAAAACATATCAAGAGAGACTTCTGAACTTAATATGTACAGTCAGGAGGAAAGAAGGGAAAGGGAAGACATGATTGAAACCTTTAAATACATTAGGGAGGTGAATAAACTTCAGGAGGGCAGTATTTTTAATATGAAACCAAGATCAAGAACATGGGTACATTACCTCAAACTAACTGGAGGAAAGTTCAAAATTAATCTCGGAAAGTATTATTTTACTGAAAGGGTAGTTGATGTTTGGAATAAACTTGCAGCAGAGGTAGTGAGTCAGTCAACAGTAAGTCGTGTCAAACATGCTTGGGATAAACATAGATCTATACTCAGACAAAAAAGTGAATGAAAGAAAAACAAATAAAAAACATAAAAAAAATCTAAATATGTATAGAAAGTAATAATTGATATACTATATGTTTAATTCATCCCTTTATTTTCACTAGTTGTTTGGCCTTCTTTTAATTTTTTTCAACACCTTCCTTCTTACCCTGCCCTGAGGAATTTATATTCCCACTTCATCCCAATATTCACTGCACCTTTATTGTTTCTCTCTTATGGTCTTTGGACTGACTGGTAGTTTTTCTGTACATAGATCACTTTATTTTACTTTATTTTAAATCTTCCTTGGATTAAATTAATAGATACAATTTTATCTACATTTTTAGAACCTTCTATGGGCCATCTATGGACCCCACATTGGAGACTCACACTCCCATTGCAGCCTGCTGTCTACCATTTGATCCACATGGATATGGCCCCCTCAGTTCCTGGGCAGGATATTCATAGTCCACTCCTGGCTATTCACACTATATGTGTACAGTTTTAACTGACCAGTAACTTCTTAAGGTTATAATTCTTTTCAGTTTTTAAGCAATATATAATTTTATTGTTAACTGGTGACCATTCAGCTACAATGTTCCATATATATATATATATATATATATATATATATATATATATATATATATATATATATATATATATATATATATATATATATATATATATATATATACGTCTCTTATACATATACGGTTTGCACACACTCCTGAGGAAGTGAATTATTTCACGTAATGCGTAAAGCATTAGGATGCAATCCTAACCGTTTTTATTATGGAATTATCCAACTACCGACCATTATTGGTCATCAATTCTAATATGTTTAACAGTTACCACTATTTTGGTATTTTGTGTCTGTATAGTTTTTACTGGTACACATTGTATGAATGTTATGATTCCCATGTGATGCTGCTGTGTGCAATTACCTGACCTATGTTTTTAATTCTGCACCATTCTTTTGCTGCAATGTACTATTACAATAAATATTTGTTCCTTCTAATATACTCTTTTGTTATGTATGGTTATACCAATGATACATATGTACTATACTTACATATGTACTATACTTACCAATGGATATATTTCATTTTTACACAAAAGATATATATGTACCTTATTTATACTTATTAATATACTTATTTATAAAGTCCCATGTCTGTCCCCCCCCCCCCTCTCCTCATTTATAAAAAATAATAGACAGACTCTATGGACCATTTGGTCATTTGTTTGCCGTCATTTTGCTATGTTTATAAGTTTACTTTGCTTTTTATTAAATTGGTTAAAACAGGTGCAAATTGACAATTAAAAACCATTTCCTAGTGCTTACTGAAGGAATTTTATCTTCTCTTTAAAAGTTTTTGCTGTTTTAGCTGACAGAATACTGAGTCAGCCAGTCACAAAACTTTATGTAAGAGAGTAATTTTATCAACCACACTATGATGGTTGTCAAAATGTAACTTGCAATAGTTTCAGAAGAGAGTTTAGCTTGAAGCAAAAAAACACTAGGTGGGTGAAGTCACCTTTTAAACAAAACATTAACATTCATCGGCTGCTTTTACACTGATGCATTTTGCTGCATTTTTACCTTGCTAAGAATGCAAGCCAAATGCAGTGAAATATTTGCCTTTAAATCCTCTGGGACTCTTCACACCACTGTGGGTGCGGTGCATTTTAATAAGTCCTGCATGCTGTATTTTTGGTCTGCTGCATGAAAAACACACAGCTTCTCATTGAAGTGAATAGAGAAGGCATCAAAAATTCACTGCAGTTGCATTGTTGGTGCATTTTTTGAGTGGAAGTCCGGCACCAAGAAAACACAATAAAACACATAAAAAAAACGCATTTGCTTTTTTCATTCATTTTTTTTTTATTTTTTTTTATTTTTTTTGAAGAGCAGTGTGAAAGCACCCATATATTATATACACAATCAAGCATGCTGAAATGTTCTATTTAAATTGTGGAAATTATTATGCTACCCATTTATCAAGTAAAATTGTCTAACGCGCCTAGTACAACAGACATACAGGGATTGATTCATCAAAGGCAAATATGTTGTTTAGTTGCAAGGGAATTTTAACTTTGCAAGGTCTGCTAACGTTTATCATCCAATTATGTGCAACTGGTCACGTGACTGGGTATTCTTTGTAAAGTGATTTTTTTACCACAGTCACTAAGCTAAGGGAAAATTCCATTGGAAAGTAAAAATTCTATTGCAAAGTGAACTGCCTATTTGTCTTTAGTAAATCAATTGATTTGTCTTTAGTATATGAACCCAGCAGAATCCAAGTGTGTTAATCTCTAAGATATATTGTGAAGACTGTTTTGAATATGTTCCCATGGAAAAAAAATAAAAATCCAAAATCTAATTTATTTAGATCTGTGTCATAAAACGCTAGATCCCTTTTATTGTCTTGGATGTCTCAAACTGTAAATTTATCATAGTTTTGCTTCTATGTACAAAAAGACTGCATAATGAGTAGAACTATGTTACGTATCCTTTCAAGTAGCAGTTGTCAACATCCTCAGTAAACAGAATGGATTGTTAGATGACCAACAATTGACTCTTCAAAGCTCATCAAAAGCAAAGAACCTAAGAATCTTCTCCACAAAATCTTCAAAACGTGCTTTATTCACATTACTGTCACTGGGTAAACTACAGTAAAAGCCCAGACAAAGCCTAAGAAATGACTCTTTAGGATGGATGGATTCAAGGATCTATTCAAAATTCAGAATGCTTTCTTTGTGCCATACCTATTTCGTAGCCACCTTTGTCTTTAAAAGAGTGCTTCAGTTAACATTCCATGATAACAAAACCCCTTATTATAAATACTGCTAAAAGTTTAAAATATTCACAGGTAAACTGAATTTATGATAATGTTACTTTACTAGCTGTAATGGTAATTCTATGGTAAATCTGCACAGGGTCACTATTCTATTTTTTTTTCTTATTAGGTTGGGGTACTAATTCCTGAACAGACTTCATATGATTATGTTAAGTACATATTGTTTAAACACTTCACAAAAAAATCTATTTATAATAGGCATTCTTACTGGTGCTTTTTTTTAGTTTGCATGCAACCCTTTTATTCCTTCTTTGTAGTGGTTTAGAAATCTAATCTGAATGAGTCCCTAACTTTTTGACAGCTGATAAGGTATACTTTTCTACAGGTACTGGAAACAAATATTTATTACTTTTTACTTTGAAACAAAATGTTAGTTGTAAAAATCTGCTCTAATTGGTTTGTGGAATAAAAAAGATGGGGATGTCAGTAGATTTATAGAGACCCCTTGAAGATTTATTCTACTCAATTTAGCACACATAGGGGTTACTTTACTAAAGGCAAATCCACTTTGCACTACAAGTGCACTGAAAGTGCAGTCACTGTAGATCTGGGGAAGATCTGAAATGAGGGGAACCTCTACTGATTTTATCAATCCAATTATGTACAAGCAAAAATGCTGTTTTTTATTTCCCTTGCATGTCCCCCTCCGATCTACAGCGATTGCACTTGCAATGCACTTGTAGTGCAAAGTGGATTTGCCTTTAGGGAGTAAACCCCATAGTCTTTATATACATATAAATTGTTTGTATTTTAAAGATAGTATACACCCTATACAAGATTATTAACCGACTTTATAAACCAAATTGTACTCAATGTTCCGTTGATGTAGTTTTTAGTTTATTCAGCAAGGCAGGGTAAAGAGAAAAACTGAAGTGCAAAGTGTATTACCTAATAACAGCCATTCAGTTTATGGATCTAAAAGATGAATTCTGATGAGATGGTTCTTAAGGAATAACGAGTTGTGCATTCTGTCCCTTGCCATATTGAAAACGATTGTTTATCTTATTCAATAAAAATACACCATAAAAGCTCAGAAATATAATTTACTACAATGTATTTAGAGTAACTTTGCATTTTTAAAATATATTTTACTTAGTATACATACATGACTTCAGGATAGGAATTGTAATATGTATATTGTATATGCATTTTCAGTATTGTTCACTATTTCATTTTAAATGCCAAATCTACTCACCGGTATTCCAGCAATTCCTGGCGGACCAATTTGTCCTCGATCTCCCTAGGACACAAATAATGCACACAATCCTGTTTAGCAATCCAGACCATGCTTTATTTATGAAACAAGAGAGACAAACGATAAATTTATGGCTGTAAGAGCAGCAGTTTGTTATATACATTTTGTCAATGCTTAGTCAAGAATATAATTCATTATCTAATCCAGTTGACACTTCTAATCTAGCTAGTCAGAATCCTCCATTATGTCTTTGTTCTGAAGATATGTAAACATTATTGCATGAGGATAAGTGAACCTCACGGGAAGTTATGCAGTGTTGAATCAATTCAGCATGCCAAGTTCCTTTTGCATTGTGCACGCTCCAAGCACTTTGCATAGTGTAAGCTAAAGGATAATATATTTAGTCATCACATTCCAGGTTTATAGCTTTTAGGAACCCTCAGGTCATAATATATGTCTTCGGGGAAGACTCTAGGAAACATTTTAACTCTCATTTCATCACTGTTTCTTTTTTAGCTCAAGATTAGCGCAAAGAGTGAAATAATAACTTTATTTTATTAAATTGAGCCAATATCTGGCTATTTATTGATCAAATGCACGTGTTTAGGCAAAAACATAATGCAATGGAATTGTCATATTTAATTAAGATCATACAGTCATAATATCCATACTGATACTTGATTGATAATATACTACATATTATTACAGAGTATCAGCTGCCTTTGTGCTAAATAGTCAGAATCTAACAGATTCGGTCTCTTGAAAACCATGTTAAATTTTTGCCTGTGCAAAGGTAGCAAAGCCAGCAAATGAGTCATACCTTATCAATATTCAGCCTGATATGCATTTTCTCTATGGATGCATCTACTGTTATTTTTTGCTATGCTGCCTCATACCTCATCCTACATCATCAAGTTCTGGAATCTTCAGACCCCCTTTCATTATTAGGTCCTGCTACTTCTTCTACTCCTGCTCTAGTGGGTCTTATTTCCCCCTGACAATTCTCTAGCTTCAGGCCCTACTAGCTTTTGCTCCTCCTCCGATATTAGGCCCTATTGCTTCCTCATCTACATAGCCAAGCTTTCTCTTTTATCTCGATTAACCCTTAAAATATTTTTCAGGACTCATTAGAACTCTTACTAAAACCAATTCATAAAGGCTGAATGGCAAAAAAGGCCTCTTACATTCATTGACAGTAGGAATAATACAACCCTTACAGACACCTAAAAAGATGTTTGGGTCACTCTGCTAGCTTTGCCAATTAGCATTGGCCCTGGAACTATGCAGGCACCATCAGGTCAATCAGTCATAGCTCAAGGCACCCCTGAAAACCTCTGAAGGAACCCTGGTTAAGAATGGCTGCCCTTGGCCATCAGGTCCTGCTGTCTCCTACCACTCTTCCACTATTAGGCCCCACTGTCTCCCCATACCCTCCACAATCAGGTCCTGCTGCCTTTTATTACTACTCCACTATGAGATGACACTGCCTCCTGACCTGCTTACAATATCAGGTCTTATGAGGTCCAATGCTGCCTCCCAAAACTCCCCTCTTAGCTATCAGATCCCACTGCCCCCCCCCTTTCCATCATTGGGTCCTACTGCCTCCCCACCTCTTCCCACCATCAGGTCCTGTGGTCTCCTAAAGCTGGGTATACATACATATGTATATGTACAGTTATTTCTGTTCAGCCAGCGGGTTTAACAAAGAAAAAAAAAACTGGCAGATCCCAACATTAACACAAACGATGTTTGATGCAGTGATCTCTCCTGCCGGGCTACTGGATTTTGACAGGCTGGTGCACCTGTCAGAATGCTGCTATCTATCTAAATCTGTTTGAGGACCTGGTTAACACTAGTGCGTTGCCAGACATCGCATGTGATTTTCACTGCTTGGCTGTGCAGATCAGATGCGATGTTTGTGCGATGCAAAGTCAGCCATACAAACTGTATGGCTGACTTCACATCACATTTGGACCAAACTCGTGCAGGACCCTTTTTTGTCCCTACTGGAGTCAGATTGCATGGGTGTTCACACCCATGCGAACTAAATTCTGCAAATTGTGCTGCGTTTTGCAAACTGATTGCGGGGTGTTGTTAACTTAACATACACTCCACAATCAGTTCGCATTAACAGGTTGCGATTTTGATACGGTGCAAATTTGCAGTGAATTCACACCGCATCTAGTGTGAACAGACCCTGAAAGATAGAAATAACAATCTATTTAAATGTTACAAGATTTCTGCAGTTCTTAAAATTAAGAAAATATATTTTCCACTTTTCACATCTTTTCTATTTGTGTTCACATATACATAATGCTGAATTTTCTCTCATGTATATTTGTACCTATCCATCTGTTTGCATCAAAGTAATCAAGGCTTGTGGCTTATTTGGACATGCAGGCCATATGAGGCTGTAATGTGATTATGCAAATATGTAAATTACGTGCTCATTTGCTAACTTCTTTTTAGTTCAATAAAAAAGGCAACCTCATAACTAAAGATTTAACTAAGATTTTCATCACCAGAGCCTAAAGATGCACAACCTTTAATGTATATACAGGCAAAACATTTTTTAAAGTTTTGAATAGTAGGGTTAAACCCTCTTGCGGTATATTTTTTGCGGCCTGTGTCCCATTGAGGAGGTTCCCTTTTTGTCCCAGGAATACAAGAAATACAATAATTTTTACAAAATAACAGAAACAATTGAGTACTGTTTGTGATCCTTTTTTTTATTTGCATTAACATTCAAATTTTCAGGACAAGCTGTCGGGGTATGTCCCCTTTCATCAGGTGCCAGCAGTACTAATTCACAAAAGTTTAAGCAGAGTGTTAACAAGACAATCTCTAAGAGAAAAAAAACAAAAAAAACACAAACAAACGTACACAGCATAGGTAATTAGCTATGAAAAGCAGGTGAGATAAGACAGAGAGAGAACTATGGAATTGGAGGGGGTGAATAAAAGCCAGGTACACACTACAGCCCTGGGAGTTGCACGAAAAAGAACTGACAGCTTCGGTTGGGAGCCGCTGTACTAACCATGCAAGGTTAGTCCAGCGATCTCCCCCACTGAGCTGTTGTGTTCTGAGAGGGGGGTAGCCCCCCCCTCCAAAACACTCCGATCAGTGCTCTCTGGTATTAGCTTAGAGTGCTAATCGGAAGTCAGTTGGTTGCTTGTTTTCCACAGACCGACATACACATGTGCAGAATGTGGGACAGTACTTTTTGTTTTGGCAAATGCCTCCCTACATTCTGCCGTGTGTGGCTTAATCCACAGAGATTAGGGTATCATAAAAATGTTGAATAGTGATTTAGGAAGCTGAGGTTCACATTTAGAACATTATTTTTTTATCAAATAGAATTATCATTCTAAGTTGAAAGGTTTTTCTTTCCTGAGTTGTCTTAAAGTTCCCTTTAAGAACAATCACCTCATACAAAATAACAGGGATTATACCGCGTACACACAATCGCACATTCTGACAACAAAATCCATGGGGTTTTTTCCCACGGATGTTGGCTCAAACTTGTCTTGCATACACACGGTCGCACAAAGTTGTCGGAATTTCCGAACGTCAAGAACGCGGTGACGTACAACACGTACGACAGCACTAGAAAGAGGAAGTTCAATACCAAGTGCCCATCCTTTGGGCTCCTTCCGCTAATCTTGTGTTAGTAGAAGTTTGGTGATAGACAATTTGCGCTTTTCAGCCTCCTGCTTTTACGATCGTTACCGCTCTTCAGTTTGTGCTTGTGGGTTCGTATTTCTATTACATATTTGTCCTTGTACACACGGTCGGACATTCCGACAACAAAATCCGACTGATCTGATTCCATCAGATTTTGTCGGACGAAGTTGACGGAAAATCCGATCGTTTGAAACGTGATGACGTTTTGTACGTTACGACGGGACTACGTTCAGGCTAGTAGCCAATAGCTTTGGTCTCGTAATTTGATCTGTGAATGTGTGGCACTTTGTCCAATCGGAATTCTCTACAAACGATCGGACAAATTCCTATCAGATTATGTTGTTGGAAAATTTTATATCCAGTTCTCAAATTTATTGGTCGGACATTCAGACGGAAAAAGTCAGATGGAGCCCACACATGGTCAGATTATCCGACAACATGGTCCGATCGGACATTTTCCGTTGGAATTTCCGACCGTGTGTACAAGGGCTTTGATGTTCAGTGCGTTCTTGTCTGCATGTATCTGATTTTCCGCTCCGGCGTTTGTTTTTCAGTGCTTTCTGTTAGTTCGTTCTGACCAGTGAATCATTTTGAAGCCATGAGGACCCTCACCCTGCACCAGAGGGTTTATAACTACCATCTAGCCAGAGCCAGAAGAGTGGTGGAGAACACTTTTGGGATAATGGTCAGCCGATTCTGCCTATTCCTTACGCCAATCAACATGGCAGAATATAAACTTAACCAGATAATCTTTGCATTCTGCATTCTACACCACTAGTTAAGGGGAAATTCAATGAACAATGTGGCCTCAGTTGGGCCAGAGGCCGGACTTTAACAAGAAACCATGACAGCGCTTGAAGTTGGCCGTCTTGGCTTACCCCCCCCAAAGCGCCCCCGAAGTAAGACAGAAGTATGTTGAGTACTTTGCGGGGGGGGCATCGATATTGCAGAAACTGTTTTAGAAACATTTTATCAACAATTTTTTAACCTAAATTGAAAGAAGATTTCCTTTGATTTACTGCCTGGGTATCTTTTAGCTGTCCCCTAGGTTCTCCAATGGGCTTTTCTTTTTGGACATTTTCTTCAATAGTGCTAATATAATTTATTTGATACATGAGATGATACATCTCTTCTTTAGTTAACTATTATTATGTTGTGGGTCTGCTACACACACCTTGTTTTTGTTGTTAATGTATGTAATGCATTACTGACAAAAATATTCATCATTTTCAGCACCAGAAATTCATTTTGTGGAGTCATTAAAATGGCCTGATTGTGGCAAATTATAAAGCACTGTGGGTGTTATTTACTAAAGGAAATTCCACTTTGCACTCCAAGTGCACTTAAAAGTGCACATGAAACTGCACTTGTAGTGCAAAGTGGATTTGCCTTTAATAACTAACACCCATTGTCACTGTAAACACCAACTTACTATTTGAGCAACTTGCTTTTGAGCATTGAAAGAAGACGTCACACATTGTTGAGTAGAAAACATTTTACTCAAAGCACATTCACATGTGCGTTAGAAAAGGGTTTTTGAAAAAAACCAACATCTTTGGTGTATATATATTTTTTCACAATGTAAATATCCTTTTTATGGTTAAACAGGCATGTTTCAAAGCATAACATACACAACTCAGGAATTTACAAAGTTCAACGTTGACAAAGTGAAGGCAATATCAGACATGAGTATGTACATCCAAACTGTGTTGATATTGCCTTCATCAGATTGGGTGAAATCACCCCTGTGAAAGCCAAATTTTGAAGATGCAAATTTTTGTGTGTTTTAGATTCTGCCTAAAACATCAATGATGTTCTTTATTTATTTTTTAACATCATTGGTGTTTTCCTTTAACTTTTCTATATCACGATTGTACTCCATTCTCTCCCCAATGAGGATCTGGGAACTTTCACTGTTGAAATGAGGTTCTTCTTCCACAACATCCCATCACCTAAAAGAAAAAAAACACCAGGTATTGTAAATATGCAGGAACAGATCTCTTACCTGAAGCTGTGGTCTCAGACACTCACCTGTTGTGGAGACAATTTTGCCCACTTCATAAACCTCTCCCTCCTCATCCTCTGCTTGTGGTGTGGGGATTTCTCCTTCTTTAGGAGGTGGGGGGTTCCTGGTTTCCTCAGATGTCCAGAGTGTCAGGGCTGGCTTAGCCCTTCCTTCTCTGGGCTGGCCGCTCAGCTGTCGGCTAATTGCCAGCTAATTGCCAGCTCTCTTCTCTCTCCACAGTTACCGGCTGTTCCTGATAATGCTCGTCTGACCTGCCTTCTTAAAGCCTTCCAGCTCACTTCACCTCTGCCTTCGCCTTGGTCACATCACTTGAAACCATCTCCTGTGGTTTGTGTAAAGACTGGCTTGCTGACATCCCTTCTGGCTCCTTATCCTGCTTGCTGTTGCTCTACTTGGATCCCTGACTTCTGGCCTGGCTGACTACCCGATCTGGTTACTGGACTCTGGCTATGCTTGACTACGCTTTTTCTATTTACCCTTTCATTTTTATTAATAAACAAGTGTGATTTAATTTTACTTCTGTCTCAGTCTGATTCATGGTTTCTGACAGTAGGCGAAGGCCATGAATTTAGAAGATACAGTCAATCCACTTGTTGGTAATATTTTTTCCAGATTGGATGAGCAAGATCACCACATGGATCAGTTTGTCATAGCGTTACAAACACTCCTGAATCGCACGGCTCACCTGGAATCCCCCATGGTGGCTGCTCCGGTACAAACTGAGTCACAGGCCATCCCTGCTGCAGCGCCAGTCTCTGTGCAGGCACCCGCCTCAAGTATTACCTCAATAAGAGGTATGTCTGGTTCTGCTAAGCTTCCTCAGCGATTTGGGGGCGATCCAGTTCAATGCAGAGGGTTTCTCAATCAGGTTGAGATATACTTCGAGATGCTGCCCCAGGAGTTTCCCACGGACAGAAGCAAAGTAGGTTTCGTGATATCTTTGCTTTCTGAGAGAGCCTTGGCCTGGGCTAACCCTCTATGGGAGACGCAAAAACCTGTTGTCTTGAGTTACCCTCAGTTTGTGGCCTCCTTTAAAAGGGTATTTGACGTTCCCGCACGCTCCGCTTTTGCTGCCAAGTGCCTCATGTCCATCAAACAGAGTATGAGCACTGTTGCCAACTACGCCATTGAATTCCGTACTCTGGCAGCAGAGGTTGCTTGGAACAATGAGGCTTTTTCTCATGGTCTCTCGGATTCCATCAAGGATGAGATAGCAGCCCGAGATATACCCACTGAGCTGGAGAGCTTGATCTCGTTTGCCATCCTCATTGACTCCAGACTCAGACAAAGACTTTCTCCTAAGGAGCGCTTGTGGAAGCCTCCTGTACGTTTGCCTCTGAGCTTTGTAGTCCCATCCATGCCTCCCTCACCTCCCATGCCTCCTGGTACCAAGTTGCTCAGTGAAGATGAACCCATGCAGCTGCGCTTCACGTGTCTCTCTGCGGATGAGAAAGCCTTTAGGAGGAGGGAGAGATTGTGCCTTAATTGTGGCCAGGCAGGTCACTTTTTGAAGTCTTGTCCTACCCGTTTAGGGAACGCCCGAACCTTGAGGTCCTGTCATGGACAGACCTTAGGTGGCATTGTTTCGTCCCCAGTTATCCAGAAAGATAAACCCCTGGTTTTGGTCACCCTTTCTTGGGCTGAGTCATCCATCGAGATACAGGATCTAATCGACTCTGGGGCTGCAGGCCTGTTCATTGATGCTGCATTTGTTTCGCAGCACTCGATTCCGCTGCAGCTGCGTGACACTCCACTTGCCATTGAGGCTCTTGATGGGAGACCTTTACAGCCTGCCCATGTGACTCATGAGACAGTTCCGTTGTCCATGCCCGTAGGGGCTGTTCATCATGAGATAATCCAATTCTAAGTTATTTCCTTGCCCAGGTTTCCGCTGGTTATTGGTTATCCTTGGTTACAGAGGCACAACCCCTCTTTTGATTGGCTCCGTGCTGAGGTTCTCTCCTGGTCACCACAATGTGGTAAGACATGCTTCCTGAAGGTATCCAGGGTCCTGTGTACCTCTTCACTCCCCTCCCTGCCGGAGGAGTACCGTGAGTTTAGTGATGTCTTTGATAAAGGTCAAGCCGGTAGTTTGCCTCCACACCGGTCTTATGATTGCGCAATTGACCTTCAACCTGGTGCCATACCTGATTGTGGCCGGGTTTACCCTTTGTCGGTCTTGGAGGATAAGGCCATGGAGGAGTATGTTGCTGATGCACTTTCTCAAGGTTTCATCCGCAAATCCTCGTCTCTTGCTGGTGCTGGTTTCTTTTTTGTGAAAAAGAAGAGCGGTGAACTGAGACCTTGTATAGATTATAGGGGTCTCAATCATGTCACAATTAAGAATGCCTACCCAATTCCATTGATTACAGAGTTATTTGACTGCCTCAAGGGAGCAATAGTTTTCACGAAGCTTGACTTGAGAGGGGCATACAATCTCGTGCACATTAAGGAGGGCAACGAGTGAAAAACTGCATTTAATACCAGAACAGGCCATTATGAATACCTGGTAATGCCTTTGTAACGCCCCGGCAGTTTTCCAGGAATTTATTAACGATGTCCTCCGAGATTTGTTACAGTTGTGTGTGGTGGTTTATCTCGATGATATCCTCATATTTTCAATTCCAAGTCCCTGGAGAGCCACCACACAGATGTCTGTCGTGTGCTTCAGAAACGAAGAGAGAACAATCTCTATTGTAAACTGGAGAAGTTCCATTTTGAACAGATTACATTCCTGGGCTATGTCATTTCCAATGCTGGTTTTTCGATGGACCCATAGAAACTTTCGGCAGTCCAACAGTGGCCTCGACCCGTGGGTTTACGTCCTCTGCAGCATTTCCTGGGCTTTGCCAACTACTATCGGAAGTTTATTCGTAACTTGTCGTCTCTGGTCAAGCCCCTGACTGATATGACCAGAAAGGACGGTAACCCACAGAGTTGGTCTCCGGAGTCCATTAAGGCCTTTGAGACTCTCAAGGCTGCCTTTGTTTCTGCTCCTGTGTTAGCACATCCTGATCCTACGTTGCCTTTTATTCTAGAAGTTGATGCTTCTGAGACTGGAGTTGGTGCCCTTCTGTCTCAACGTCCTAACTCTGTGAGCGCTATGCATCCGTGTGGCTACTTTTCCAAGAAATGGTCACCTGCTGAGTGCAATTATGAGATTGGTGACAGAGAGCTGTTGGCAATTATTTTAGCCCTGAAAGAATGGAGACATCTTATTGAAGGTACCACTGTGCCTGTTCTTATTCTTACTGACCATAAGAATCTTACATTCTTGTCTGAGGCTAAGCGACTCTCTCCCAGAAGAGCGCGATGGGCTCTTTTCTTGTCGAGCTTTAATTCCATTGTCTCATTATTACCCGGTACTAAGAATGTAAGGGCTGATGCCTTGTCACGACAATTTTCCTCCACTTCCAAGTCGGAGTCGGTTCCGGTTCCTATGATTCCTCCTGATCGTATCTTGGCTACGGTTCGCACCAGTCTTACTTCTCCTTTGGGTGACAAAATTCTCGCTGCTCAGGTCCATGCTCCTCCTGATAAACCTTGTGACTGCTGCTTTGTCCCAGAGAGTTTCCATACTGCTGTGCTCCAGACTTACCATTCTCCCAAGGCAGCTGGCCATCCTGGGAAGAATCAACTAATTTTGGCAATTTCCCAACAATTCTGGTGGCCTAGTCTACGGGCTGTTGTTACTGCCTTCGTAGCTGCCTGTCCCGTGTGTGCTCAGAGTTAGACTCCACGACACCTTCCAGTGGGCCTCCTACAACCCATACCCAATGGAGAGAGGCCCTGGACTCACCTGTCTATGGATTTCATTGTGGAGTTGCCCAACTCCCAAGGCAACACTGTTATCCTTATGGTGGTTGGCCCGGTTCTCAAAGATGTGTCATTGTATTCCACTTAAGAAGTTGCCCACCTCTAAGGAACTGACTTCCATTTTTGCTCGGGAGATCTTTTGCTTACATGGGCTACCCAAGGTTACTGTCTCAGACAGGGGCAGTCAGTTTGTCTCCCGGTTCTGGTGAGCCTTTTGTGCACAGTTGGGAATCCAGCTTGTGTTCTCTTCTGCGTATCACCCACAGTTTAATGGGGGGTGAACGAGCCAATCAGTCCTTGGAGCAATTCCTACGTTGCTATATTTCTGACCATCATAACGACTGGTCTGACCTATTACCTTGGGCAGAGTTTGCTCACAACAGTGCCTTGAATTCTGCCTCCCGATTGTCTCCATTTATGGCTAATTATGGTTTCCAACCTTCCATGTTGCCTGACTCATTTGTTCCGCAGAGTTTTCCTGCATTAGAGGAGCATCTCCGTGGTCTTCGTTCCATTTGGGTACAAGTCCAGGAGGCTTTGCGTCATGCTAATGATAGGTACAGACTCCATGCTGACCGCAGAAGCCTGCCTGTGCCTTCCTATCAGGTTGGGGACAGGGTCTGGCTGTCATCTCGCAACCTCCGGCTTCGTGTTCCTTCACTGAAGTTTGCACCTTGGATTTATTGGGCCTTTCCGTATATATTTTGCAGGATTAACCCAGTGGCTTACGCGTTGGATCTTCCTCCTAGTATGTGCATATCAAATGTGCTTCATGTCTCCTTATTGAAACCATTGGTCCGTAAACGATTTACCACCTTGGTGCCATGTACTCACCCTATTCAGGTTGAGAACCATGAGTAGTATGACTCCCGTAGGTTCCGTGGGCGCATGCAGTACCTGGTGCATTGGAAGGGGTACGGTCCAGAGGAACGCTCCTGGGTTTCATCCTCTGACATACATGGCCTTGTCCTCCTCTGCGAGTTCCATAGATGGTTTCCCCTCAAGCCCGGTGGCCTTCAGAGGGAGAGGGGTCATTGAGGAGGGGGTACTGTCAGGGCTGGCTTAGCCCTTCCTTCTCTGGGCTGGCCGCTCAGCTGTCAGCTAATTGCCAGCTCTCTTCTCTCTCCACAGTTACCGGCTGTTCCTGATGATGCTCGTCTGACCTGCCTACTTAAAGCCTTCCAGCTCACTTCACCTCTGCCTTCCCCTTGGTCACATCACTAGAAACCATCTTCTGCGGTTTGTTTAAAGACTGGCTTGCTGACATCCCTTCTGGCTCCTTATCCTGCTTGCTGTTGCTCTACTTGGATCCCTGACTTCTGGCCTGGCTGACTACCCGATCTGTTTACTGGACTCTGGCTATGCTTGACTACGCTTTTTCTATTTACATTTTTATTCTTATTAATAAACAAGTGTGATTTAACTGTACTTCTGTCTCAGTCTGATTCATGGTTTCTGACACAGAGTCTTTTCTCCCCTATGTGAATAAAAAATAGGTATACTTAGCACACAGATATTTGAGGCCAGAAATAGGGATATGAAACATTGCTTGGAAGTGTTGTATGCTTGTCTGTTTTGGCAGAGTTCCAAGCTGAAGAACATTTTATTTCTTTTCTAAAGCTGGAATACTTACCTTTTTTGTTAAAATATCACACATGGAGACACCCTTATAGTATCCACTGGAGCACCTGTGTGGGACACCCTAAAACGTTTGATTCTGGTATCCCACACTAGTGCTCCTGAGTCCAGATGTGTAAACAGCTGCTGAGTGTCCTCTCCTTACACTGAATCAAGTTTGCATTTCATTCTAATTACAAACCCATCTTGGCAACACACTTATTTTAATAGAAATAGGCATGAACAAATGTAGTTAACCTGTATCTGCCTAAAGCATCTTAAAAGTGGGCAAACAAACAATGTTTCCTACCAGCGATTACTGTGCCCATAAACATGAAAGTTGTAATTTTAAAATGTACAACAGTAAAGAAAAGCACATGGAGCAACACAAACGTTAAGAAGAAGAATATGAACACATTACAAAATACTTTTTTGCAGCACACTCTTGATTCTTCTGTACTGATCATGCTCCCTCAATTTGAGGTCTGAACATCGTTTCCTCAGTTGATCCTTGGATCGCTGTACCCCAAAATTCCTGTGCGAACGCTTCACAACTTTAAGTATGATCTTGGCCTTTCTCACATTTGGGTTTGGGTACAGCCCATACTTCCCATCATAGTTGGCCCTCTTGAAGATGTCCGCTGTCTCCACCATCTCTATAAAGGCCACAATTTAGACCTTCAATCTCCTCTGGGATCGGGTGGTTCGAGGCTCCGGCCTTTTGTCTTTGCACCTGTTGTCTCTCTGCCAATAGACTAGAAAGAACGTCAGGGGTGGGTGGAGTTTCACGCATGCACAGTGTATATAAAGCGGAACATGCGTGCGTTGTACGTATGATCTGTGAGCGGAGGACGAAGTAACGGAAGCAACAATCGTTATAACGAAGGTACAATTTTAAGTTGGTGCAGCAGTGGCCTATACTGCTTATAGATTGAGGCCTATATTGGGTCAAGATTAGGGTTTGTCTTGTGATGTGTCTTGCAGAGAAAATGGATCTATTCAATGATGAGGACTTTATCCCCATATTCATTGATATGTACAGGGAGTTGCCCTGTCTGTGGCAGGTAAACCACCCCTTTTATAACAATAAACCAAAGAGGAGGGTAGCGATGGATCAATTGCTGGAATTTGTGAAGCTGTTGATCCCCACAGCAGATTATTTGAAGGCCTGTTAGAAAGCCCTAATTGGTGGCATGAGGGGCACTTATAATAGGGAGTGCAGGAAGGTCCAGGATTTCCAGAGATCAGGAGCTGCAACAGATAACATTTATGTACCCAGGCTGTGGTACTATGACAGACTGCATTTTCTGGCAGGCCAGACTGAACCCATGTCAGCACTCTCCAATCTTCCTTCAAGGTTTTCTTCCCCCCCAGCTGAGGCTTCTGACTACCAACCTGGGCCTTCCAGGCAGCAACATATGAAGGAGCCCAGCTTGAATCAAGTATAGCATTCTTAAAAATATTTCTGATTGTCAAATTAATGATGTTAAATATATGTTAATTTTGATAAATAATTTCTGATTTCACAAAGTGTTTTACATATCAATAGACAATAGTGGCCACAAATGATTGTGACAAGAATGAAAAATGCTGGGGTCACAATGATAGTCTTTTCTATTTATTAACATTCAATTTGCAACAGTCATGAGCTGAAAATTGTGTGTGATTGATGAACCAAAAAATAAAACTATGTCCCCTTTTCAGACACAGGAAAGCCTCAGCCAGGAGGAGGCCGTAGAAAGTGGCATCAAGGAGGTGGCAGGGGTAAGTGGCAGCCAGGAGGTGGCCGGGCCCAGTAGCCTGCCTGAATCACAGGTCATTCCCCTCGGCCTTCCACAACAAAGTCCTAAGGAAGAGGAGTAACCTGAAGGAGGCAGCAATTGGCCTAATTCTGAAGGCTACTGCGGCCCTCAGAAAACCCCCCAGTGGTTAAGAGGGCTATGCCTACATGACAGCATGCAAAATGCTGTAAATGGAGGAGGGCCAATGCCTCTTATGTGAGAAAGTGCTCTTGCAAGCCCTAAATAAGGGGTTGAGGAGTGAACTCACAAGCCAAAGCCACGTTTTTGAGTTGAACCATGGTCCTCCTCCTCCACCTCCTGCCACAACTCCAACACCAGAGCCACAGCCTGGAAGGAAGCGTGTAAGGAAGACAAGAGAGTGATGGCCTGGGTTCAGTCTGGTCTTGCAAAAGACGCAGGCTGTTGTATGAGCACAGCCTGTGTACAGATATGTAATCTGCTGCTGTGGCTGATCTCTTGTAGTCCTAGACCAGATTGTGCTCACTATAAGGACTCCTCAGGCCACCAATTTTGACTGTAAAATAATTGATGTGTGCCCTGGGGTACAAAGGCTTCACTAATTTCACCACTTTCTCCAGCATTTGTCCTCCTGTCTTCCTCTTTATTTTGTTAGGACCCAGAATAAATGGCTATTTCTTTTTCACAAATACTTGGCTATGTGTTTTAGTTCAAAAAAGACAGTTTGTTTGTGAGTAGGCAGGTACATTTCAAAAATACAAGGTCAAATTAACAAGGGACACCAACCAACCCCTTGAGGTAAAAAAATACAAGATAATAATGGTGTTGTGGTAACTTGACATACAAAACGAGAAATAATATTATGGAGAGCACTAGAAAAAAAATAAGCAAATGCAAATGATGATAAAAAAAAAACATTATGGAGATCTGATGAAAAAAAATAATATTCATGAGATCACGAGAAATAATAAAGAAATCAGTGTGTGAGAAATCTGTGTGAATATAAGCAGCAAAACAACTTCATTCTTCTAGCATTATAAAGAAGAAAAGAATGTGCTGCATTAGAAGATTTTAAAATTTGCAATGTGACGAATGTGCTATCTCCATTACGAATGCTACTTTTACCAGATCCAGTGTTTCCGTCTCATAATTTATTCTGAGCATGCGTGGCACTTTGTGTGTCGGAATTGTGTACACACAATCAGAATTTACGCAAATGGATTTTGTTGTCGGAAAATTTGAGAACCACATGTCAAATTTTGTACGATGGAAATTCCGATGGAAACTGTCTGATGGAGCCTACACACGGTCAGAATTTCCAACAACAAGCTCTGATCGGAAAGCCTGACCGTGTGTACGCAGCATTAGATAGATGTCTCTGGAACAAGTACCCCATTGAAACATTTCTCACCAAATTTTTTTGGTGACTCTTTTAAATTTTTAATTTGTTATCACCCTATAAATGATCAGAGCAAAAAGTGATGCCACGTACACACGACCAGACTTTCTGGCAGACTAGATCCGAGGATTAGTCCGTCGGACAATCCGATCATGTGTGGGCTAGTCCGATCATTTTTCAAAGAAAAAACAATGGACCTAGAATGAGGACATGTTTCAAAACTATCCAACGGACTCAATTCCAACAGACTAAAATCTGGAAAAATGTGCATAGGTGTGCTGGTCCGACAGACCAAATACGACGCAAGGGAAGCTATTGGCTATTGAACTTCCTTGTTTAGTCCCATTTACGTCATCACGTTGAAGACGAACAGACTTATGAATGGACTTAGTCTGTTCGTGTGTCGCCAAGTCCGTTCGATCGGAAAGCCTGTCGGAACACGCCGAAAGTCCGTCAGTAAGACCGTCGAACCTAGTCTGCCAGAAAGTCCAGTCATGTGCACGCGGCATAAGGGGTAATTTAATTATCAAGGACACAGGCAGAGACCTGGCAGGGGATATAATCCTTCCTACTTTATCTGGAACTAAAAAAATTGATTATACACAGTTTACATCTGGAAATTTCATAAGCAAATGTCACATATGTTGTTTTAACTGATCAACCCAATGTCACAGGAAAAATGAACAGGTACAAACCGACATATTCCAAGCAGCTTCTTTATTGATCCATTAAATGAATTACACAGGAGATGAGCAGAGGCGTCTAACAATTTCATGTACATGGGTGCTGAATCATAGTTTCTATGACTAAGCACCTGTGTTTGTGAAACCTGTTAGAATCTTTGCTTATCTCCTGGGTATTTGATTTATGAATCTTTAAAGAAACCACATTGGAATATGGTGATGCTATTCATCTTTCCTATAACAGCCATTACCAGTGGTAAGCTATTTGAACCTGTCTGTGGTGGTCAAACATGGACTGACCTTGAGTGACACTATGGCTGATTGTCACTGACCAACCCAGTTGACAGCAGAATTTAGGCCATGCAGCTGATTGCAAATTTGAATCCCTCAAATACCTTTTCAGTTGAATGATTTGCTGTTTCGAGGAATAAATCTATTTAAGTAGACAGGACATGCTAGAGGATGCAACGTTTATGGAAATGCTTTTGTTATACTGATGCTGATTCCATAGTCTTTTGTACTATTTGCTTTTATTTAAGTAGTTATAAAACCACCAGCTAAGTTTTATTACATACCTTAAATCCTCACTATTTTGGTTTGTGTGTCCTGTTTATTTCAGCCATGTCACTGGATAGAGTGGCTGAAAATATCTCACTAAAGTATACCAAAACACCTTAATTCACTTCTACAGAACACAGCACCTAGAAAAGACAGTAAGCAATAAAGATTTAAACAAGTAAATGATTCTGTCTTACCTTTTCTCCTGGAAGACCTTCAAGGCCTGGTAACCCCATAGGGCCGGCTTCTCCCTAGAACAAAGAACTTTATAGTGTAACCTGAATTGTATTAGTTCAAACAGACACAGATAATTTCACATTTAAAAGATACAAACACACAGTAAATCTGTCACTTTCTTTGTCACAGAAAGTAATTTAAGCTCGCAAAGTTCACCTTTTCTGCAGTATTGTTAGAGCTGCCTGAGCGACAGTTTTAATTATCCTCCTACATGTTTATTTCACAATAAAAAATTCTGCAAAGGTTATCTGAAGTTAAGTATAATTGCTGTAAAAGTCCTATTTTCTGATAGTGTATCTGAAGATATTAAATTTATGGTGCTGTGCAGCAACACTATGAATAATGTTCACATTGGCCCAATAAAAAGGTACAAAACGTACAACGGAGTCACTTTTCTTCTGGACAAATAGGTATAATAAAACACAGTAATAATGCAGTGTTAAAATACTACATTACCCAAAGCGTGGGATAAGAGGGGATCAAAGTTGCTTGAATTATGATGTGAACACACGCACCTCCAGACAGGAAATATAGAAAAGGCTATGAAGCATGAATTCATTTTTATCTCTTGCTAAACAAAGCAACCGTTAAGGGCTTATTTTTCCTGTTTATTTTTACATGGAAATATAATAAAGTTAAATACAGTTTACAACCTTTCACATTGTGAGTGCAGAGAAGAAAATTCAGTTGCAATAAATATATACAGTAATTATGATCATTTTAGAATAAAATCAGGGAGGTGTGCACTCTCTTTAACAGCCAATTTATTTTAGATGTTGGAGAACTAAATAGGGACAACTGAAAAAGTAGGTTATGTGGTGGTGTATGATTTTAGCCACACATCCTGCAAATATGGGCCATTGTGGAATTATTATTCCTTTCAAATATATCTCATTGCCTTTAGTTGTCTAATGTTAAATGTAATATGGAAGCCAAAGCACAGAGTCATCAGTTGTAACCATTGCACTAGTCAGTTGAAATACCATTTTGCCTGCCATAAGATATGAATATGCGTTCATCTAGCTCTGACAGTAAAGACTGTAATCCTGCACCCCCCACCCCCACACAGCCAGCAAGCACTGTTTCCTTCAAGGAATATTTATGTAGGAAAGCATTCAGTCAAGAGCAATTCTGAGGTTTCTTCAAGTGAGTTTTAAACAGAAAATCACAAACCACATACTTTCAAGCAGTCCTAATCTTAATCTGTAATTATTAGGTTGCTCAAACTAACTGTCTAATCGATGAAAGGTGAAAAAAAAATCCATACAAGATTTAAGTTCTGATGGACTCTATATTTTTTTTAGATTATCCATGCTAACGATAGTCACGCAATACACAAACTAACTCCATGTTAACTAGGTAATTTACTTGCATGTGCAGTAAATAAAGATCTATGACATTTGTGTTATATGTAGTAGAAGAGATACCTTTATGATGCATGGCACCATATTACAATCTCTTCCTTTTAATGTGTGCACACAAAAGCCTTCATGTATCTTTTTTATGTAGGTATAAAACGTACTGCAAGAGTCTAAGCTGAAAAAGACATACTTGCTCTAAAAATAAACTTACCACTGGCTGTAAGACTGAAATAACAGAACATCAAACTGTAAGTGTTCTTTTAATTATTTTTCTTTGTTCGCCTGTGTGCTCAGTTGCTTAGATTTTTCATTTTAATTTGCAGGAACACCATGTGCCTCAAGGTTGGCATTCTGCAACAAGCTGGATATGATTTGCACTTGATCAGATGGTGTAATGTATCCAGTGCTTGTGTACAAACAGCTACTATTCAAAAATGTTTTTTTTTTTTTATTTACTAAAGAATTGTTATCAGGTGTAATAGATCTCACTTTTTCATCATACACTGACATTATTTGTGTCTGTAATAATGGTAATTTGTGAACAGATCTTCCATATTATACACAATTAGGGAACATTTAAAGCTAAAGTTTATTTATGACAATTTATACACAGATATATTGGTCCAGCTTGGACCAATGTAAGTATGTATGTGCCATAACCATCTTACTTAAAGAATTAGGGGAATTGGAATTAGCACAGAAAATGAATCAACAAAATGTACAACTTCAACATTTATTGATTAGGAAATAAACAAATTAAGGAGCAGGCAACGGAACGTGCATTCAACATGGTAGCAAAGGAAGGATACCAATGAGGGAATACATTTGGGAACAGTTGGCTAGAATGCTTAGTGATAAAAAAAATAAGGGCATATATTGCAAAAGTTACAATTAAGAAGGGGGGGGGGGGTGGTATATTTGACCTCTGAGATTGCAGGTCTTTTTCATCATTATTGTAACCTCTACCAGGTAAAGTGGTTATAACAACAAAATGAAGGGAAAAAAACATAATACCAAAATATTGTCAGAGTGAAATCCCCAATGCCTCCTAGACCTAGACTACTTATTCACAGCGGTCGCATGACCCAAATGCCTGCCTCCCGGATTTTAGAACCCTTAAAGGCCTGGGAGGTGGTCTTCGGGAAGGGGTTAAAGTCCTTATTGCCATATTGGATACACAAAGACAAAGTTGGCTTTATACCAGAGAGGAAGGGTAAGTGTAATGGCCTTAGCACACTACTCCTTATCCATATTGCAAAGAGGAGAGGATCCCCAGTTGTCAATGGATTCCAAGAAAGTGCAGTAGACTGGGATTCATGCATGAGACTTAAATGCTTTTAGGCATTGGTACCTAAATGAGGCAGAGGACAGCAGCTTAATATAAACAGCACAAGAAAGAGGGAAGGGGGGAGAAGAAAGGGCTGGAGGGTAACCAACCCCAAGGACTTTAAATGGTACCAAATAGAGTGGATCAAAGAATACCCATATAAAAAATATTATTTTTTATTCACAAAAAGTATAAAAAACAAAGAATAGACATCAACAAAGATATTAGTACATCATAGTTCATACAGGATTGTCACGAGTCACAGGTACATGAAGTGTTACCAGTCCTACAGATATGATAATGCTGCTATTTTCTCTACATGTTTCGCTCCATCAAGCTTCCTCAGGAGATGCAGCTTACATTAAAAACTAAAAAATACAAAACTAAGACATTTTTTATATACTAAATATGGACACATACATATGAGCATTCGAAAAATGTTAATACTACCTATTTACTACTCGCTATTTCTCTAGTTATTATTTTTTCTTTTATTTCCAGATTTGTTTTACAATCATATACTGTCCCTCTCTGCAGTTTTTCTGGGATATGTGTTTTATAGCGGCCACCATCCTTCCACGTTATTTGACCCCTCTTATTTTTATTCAAGCTTCTACTGGTTTGATCCCCAGATTTGTGATTTCAATAACAAAGCTTTTGGAGCTCGTATGTATTTGGTGAGATATTATTTGCCTGTTTAGTCTCTGCACCCTGATTTTACAGATTTTTAATGTCCTTGTAATTCAACTTTTCTGTATGAGAATACTCATATGTATGTATCCATATTTAGTATATAAACAAATTTCTTGGTTTTGTATTCTTTTTAGTTTTTAATGTAAGCTGCATCTCCTGAGGAAGCTCGATGGAGCGAAACATGTAGAGAAAATAGATGCATTATCATATCTGTAGGACTGGTAACACTTCATGTACCTATGACTAGACATGGGCGCCGTCAATAAATTTGTTTCATTCTGTTCCGTTTCGATTCGTATTAAAATTACTTCGTACTTCGTATTTCGTGTCCGAAATTCCGTTTCGTTTCGCACGAAATACGAATTGTCGTTAGGTTCATTAACGTGTACGAACGTTCTTTACGATGAATTTAAAGGCAAAAATATACCTCAATATGACAGTCGATGCTGATGGAAGTTTGGTTTTTATCCGAAATACGAAATTCCGTTGAAGAATTTCCTATCCGAAATACGAAGTTTCATTAGATGAGAAAGAGAGAAGCGGATTGGTTGTCTGCCATTGTAGTGTCATATTTTGCTCCCCATCATAGAATGCTCCGGAAGTGACGTTGCGGCCAGAAATTTTGCACTGCGCATGCGCGATGCGTTCCAAATGCTTGCACCATGCGTTCCAGAGGATTTCCGACAATGTAGTTCAGTGAAACCATCAGATAATGTCACGGGAGTGGGGGAGGTAATTGTGACATTAAGTTTAGACAGAGCAGAGAGCGGCGGAGAGAGAGCGGGTAACTGTGGCTCAGGGAGGGGATTACCTCCCCTCACTTCTCTGACATTATCTGACGGTTTCACTGGTCTGCATTGTCGCAAATCATTTGGAACGCATGGCGCACGTGTTTGGAACGAATCGCGCATGCGCAGTGCTAAATTTCTGTTCGCAACGTCACTTCCAGAGCATTCTATGATGGGGAGCAAAATATGACACTACTGCACCGCTGGTCCAGTTTGCGCCTGCTCCTCCTGGGGCTGCTTATTATGAGGGGCTCCCACCATCCCTGTGCTGACATAAGCATAATGACGACAACTGATCTGAAATCCGAAATTCGTAAACAAAAGTTCGTATTGCGTACAGAATTCGGACGCACGGCAATTCGTATTTCGGATCCTCCCCAACGTAAGAATTTTGGGAAATTCGTACGAATTTTGGGAAATTCGGACGAATTTGAGATTCGTATGAAACGAATCGCACATGTCTACCTATGACTTGTGCCAATCCTGTATGAACTATGATGTACTAATATCTTTACTGATGTCTATTCTTTGTTTTTTATACTTTTTGTGAATAAAAAATTATATTTTTTATATGGGTATTCTTAGATCAACTCTATTTGGTACCGTTTAAAGTCCCCGGGGTTGGTTACTCTCCAGCCCTTTCTTCTCCCCCCTCCCTCTTTCTTGTGTTTTATATAATATTGATATGTGGTACCTTTAAAATTTTGATCGCTTCGTCTCAGTTCTTTGCTTAATATAAACAGCCTACAGCACAAATAAAGGTTAATGGCAACCTGTTCCAAGCTTTTAAGTTGTACAATGGAACTAGATAAGGATGCCCCCTACAGCCCATATTAATCATCCATTCACACAAGCCTCTTTTAGCTTAAATATGATCTAAGACAGATATACAGGGGATTAAGTTTGGGGATGCAAATCATAAAGTGGTGACTTATGGCAATGACATACTCTTCAATGTCTACAACCTGAGATTAACTCTATCAATCATAAGAGATATCATAAGATTTTTGATCTCTCAGGGGAAAGGGGGAACAACGTGTGTTACAGCCACCATTTTCCTTTGAATGGCACAAAAACTTAATTATTTTGGGTTAAAATTAACTCCTTCAATACACGCACTCTTCAAAGCAAAATATATACCTTTATTAAATACTGTTAAGAAAGAATTAAGCAATTTAAAATACAGACCTTTATCTTAGATAGTTAAAATAAATACTGTTAAAAAGAGAATTTTATCTAAGATATTGTATACATTTAAGATACTTCAGATACATATACCTCAGTTATTTTAAAGCTTTAAGGTCTATAATTATATGGTAGAATAACATCCTAACATTCAATATGTAACACTGGTAAAGAGGAAAGAAGATGGAGGTTTATCTGTACCAAATTTTAAGAGATACTATCAGGTGGTAATTTTATCACAAATGGTGGAGTGGGCATATAAGAATGAGAGTAGAAGTTGGGTGACATTTGCGAAATTATTTAGCAATGTGGCACTCGATAGAGAGAGTGATATGAATTCCATAGCAGTATCGAGAATTAGCTTCCACATTTATTAAATGTGGTTAAAGGGCTTATCCCAAAATATAGGAAATAAACCCTGACTGTGGAAATGTGGATTAGGAAGGTGGATTATATATGTGAAATTGAAAATCCAGTACATTCATGTACACAATGATAGTTTTGAAATAGTTTTATTGACGAGGAAAGAATGGATGATGATTAAAAATGCAGCAGGATTTATTGAAACATTATGCAGATTAAGGTGGAAATAAATAGATGAATATAATTAATATTCGAAAAACTAAGAAAGGAGATAGGAGAACATCATTTATGTGAAAATATATGAAAAAGTAGTATTTTTTTGTTACTTTGTTGTTTTTTGTTGTTGTTATGTCTAGTTTAGTAGGGGGGATGGGTAATGGATGTCTGTGTGGAATGTTGTAAGATGAGGATATGATGTATAAACTAAATTATATTATTGACTTGCTTTCTTGTCTTTTTTTTCAATAATTTTCATTGAATATAATGAGAAGAGTAATAAACATTATAAACAGTAAGAAGGAATTGACATATAAGTACAAGTACAGCCCTATAAGAAGAATATAATCAGAACTCCAGAAGAACATGGGATGGAGAAAATTATCACTGTGAGAAGTATATGATGGTTGATCCCAGTGCCCTGATCCATCTCCTAGGAAATGTGATGTATAGGGTGAGGGATCCTGAGGGCCATGCACCGGGCAATGGTTGTGAAATATACTATTCTTAGGTGCCCCCCCAGCAGGGAATATTTTGAACCCAGGATGAGGGTGCGCCAGGGGAACCACTAGGTAACCAAACTGCGATTCTAAAGGGTAAAGGGATCAAGTGTTAGAATCAGACATTGATGTGATCTAGTTTAAAGCGAGGACAGGAGGGGCTGAGATAAGGGTCCGCAGCCCCCTCCTGGGCCTGTTTGTATGGAGATAGGAAATTGCTTTGAGTAGTCCATATTGGAGCATAAATATATTGAAACCAACCAAATTAAAAGAGAAAGATAAGAAAGGAAAAAGAAAAGCTTGTGTGGAGAAAGGGAGCTATGCAGTCACCAGAGGGGTTTGCGGTATTGCAGTATATGCAGTATTGAAAAAGGGGTGAGAAGAATGAGGAAATTATAGTCTATGAGAAACCATTTTTGACTATAAGGTTGTATCTTCTTTCTGAGAGCTGTTCAAACACTTCATGTTTTTAATGTATACATATGTTTTTCTTGTGCATTTTTTATAATAAACTATTTCAAATTTACTATTGGAATTATCTTTTGGGAGAATAAATATCCTGTGCCTTAAAAGTCCACCCTATAGGGGATTCCTCCTTTTGGTTCTTTCACTATCGGATGTGGCACATGAGATTTCTTTTTAGGTAGCGGCGCTGGCTATGTATATTTTTTTTTATATAAATGTTGAAGCAATAAAAGGGTAAGTGCATGTACAGATGGCCTTCTGCATTGTCTTCCACCCAAATTTTACAAATGGTAGTGCTTGTTGCAATGCATTCGAAATCACAGTTTACATTGTCTAGCCTGATTGAAGAAGATTGAGTTGGCCCTGAGGAAGTTGGGCAGTGTATACTAAAGCTGAGTATACACTGTAAGTTTTTATTTCTTTGTTCAACTGAATGAAAAATAAAACCCTCCCAGATTACAACATCCACACAAGCAATGTGCCACACTTTGCATCCTTTAAAATAATAGATTCATGTAAATGAGTATAGTTCACTAAGTCTTTAAAAAAATGCCAAAATCTGTATTTTTATAATGCATTTGTTTTATCTAGAGAAAAAAATAGTATAATTTTACACATTAGAAACTCAAGGATGATATCTACAGCATTACACAACATATATTTTGAGAATACATACCATAGGACCTTGGTCACCTTTTGGACCCTGAAATAACAAAAAAAAGATTTACTAATTTATATTTATATAATACAAAAAAGATACATACATTATCTTAAAGGATAATTTTCATGGTCCCAAACTGATTTGATCTCTGATCAGCAAAACAACAAGAAGTACCAGTAAAGTAGTGGGATAGACTACCAAATTACATTAAGGTGGACCTCACTCCAAAAAGTTGCAAGTCAGTTTATAGATCTTCCACATCAAACTCTGACTGTGTACAGCCACTACCAGCTTTATATTTGACACAAATGAAAAGATTTTATTACATATTTGATCTGTCATGTCAATATATTTTACCAGTCATTATGTACTGTGAAATTCTACCTAAACTCATTTAAATGTTATCCTATTGGATAGATCATCACACTACATTGTGGCAATGTTATTGATCTAACAGATTTAAATAGACCTGTGCACAACAGAAAATTTTGTTTAGTTTCAGTTGGTTGTCATTTGTAAAATAGATAATTTTGTTCTGTTATATTAGCTATGTTAGGTTAATATGTTTTCGGATAATTCTTTATTTCTGAGTGTTGATATTCATTATACTGAATTGAATAATGTCAAATTCATTCGTTATAAGCGTTATAATTTAGTTCATATTTGTTGAAATTCGCTATTTATGTATGTATATATATGTATATATATATATTTGTGATAATGATTCGAAAGTTGTTTGTTTATCGAATATTTTAACACACACAATGACAATATCTCATCCCCTCTGCTCAAACACAACACAACACCCTTTTCACTCAGTTCTCAGGAATGTACTTTGCCAGTAATCCAACCTCCAGCACAAAATTACACAGCTGATTGGACTGTAAGATTTACTTTAAGTTGACCTTTTGTTTCATTAGATCTTTAACGAATTACCAAATAATGTCAAATTCATTCGTTATATCTGCTATAATTTCTTTCGTATTTGTTGAAATTCGTTATTTTTTTATTTGGACATTCGGATGCATTTAATAATGTGTTGTCATCTTGACTATAGTTAACTGTACAAATTCAACTTTGCAGCATGGTCTCCTGCATGTTTAGGTGCTTTACATATACACCGATCATTAACACATATTTCAGTGGGGAAAATCATGTGAAACAAATATGTGCAGTGCCTCATACCATACACATTCATAGAAGTGAAAAAATTCTTACATTTTATATACGCCTGGATTAAATGTACACACTTTGAAATTCACACATGTCAAAAAGTTTATCTCATACATTTTTACTGCATGTAATCTATGCTTATTTATGTTGGCCAAGTTTGTACACCAATAAAGTGAAAAGCTCTAATTACAAAGGAACGTCTCACACATTGATACTGGAACATCTGCCACTGCATTTTTAATGTTCCCTTAACTTGTCTTTCAAGTGTTCTGCATGATTTATGTTGGACTGCATGCGGGCTGTAGCAAAATTGACAGTCAGATTGGAAGAAAGAACTAAAAAACCTCAGAAAAAAGCTCATTTACTGGCAGTAAAAGAACCAGGCTATGATCTCAACATACATTTTTTACACATTTTGAGAAATTATCTTTGTGGCAAAAAAATGGCAAATCATAAAATATAATTAAAAATGTCTGTGAAGGAAAAACTAGAGTCTGTAATAATGATGAGATATTCAACATACTAATGCTTTACTGCTATGCGCACCTGTTTTCTGTCTATTTTCCTATCAGCTCTGCAGCTGTTGCCAGGCAGGCCAATGTGAGGGCTGTACCTGTGAGTGTGATTTGGTCAACTTTTTGTCAAGGGGCATAGGCAAAATTAAACAGTGAAAAGTCAAAAGTGAACAGGCTATTTGTATTTAATAAATCAACCTCTTGGCGTGCTTACCGCTGGAGGATCTACACCAGGGGTAGACAACCTTGGCCCCCCAGCTGTGGTAAAACTAAAAATTCCATCCTGCCTCTGCCTCTAGGAGTCATGTCTGTGTTTGTCAAGGTTTTGTAATGTCTCATGGGACTTGTAGTTTCAAAACAGCTGGGGGGCCGAGGTTGCCTACCCCTGATCTACACCATTCTGTAACAAAGCAATACCTTCTCTCTTTCTTCTGTTTATCCATAATTATCTGTCCCCAACATTGTTCAGATTTGCTTATTTCAATGTTTAAGTTGTACAGTATCTATAAACAGCTTTTGAAAAGTGAAGGAAACAACATATGTGTATATACAGTCAGTGAAGATTATCTCACGGGTATGTAAATTTTATATTATCTTATGGGTATGTAATTTTTTACTTAATTGGGTCAGTTACCTAAATAAATTAGGCTGAAAAAATACACTCATTCAATTACTAAAAAAAATAAAAAATGATATATAAAGTTAGCTCAAACAGGGAAAAAACATTCCCAATTCCTAAAGACAATCAGGTAACTCAATGGATTAATAATATACAGTATTTTTTCTTACAAATATTAGTAAGCATGTATACTCTGTGTAACGATTCAGCCATGATTAAACCTCTGGTGGCAAGTTCTGGTTATTGTGGCCCAAAGTCTATGGGCTCCCCAAAAGTACAACCAAACATAACATGATAAGGTGAGTGGCTTGTCCTGGAATGCACTGTATGATTGTATTTCTAGACTACTTTGACCAAGTAATGGGTTTATTTTCTTTGTTTTTCTAGGGCCAAGTGTGATATTTGGATGCCTAGAGAGTGACATAGTTTTCTTGGGAAAAACTTGCCCTCAAAATGAGATCTGTGGTCTGAATGTACCCTCTGCAAACATCCATACAGAATGCAGTAGTACTTTCACACCATCTGGGTGGTGGTCTGGCAGCGGGTCAGTAGTTCCACTGAATACTTGATATAGTAGTCTACAATAACTAGAACATGATGATATCTGTCTTCTGGCATAAAAATTATAATAAAGTCAATGGTCAGTACTTCAGTACAGTGGGGTAGACATGTGCCAATTTTTGAAAGATTTGTTCAATCAGCATGAATAGACCCGCAAACTTTACTTGTCTCCTAAAGCAAGTGAACGTTTTGTGAACTGTGCTCTGCCTCCAAGTGGATTATTTCTGTCATGGAGAACTCACAGGCCTGTGACAGTACAACCTGCCATTTTACTGATAAGTCATGGGGAAAAATGAATGTGTGGTGTAGTATATGATCCTTCAGGTATAGGGGTAAGGCAGATACTCAGGAAAGGGGAATAGATGGGGAGATTTATGATTGGGTGGGGGTTAGACTGTATAGGATCCCTAAGCCATCCCCAGGAAATAAAGCCCCTTCGCAGAAATGACAGTTGGGTGGTACGCAGGTAGGTAAGTGGGGGGCCACCCTAAGGCCAGACTTATGTTCATGCCTATTATTGGGGAGCCCTTTTACCGCATAGCCGTTGACATTGTGGGTCCCTTGGCCAGGCCTAGTCCATCTGGGAAGAAGTACATTCTCACCGTGGTGGACTACGCTAGCCATTACCCAGAGGCAGTATCTATGTCCAACATTGAAGCAGAGACAGTAGCTGATGCCCTGGTTAAGATATTTACTAGAGTGGGGTTCCCTAAGCAGATTCTCTCTGACCAGGGAACCCAGTTTACCTCTGTGCTCACCCAGCAGTTGTGGAAGGTGTGCAATATTAAGCCCTTGCTGAGCTCACCTTACCACCCCCAGACTAATGGTCTCTGCGAGCGCTTTAACGGGACACTCAAGCAAATTCTGAGGATCTTTTCGGACGCTTGCAGAGACTGGGAGAAATTCCTGCCTCACCTGTTATTTGCGTACAGAGAGGTACCCCAGGAATAGTTTCATAGTTTCATAGTTTCATAGTTAGTAAGGTTGAATAAAGACACCAGTCCATCCAGTTCAACCTGAGTGAGTGTCTACAATTGTCCCTATCCCTGTACATTGCACACTCACATCAGTCTCTACCCTCAAGGAGCCCACTATCCTAGGTCCCAATTCCTATACTAGGGCCAATTTTGGACAGAAGCCAATTAACCTACCTGCATGTCTTAATTGGCAGATACTGATAATCTACTGGGTTCTCTTCCTTCGAGTTACTCTATGGGAGAAGGGTCTGCGGACCCCTCAATCTCATTAGAGGACACTGGGAGGGAGAGACAGAGTGGGAGGGGATCCCCATAGTGCCCTATGTTCTGGAACTCAGGGACCGCATGGAGCAACTGTCTCTGATGGTAAGGGAGAATTTCCAGGTGGCCCAGGGGAGACAGAAGGAATGGTACGATCGGGGGGCCCGACAGTGTATCTTCCATGTTGAGTCCAAGGTCTTAGTACAATAGGGTAGCTGCTCTTTATACATGATGGCTACCTCTGGAGAACATCCAATTTGTTGTTTATCAGTGGCTGATGCTGTGTTAAAATAATTCAGCTGACTCCTCCATGCATGATGCTGGGGCTATGGCAGGAGTAGCTGTGGAAAAGGAGGCAGAATAAGCCTCTCTGGCAGCTGCAGTTGACTGCACACTAGTGTCAGCTTGGGTCATAGAGGATGAGGAGGATGAGGATGATTTAGTAAAAGATTCCACTGCCTCCTCTGCATGCTGTGGGTGGATAGCATGGGCAACAGCACTAAACAGAGACAAATGTGCCCTGCCTGAGGACAGACCATGGCGGCCTTTGCCTGTAGACACAAATGCTGCTGGCCCGCTCATAGTGTCATTGGAACGTCCGCCTCTCCTGGCCTTCCAAACATGATGGGGATGGGCTTATTACCCAACTTTGATAGAAACTGGAAAATGTGTGATTAGATGCACTTTATTGAATGAAAAGTGGTGTTTGGTGCACTTTTAATTGATGACTGACGTTGATAGAAATGTGAATTTTACAAAAAAATAAAAAAGGGGCAACATCAGCGTTCCAGTCAGAAAAACTGCGTCTGAAAATTTAAAAAGGGAGCTGGCAGAGGGCAAAAAAACCCCCACTAAATGTTTTGTAATGCTGTGTTAAACACTGCCTTACACTAACACACTACACTGACACTACACTATACTGATACACTATACTATACTGACACACTATGCTCATACTATGCTATACTGACACACTATACTCACACTACACTGACTCTCTACACGCTACAAAAGCTTCCTATCGTCAGCTGCAAGGCTTCATCCAATTAGAATGCACTGTACATTGTGGGGCTCTCAATGGGTGAACATCCCCGCAAATTTAGGTGTTCGCTGAATGGGCGAATGGGCAATGTTCAGGCCAAACTTTTTTTGGCCCAAACCATTTGCCCAATACTAATGAGCACCAATGAGACAGCACCGATGGGCATTGATGAGGCAGCACTGATAAGGCGGCACTTCTGAGGCAGCACTGATGGGCACTGATATTTAGTACTGATGGCCACTAATAGTTGGCACTGATTAGCATTGATGGGGCTGCACTGATAATCAGGGCACTGATGATCAATGCCCTGATTATCAGTGTAAATGATGCTGACAGGATTGGTGGTTAACAGCTCTCCTTTTCTCTCACAAGCACAGCGTGGGAGGAAAGGACTGCCGATAACTGGCAAGTCTGTTAACATGATCAGCTGTGATTGAACACAGCTGATCACATGGTAAAGGGCCTTTGTGATTGACCCATTACCCCGATCTGTGATCAGCTGTGACACAGCAGTCATGCCACAGGAGGCGCACAGGGAGCAGGGTTCTGGGAGGACCTTTATCGACACCCTCCCAGAACTGGATGACCGCGCTGTAGCCATCTTTTGGCTACAACGTGGTTGGTAAGTGGTAAAGTGGTATTAAACCCAAAACCAAAAATGTATTATATTGCAGCATGCCAATCATTAGATGTGGTGGCTGCATCAGTTTTCTTTTCTTTGGCTTTTTTCTCTTCTGTTTTCACCTAGTGATCTGGCCAGCACACACCTCCTGTATTAGAGAAACAACTCTGATGGAATAAGAAAACAAAGCACAGCAGACAACAGGATCATCAGTCTTGGGGGAGGGTTGTGTTAAATGTATTAGCAGATCTAGATACACTAACAAATTGAAGCCAAACTCTAGCTGATACTTTAAAAGCAGTTATAGCAAATATTTTTTTTTTTCGTTTGGGGAAAAAGGTTTTACATGAATACACAAATCACCCCTGCCCATGTTAAGTGGTTTGTCTCATCCATATAAACTGATACACTCTGCTGGAGAGTGTATGATTCTGAAAAAAACAGACTTGTAGCCGGATCACCAGATGGAAATGGAAGAAGGAGAGTCTAAAAAATGAAACTAATACAGTCATCACATCTAAGAATTGGTAAGTGGCAATATAATAAATGTTTGCTTTTGGGTTTAATGCTGCTTTAATGCTTGGAATACAAGCAGAAAAGAAAAAGTTAGCATAACTGTATGGTATTATCTGTGATGCTTGTAACAAAATTAACTGGGCGTAATATGAATGTTATAAAAGTTGCAAGTAAAGTGGCTATTGTTTACATTTTATCTCAGGTCTACCACAGTGATGGGATCTTTAAGCTATTGTTATGTGTGCAAAACGCCTTGCAGTCTATTTGCTCTGATATAATAGGAAAATTTAAATATATCTGTTGTATTATTTATTGAATTAAAATCGCACAATGAAGTGTGATACCATCATAATTGCCATATCAGGTTAGTAGACCTTGGAAGAGAGATCTCATTGCTGCTGATTATAGGAATAAGAAGCCATTGATTAGGTGTTTAACTTACCAGCATGCAACAAAAACTGAAATCTATTATTCCCAGACTACACTTTAAGGGTTTATGTAATACATTTAATATATAGCTATAGCAGTTGTTGTAGGTTAAAAACTTAAAGGCTCAAGTTCAATTTTGTTTACCTTTTTTTTTTGTAAATTACAGCTCCTCTGCGTATCAATATAGCATTAATGTACTTATTTTGCAAAAATAAAACAGCTTTCCATTTATTCTACACATGCTTACCTCACTCTCTTCATGGATGTGTAAAAACCTTGCTTCATTACTTCTACCTTACTTCCTGGTCAGACTTTAGGTCATGACATAGGAAGGAGTTGACTAGCTGATCTCATTATTACTCACCCTGCATCATCTACCCTCAGCTGGTCAACTCCTTACTGTGTCATGACCTAAAGTCTTTTAAGTAAGCAAGACAAAAGTAATGGAGCAGGGTTTTCAAACATCCATGAAGAGCGTGAGGTAAGTGTTGGTAATGCTATATTGGTGCATAGGGGAGCTGGATTTAGAAAAAAAAGCGAACTTAGCCTTTAAAGTAGGTGTTTGGGTTAAAAATAAAATCTCTAAATGTACTTGCATCCACAATTTAAGACTAACCCATCTAGCCCTGTAAAGAAATTGCTATACATACCTTTCCTGAAGCTGCTCTGGTCAGCGGTGGCTTCTCTGTGTAAGCAGGTATAGAAGAGGCAGCCGATACAGAGAAGCCCCACAGTAACTCTATAGGTGACATCACTTCTCAGACATTTCCCAGCCAACACAGCCTCTCCTGCACAGAGTTTTCACTGCTAGAGACCGAACCGGATCGGCTTCAGAAAACGTATCTATAGTGATTTTTGCTTTACATGGTTAGATAGGTTAGTCTTAGATTGTGGATGCAATTATATTTAGAAACTTTAGTTTTAGGGTGAACTTTCACTTTAAGCACATTACAAGCTGTGCCTTACATATCTTTGTTTCAAATAATATTGCATGGGTATTTCAAATTTACCAGATTTACATTAGACCTAACATTCTGTTAGAATAGCTCTGGTACAATTTTGTATATTTTATTTCACTAAAACAAAGTATGATTTTAAAATGAAAAGTGGTGGAGTAAGTGATCTTAATGATAAAAATATCGTTAAAAAAAGAACACGGTCTCATATATTAAGACATAACACATACCGGAGGACCAGGTGGTCCAGGGACGACGGCTGTAGCAGTACCCTATGAAGAGAAAAAGAGTTATTGTTGCTAAAAGCACTTACATTGGTTGTTTTTACAAGCTTAATGAAATTTAGGGCTGAAACAGTGGTTTGGCTTAAAGAAAAAAAGGACAGGTGTGGGTCATGATTTAGTGTAGAAATATAGCTTAGCATCACTGGTAGAGCAGCTTGTAGCAGCATTATTTGTCTACAAAGTAAACACTGCAAAGCTGTACTGAGAAAACTCTCTGTAGGGAATTGAGGGATTGTATCTATCTTGTAGCTATAGAAGATGGAACAATAAACTGGTATTTTTACAATGCAATATTGATAAAATGTGGACAGTCGGCACACTCTGGTAATGTTTGGTATAATGAACTCATTGTGTGCAAACAAAACAATATCTAATGTTACAAGGACTGTGCCTGATGCTGCTTAAAGAGCAGGATGGTTATGGTAGTGTAAAATACACTACTGTATGTGGAAATGCTGGGACCTAAACTAGTATGGCATGGTAGGGCCCTAAGTATATGAATAAACACCATGCTGATATAATAGAAAAAAGTACAATAACTTTTTTTTCATTGGAAGCTAGGAAGATTACCTTCCTTTCTGTTCTCTGCCTATACTTAGCAAAAATCTTTAAAACAAAATCAGTGGTTCCTATGTCTTAGCCAGGAATCCTTGTTTTGAAACATTTATCATTAAGAAAAATATTATCTTCTTTGCTTTCATAATGTAAATGTCAATGTTGTCATTGATGCTTAAAATTCAAAAAAAATAAAATCTGCAGGTGAATCTTTTAGAAACTGTAACATTAAAAGAGAAGTATGGGATTTTGATTTTAGATTAATACTTACTTATGTGGATGGAGCATCAGACTGTCCCCCGCCATCACTGCACTGAGAGCCAACCCACCAAAGATTGCCGATGGCTCAGCTTTCACAGATCCCAGTGAGGAGAACTGCTGACTGTCCTCTCTGCTTCTCCGAGCTCCCTGCCACTTGGAGAAGCAGAGAGTGGCAGGGAGCAGCCATCTCAGCGGCTCGCTGAGACTGCCATCAATCAAGGCAGCTGGTGGATCCAGACTTGGAAGTTTAGATGACACGTTGCCTCAACTGATGGCTGTGCTCTCCTCTGAAAACTGGTCACAGAAGTGAAAAATGAATTGCACTACTGTGACCCTTAGGAGAAGCCCAGCCTAAAAAGCTCAGGCTGGACTTCTCCTCTAAATAATTGTTCACAACAGAGATCTACATGAGGCCTAAGCACTCAATGAACTTCTTTAAAAGACTATCAGTGCATTTATAGTTGCAATTTAAGAACATTAGAAAATCAAAAATTGAATTGTCCTGAAGTCTTTTGTCATCAATCTTTAGAGAAGCACATTAGTAAAAGTTACCTTGAACATATACAAGCTGCCCATCCCATTGCCTTCAGTAAGTGGCACTCCCTAGAAAAGGAAACAATACATTAAACAGATATACAAAAACATTGCTACATGTGTCTGCATACGCGCAGTCTTCAAATGGTAAAGATTAAAACAGAAATATATACTGTATATATATATATATATATATATATATATATATATATATATATATATATATATATATATATATATATATATATATATATATATATATATATATATATATATATATATATATATATATATATATACATATATATATATATATATATTTATCTGTAGGATTCAATATTGAGTTGGCCCACCCTTTGCAGCTATAACAGCTTCAACTCTTCTGAGAAGGCTGTCCACAAGGTTTAGAAGTGTGTCTATCAGAATGTTTGATCATTTTTCCAGAAGTGCATTTGTGAGGTCAGGCACTGATGTGGCCAAGAAGGCCTGGCTTGCAGTTTCCGCTCAAATTCATTCCAAAGGTGTTCTATCGGGTTGAGCTCAGGACAGTCAAGTTCTTCCACCCCAAACTCACTCATCCATGTCTTTATGGACCATGCTTTGTGCACTGGTCCAAATCATATGGAGGGGGCTTATAAGGCAGGGTTATTTTTCAGGGGTTGGGCTTGGCCGCTTAGCTCCAATGAAGGGAACTTTTAAGATGCCAGTATACCAAGACATTTTGTACAATTTCATGCCCATTTTCAATGCTCCTAACTTTGTGGGAACAGTTTGTTCCAACATAACTCCTGGCAAATCCTTTAGAATAAAAAATGAGGATAAAGTAGAAAGGGTTGGTTCCTCTGTAAGGTTTTTTTAAGCTGTTTTTGTTGTCATTGGTGTGATTCACTACTCCGTAGCAGCAATCATTGTCACTGAAAAAAGTGATAGAAATGAAAAACTTTTATGTCTGTCCTCAGAACAAAAGGTAAAGGGAAATCTTCCAGTGGGTGAACTAAGTGGGGAATCCCTAGATAACTTCTAAATTCCTGTTGCATTTGTGGGACAGGAAGCTAAGAGAGAATTACCAAAATGGTACACAGATAGCAAAAAGTAAACTGGCAGGGTTTTAGAAACCTTAATAATTTATTCAAACCTAAAAAGTACTCTTTAGGCTGATTTCACACTGAGTATTTGAAGCACTTTTGCTTTAAAAAAAAAAGTGCCAGAAAAGCTTAAGAAAAATGCTTCTCTTTAAATTCAATTTAAATGTATGTGTTCACACTGGGGCGTTGCACTTCCATTGCAGTATAAACAAGTCTGCTTTGCTTGCTGCATTTTTGGAGCATGTTTGGTCAGTTAAAAAAATCCCACCAAAACGCACCTCCCCATTGAAGATAATGGAAAACACAGAAAAACTACTCAAAAACTCACACGCTAATTTTTTTGGGAGCAGTTTTCGAGTCACATGTACTTTTAAAAATGCACTGCAAATGCTGCAAAAGTGCAGCAAAAATGCATTAGTGCATGGGTTGATGTCACATGGGTTGATGTCACATGGGGACTATGACATCGTAAGGGGCGGGGTAACCATGTGACCAACCCATGTGACATAAAGCCATGTGACACCGCCCCATTGTCCCTATATAAGTGGCCGCGCAGTGCGTCCCTGGCATTCCGGCCGGAGAGATCGTCGAGGCAACATCTCCTGGAGAAGAAGAAGAAGAAGAAGAAGAAGAACGGAAGGCGGCGGCGACGGCGGCGACAGAAGACCGGGCCACCGCCTGTAAAAGAGCTATAAGAAGGTGCGGTGGCCCGGCAGAAGAACCGAAGAGGGGGACAAGACCCCCGAAGTCGGGAGAAGAGGCCGGCGGCGAGGAAGAAAGCCGGACTCCTCCGCTAGCAAAAGAGCTACAAGAAGATAGCGGAGGAGTCCGGCGAGAAGACCCCCGAAGACGGAAGACCCCGGAGCTGTGCAATAAAATATTTTAACCCTGTGTTGTGTTTTTTTTGTACTTTTTTTCACAGGTGAATGGGTAGGGGTACATTGTACCCCATACTCATTCACATAGGGTGGGGGCCGGTATCCGGGGGCCCCCTTATTAAAGGGGGTTCCCGGATTCCGATAAGCCCCCCGCCCGCAGACCCCGACAATCAACGGCCAGGGTTGTCGGGAAGAGGCCCTTGTCCTCATCAACATGGGGACAAGGTGCTTTGGGGTGGGGGGGCCGCGCGGCCCCCCTTCCCCAAGGCACCCCCCCATGTTGAGGGCACGCGGCCTAGTACGGCTCAGGAGGGGGGGGCGCTCGCTCGCCCCCTTTCCTGGCCGGCCGGGTAGCGTGCTCGGACAAGGGTCTGTTGTGGACTTGGGGGGACCCCCACGCCGATTTTTTTTGGCGTTGGGGTTCCCCTTTAAGTCCATACCAGGCGGCAGGGCCAGCGACGTCTCCGTCGCGGGCCCCGCCTACCTGGATACCCGCTCGAAATGAGCGGACTTTTCTCCGGGGCGGGAAAAGTCCGCTCATTTCAAAAGTACGGCGGACTGGCACACACACGGGCGGATTGTCCGCCGAAATGCGAGTCCGACGGACTGTATTACGGAAATTCCGAAATACTTAGTCCGCCAGACTGCACGCTGAAAAAGTCAGCTGAAGCCCACACACGAGCGGACTATCCGCTGAAATGTGTTTCGGCGGACTAAGTAGGCCAGACAGTCTGCCCGTGTGTACGCGGCTTAAGTTCACCTTACAGATTTTTCTGCAAAGGTGAATTTACCCTTTAACACATTCAATTATGCAAAGCGATATTTTGTGAAAAAAATATGACATCTGATTACATATTCTATAAAGAAAACTTGTATTTACTAAAATGGTAGCAAAATCACATTTGGGATTTTATAGCTACCAAAACCTGAATCAATATTATACTAATAGTGGTCTTTTCCTGTTGTCTTCAACCAGAAAGACTTTTATCAGCTGTTCTAACCATACATATAGTTAAATTCACAAGGATAAAATAATTACATTCCAAAATTCCTGTCTCCTACCTTTTCATCCCATAAACAGACTAATATGAGGGGTCTAAAAAAAGTTCCTACACTTTTTTTATATTTAAACAAGTTATAAAAATAGTGCAGTAACTTTTTGAAGAACCCACGTATAACATAAATATATACAGTTATGTGAAAAAGTATTTGCCCCCTTCCTTCCTTTTTTTGCATATTTCTCACACTTAAATAATTCAGATTATCAAACAATTGTAATATTACACAAAGATAACCAGATAGCCATTTTTTTTTATTATTATTTCATTTATTAAGGGAAAAAAGCTGTTCAAACCTGCCTGGCCTGTGAAAAATTAATTTCCCCCTCCCATGCTAAATCATGAACTGTGATTAACCACAATTTTTTGGAAAGCTGAGTTAAATTTAATTTGCCACACCCGGGCCTGATTACTGCCAGACCTGTTGAATCAAGAAATCACATAAATAGAAGCTGTCTGACAAGTGAAGCATGCTAACAGATCAAAAAATCCACACATCATGCCACAATCTAAAAAAAAATCAAAAACAGATTAGAAACAAAGTAATGTGCATGAATCGGTCTAGGAGGGGTTTCAAACCTTTTCTAAGGCTTTGGAACTTCAGTGAACCACAGGGAGAGGCATTATCCACAAATGGAGATAGCTTGGAACAGTGGTGAACCTTCCCAGGAGTGTCCAGCCTACAAAGATTACTCCAAGAGCATCATGATGACATCCAGGAGCATCATGACGACATCCAGGAGGTCATAAAAGAACCCAGAACAACATCTAAAGAACTGCAGGCCTCACTTGTCTCAGGTAAGATGAGTGTCTATGATTCAACAATAAGAAAGAAACTGGGCAAAAATGGCATCCATGGGAGAGTTCCAAGGCCAAAGCCACTTCTGACCAAAAAGAACACAAATGCTCATCTTAGATTTACCAAAAAATATCTTGACTAATACAGCATTTCATAACAAGAACATCATACCAACAGTCAGACATGGTGGTGGTAGTGTGATGGTCTGGGGCTTCTTTGCAGCTTTAGAACCTGGGCGACTTACCATAATTATTGGAACCATGAATTCTGAGCTCTACCAGAAAATTCTGGAGGAGAATGTCCGGCCATCTGTTTGTGACCTCAAGCTCAAGTGCACTTGGGTTATGCAGCAGGACAATGATCCGAAAAGACAACAGCAAGTCCACCTCCAAATGGTTCAAACAAAGAAAAAATATTGGTTTTGTAGTGGCCCAGTCAAAGCCCGGACTAAAATTCAATTGAGATGTTGTATCTTGACCTACACAGGCCATACATGCAGACAAACCTTCCAATGCTACTGAATTAAAATAATTCTGCAAAGAAGAGTGGGACAAAATTGCTCATGAATCATTGCCAGTTAGCATAAATGATGGGTGGCACAACCAGTTATTAGGTTTGGGGGCAATTACTTTTTCACATAAAGCCAGGCAGGTTTGGACAGCTTTTTTGCCTTCATAAATAAAACCATAATTTAAAAACTGCATTTTGTATTTACTTGGGTTATCTTTGTGAAATAATAACATTTTTTTGATGAGTCATTTAGGTGTAACAAATATGCAAAAAAAATTCAAAATCATAAAGGGGGCAATTACTTTTTCACACAACTGGGGTACAGCACTTGTATGTACACAGGATCAATGTCTGTTTCTTGAAAAAGCTCAACTATTCTTTAAATACAGACTGGATTGATGTTCCTCAAGGTCATACCACACAGTTAGCCAACATGAACTATGTTATGCAAGGAAATAGAGCTCAAAACAATTCTGTTGGTATAAGAAGACTGATATTTTACTAGGAAGTACAATATCGCTATGCAAACTATAATAAATGCAATAATCTAAAAATTCTAAACTAATGAACACTTACTAAATGACCAACTAGCTCTGGCATGTCCCCTTGGAGCAAGGGATACCTAATAATACCAACTGTTGTATGACCTAGCAAATCATCATTTACAACAATATATAACCTTTTTTACTGTCATTCTTCAGCTAAATTATCTGTTCTACTTTCACCTCATCCCTCATTACATGTTCTATATATTTTATTCCCATGCTTGCGCACTCAAAAACGGAGACTTTTAAACAATCTTAAATTTTCTTAGGCTTTATTTACCCATACAATGCTATCATACTTTTCAAATTAATCTGCCATTAGAGGAAACTTCAACATTCAAATTTGAAGCAGAACAGACTCTGCTAATGTATGATTGATAGTTGTGCTTGCATATATTTTCTGCTGTTTTTGACATTTTTCTATTATGCGTGTCACGTAAGTCTTTGGCTGTTAAATTTCTCTTTTAGGTACTGGAAATCTGCCATGGTCAATCTTGAGCAACCAGTCAGATTTTGATTTACTCTTCTAGAGATACATGAACAAATTGGCTTTGGATAAAAAATGCATCCAACTGTTCAGTGCTTTAAGCATAAAAATGAATATTGTGCACACCTGACACCAAAGATGGGTTTCCTGTATCTGAGGCTTAAGATGGATTTTTAATGTAAATTGTTTGTAAGAATATGTCACTATACTATTCACCAAATCACCATATAACATGGTTATGCCTGACGGCTGGAAGGTCTGAAGATCTAAACCATTTTTCTAACTGTTATCTATTGTCAACAAAGCAACTACATATTATTAGTCTTGCAACTACATCTTCTATTGCTATATTTTTAATAAAAGACAAAAGGAGAAGCAAATAAAAAGACTGCTATTTTTTTCATCTTATATTATAACATACTCAGAACTCTGTAGAAAACAAAGTTGTTAATATGTAGTTTATGTATTTTAATCACTTTCATGAACTCATTTATTTTCATCCCTTCTCCATTTTCTATTATATTACCATCTTTTTTTTTAGGTTTTCACTAGTATTATGCACATGCCTGCACCATTTGCTCCCTTGAAGCGAACCTGTCCTAATAAAAATATATAAAAAGAACCTTAATTTGCAAGTGAAGGCCCTATAAGGTCCTAGAAAATGGCAATCTATTATTGTGCAGATAGAACTCTGCAAATGTATCATATAAATATATTTTTAAAAATCAAACCAGAGAAACGCTTTCCTTGGATTCCATGTCAATGCCACACCTTTCACTAGATCCTTCAGCTCCAGAAGGATTTGCCCCCTTTCTGACCAGACCATTTTTTGTGATATGGCACTGCGTCGCTTTAACTGACAACTGCGTGGTCATGCAAAGTTGTACCCAAACAAAATTGACGTCCTTTTTCCCCACAAATAGAGTTTCTTTTGGTGGTATTTTATCACCTCAGCGATTTTTATTTTTTGTGCGATAAACAAAAAAAGAGTGACAATTTTGAAAAATAAGCAATATTTTGTACTTTTTGCTTTAATAAATATCCCCAACAAAAATATAAAAAAAAATGTATTCCTCAGTTTAGGCCGATATGTATTCTTCTACATATTTTTGGTAAAAAATACGATGACAGAAGACCGGGCCACCGCTAGTAAAAGACTTGGGAGAACAAAGAGGAGGCCCGGCAAGAAGAACCGAAGAGGGGGACAAGACCCCCAATGAGGGGGACAAGATCCCCAAAGTCGGAAGAAGACCCCCGGGCGGCGATGAAGAAGAAAGCCGGGCTCCTCCTCTAGTAAAAGAGCTAGCAGAAGATAGCGGAGAGTCTGGCGAGAAGACCCCCCAAGATGAAAGAAGACCCCCGGAGCTGTGCAATAAATTGTTTCATTTATTTATTTATTTATTTATTCCCCAAAGCACCCTCCCACGTTGAGGGCACGTGGCCTGATAAGGCTCAGGAGGGGGGAGCGCTGGCTCGTCCCCACCCACTTTCCTGACCAGTCGGATAAGGGTCTGATATGGACCGTGGGGGGACCCCCACGCCGTTTTTTCAGCATAGGGCGGCTTCCCCTTTAAATCCATACCAGGTGACGAGGCCAGCGAGGTGTCAATCTCGGCAACATTGACCTCCTTCGCTAGTCCCGTCTACCTGGAGCCGCGTTCAAAATGAATGGACTTTTCTTCGTGTGCGTGCAAGTCCGTTCATTTCAAAAGTCCAGCCATAGTCCAGCAGTTTGTCCGCCGCACCTAGTCAGCCGGAAATGTCCAGTCGTGTGTGGGCAAGTCCACTCGTTTTGAAGTCTGGCGGAGCTCTGCTTCAAAGTCCGGAGGTTTGTCCACCGGATAGTCCGATTGTGTTTACGCAGCATAAGAGATGCAGGAATTTTACTAATGCTAAATAGCCAAATTGTGCAGTGTATGCAGTCTCCACTGACAGAATTATTTGCAATTATCAGCTCAGACATGCAGTTCCTCAGTTTCTGCCAAATATAAAACCACTGAAGTGACACCCACACAAACCCCTCTAGTGAAGCTCATATTATACCCAGACAACACTAAACTGACTTCCTAGTACCAGACAGCTTTGCTGATGTAAATCGGACAGCATAGTGCACCAGTTGACAGTAGTGAACCAGAAGGATTTTGAGGAATTGTACATGTTATCATCTCAGGCTCAAAGACCAGTTGCTATAGCAGTAACAGGACTATCGCCGACCAGAAAGATAGGTATACAGGCAGTCACCCTGGTGGATGTTGCAGGCTCATCTGAGGTGTAGAGTCTAAGTAATAACCAGTGATCACCAGAGTTCATGATGGTGGAGATATATTTTGCTGTGTATTAGTACCAGGTTGCGGTCCTCAGGATCGCTCCACCAGGAAGTGAGCAAACCTTGGTCCAGTAGCAGATAAGCAGGTAGGGATCAAACAGAAGAATAGTCAGTAAACAAGCCAAAGGTCAGTAATGAGTAGTTGCCGGTAAGGATCAGGCAGAAGCATAGTCGAGGAACAAGCCAAGGGTCGATAACGAGTGGTAGCAAAATATGGACCCCAACAGGGAAGACAGGAGTGAGAGAATGGCTGAAGAGAGTAAGATAATCTGGCAAACAGGAAGTGCAGACACAGGGCTTAAATCGGGAGGTCATGAGAGGAGCATGGAGTTCAGGGTTCAAGACAAAAAAGGTTCAAGACAAGCTCATTCAAAAAATTGTCCACAGAACTGCCCAGCATTCCAGGTGGCTCAGCAAAACATTGCCTGACACAGCAGAGGTTCACGGTTTAAATCCAGGCCCTGACACCTCAGTTATCCCCTCTAAAAAAAAAAACTTTAAACTTTAAAATCAAATATAAAACACCCCCTTTTAACTGTGTAACTAAAAAAATGCACTTTTTATACATGTTCAGACACAGGATATTTAATAATTACCCCTAGGACATCCAAAAGCAGTCCCAATGAGAGGTGGGCAAAACAGCAACAGACACCAAAAGGCTCTTATAACAAACAGGTCAAAAAAGTTCAACTGGTGGCGCATGCACGGAGCCCAGAAGATGGCTGCTTGAGCCAGGAGCTCCACATCAACCCAGCCCAGTGGCGCCTATAAGTCCGCACACAGTGATCTGGGAGCCGTGGTATGTTCCCATATGCCCGGTGCCACAGTACGAAGAGGCCTTAGGCTGCAATTTGATAGAATAGATCCGGCCGGCAGATCCAAGATGGCGGCCACGACAAGGCCTCATGCTTGCAGCGCTGAGGACGTTCCGGATGGCAGGCTGATGATAGCCCCAGCAACTCTGCACTATACCCCCCCGGTACAGGTGAGTACCCAGCAGAACTTGTCCCTGTCCCCGGCCTCCACAGAGTCCCTGATCGGCCGCTCCATAGAGGACTATGCCCTCTCCCCCATAGGGCCTAACACAACCAGCCATGCTGACACTGTCTCTGTTGAATCCCAAGCTGCAGCCTCTGCCTTTTCTGTGGCTGAATTATACCAAAAACTGTCCCAAGAACCTGATCCCAAACATCCCACAACATTGCCTAGAGCTGGAAAGAGCCCACAGAGCCCTGGGGCCCCATAGAAAGATCGGTTCACCGAGAGACATCATTGCTAAACCCCACTTTTATGCAGTGAAGGAGGAAGTCACGAGACAAGCACAGTCCATGCCCAAGGTTATGTGCCAAGGACACCCTGTCCAAATCTACGCAGACCTCTCTCCCTCCACTATGCAACGTAGACGGTCTCCGAAACCACTACTACTAGTCCTGGCACAAAAGGACATAAAATATAAGTGGGCCTTTCCATTCACTGTAAAGTTCATGGATAACGGACATAACTACTGCTCTCCATTTTCCCTGATGTTGAAAGACTGCTACTATGCCTAAAGTTTATCTCGCAAGAAGCTGCCATAGACACTTCCCAAGCCATCCCTGGATCATCCAAGAGACCGACCCCCACCAGCCCTCAATCTCTGCTGTGGAATAGGTAGAGGACCAAGAAAGTTAAGGACAACAGTCCTCCTTGAACGGACCCAACCCAACATGAATCGTCCCATGCTCCTTGCTAAGGATGAGCCCAACAACCCCCCGGTTCGGTTCGCACCAGAAGCTGTGAACAGACCTAAACTTCGAGTCAACTTTAGAACCCTATTAGGCCGCGTACACACGGGCGGATTGTCTGTCCAACTTAGTCCGCTGAACCGTGTTTCAGCGGACAATCCGCTCGTGTGTGGGCTTCAGCGGACTTTTTCAGCGGACTGTCTGACGAACAAAGTCTTACGGAATTTCCGTAATTTTGTCCGTTCAAACTTGGTTTTGTCCGTCCAAACTTGGTTTCAGCGGACAGTCCGCTCGTGTGTAGGCAAGTTGGACGGACTAAGTATGGCGCATGCTCAGAAAGGATTTACACGGCCGAAGGTTGCATTGCAGTGTATAGGACGTTTTTTTTCTAGTCCCGTCGTACGTGCTGTACACGTCATCGCGCACGCTTTCAGCGGACTGTCTGCTCATCGTGTGTGGTCAAGTCCGTTCATTCAAATTTTGAACGGACTGTCTGTCAGATTGTCTGACGAACTTAGTTGGGCAGACAATCCGCCCGTGTGTACGCGGCCTTAAAGTCTACGAGACTCAAAATCAAAAGTGCTAATTTTAAAGGCGTATATGCTTTATTGTCCTAAAAAGTGTTTGGGGACCTGGGTCCTGCCCCAGGGGACATGTATCAATGCAAAAAAAAAACTTAAAAACTGCAGTTTTTTTCAGGATCAGTGATTTTAATAATGCTTAAAGTGAAACAATAAAAGTATAATATTCCTTTAAATTTCGTACCTGGGGGGCGTCTATAGTATGCCTGTAAAGGGGCACATGTTTCTCGTGCTTGGGACTGTCCCTGTATAAAGTGTCATTTCTGCACAAAAAAAGTAATTTAAAAGCACTCGCTTTGTCGGCTCCCCATAATACAGAGAACAGTCATTCAAAATCATTGATAAAAAAAAAGCGTGGAGTTCCCCCCAAATTAAATTACCAGGCCCTTCAGGTCTGGTATGGATATTAAGGGGAACCCCGCTTCAAATTTTAAAAAAATTACATGGGGTTCCCCCCAAAAATCCATACCAGACCCTTTATCCAAGAACGCAACCTGGCAGGCTGCTGGAAAAGAGGCGGGGCGAGAGAGCGCCCCCCCCCCCCCTCCTGAACCATACCAGGCCACATGCCCACAACATTGGGAGAATGCTTTGGGGTCTGTGACCCCTCAAAGCACCATGTCCCCATGTTGATGGGGACAAGGGCCTCATCCCCACAAGGTTACTAGAGTGAAATACCACCCTCACTGGAGCTAGGTGTTGAACCTGAATTAATGAGCCCATTTGACCTCTTTCCCTTGCACTTGTGATCTGCTATGCTTGTGAATTATTGTATTGTAACAAACTCCTCTACTGTGGAGACAGAAGTTGAAGGCTTGGGGCCAAGCATAGGCTGCTGTGAACCCAGAAACTGCCCAGAAACTGCTATACTGTGCCAATGGATAAAAGAGCTATTGCTGGTTGTAAAGAGCACCCAGAAAAAGGAAGAGGAAGGACATGCTGCTGTAGTAAATCAAATAGGTGTGAGGCAGTGCAGTAGACAACAGCATCAGGCATGGTAAGTGCCCTGTAAGGTACAGCAAGGGGAAGGTTGCGCAGGTGCAGCAACACTCAGCTTCAACCCACCACCACTGAAATGGGGTCACTGACAAAACCCTGAAAAGGATATACCTCATTCACGCTTTATGCTTTATGATGAGCATATCCCTGCAGGGTCTCCAGGGACAGAGCTCTGTTGATGGCAGACCACAGCCCTGGACACATAAAGCACCCTGCGGCTAACTTCACACATTGCACTACATTCCAAGGGGAGTACCTACAACAGGATACAGTTTATGTCAGCAACATTACAGTCCAGGTCTGCTTCTTCAGTGTGCAGGGTCCAGGTGAGGTTTCCTCAAGGCTCTGTTGAGGCATTAACCAAATTAGGAGCCTCAATGCTTATGGTGCAGCAGGAATCCTGACAGAATAATCACCATCAGAGAGGGAGAGAGAGGAAAACCCCCATAGGAAGACAATGTGGACACTAGCAAAAACAAGACATTAGCTGGGAGTGGGAGGGGATTTATAGGGGAATTTCCCATATCTTTTTCTTTTTGTCTGTTCACCTTAAAGTGGATTTAAAACCGATTCATAAAATTTGAGCTGGGCGCATATATCTGCGATGTTTCTCTCTTCAAAGCACTAAGTCCCGTGGCTTTCTCCTGCTAAGTTCTTCTGTTATCAACATGATAACTTCTGACAAGTTCTCTGACACATGTGAAGAAGCCAAGTTGAATTTTGTGTCAGAGACGGGGCTCTAAATAGATTAGCACAAAGCTGCTTTACTCACAGGACAGCTTGGAAAGACTCTGCCTATCTTGGGGGGGGGGGGGGGGGGTGCCTTTTCTCCAATCAGCTGTCTCCCAGTGTAATCCAAGACTTCTCTCACAGTGCAGAATGAGGAAGTGAAAAGTGTAACATGATCTGAACATTCTAAACAATATATAAAGCTGAAGACAGCAAATATACATGTAAAACGTATGTAGGGAGATTTGCTTCATCTCTGTGTATCATCTGAGGCTATTCACTTCACTGTGTATGTGTGAGGGTTGATATACACTTTAAGGTAACAGTTTATAACTCATTGGTAGTGACAACAGATCATGTGTCTCATATTGTATGGCTAAGATCAAAATGAAAACTTCTTCTTTGCTAATATCTAAGTAATGGTATACATTTAATCTGAGAAGATTAACGTTAAGGGTGAGGTAATGATGGGTGAACTGGTCTTGATTCAGTTGGGGGGAGGATCAGTAACCCTGGTGAGGCACAGGTTAAAAGTAGTGACGAGTAAACTGGATTCAGTTGGTGGGAGGATCAGCAAACCTAGCCTGAAATCCACAAACTCTAACCATAGTGCCTGAACCCTGTTTAAGACTTTTGGAGCTGAATCTTGTTTAAATTGTTTTTATGATTTTTTATTGCTTTTTTCAAATCCAAATTGTAAACTTTTAAAAAGGGCATCTGTAGCTGGGAACTGCCCTTGGAGACATGTACCAATGCAAGATTTTTTTTTTGTTTAAATATCCAGCACAAAGTGGGTCTTTCAATAAGACTTAAGGGGCACATTAAAAATACACAATTCCTTTAAATAACATGCTTGGAAGTGGAGTGTGGAACCTGTTCAGTTTATATATATATATATATATATATATATATATATATATATATATATATATATATATATATATATATATATATACTATATGTATGTACAGTATATAATACTCATATATATCAACTTATAGGCTTTTAAATTCTGCACTGAAGGCTATAAAATGCTGCATAAAGTGAATGTAAGATTTGTAATAAATGTGACTCCTGCAAATAAGAAAGTAAATACTACCGCTGCTGCCTGTTCTGTCTACTCTACTGTAATGAAAGGAAATAATTGTCTAAGAATTAAACATTTACCTTGTATTGGTATGGGGTTGGAGAGAAGAACCACAGAGCACAATGGGGGATGAGGAATCTGTCATGAATTCAGAAGACTTTCAGGCAACAATCTTTCTATATTATATGTCCAGTGCAGCAGACCATGGAAGTGGTGATTCTTTATTTTACAGGAGCTATATTTAATATTACCATTGTTACCACATTATTATCAGATGTAGTCACTTTAAGTCCATGTTTCTATATTAACCACTTCCCACCCGGCCAATGCACATATACGGCCGGGTGGGAGCCGCCTACTCCTGATATGACGTTCAGGAACGTCATTCAGGAGTAGCGGGATCGCGCGCGCCCGCGCAGCGGCGCGATCCCGATGCGCCCGTGTCACCCGGACACGGCGCATCTCAGATCGGCAGGAGGGCTCTGTGATTGGCCCTCCTGATCACATGACGGCCGTGTCCAATCACGGCCGTCATGTGATGTAAACAAACAGCCGGTTGCTAGGCAATCGGCTCCTCCTCTCCTCACACAGAAGTCATCGCTGTGGAGAGGAGAGCAGATCGCTGCAGCCGGCTGCTGATCAGTGAGTATGGGCTGCTTTTTACAGCTTTTTACTCACTGATCACCAGTCTAGTGTACACAGTAAACACACCACACAGTAAACACATCACACAGTATAAACACAATGTCCCCACACATGTCCCCAAAACATACATGTCCCCAAATAATAAAAACACATGTCCCTAATAATAAAAACATGTCCCCCACATATGTCCCACTAAAATCACATGTCCCAATGATTATCTGCACACATATGTACGTGATCACCTGCACACATATGTACATGATCATTTGCGTACATATGTCCGTGATCACACAAACCAATTATTATACACTTAACGGATTTTTTTTTACCAAAAACATGTAGCAGAATACATTTTGGCTTAAATTTATGACAAAATTTGATTTTATTGGATTTTTATTGAAGTAGAAAAAAGAAAATAGTTTTTTTTTTCCAAATTTCCGCTTTTTTGCGCTTATATCGCAAAAAATAAAAAACGGAGTCGTGAATAAATACCACCAAAATAAAGCTCTATTTGTGCGAACAAAATGATAAAAATTTCATTTGGGTACAGTGTAGCATGACCGCGCAATTGTCACTGAAAGCGCTAGAGCGCTGAAAGCTGAAAATTGGGCTGGGAAGGAAGGGGGCGAAAGTGCCCTGTATTGAAGTGGTTAAGGAATGAAGTGGGGATTTTTACTATGCTGCGTGTAATTAAATATGTATGTATGTAAAGCATAGTTTTATTCCCAAAGAAGCTGGGCCTTATCAGAAATGGTGATGATCAAATCATTAGAATTGCCATTTCATTTCCTGTTGAATCACTTAAAGGTTTGTATGAAGAACTACCTGAAAGCCATGCATTTTAGAAAACCAGGAAATCGTGAATCATACATTTATGCAGTTGGGACAAATCTACATGATTATGCTTTATAAAATCTTCCATTATAGCAGTAGTAATGTGTTCTACTGTGTTAGCCAGCTCTGTAATATTTAACAACTCAAATGTGGAGATTTGGAAATTCCTCTGGTTTTGAATGCAGGTGAACCCCCAAAGTTTTTTTTTAATTCTACAAGATTAATTCAAAAACAATACATACGAAAAAAGCTATTAGTCTACATTTTTGTTATTATTTTGTTTTTGTTTTTTCTACCGCTTAACTATCACTGTTTATTCCAAATCCTGTTTTGACTGCTTGCAATGTGCTAAGATTTTTCTTGTGCTTGGAACATAATAGTTGGCACAGTTCCCATGAAAAAGTCCACTTGCACCATTATCTACAAGGTAATATGTATTGAACTTCATGTTAAAGTTTGAGACTGCTTTCTCCTTTTGAACAAAAACTGATAAAAGCCTAAGCAGAGTTCAGATCCGCTGAGAATTTATCCCATCTCAGCTTCCTACATGCCCAGCATAAATTTACAGTGGAATTTTAGAGAGGAGAGTGGAAGGACTTAGTATGGAGAGGAAAATAATTAGGCATGAACAAAGTACATATTTAACCAAAGAATTAACAATATGCAAGTTATAAAACCCCAGCTGTTACAGTAATTGCTATTTCAGAAAAATGACTGTGTTACCAATGCAGTTTTTTTCTTTCTCTGAAATAATTTGTTATAGTTAGCAGTGGCATACATCTACTAGTCTGCATGTATAATGATTAGTTATCCACCCTGCAAAAAGCAAGCGCTTCACAAAATCAGCAGCTGCCTAGTGATTGCAGTTGCTAAAATGAAGTGAAATCCGATTTGTTCATTTCTCTCATTCATAATTTGGTAGAACAGAATCATTTTATGACAAAATGACCTAAACTGGCTATTACAGAAAGAAAGGTCTGTTGTGACTTCACAAACTGTTCTTTTTAGATAATTAAGTCACAGAGCATTTTTGTTTTTACCTACTTGCCTACCAGATATACATGATGTCATAAGCCTAGGCTTTTTACCAGACAAGAAACAGGAAGTGGGCTGTATAATGTATTTACTGGCAGAAAAAAAAAAATGTTTTACTATCCAAAGTTAAAACAACAAGGACAGAAGATTTAATAGACGATAAGATGAAAAAATGACTGAAGATCCGCTTTAACTGCAATATTTTCAGAGTCTTCTGATTAAAAACATTTAATGCATTTTTTATGTAATTTATAAAGCTTAAAGTAAAATTTATATTTATATTTATAATTTATATTTATATTTCAGGAATGCTTTTTCCCCTTTCCAATGCTGTATGCAGGGAAAAAAATAATGTATTTTTAAGCGCTAGCATAAAATAAATTAAGATGAAGTTGGCACACTAATTAGCATAACATCACTTTCCCAGGATTGCGATTGCTAAAATTCAGAATGACATTGTGTTCTCTTTCTTAAGTGCCAAGTGTTTGCATAGGTAAGCACAATATTATACCTTGGAATTTAGGAGGCGGGAGGGGCTATATTGTTTATTGATTATATCTGCTTTTTATCATTATGCTGTACAGCCACAGATGACTATTAGATTATTTGTTGCTTCCTATAATCATCTAGCAACAGATCACTATAGCAGTGATATTCTGCTGCAAGGGAAGGCATGGCAGAGCTGGATCATCTGTGCCCTAGCCTTTGGACTGACCAAAGTAACAGTGTCATGTTATTTTCTCAGCAATCACAATACAGAGAGAGGCAATGTCTAATCCTCAGATAGTTCTTTGCCATGAGGTGCCACGTTGAACTTCCAGTGACCAATATGAGAGAGTGAGAATGATAACACCAAATTTAACACACCTGCTCCCCAATCACACCTGAGACCTTGTAACAATAACAAGTCACATGACATCGGGGAGGGAAAATGGCTAATTGGGCCCAATTTGGACATTTTTACTTAGGGGTATACTCACTTTTGTTGCCAGAAGTTTAGATATGAATGGCTGTGTGTTGAGTTATTTTGAGGGAACAGCAAATTTACACTGTTATACAAGTTGTACGATCACTACTTTACATTGTAGCAAAATATAATTTTTTCAGTGTTGTTAAAATAAGAAAAACAATAACAATAAAATTGCACTAATATTATAAAAGTCCATATATGTGACCAAATTAATAATTCAAATGTACAAAGAGTCAACATTCAATGTGATAAAGTGAATACTTCCATGGTAATGTCCATCATCCATCACTCATAGTGTCACAGTGAATGCCCCACCAGCTGTAGAAACTGCTTACCAGCTCCAGTTGACCCCTTATTACAGGATTTGGTGAATGCCTGTGGCTTAAAACCTAGCTGGGCCTTTCTCCACATCACAAAATCACGCTACTTCTCCCAATGGTACTCAAGGGATTCGGTAAGGAAATGGGCACCGGAAAGAAACCAGAAGCTCCAAATAGTGTAAAATCCTTAGGTTTATTTGAATGAAAATTCTCACTTACAGCAATAAAAGCATGAAGTTTGACTGCTGGCACATACCAAACAACCTGTCCATTGGGACACGAAAGGGGTGGTGATGTCAGCACATTGTTCTACCCTATGTATTTCGTCACAAGTGACGTCCTCCTGGAGTGCCCCAGGACAACATGATTTGTGACGAAACACGTAGGATGAAGCAACGTGCTGACGTCACCACCTCTTTCGTGTCCAAACATACGGGTTGTTTGGTATGTGCCGACTGACATGGCACTCTCCAGGCTTTTATTGCTGTAGGCAAGAATTTTGATTTAAATAATTAAAAGCCCTGGATGGGTTTTAAGCCCTAGGCGTTCACCGACCCCTGTAATAAGGGGTCAACTGGAGCTGGTAAGCAGTTTGTACAACTGGTGGTGGATTCACTGTGACACTATTGGTGATGGATGATGGACACTACCATGGAATTATTCACTTTATCACATTGAATGTAGACTGTGGATATATATTTGCATAGAGGATTCGCGCAACTTTCACCCAGGCTGTCGATGGGCTTAAGTCTGAAAACCAGGCCAATACTGAGCAATTTTCTGGTTAAAAAACATAATAGCATACTCTTTGCAAAACCTGCTCTTAGGCGGGACTTTTACAGTTAAACGTTTAAAATGGCTCTGACGTTCACTTTCCAGGCAGAAGCAGGCTTGCTACATGGAGTAGGAGTAGGCTGTACATAAGAATCCACAAATGCTTCTTAAATGGCAATAGGGAAATTGTATCTTTAAATATTATGGCTAAAACAATCTTATACAAGTTCTCAGAAACTACTTAAAATTGTCTCAGTTCACTTATATTCTCCATTTTTCTTTAGAGCTGAATAATGTGGCAATTTTACATTTCGGGGATGTCAAGTAGAACTATGGTTATATAAAACTAGCCTTATTCAGTGCTTATTGTCTCCAGCACAATGCCTGGCACACTCTTGCTTGATTGCTGTGTTGAATGCTTTTCTTTCATTATCCAACAGCACTGTAGAATGACAAGGCATTGGTCCCAGATATTTTTTCTTGTCCTTTACTGAACTATTGTAACTGAAACATATAGGTTATGTTCATGTAGAAAATCTGAATATTAGACCACCTTGAATGAAAATGCTACTTCATTAAATCTGATATTGCCATGTAAATAATATAAAAAATAATGTATCTACTACATTTAGAATACACTTTACCTTAAGTATTCTTAAAGAGAGTTTGTCAGATGGTGAGGGTGCAAGATTTTTTAAAATCTTATTTATGCCCATGATTTAAATCCAGCTGTTTGATCACTCATTTAACACTCTGTGGCTGATTTAGAATAAACAAAGCACAAAACCCTAGAGCACTTGCCCATAACAGTCAGATTTAATGTTTTAGATGAAACAAGCTATCCAACTGGTTGCTATGCAATTGTTCCAGTTTTCTTTGTTTTAGATCTTGTAAACCTATCCCTGTTCACTTGATATTTTTTCCTATTACAATTTATAAAGAAATCTTTTGGCTTTATAAGAGCTTTGTAAAGAATAAAAGAGCAGGGAAATGCTAAATGCAGGTCTTTCAAACCATCAGACATTTGAAGTGCATAACATTTTGTTATGTTACAGATTTATTCCAAAATGGATTAAATTAATTATTTTCCTCAAAATTCTACAAACAATCCCCTATAATAACAATGTGAAAGAAGTTTGTTTGAAATCTGTGCAAATTTATTGAAAATAAAAAATGAAACAGATCACATGTACATACGTATTCACAGCCTTTGCCATGACACTTAAAATTGAGCTCAGGTGCATCCTGTTTCCACTGATCATCCTTGAGATGTTTCAACAACTTAATTGGAGTCCACCTGTGGTAAATTCAGTTGATTGGACATAATTTGGAAAGGTACACACCTGTCTATATAAGGTCCCACAGTTAACAGTGCATGTCAGAGCACAAACCAAGTCATGAAGTCCAAGGAATTGTCTGTAGACCGCCCAAACTGAGCAATCGGGGGAGAAGGGCCTTAGTCAGTGAGGTGACCAAGAACCTGATAGTCACTCTGACGAAGCACAGCATTTCTCTGTGGAGAGAGGAGAATCTTCCAGAAGAACAACCTTCTCTGCAGCACTTCACCAATCAGGCCTGTATGGTAGAGTGGCCAGACAGAAGCCACTCCTCATTAAAAGGCACATGGTGGCCCACCTGGAGTTTGCCAAAAGGGACCTGAAGGACTCTCAGACCATGAGAAATTAAATTCTCTGGTCTGTTGAAACAAAGATTTAACGCTTTGGCCTGAATTGCAAGCATCATGTCTGGAGGAAACCAGACACCGCTCATCTCTTGGACAATAACATCCCTACAGTGAAGCATGTTTGTGGCAGTATCATGCTGTGGAGATGTTTTTTTATCGTCAGGAACTGGGGGACTAGTTCGGATCGAGGGAAATATGAATGCAGTAATATACAGAGACATCCTTGATGAAAACCTGCTCCAGAGTGCTCTGGACCTCAGACTGGGGAAGAGGTTAATCTTTCAACAGGACAAGGACCCTAAGCACACAGCCAAGATAACAAAGGAGTGGCTATGGGGCAACTCTGTGAATGTCTTTGAGTGGCCCAGCCAGAGCTCAGACTTGAACCCGATTGAACATCTCTGGAGAGATCTGAAAATGGCTGTGCACCGATGCTCCCCATCCAACCTGATGGAGCTTGAGAGGTCCTGCAAAGAAGAATGGGAGAAACTGCCCACAAATAGGTGTGCCAAGCTTGTAGCATAATACTAAAAAATACTTGAGGCTGTAATTGGTACCAAATGTGCATGAATAAAGTATTGAGCAAAGGCTGTGAATACTTATGTACATGCGATTTCTTTCATTTTTTATTTTTAATAAATTTGTAAAGGTTTCAAACAAACTTCTTCATGTTATTATGGGGTAGTGTTTGAAGAATTTTGAGGAAAATAATGAATTTAATCCATTTTGGAATAAGGGTGTAACATAACAAAATGTGGAAAAAGTCAAGTGCTGTGAATACTTTCCAGATGCACTGTTATTATATGTCAAGTTATTTTTACAATTATCCAATTATTATACATTTTTTTGACAGTACCAACAAAAAAGTAAAACTTAAGAAGCAAGTTTGCAATTATAAATAACAAGACCCAATAGTAAATGGTGCCTTCAACAGAAGCAAGCAATAATGTACCCCAATTGCCATGGTAGGTGACAAAGGACTGCAAAGGATGCTACCGTGATCGTGAGGTAAGCAGGATTCTGTACAGTACAGCAATGAGACAGTATAAATAATGATTGTATAGAATACCACACCAACATACAGAATGAAACAGTATGAAATATAAAATGTACAGCAAGGCATAAAAAATTGGCTGGTGTGTAAAACACACCATACAGCATGAGGATGAGGAAGTGAGGAATAGGAACATATGACATGATGTACAGACTGAGGTGGCGTGCAATAGGGAAATTTACAGCATGGCATGTGGAATGAGGTGATGTCGAATCGGAAACATACAGCATGGTATATTAAATGGTGCTTTGCATAATAAGAAACATACAGCATTTGGAATAAGGCAATATAAAATAGGGCACGTAGAGCATGATATATGGAAAGAGGTGGTAGGAATGGAGAATATACAGGATTTTATACAGAGTGAGGTGTGTTGTGACATGAGGAACATATAACATAGCTTACAGGGTTAGGTAGTGAAAAATAGGAAATTATACAATAAGTTATACAAAATGGGGAAATGCAGAATAAGGAATGTATAACACGCAATATGGAATAATGCATTGTGAACTAGCGAATGTGCCATAGTAACTGGTGTGAGGTGTTGTGGGAAAATACAGCATAGCCAGGGGAGTAACTATAGGGGGTGCAGCAGTCACGACTGCAACTGGGCCCTGTCCTGCAGGGGGCCCATGTAGCCCCCTCTACATATGGTAGGGGTACCAGTGCACCATGCACATGGGTGGCTGGAGGTGGAGGGTGACTAGCAGAGCTCCATGCTCGACTATGGCACTGGCTGCTCTTTAGTTGTGCATTCCCCGCATGACCTGTGTCCTTGTCCGGCTCCTCAGAGTACCCCTCTCCTGCTCCATGCATTGCCGCTCAGTCCAATGTTTGTTCTCCCCAGCCAGAGCCACATCCTGCCTAGGGACAGTCCCCCAATGGGGCACCTAAAAATAAAAAATAAAAATAATAAAAAAAACTACTGATGCCAGTGGTGGAACTACAGGGCTCACAAAGGTCATACCTGTGACCACGCCCTGGAGTTCCACCGCCGGACTCAGAGGGCAGGGCCCTGGCTGGGGTTCAGGGGGGCCCTTCATGGTTTCTTGCATCTGGCCCTGAAGGTTCTAGTTAGGCCACTGAGCATAGCATATGGTATATGGAATGGGACGGTGAGGAATCCTAGGCATGACGTACGGAATGAGGCTTGGCTGCATAAGGAATATAATCACAATACATATAAAGTGAGGGGGTTTAACCACTTGCCCACTGGGCACTTAAACCCCCTTCCTAACCAGACCAATTTTCAGCTTTTGGTGCTCTCACATTTTGAATGACAATTACTCAGTCATGCAACACTGTACCCATATGAAATAATTTTCCTTTTTTTCACACACATAGAGCTTTCTTTTGGTGGTATTTGACCACCTCTAGGTTTTTATTTTTTGCGCTATAAATTAAAAAAGGACTGAAATTTCTGTAAAAAAAAAAAAAAAAGTATTTTTTTTTTCGTTACATTTTACAATTTAGTAATTTTTCTTTATAAATTTATACTGCCATATATCTTTAGTAGGGATGAGCTTCGTGTTCAAGTTGAACCCATGTTCGACATGAACATCATCTGTTTGCCCCTTCGGTGAATTCCGAACTTTATGGGGCGTTTGCTCCAAATTCGAGGGGCGCGTCACGGCCCATAATTCACTGCAGCATTGCAGTGCATTGCTGGCTGCTGATTGGCCAAGCATGCACTATGACCCGCATGTTTTGGCCAATCACAGGGCAGAAAAAACGTAGAGCCATGATTGACCAAAGCCAGGGTGGCTTTGGCCAATTATGTCTCAGGGGGTTTAGTACACACCCCACACTATATAAGGCCGCCTGCGTGGCGGCCTTGTGTAGTGTGTTGCGGTAACGGAGAGAGATAGACAGAGAGACAGTGTCATTTGATTTAAGTTAGATAGAATAGGCAGGCGAGTCAGTTAGCTTCAGTTACAGTGTGTAGAGGATATATATGGATCCCAGGTGTGTTGTATATATATTTATACACTGTATTCAGTTTACCTAGATCTGTTTTCCTGTTATTCTCTTCATAATATACTGACAGGCAGGGAGCTGCACTATTTTCACTTAGTGTTCTGTGTTCTTTGCACAGTGTGCACCTAAAGCGTTATCTGAATACAATTGCAGGCATTCTCAAACAGATAAAGGCAGGGAGCTGCAGTATTTTGTTTTAGAGTCCTTTGCACAGTGTGCACCTAAAGCTTTACCTGAATACAATTGCCGGCGTTCTCATACAAATACAGGCAGGGAGCTGTAGTATTTTGTTTTAGTGTCCTTTGCACAGTGTTCACTTAAAGTGTTACCTGAATACAATTGCCGGTGTTCTCATACAAATACAGGCAGACAGCTGTAGTATTTTGTTTTAGTGTCCTTTGCACACTGTGCACCTTAAGCTTTACCTGAATACAATTGCCGGTGTTCTCATACTAATAATACTACAGGCAGGCAGTTGATTCTCCTAGCTGCAGTATAATCAGTATACAGTAGGTGCCGCCGATATTGTGTTTCAAGCGGGACAGTATCGCGCTGGTTCCCGGCGACAGGCTTCTCTAACCAGCGTGATAACGTTGCGCTGGCTGCAATAGGAAAATTTTATTTTCCTAAAGCAGCCAGAGCGAGGCGATAATGTCGCCTCACTCATGAAGCCTGCATGCCTTCTCGGGGCATACCAGGCCCTTAGGTCCGATAGGGATTTTAAGGGGAATCCCCTTCGCTGAAAAAAAACGGCGTGGGGTCCCCCCCAAAATCCATACCAGACCCCTATCCGAGCACGCAGCTCGGCCGGTCAGGAAAGGGAGCAGGGACGAGTGCCCCGTCCCTGGCATTGTGGCCGGAGAGAGCGTAGAGTCAACATCTCCAGAAGAAGAAGAATGGAAGGCGGCGACGGTGGCAGCGACCGGGCCACCGCTAGTAAAAGAGCTGGAAGAAGAAGCGGTGGCCCGGCAAGAAGAACTGAAGAGGGGGACAAGACCCCCCAAGTCAGAAGAAGAGGGCGGTGGCGGCGAAGAAGAATGCGGCGAGAAGACCCCCGAAGACGGAAGACCCCCGGAGCTGTGCAATAAACTATTTTAACCCTTGTGTGTGTGTTTTTTTGTACATTTTTTCACAGGTGAATGGGTAGGGGTACATTGTACCCCATACTCATTCCCATAGGGTGGGGGGCCGGGATCCGGGGGCCCCCTTATTAAAGGGGGCTCCCGGATTCCGATAAGCCCCCCGCCCGCAGACCCCGACAACCAACGGCAAGGGTTGTCGGGAAGAGGCCCTTGTCCTCATCAACATGGGGACAAGGTGCTTTGGGGTGGGGGGGCCGCATGGCCCCCCTTCCCCAAGGCACCCCCCCATGTTGAGGGGATGCGGCCTGGTACGGCTCAGAAGGGGGGGCGCTTGCTCGTCCCCACCCCCTTTTCTGACCGGCCGGGCTGCGTGCTCGGATAGGGGTCTGGTATGGATTTAGGGGGGGGCCCACGCCGTTTTTTTCGGCGAAGGGGATTCCCCTTAAAATCCCTACCGGACCTAAGGGCCTGGTATGCCTCCCAAGGGGGAACCCATGCCGTTGTTTTTTATATTTGGCGTGGAGTTCTCAACCCGGCCAGCGATGCTTGTCGCTTATCAGGAAAGGAAAAGAAAAAATTTTCCTGTCCCGATTGCGAGCCAGCTGGGCGCTGGCTCCCGCGACGGAGCTCGTAGGGTGTCAATCTCGCCGCTAGAAGCGGCGAGATTGACACAATATCGCGGTCACCTACTGTATATATATACGTCCCAGTTTTGTGCAGCTACATCTCCCTGCAGGCCATTAGTATGTCTGGAAGGCCAGCAAGGAGAGGCAGATAGTCACGAGCCAATAAAAGAGTGCATGCAGGCTCTGTGTCTAGAGGCAACAGTGCTGGTCGTGGACACAGTGCATCATCGTCAGTACATGGCCGCGGGACACGCTCGTCCTTTTTTTCAGCAGCTGACTATGTTGAGCTGCAACATGCTGAAGACTTGGTAGAGCGGATGACCAAGCCGTCCTCATCCTTCTCATCCTCTCTCACCCAGGCTCAGGGTACTGGCAAAGCAGCTGCCAACGCAGCCTCTTCCCTCGGCT